>NC_082652.1:43444345-44084095 GCF_028023285.1 Balaenoptera ricei | reverse complement strand
AACAGTATGCTTATGAAATCTGGAAGAACCAAGGGGTCTTAACTCCATTTTATCATGAAGGAAGCTAAAGCACTGGGAAACTCAGTATTTGGTTTATGTCGTGGAGCTCATCAGAAGCATGAATAAAGAAGAATAAAATAGAGACCTATTGGCTCTTAACTGCCAATAATTAGCAATGTGACCTTGAGTAAGTTACTTAACTTTTTTGGCTTCTGTGTCTTCAACTGTAAAATTAGAGGATTGGGTCAGATGATCTTTCAGACTTCTTCCACCTCGATCATTTGTTTTTTCATCTGAGGCTCTTTTCTAGAGGCTTCTGCTCCATGGTTGGAGACCCTAATCTGTGGACAGAATACATCAATAGCTAAGATACAGTGGTCTTAATAAAATACATTTAAATTCATCTGTGAAAGCAAAAAAAAAATAATAGATTTCTCATTTGCATTTCCTTAGGCTCTATGGCTATCTCTCCCTAATATTGAAATTTTCCTTCTTTTCCCAATTAGAAATTTTGAGACATCCTAAATATTTATTGTCAATGAGAGAATCAGTGATTTTTTTCCTCTCTCTCTCTCTTTTTTTTAAAAATATAAATGAAGTCCATAATTCAGTAAAAAAAAAAAAGAACATAAAACTTTTTTTAAAAAGTATACTTGATATACTTGATTCAGTTATATATATATATATATTTTCAGATCTGAGAATCAGTGATCTTATCAAAACGCAACCTAAGCCTTTTTGGCTTTGCCTACTGGTATATTTATATATTTAAAGTAATTAAACGTACTGGAAGACAGAAATACACTGGGTCAGCGTTTCACTAGTGTTACCACATAGGTTCTTTTCCCACTTAGGGATGTCATCTTCATGCTTATTACCATCTTAACAGTCAGCATTACAATTTTTCACATCTCAACGTAATGGATACATTTGTTTCATTGTACTGTCCAACCCAAGACTCTAAAGAGCACATTTTCTGAAAAGAAATTCCTCTGCTGTCAATTTGTACATACCATGACTATAATTGTCTATTTTTTTCTGCTCTGTACAGGAAAAGGGAAGCAAATGAGAGAAATAAGTGAAGTAAAATTACAAAATGGGAATATTTAATTGGAAGAATTGTTATCAGATATTTGATCATCTATTTCACCCATAAAATGATGAAAGCACAAATGAAAGTTTCAGAATGGTTTTTGATATCAAATTCCTCTGATGTTTTGAAGCACTCAGATGAGAAAGGAGTGGCTTCTAATTATAAGAATGAATTGATTTACTCATTCTTGATGGTAATACCAAAAATGTTTAAGGAAATCCCCAAAAAGTTTAAGGAAATCCTATATAAATAAAGTACAGAATTATACTTAAAAGCTCATTTTTAAAAGAACTCAGTCTAAGATGCATATCACGTTTTATAATTAATAGTAGTTTTCATATATTATTGTTTTGAATTTGTTTCAGAAAATGCACAAGTTAATACATATATACATGTGTATATGTATATATACATATATACATACATATATGTACACACATACATACAATATAAAAATACACACTATGACAATGAGTTAATTATGTTGATAAGCAATTAATCATTGGAAGCATATAGGTGTAACTGGCCACCAGTGCCTACTATGAGACAGCTGTTAAAATTTCAGAAAGAATGATTTAAAGGAAGCAGTGTCTTGTTTATAGCTTTTCATACCCAATTCTAGAAAATAAAAACAAAGGTTACATGTGTCCTGTATTAATTATAGTTGTTCTCAGGTAACAGAGAGCCCAAATCCCATATTCATTTAGTGGGGGGAACAATTTAGTAGTTTACAAAATAGAATAATAACAGAACATTCTAGGTGTAAATAGAGCTATGGGTGAATGGAGCTCCATCCAAGGCTCACAGCTCACAGGATATAATGAGGACCAATATCTCCTTCCCTGTTTCTAGGTGATGCTTTCCTGGCTACTTCATGGTTTCAAGAGGCTTCACAGTAGTTCTGAATCCACATGCTTATAGGTTTAGATCCAAAGGTAAAAAACACGAACCTCTTCATGTAGACCCAGTAAAAGAACCACTGTGGCTGGCTGGCTCTGATTGGGTCACATATCTGAGCATGTAAAGGTGTGATTGGCAAGACTTGGATCACCTGCCTTCTCCCTGAGCTGGAGGAGTATTAACTCCAATGAAAATATGCTGCACGAGGCAAGGGTGGACTTCCAGGGGAAAATAACCGAAGAGTGAACAGATGCTAGACAAGGAGGGAAAAAATTCCATCCATCCTCCCCACCAGTATGTCATCCCTCTTTTCATGAAAACATGGTGCTTCCAAAGTTCAGTCCTCCACAGCCTGTTTTGGGCTCTTCTATCTCTTTTGAGGAACTCCTTTATCTTCAGTCCTCAGGGATTGACTGTTGACTAAGCTTGTAAGTTTAGCTCTGTAGTTTACTCTGTTGTTCTGAGCTCATGGTTTGCTCGTGGATTTTTCAAAATTCACTCCCACACCGGAGTCTTAAAAGTGAGGTACCTAAAGCCTGGGAGTGTGAGGAAAACATTTCACAAGGTACTTCTGCATAGAATTTTAAGGGTGCTAATTTATAGATTCTCAACTTCCATCTACACTTTTCCCCAAAATGGATCTTCTTGAGAACAGGACTATATTCATATTACCCCTTCCCCACTTCAGAAAAGAAAGGCAAACATCACACTCTTTCCAAATTGTACTAGGGTGGTTAGCTCTGGGCTGTTAAAACTTCCTAGACATCAAATAGTCATAATTTGAAATGCTGGCTTCAAAGATGTCTCCATGATTGATGAATTAAAATATCTTAAACCTACTTGACCTTCTGGCCTTCCCTTTTACTTATATCTGTTAAGAAAGAAGTTTGCCCTACCATAGAATGTTCAGAATTCAGAAAAACTGAAGCAGTATAGATCATGATGTTAATTAAAAAAAATAACTGGAATGTTTTCTGGGGTTACTGCATTTTGCAAGAACCCATTAGATTAAAACCCATTGATAAAATATTTACATTAATTTTCTCAAATTCTGTGGACATTATTTAATAAAGTAGTTGAAACCCATTTTTAATAAATTATAATGTCATTTAATAAGGTAGTCAAACTTATTTTTACCAAAACATGAAATATTTATTCCATTAGAATGCATTTTCATATTTTACCTTACTAAATCTAATTTTCTCCTTCCAAATAACAAAAAATACACTTATTTAAACACATGTTGTAAAATTTTAAAGGCAACTTAAAAATGGGTCAGAGGCACATCATGTTTCAAAACTTGTAAGGGGTTGTATGAGTTAAAATATTTGAAAGCCACTGCTCTCAAATATAGGGAAGTGAGTCTGGGAGCCATTGGTAGATTTAGCGTAAATGTGGACATGGCACGTGCTGGTCTAGACTAAATTAGGAAGTATCACTCTGGCCTTCTTTTTAATTTTTTTTTCTCAGTGTCCAGTACTTCTCCTTGACCAGAGCTTCCTTCTATAGCATGCTTCAAGAACTGCCCTCCAATTTTACTGACTTTCTCAGACATTCCTTCTTATGAAAAACAACATACCACCAACTCCAAGTAGGTCTTGTTTTCCATTAGGGAGTTGACAGGTCAATCAGTCTGGTGCAATGGAGTAACATTATGTGTGAAAATACTATTTTCATCAAATAATAGGTTTGGATTATTATTATTTACATTAATTATTATTATTTAATAATTATTATAATTTATTATTATTTAATAATATTTATTAATTATTTAAATAATAATTATTATTTAACTTTCTGGAACAAATTCTGCAACTTGGAGAAAGTCTAATGACTCTGGTAGTTCAAATAGTAAAGAATTCGGGGGGTGAGAGTGGTTACACTTTATCATATCTTTCAAGTTATCTATGTGAGCATGAAGCTCAGCTTGAGAAATAGTAAGTGACCATTACATATGAACTATAAAATACTTAGATCTATTATTGAAATAATGAGCAATAATGCAAGTAATTTTTATTGAATGTAAAGTGGTTATGAATTTAATATGGTCTTCAAAAAGGGTCACCAGGGAGGTTTCCAGTTATTTTTAACTAGATGGAGCCCACAGACTCAAAAAGATTACTTCTACCCTGTCTAAGAAACAAATTTAGAAAATAGAATGAAAATTCTGTCAACTTAAGTAAGATTTTTTAAATAGCACACTTTAGTGCGTGCTATGATCTGAATGTTTGTGTCCCCTCAAAATTCCTAACCCCCAAAGGTGATAGTATTAGTAGGTGGGGCCTTTGGGAGGCACTTAAGTCATGAGGTTGCAACCGTCATGTATGAGATTAGTGCCCTTATAAAAGAGGACTCAGAGAGCTCCCTACCCCGCTTCTGTCCTTTGAAGATGCGGCCAGAAGCCTGCAACTAGGAAGAGGGCCCTCACGAGAACATGCTGCCATTCTTTTCTCAGACTTCCAGCCTCTAGAACTGTGAGAAAGAAATTTCTGTTATTTATAAGCTACCCATTCTGTGGTATTCTGTTATAGCAGCCCAAACAGACTGAGACAGTGTCACTTCAGATATCTGCATTTATATGTATATGGATATAGTCTTTATCTTAGCCTTAAACGTATCTGTGGAGAGAACTTTCTGGATCACCATGCAACTAGCTAGCGTCTTTGCCCAGGAAAGCTTACCGACTTTCCTAACCATCCTATATCAGAGAAATGTGAATGGGACCCTATACTGAGACCCTAGATATTTTAAATTATCCAGACATCTGGAATTATATTATTAAGGCATCGGGATATTTAACTGAACTTTAAAACTTGTCTGGATATTTTGGCACCACGTAAAGACACACACAGAGTATAGGTGAATGTGTGTGCCCACGCAGTCCATAGCATATCCTCAGAGCAGGCTCGTGGGAAAGGCACAGATCATCTTATAGTTATAGCTGTGACATATTAGAAAGCACTTCAAACCTTTTCTTCCAGGCTATTAGGGAATAGCAGTTAGTTCTCCATTTGGATTTGAAGGTGATGACAATTTTTATTAATCCTAGTCATAAACTGCATCTGAAAAAAAATTCCTTTTAGACTAAAAAAAAAAACTGCCAATAACCAAACCCAAAACAAAAACCAGCTGTGTTTTGAAGTCTTACGTTGATAGCCTCAGTGTGGACTAGTCTACTTGCTGTAAACAACATGGGGAAACCACCTGGGAGGGTTCCCTGCTAACCACTTGACTAACTACACTTCTTTCAGCACCTTTAGTTCTACCATGAAATCATCCGAGAAATAAAATCATGATGCAGTGAGCCCTCTGGGTGGCTTCTGTAAAACGTGAGAATTAAATGAGAGCCAAACCTATTCGGAAGTTAGTAATGATCCATCCCTGACTCACAGCATAATCAACATAAGTTCCACAGGGATTTGACATTTAAATATTAAAACATGAAATTGCAAGACTATCTCCTAAAAGAAAATGTGGGTGCTTATTTACATGGTTCTGCATGGGAAGATCATGATAAGCACACCAAAAAGGGAGAAACCGTAATGAAAAAAGGGATAGATGTAAGTACCTTAAGTATACACGGATATGCATCTCACAAACATGAACACACACACATACATACATACACACTCCCACCCCCCCACACAACTATTTCTAGGTATTACAAAGCCATTAATAAAGGAAAAGAGAAGCTGGGGAAAATGGCAAGTGGGCAGTATACTCATATTTGCCACTAATCTCTTGTGGACCAATGGAAATAAGACATCTCTCAAAATGCACAATTCCTAAAAAGGAAATGAAGTGACCAATAGAAAAATATTATAGTTTTACTAATAATCCAACTGAAAGCCAGAAAGACCTGAAGTTTTACATAAAAACTGGCCAAAAGGGCCAAAAAAGATTTTCATTGTTAGTATGAAAAATGTGTGTTTTCATGCACAAATGAGCAACATGACGATGTGCTCCAAGAGCCTTAAATATGTGCATCTTCCATGACGCAGCCCTTTCACACCCAGGAATTGATCACAATGAAGTATTCATAGCCATGTGCCAAAATAGAAGTAGAAAGCACAACACTGTCAATAATTCTGAAAAATTAGAATTGTCCAGGCTGATCAAAAATAAGTTTTTTGATATCCATATGGACCTTGGTGGTGTTATTTAAAACTATGTTAATAACATAGTTTAATTTAATTAAACTATGAATAACATTTAATTACTTGTTTTTATTTATTTATAGTTATATGGTGCATATAACTGTTAGATGCTTTTTGGAAAGACTGACAAATACATTTGATCCTAATAACAGTTCTGGAGGTTAGGCAGTTACTATATTTATCCTTATTTTGCAGATGAGAAAACTGAAGTCCAGAGCATTAACTGACAGGTCCAAGTCACACAGCCAATATATGTATATGGCAGAGCTGGTCCACCTGACCATGCAATGCTCTCTGAACTGGTTACCTTCCATTAATATTTGGGTAGTTGCATGTTTTGATTCCTGGAATTACAGTGTCCAAGTTTTGCTGGCAGAATATGATGAAATAAACTACATTTCTTCTGAATTGCGTCCTCCTGATGAAGAGCTGAATTTTAGTACATATCCATCTATGAGGGTGTGGGGAGAACAGCCTTGGAAACATTCCACCGTAAAAGTCATTTTGAAGGCTTTGCAGACCCCATTTATATCATCCTTGCACAGTACTCATTCAGTATAAAAACTCTTCCTCTCTGAATGATTTTCCACTATATACATAAAAAGCAGTCCATTTCCGCACACTCAATGTATCTATGCATATATTCCCCATCCCCTGTGCTTTGGGTGCTAGCTTATGCTCAGAGCCAAAGAGTTAGATTGTTTCGTACATTCTTGGCCAATGAGTTTTAGTGCAAATTCTCTCAGCCAGTAACCATTCTAAAGTGGTATTCAGAACGGACTGTTCTGTGCTGTGTATTATTTATTGTGCTCTGACCTCAATTTCCACCATGTATTTTATCTTTGACCGGAAGTTTTGACACACCTACAGCGGACAAATGATGAGCAAATGTTAGTGCCAGCCCTGGGCCCAAAGAAATGAATGATCTGTATCTCTGTGCATATTACAATGAGAAGATGTGTGTGGGCTGGATGAGGGGGATGAGTAGGATGGAGCATAGCTCGAGGTCGAGAAAACAGATAGCAAAGACCAGCAAACAACAAAGGAGTAATGGTAATCCGCTGACATTATGAGGGGCAGCATAAACATCACCACAACCTGTGAAGCTTAACTAACATTGGATGGATGGTGAGGGGAGGGAAATTGAGAGGAAAGGAAGAGCAGTTGTTATAAGATGACTAAAGCTCACACCGATTCAGTTACTCTTCCATTTACAATTTCCATTTTCTTGATAGAATCCACTCCCCTCTCTCTTTCTGCTAATATTGTATTGGGTTCTTGGTACTGAGAAGGGGTGGTCCTACTCAAATATTTTCATCAGTTTGAATTTAGGTACCTCTTAGTGTTTTAGGAGCCTAAGAATAAAGATCTAGTTTTAGTACAGACTTGCCTCCATTACTGATCAAGCTAATGTTTATAATCAAACTCTTGATCTCCATTTAGTTACCCCCACAGGCCAAATAAAAAGATGGTTTCATGAAGGTGTGGCCTTTCTCCAGAGCAATGTTCCCCAAATTTGTGTTCCTGGGAAGCAGTCCCCGAAGTGTTATGAAAGAAAATAGCTAAGTTTCCTCTGGTTAAAAAAAGTTCAGGAAAAATTGAGTTAAATGAAATTCCTCAATGTTCTTTAATCCTGGATTGTTCAACAACTTATATCTGTGAATATATCTTAGACTTTTCCAAAAGGGCCGCTATATTATGATTCAGTGTTTCCCGGAGAGCACTGACTGTAAGAACTCTATTTCATGGGGTACACATTACCATCTCCTGGAGCTGGAGCTCTTCAGAGACACATGGGGAATGCTTCTGTCGGGTACCAGCCAGGCTTCTTTTTGGATCCTCTCTGTTGCTTCATTTCTATTTCTCTGTCTCTCTTTCTCTCCCGCCAGCCCCCCCCCCTTTTTTTTTTTGCATTTTCCATTTAGCTCTTTCCTGGCAAGAATTAATAGAAGAACTATGCCAAGGCATAGTTAATCTGTTTAAAAGTTTTCCATATAATTTGAGTGAAAGTGTCATGGATTTTTTAAAAAGTTTGCTTTTCCATTGTAAAAGAATCCATACTGATCAGAAAAAGATTTTAGCTTGAGAAAAGTCCAGACAATAATGAACATGCATAATCTCCCACCTATAGAAAACTTGTTCGCGTTTTGGTTATTTCTGCTTGCAGCTCCAGTGGGACAGCCTCACCTCCTTCTTTTTAACGACCTTTTGGGCACACTTATGTCCTTGCTCATTTTCACATCAGAACTTCAGCAGTTGCTAGAAGTTCTTCTGAAATCTTCTTCTCTTACATCGGTACAAAATGTGTTCCTTTTGATCATAGAAGTTAATCAGGCTGGTAATATTGATTTTCTGTACCCCAAGATTATTCTTAAGTGAAATTCTGGTATTTTTGTTGATATTACACTGTCATTGGACCAATAAAAATAATCTGAAATTGGAGTAACTGATGTTTTGAAATCAAGATAAAAAATTCAGTTCTTCAATTTATATGAAAAGGAAACAAAGCCATGTGTACACTCTGGAGTGGTCCATTCCTGCAGATGACAATGGATTGTGGTATAGCAGAGATTCTATTAAAATAACAACTCACATTTTAGTTCAAAGATATTTCAAATGAGTGGAATATATATGTAAGAGTATTGGTATCGATTCAGACAGTTTTATCTACACATGATAAGACTCAAGAAGTGACAAACTACAAGTCTTTTTTTTAAAACAAAATCTATAGCTTTCTATCAATAAAAACACTATAGTCCCTTTAAAAATATCAAAATAAACATATAAAAATGTTTTCTAAAAAATCTCTTCAAATATTTCTAGTAAGAGATGGTATTACGAAGAGTCAAGAGAAAATATTTGGAGTGGGCACAAGATCCCTGCTCACTGTCTACTTCTTTAGTGGATAGTCAGAATAAACTTAGTTTAAAAAATTTGCACGCAGTGATCTTTGGTACAAAATGTTGACCACATCAATGAGCTTTGTTTTTTAGTAAATATGTTACGTAATGTTACTCTTGAAATTTTCAGGATTAATTAAATTTTCTTCATTTTGTGGAGTGTTTGTTTTTAAGCAATAATTTCCTACTAGTAATTTTTGTCAGTTAATAATTTATATTAAAATGATAATGCTTGTTTGATCTCTGAGTTTATGAATGTGTGGGTTAATTGATGTTATAATATAGTTATATATTTTTATTTTTGAAATTATTAAATAGCTTCATGGATTTTATTTTATTTTATGAAATCTAAACTTATTTATCTGTTTATTTTGCCAAATGTAAGTATTTATATTTGGTCAGTATTATGTAAAATAAATGATGAAATATCAGTGGTTTATTTATTTATTTATTTTTTCAGTATTGCATTCACTAGTCACCAATTTGGGTCTCTTATCATATGTCACCATCTCAGAAAGCCCTTTCTGTCTACTCTGCCCAAAACAGAATGTTTCAGACTCCCACACCAGGCCAGTCAGTACCTCACTTGGCTTAATTTTCCTGCCACTTAGATATTGTTTTGAAATAATATTATTTATATATATATTTTTTTCATTTTTATTGGAGTATAATTGCTTCACAATGTTGTATTAGTTTCTGCTGTACCACAAAGTGAATCAGCTATACATATACATATATCCCCATATCCCCTCCCTCTTGAGCCTCCCTCCCACCCTCCCTATCCCACCCCTCTAGGTTGTCACAAATCGTTGAGCTGATCTCCCTGTGCTATGCAGCAGCTTCCCACTAGCCATCCATTTTACATTTGGTAGTGTATATATGTCAGTGCTACTCTCTCACTTCGTCCCAGCTTCCCCTTCCCCACCATGCCCTCAAGTCCGTTCTCTATATCTGCGTCTTTATTTCTGCCCTGCCACTAGGTTCAACAGTACCGTTTTTTTTAGATTCCATATATATGCGTTAGCTTACAGTATTTGTTTTTCTCTTTCTGACTTACTTCACTCTGTATGACAGACTCTAGGTCCATCCACCTCATTACAGATAACTCAATTTCGTTCCTTTTTATGGCTGAGTAATATTCCACTATGGAGAACAGTATGGAGGTTCCTTAAAAAACTAAAAATAGAACTACCATACGACCCAGTAATCCCACTACTGGGCATATACCCTGAGAAAACCATAATTCAAAAAGATACATGTACCACAATGTTCATCGCAGCACTATTTACAGTAGCGAGGACATGGAAGCAGCCTAAATGTCCATCAACAGATGAATGGATAAAGAAGATGTGGTACATATGTACAATGGAATATTATTTATATTTTAACCTACTTATTATTCATCGTCCCTCAAGGAAGTATAAGCCCCTGAGAGTAGGAATTTTTCTCTCTGTGTCCCCAATACATAGAAAAATGCCTTGCATACCATAGGTGATTATTAAATATTTGTTAAATGAATGTGGTAATAAATGAATTGAAGAGCCACTAATTCCAGTTTTTGAAAACATAATAATCATGGTAACAATATGAGTTGCTACAATTTGGGGGTTATTAGTATTGATACTGAGATGAGTATCTGTTATTTTTAAATTTGGTATTATTTATTTAAGATTTAATCCCATTTAAAAAAAATAGTGGATCAAAGATAATAAATATTCTAAAGTGACTAAGAATCCATTTCAAAAATTGCTCTTCAGGAAGATTACACCAATTTACATTTCTACCAGTGATTCATTCTCACTTTACTGTTTGACTTTCAAACTTCTGTTCATAGGCGTCTGTCTCCACCAGTATTGGTCTCTCTTTGCTTTCTTTCTTTCAGCTGATGGTATTAGATCTGTCTTTTTCTACTAAAAGCTACAGTGCCCCTTGTTACAGAAGAAAAGATTTGAGAAAACAACTTGAAGTGCCATTGTTTATTTCCTTAAAATTTAAAGGCGCTTAAAAAGATGTGCTCCATAAAATTTGTTGTGGTAAATGATCTTAAAGATTAAAAACAAAATTTACTGAAAAATCATCGGTGTCTTCAAATATGCCCTTGCAATCATGACTATGAACAAAATACCTACATGCCTTTCATAGGATGGACTTGAAGTTTGTATTTTCATCTAGTTTATATACTGACAAATTGTTTTATGGTGATTTATGTAATCTCTAACGTTTTGAATTTTGCAATATACAAAGAAAACAATCCTCTTTAGGTTTTGTTAACAAGTTGCTTGTCAAAATCTGTGTGTGCATATGGCCATGGAGATATTTTTTTTTTCTTCTTTATTTTTAAAAAATGCCTGCTTTTATTTTTTTTGTGGCTAATTGATGTGGAGTGCTGTATATACATCTGAAAGGTAGCACCTTTAAAGGGGGCACCTCTGCAGGCTTTTATCCCACACATCTAATAATAATTACTGCATAAATAAATTCATAACACCAGGCAGTTAGAAGCAGTCTAATTGCAACAATTAATTTGTAGACTTACCTAATTAAATTTCCCTAGCCAGAATGTGTTGTCTGCACACATCAAAGTTTACAAAGGAGAAGTAACAGAGCAGAATAAAAAATGACAGTGTCCCTAATAGAGTCCCTTGAGAGGAACTTCTAAGGTTAAAATGAAAATCTGTCAATGCTGAACAGGAAAATATGCAGTTCAACCGAAATGATGGATGGTTCTTCTAACCTTCACGCAAAACGATCCTGACACGTATTATTATTGAAATAGAAATGAGCATATCTTTGTCTACCTTATTGCCTTTATAAAGTGGATGAAATGGTCTGAGAGTTGGAAAACTCTTTTTTATGTTGTACTTGGGAACATTAAGATGATCTTGATCTCCTTCTTCCTCTTGAGACTCCCATAGCTACTTGTTTGTCTGCTTTCTTTTCTTCCTGTAGGAATTGAGTAATTGCACAAATGCATGGCGAGGAGAGAAAACTGCACAGCCTGCACCTTTTGCTAGCACAAAAGAGCTTGCCTCGCCACTGCGAGACATGGGAAAATTCAAGTTTTCCAGTCTTGTGTGTGACATACACAAGAACAAATGACAATTATAATGTCATACTATTTTTAAAAAGAGAGGAAAAAAATAATTTAGTAGCCAAAAGGACATAGCACAAATCAGATTAACTGGGGAATAATACTATGAAAGCTTTGCAGTAAGCCTTTTTTTTTTTTTTTTGCAGAAGCCTTTGCTTTTATTTTTCCCTTTATCACCCACATTGGTAGCTATTTCTCCTTTTACTCTCCTAGGAATTTATTAACATGTAAGGGGCTCTTAGTTTCAAATTTGTATTACAATCATCTCTCCATATCGGGGTGATTGGTTCCAGGACCCCTGTGGATACCAAAAGCCAGGGATGTGCAAGTCCCTTATATAAACATGAGTCAGTATTTGCATATAACCTACGCACATCCCCCTATATACTTTAAATTGTCTCTAGATTACTTATAATACCTAATACAATGTAAATGCTATGTAAATAGTTACCAGGCACAACAAATTCAAGTTTTGCTATTTGGAACTTTCTGGAATTTTTTTTCAAATACTTTCAATCCAAGGTTGGTTGAATCCTCGGATGCAGAGCCTGTGGATACAAAGGGCTGACTGTACAACTAGCCTACGTAGGTCTCACTGCCCTTACTAGACTACAAGTGCTTTCTCACCCTGCTTCCCCACCATGGTGGTCTTCTGTCTTCACCTCCCACCACCCTCCTTCCCATTCCCGATCCATGGCTGGTGATGATTGCCATCTGCCGTATAAATGCGGAGCTCTTGAGCCAGTGCTAGGGAGGGCAGGCTGAGCATGAGGGGCCCCAGTTCCCATCTCTACCCTGCTGGTAGTGAGGGGTACAGATTCAGTCAACATGACTGATGCTAAGAGATGATGCTGTCAGTGAAAAGTCTTTCAGGGGCCTTTTCTCAGCGCCCTGTGGTTGCCTCTGAGTAGCTACCTCTTCCTTGTGAGGAATGGGATGGGTTTTCTTACAAAATAAAATATAGATTAATTTAGAAGGGCATCTAAGGGTTGTTATTAATAAAGAAAATATTATTTATAGAACTGTAGTGGGGGATGAAGCTTTATATTTAGGCACTGTAACATCCTCTTATTCCATCTTGACTTCTGTCTGGAAATGTTGGTAGGAGTAAAAGGCAGACAAGGTAGGATACATCTGAGTTTCCTTATAGAAACTTACATTAAAGTTTTAATAGCAAATAAAAGAATAGATAACACCAAACAAAATTCAGAAATCGTGTCAGTGCAAAGTTTCTGAGCGCTACGTCTTCACTGATTGTGGGACGTACCTTTCCATTTCATGAAGAAAAACGTAGATTCTTAACTTTGGGATAGAGATATTTACAAGGAAATGTGCTGACTTCAAATCTTTTATTGATGTCATCCCTATCTGTATTTTCTCTTGCATATTTTTAAACCAATAGGAGCCTTTAAATGCCAAATGAAACACTTCCCACAAAATTATACCAGTCTTCTCTCCATTCTCTTGAGGAAAGTGTAGCTCCAACAGTTTTGTCTAGAAAGATTACCTTTGCTTAGACCAGGCTCTATTTGTGTCTCATACCCAACATGAAATGATGATGTGTTGAGCAAAGATGGATGCATGTAGGGTAAGAAATCCAGAAAATTCCTTGGGTATTTTTCAGTCAGAATATTAGTCTGATTTCATCCTTTTATTTTACATGTAGATTCCCAGAGAATTAGTTGTACTCAGATTCAAATGCAAGTGTCACATCATGTAAAATAGAGTTGATCTTTGATCCTATGTAATAATGGATTATTACCACCCTTTGAAAAAGTAGAAAATTAGGAGCTTTCAATCCCTGTGCCTATGACATATTATTTGATTTATACATCTGATTCAAATAAATTTGACTTTGAAATGTGTCTGCCATAAGAAGGGTCTACATATAGAATTCAGGTCAAAATAAAGTAAAAGCAAATCCTATCTTCTGATGTGAATTAAATTAGACTCTCAGAACAATAGGATGAAAGAAAGATAATGAAGTTTGGGTAATGGAATTAACCAGAAAAGCACTTCTTCCCCTTTGACCTCTCTTGGAACAGTCTCCTTTTGGCTTCTGTGACACCACACCCTCCTTGTGTGCTTATTCTCAGTAAACTTTACTGGCTCATTCTGTTTTGCTTGGATCTCATCATTGTTTTATCCCAGCCTTCTTTTCCTCTTGTTCTATTCTTTTTTTTTCTAATTTTTTAAATTTTTAAAAATTTATTATTTATTTATTATTTATTTTTGGCTGTGTTGGGTCTTCGTTTCTGTGCGAGGGCTTTCTCTAGTTGTGTCAAGCGGGGGCCACTCTTCATCGCGATGCGCGGGCCTCTCACTATCGCGGCCTCTCTTGTTGCGGAGCAGAGGCTCCAGACACGCCAGCTCAGTAATTGTAGCTCACGGGCCCAGTCGCTCCGCGGCATGTGGGATCTTCCCAGACCAGGGCTCGAACCCATGTCCCCTGCATTTGCAGGCAGATTCTCAACCACTGCACCACCAGGGAAGCCCTTCTCTTGTTCTATTCTGATGGACCTCCAAGGGAGGTCTCTGAATCAGGAGCACCAACACCACCCCACAGGATATCTGTTAGTAATGCAAATTTCAGGCCTCACCCCAGAAACTCAAGCCCTATTTACTAAATCAGAAACTCTGGAAGTGGGGTCCAGCAACAATCTATGTTTTCTCAAATGCTCCAGGTGATTCTGAATGTACACTCAAGTTTGAGAACATCTGCTCTCTTCTGAGGCTTTCTGATCCATGATTTGGGGCTTCAGGTGTGATGTATGTACTGTGGGAGATTGTATTTTCCAGAGATGGCCACAAACATATCCCCTGTTTCATGAGCCCTTCTTGAACCTTGCTACTCCCCCATCAACAGTGAAATCTAATTACCCTCCTCTTGAATCTGAGCAGAATAGTGACTTATTTGTTAACTAATAGTATAGAGTGGGATTGAGTCTAACTTCTGAGGATAAGCATAAAAGGTGATGTCTTTTTGAATTATGGTTTTCTCAGGGTATATGCCCAGTAGTGGGACTGCTGGGTCATATGGTAGTTGTATTTTTAGTTTTCTAAGGAACTTCCATACTGTTCTCCATAGTGGCTGCATCAATTTACATTCCCACCAACAGTGCAAGAGGGTTCCCTCTTCTCCACACCCTCTCCAGCATTTATTGTTTGTAGATTTTTTGATGATGGCTGTTCTGACCGGTGTGAGGTGATACCTTATTGTAGTTTTGATTTGCATTTCTCTAATGATTAGTGATGTTGACCATCCACAACAATGTAATGCAATTATACTCCAATAAAGATGTTAAAAAAAAAAAAGGTGATGTTTTCTGTCTTGCTTACTAGAACACTGATACTTGGGGTCATGAGCCACCAAGTAAAAAGTCTGACTTCCCTGAGATTGCCGTGCTGTAAGGAAGCCAGCCACATGGAAAGGCTGTCTGCTCCAGTGGTGGTCCTAGACTTTGAGCTTCTCCTTCTCAGGCACCAGACACGTGAGTGCATGAGCCACCAGATGATTCTAGTCCTTATCTTAGTGTCTAGTCACCTTCCTGCCTTCAAGTCTCCCCAGCTGTGGCCTGAACACCATGACACAGAAACAAGCCTTCTTTGCTGTGCCATTTCTGTCCTCTTGACTCATAGAACACATGAGCATAATAAAATGATTCTTCCTTTCCCACTAAGTTTGGGGTGGCTTGTTATATAATGATAATTGGAACACATAGGGATACCCAAATTTATATCTCCATTTAAAACTTCTGTTTGAGGTCCAGATATGGAAATTCAATTGCCGACCTGACAACTCCACTTGGAAGTTTACAGGCATCTCAAACTCAAGGAAAAAAAAAAAAAAAAAAAGACAAAACTGATGAGCTAGAAAACAGAAAAAAAAAATTATTTGTTCAGTGTTAGCTGAGTTCTCTGACAGCAAGGCCCATGTATGGTAATTCTTCACCATAACCTCAACACTAGTGCAATGCTCAACACAGAGCAAGTACTCTGAAATATTTGTGGAACGAATGAATTTCTGAATTCCTAGGGACCCCGAGATAGTCTTGATGTAGTCCAGAACATACCAGACTTAGGGAAATGAAATTTGAGTTCCTTCTGTATCCTAGCTATGGATCTTAATCCTCAGAATCTTATTTTTCTCCACTTAAAAATGATATATCACAAGGTGGTCTTAAACAGTAAAGGAATAATAGATGTTTAAGACATAAGCAGACTTTAGAGCACAATACAAAAGAATTGTTTTTAACAATTTCAAAGTGTTCTCAATATCACACTATTATTTCATAGTTTTGTGGAACCAGGTGGGATTTATAGATATTAATGACACTATGCAATGCAAAAGTTTACAGGTATCTACGCATTTCAGGGTAAAGTAGTGGGAAGACCATGGGCCCCTCCCCTGTCTGAACCTGGCTCTGCTGCTCAAAGGCTTCCTGACGTCAGCTCTCCAGGGCGGGCCCTTAAGCCTCCTTTGGAGAAAGGAGAGCAGCGGTTTCCCCATGAAAAGAGTGGAAGCTTAGCACTAGGTAGACAACAACGAAACTTCCTTTTCCCTTTACATTTTAGTACAGCGTGTGTGTGCTATTATAAAAATCAGGGATCACTGTATTTTCTAGGCTGGATCTAATTGTGATATTTTAAACACAAGAAAAAAGGAACTAATTTCAAGATGTGAGAAATGCAGAAGTCAGTTCCAATGGATTTCCTACTGGACCTTGGTTTTCTATCCCCAAAAATAATTAATTATATTGTCTACGTTAGCCTCAGCCCTCTGCTTATATGATTCTTCCCTTTTGTTATTTTTTGCTTTTCTCTTCCTGTCTATATGTCTTGGCAGAGCTTACCTCTCTACCACCATCTCCCCGCCCTCCTTTCTGGCTCACAACTAATGTCTGTTTAAAAGGGGAAAGTTGTTTTGATGCTTTTTAAAAACCTGTTTTGGGGCAGAAATGATTGGCATCACTGAGAGTCTATCATAAATCTACTACCACATTAGGGTATAATTGGTGGATTTTATCTCTGTTTTTTTTGTACCAACTTCAGAGAGTAGGTTTATTTTAGAGAGGAATTCCTCACAGGAACTTTATAAATGTTACAGTTCTACTGGTGGCAATTTGTGAATTTATCTTGGGGAGCATTACGTGCAGATCTCAATGTGACATACCTAACTACAACAACACATGCTAATTCTATGTGTTTCTAGCGGAAAAAAAAAACAAAAAAACCTTAATTGTAAAGGTGAGTGATAGGGATCATATCAGATCCATAATTTGATCAAGAGCCTTCCAGAACATGAACAGAATACTTAAACATGAATCCTCATGGAAATACTCTGATATATTCTAGACTGATTTAGGGGTCTAGCACATTCTTTTTTTTTTTTTTTAACGCATTGTTTACTTTATTTATTTATTTTTGACTGTGTTGGGTCTTCGTTTCTGTGCGAGGGCTTTCTCTAGTTGTGGCAAGCGGGAGCCACTCTTCATCGCGGTGCGCGGGCCTCTCACTATCGCGGCCTCTCTTGTTGCGGAGCACAGGCTCCAGACGCGCAGGCTCAGTAATTGTGGCTCACGGGCCTAGTTGCTCCGTGGCATGTGGGATCTTCCCAGACCAGGGCTCGAACCCGTGTCCCCTGCCTAGGCAGGCAGATTCTCAACCACTGCGCCACCAGGGAAGCCCATAGCACATTCTTTTCCTAAAAACTCTCACAAGTATTCCCCTCCTCCCCCTACAAAGCTAGAACAAATGGATTTTGAGGAGCACCAGGTCAGTCTCTAAACTCCTACCATCCAAATGGACAGGGCTGCCAAGTCGGCCCTCAAGCCCTCGTTACCATTTCTTTGTCCAGACCTGAGGGGTGGGGAGTAATTTCTGCCAGCTCACCTGTGGGCCACACCGGGAGGAAAAGGGGCAGAAAGAGGTGAGCCAGGCAGCTTCTCTCAGCCTTACCTCTGCTTAAAATTTGGTTAAAATGACCACTTGGATTTGGCTGGAGTTACCTTTTCACTTCATTCTGCTATTAAAGAAGCCAATAAGCAGTGCAAATAATGTGCATGAAATTACAGATGCAAGAGGACCCTTTCCTCAGGGCCTCCCTAGCCTCTCAGGGAAGGATGCTGAGACTACCGTGGTCTCAGGAACTTGCATGGAATGAAGAATTCACCTGATCAAAAGAGCTCACAGCCACTTAAAACAATTTTCAGGTGAAGAAGGAAGTGGTCCAGTGGATCCACATCACCTCACCTCACCTGGACTTAGTATCTGTGTTCTGGGTTCATCATCTCCTGTTTTATCATAGATATGAATTTCTTTTTTTTATTATTAATTTTTTAGCATTAAAAAATATCTTTATTGGAGTATAAATGCTCTACAATGTTGTGTTAGTTTATGGTTTAAAACAAAGTGAATCAGCTATAAATACCCATATCTCCTCCATCTTGCGTCTCCCTCCCACCCTCCCTATCCCACCCCTCTAGGTGGTCACAAAGCACCGAGCTGATCTCCCTGTGCTATGCGGCTGCTTCTCACTAGCTATCTATTTTACATTTGGTAGTGTATATATGTCCATGCCACTCTCTCACTTCATCCCAGCTTACCCTTCCCCCTCCCTGTGTCCTCAAGTCCATTCTGTACATCTCTGTCTTTATTCCTGTCCTGCCCCTAGGTTCTTCACAACCATTTTTTTTTTGATTCCATATATATGTGTTAGCATACAGTATTTGTTTTTCTCTTTCTGACTTACTTCACTCTGTATGACAGACTCTAGGTCCATCCACCTCACTACAAATAACTCAATTTCGTTCCTTTTTATGGCTGAGTAATATTCCATTGTATATATATACCACATCTTCTTTATCCATTCATCTGTCGACGGACACTTAGGTTGCTTCCATGTAATGGCTATTGTAAATAGAGCTGCAATGAACATTGGGGTACATGCCTCTTTTTGAATTATGGTTTTCTCAGGGTATATGCCCAGTAGTGGGATTGCTGGGTCATATGGTAGTTCTATTTTTAGTTTTTTAAGGAACCTCCATACTGTTCTCCATACTGGCTGTATCAATTTACATTCCCACCAACAGTGCAAGAGGGTTCCCTTTTCTCCACACTCTCTCCAGCATTTATTGTTTGTAGATTTTTTGATGATGGCCATTCTGACTGGTGTGAGGTGATACTTCACTGTAGTTTTGATTTGCCTTTCTCTAATGATTAGTGATGTTGAGCATCCTTTCATGTGTTTGTTGGCAATCTGTATATCTTCTCTGGAGAAATGTCTATTTAGGTCTTCTGCCCATTTTTGGATTGGGTTGTTTGTTTTTCTGATATTGAGCCGTGTGAGCTGCTTATAAATTTTGGAGATTAATCCTTTGTCAGTTGCTTCATTTGCAAATATTTTCTCCCATTCTGAGAGTTGTCTTTTCATCTTCTTTATGGTTTCCTTTGCTGTGCAAAAGCTTTGAAGTTTCATTAGGTCCCATTTGTTTATTTTTGTTTTTACTTCCATTTCTCTAAGAGGTGGGTCAAAAACGATCTTGCTGTGATTTATGTCATAGAGTGTTCTGCCTATGTTTTTCTCTAAGAGTTTGATAGTGTCTGGCCTTACATTTAGGTCTTTAATCCATTTTGAGTTTATTTTTGTGTATGGTGTTAGGGAGTGTTCTAATTTCATTCTTTTACATGTACCTGTCCAGTTTTCCCAGCACCACTTATTGAAGAGGCTGTCTTTTCTGCATTGTATATTCTTGCCCCTTTATCAAAGATAAGGTGACCATATGTGCGTGGGTTTATCTCTGGGCTTTCTATCCTGTTCCATTGATCTGTTTCTGTTTTTGTGCCAGTACCATACTGTCTTGATGATGGTAACTTTGTAGTGTAGTCTGAAGTCTGGAAGCCTGATTCCTCCAGCTCTGTTTTTCTTTCTCAAGATGACTGCTTTGGCTCTTCGGGGTCTTTTGTGTTTCCATACAAATTGTGTAATTTTTTGTTCTAGTTCTGTGAAAAATGCCACTGGTAGTTTGATAGGGATTGCATTGAATCTGTAGATTGCTTTGGGTAGTAGAGTCATTTTCACAATGTTGATTCTTCCAATACAAGAACATGGTATAGCTCTCCATCTGCTTGTATCATCTTTAATTTCTTTCATCAGTGTCTTATAGTTTTCTGCATACAGGTCTTTTGTCTCCTTAGGTAGGTTTATTCCTAGGTATTTTATTCTTTTTGCTGCAGTATCCCCTCCCTCTTAAGCCTCCCTCCCACCCTCCCTGTCCCACCCCTCTAGGTTGTCACAAATCATCGAGCTGATCTCCCTGTGCTATGCAGCAGCTTCCCAGTAGCCATCCATTTTACATCTGGTAGTGTATATATGTCAATGCTACTTTGGTCGTTAACTCTATTTGAAGTTTCAGTGCAGCAGGCCTGGCCAAGGCCATAACACAGAAATAAAATATTCTGTGGATACCGAGAGGTAGACATAGAGAGAAAGGGGAATAGGTTCTCAGGATATTAATGTATGATCCATGACATGTGAAAAAGGACCACTGAGAAAGTCTTTCTCCATCAGTTTTCAGGAAATTATGGAATAAATATAAGGTAGAAGGAAACATACGATTTCAGGGCGTGTGTGCTCTGATTGAAAGAAGGGGACAAGGTAATACAGTCAGTGGAGAGTCAGCTATTGTGCCCCTCCATGGCACTTCCAGAAAAGCACCAGCTAATTGTCCCATTTAAGTGTCCACTCGGTTAGGACTGCATCTGAATGTTAATGTTTTTTGGGTTTTTTAAATTCAAAATGTCTTAGGCTTTCAGCAACCAGTGGCACCTTGCTTTTCCTTTTCACAAGCTCCCTTTTGACTACAGGTGTGTACAACATTTATTAATCTACTCCATTCAGATACATTTGAAACCAGTATATCCTTTTCCCCTTTGCTTTTAAATGAAAAGCAACTAAAATTGAAAAAAAATCTTTCATCTCACTACCTTCCCCTTGAATGTGAAAGCTAGGCTTGAACTAGCTTTTCTGCCACTCATAACTTCTTGTGGAGTTGTTGAGTAGGTTTTCTTACAAAGCAAGGCAAACTATTTTGCTTTTAGGGAATAAAGAAGGATTAAAAAAAAATACCATTCATCATCAAGTAGATTTCCATTAGCACAGTGATCAGTTTCATTACATGGTATGAATACCTCTATTATGTGCTAGAAGCGCTCATTCTCCTTTCAAAACTGTATTGAAAATAAGTTGATGTCAATTTCCATGGTGATAGAAAAGAAGAACATCACTTGGAACCATAACAAGCACATGTATCTGAATTATTGTGAAACACTGAGTTGGTCCCTCGGTGTCAAGAGTTCTTTGGTTTTTGTTGTTATTATTGTTTCATTACCTGAGAAGAAAAAAATGCTTTTTAAAAAAATGTAGGGCAATTATTGAATTGCATCCTTTTAAATATCTTGCTGGTCAACCTTTTTTTTTTTTTTCCAGAGATGATGTTTCAAAGCAAGCATCCTATTTCTGCTTTTGTAAAAAATTTAATAATGCAGCTCTCTTTGGATGGAAAAGAGCTTTATGTAAGGCAGCAATACCTAATATTCCCTTTATATTGCCAAATGCCACCATTTAATTGTTTTTATTGTTTATGAGGTGAAGAAACTTTTGGATAAGTACTATATTGGTGTAACTTTCCAGTCTTCTTTTTCTTCTACAATTTGTACCTACTTGGTATCACACGTTAAAACTATGCAAGTATGAACCTCTCTGGTGCAGTACTTGTGAGGGATGTGATTAATCTGGTTTGCTTTTTCTGGGTTCCAGAATCAGGCCAACAATTGTCAGATAGGAGCCTCCCAGCCCAGATAGGTTCTACATCATATTTTGAAGAACTTCAAACGTGATAAGTCAGGACTTCAAAATAGAGGCAGAGAATTTGTTGAACAAGAATGAGCTCACACTGTGGGTTTACTGTATGTTTTATCTTATTGAATACAATACACTCAAATAGAATACCTGCACCAGTCAAATTAAATCTCAATTACTCATCGCAAAAGAACTCATGAAAACCCTGAAACCCTTATTCAGATGTTTCTAAGGCCTTTGTTTCCATCCTACTCCTGTTCAGGTCCTCTGCTTTCATTATTCTGTTATTACATCCTTTCTGCCTACAACCCACAGTTTTATCTATTAAAATGGCTTCTTGCTCATATCTGGACTTTTAATACTATTTGCAGAAATTCATTAATCCTCCTTTCTGCAATGATCTTTTTTTCTATGTGTCTGAGAGTTTTAACTTTGTGCTATACTTCCTTCACACGCTGTCAGTCTTAGTTACTAAGAAAGATCTAGATGTTACCAAGTCAAAACTTGGGTCCACTCACCCATGAGCAGTAAAGCCCATCTACTGACACTGGGTTATGGTGAAGGAAAGTACAGCATTCTAAGGTGCCAAACAAGGAGTCCAGGACAGCTAGTGCTCAAAAAGCTTGAACTCCCTGATGGGTTTCAGCAAAACATTTTTAAAGGCAAGGCAAGGAAGGGTACGTGATCAGCTCGTGCACAATTCTCTGATTGGTTGATGGTGAGGTAAAGTATCAATAAAAAGGTTATAAGTTGTTGAAATTTTCCAGTTTCCAGCCAGACTCCAGAGGATATGTGTTAATTTCTTCCATTCAGTGGGAGTTTTAGCATCTGCAGAACAACTCAGGAAATGTGCATCAGATAGTATTATCTGAGTACTTCAGAGAGGAGCTAAAGCAGAAGATCTTCCCGGGAGGGATCTGTCCCGGGAAGGCTCCATAGGGTCCTGCTCAGTTACGTAGAGCTGGCTTTCTCTCTACTTGGTAGCAGCCCTTTCACACCTTAACCAGAGTTACAGAAGCTATTTCCTTGTCTTCAAATTTTCTCCAAGTTGGGCATGATTCAGAAATGATTGTAAAATCAGAGAGGGATTATGTTCTTATGCTCACCTCTGGCTCTGAGATCTACTTTCACGTAATCAACCTAGGTAATGGATCATTTTGCTGTTTTCAGCATGCTTCCTTGTCTCATGTAATGGGAATGTGGATAGAGTTGGACTTTCCCTGACTTATACCGAGAGGGAGAGAGAACATAGCACACTTTGTTAAAGACTTAGAAGATGGAAGAAGTTTATGTTTCGGAAATTTGAAAACTTGAAATTGTATATTAAATATGCTTTTTCAAAGGTTTTTTAACTACCCTGCCCTTGAGATTTTTCCCTAGCCACTCATCATTTATTTTCTATTTCTTCTTTCCTCCTCTTCCCTCTCACCTCTCTTCTTCAATTTCCCAAATTCCTCCCTCCAGATTCTTCTGTTGGCAGAACAATTTGGTCTTCCCTTTGCTTCTGCTCTCAAATTTGGTTGCAGGATTTCCCAAGCTCACCACAGAGTTCAGGTGACTGTAAGGACCATCTACTCCATTAACAGTGACACTCAGGCTTGGCAAAGAAATTGAGATTTCATTTTTAAAAAATTTTTATTGGAGTATGGTTGATTTACAATGTTTTGTGAGTTTCAGGTGTACAGCAAAGTGAATCAGTTATACGTATACATATATCCACTCTTCTTTAGATTTTTTTCCCATACAGGCCATTACAGAGTATTGAGTAGAGTTCCCTGTGCTGTAGAGTAGGTCCTTATTAGTTATCCATTTATATATATAGTAGTGTGTATATGTCAATCCCAATCTCCCAATTTATCCCCCTCCCTTTGAGATTTCATTTTATAGGAATATAGCTCTGACTTTGTATCTAATTTTCATTCGATTATACTGGGTTATAGTTTCTTTCTAGTTTACATTGATATGACTAAATCTGCACCATTATATTCCATTTGTGGTATTTTATTTTGGAAAGGGCTTGACTAAACTAGAGTTAGAGGAAGAGAAAGTTCTTAAAAATCGATTATAGGAAAAAATGATCATAACTGGGATGTATTTATCTGAAAACAAAACAAAACAAAACACAAAAACAACTTGAGTGAATGGGAAAAATTAGTGTATGTATCATTTATTAGAACTATTTCTACAGAAAGTATTTTAATGTTCTACTCCTTTTTGAAGTGTTTCAAAATGTGACCACATTCACTAACCATATAGTCACCTAAACTCTTCGGTGGCACTTTTGTTACAATTAACTCATAAAAGATTTTCTTTCTGAGAAGGTGACTGTACATGGAAATAAAATCTTACAGTGAGAACACAGTTGGCTCTCACATCTGTACCACTGCCCTTCCCAACAAAGTTATAGGAAATTCTTCATTCATAACAGAAACTCTGTGTGACCGTCAAAAGAGTGGACATGAAAAGCTGCCTGTGAACTTTGTGCTCAGCTTTTTAGGACAAGCAGCTGCTGAAGTTCATCCAAAAAGTTTACCATGAATGTGTATGTGACTGAGTCTTCCAGAGTGATGCAGGTTGTGTAATTTGGATTCTCGAGATGGATATTTGATGACATGATCACGGGTCCAATTTCATGATTATCCCAAAAGAAATGCTGATCAGCGTCGAATTTATTTTGGGAAAGGGAAGGTAATTCACTGTTTGTGTCTCAGACACCTGCCAGGTCTTCCGTCAGAGGCCAAATTGCCTCAGCCAGCTGTCGTGACCTTCCAAAGCATTTCAAGCCCTGTGTTGGCCATACCAAACTACTGATCGTTACCTCTGGCAGAAACTGTACAGGAACAGACATGGCCTCAGGGCAGGCTCACTCCTGATGACATCTGAGTTTGTGGAAGTGAAGTCTACTTCACTCTTGGGTCACTATTCGAACCCAGGTAATCTTGGAGTCAACTCCAGTGGTAACTATAAACACGGGACTTCTATTTTATTTACCCAAATTTACATCTTTATATTTGTTGGCAAGCTCGTGCCATAATGTGGACAGCAGGCTTAAATAGTTTTGTAAAAATTGATATCTTTGGACACACACCTCTTTACTCGTGCCCTTTATACCTCATTAATGATTAACCCTCATTAATGAACTTAATTTGAATATGGTTAGAGAGATTGATTGGAAATTTCATATTCGTTAAAGATAACTTTAAATCTCTCTAAAACCAAAGACAATATGGTTTTTAAATAAGACTGCTGTACTCTTTCTAGAAATTACTGTTTAGAGGTCTTTTGAGAAGTGCCTTGGAGACATTGATTCATTCAAAAACTAGTCATTGAGTATATATCATATATCAGACAATTTTCCAGGTACTAGGAATACAATGATGAATAAGACAGATGGGTGCTAGGATAGAAGCCAATTGTTTCTGGGTGAGACAGCCAAAATACAAGTTAAAAGACAGACAAAGAATGTTCAAGTTTAATAAGCGCTGTGAAGGTAACAAACAAGGGACTGAGAGAGAGAAGAACAGAGGTTACTCTAGGGATGTTTTCTAAAGAGGGGCATTTACCCTGAGACCCAAAGGAAAAAGAAGAAAGGGAGACACATGGTGAGCTGGACCCAAAGGAACTTGAGGGAGATTGAAACACGATGAGGTTAAATAGAAAGACAGAGGTCAAGTCATGCACAGATGTATACATCAAAGCAAGGAGATGGATCATATTCTGATTACAATGGAGAGTTCAATAAATGTAGGTTTTTTTGGTAAAGATATGATCTGATTTTTGTTTTAAAAATGCCATTTTTCTCATCTGTTTGTCAAAAAGTTTGGAGGGGATAAAAGGAAACAAGAAAAGAAGTAGGGAGACCACTCAAAAGATAGTAGCAGGAATCCAGGAAAGGGAAGATGTTGAGGTGACTTAACATAGTGACTGTGGGAAATGAACGAAATATTTGGGACGTATTTTGGAGGTAATATGGAAAGAAATGCCTAATCCATTGGACGTAGGGGGCATGGTTCCTGCTGAAATAACATGGTAGAAATTGGAAGAAAGACAAGAAGACTGGACCTTATTTTGAAAATAGCAGTTTTACCCCAACCAGTCTATAGACTACAGTTGTGCATATTTATTTCTCAGACACAGAGGATGACACCAGGGCCTGTACAGGGAAAAGAATCTGATGGAGAGTGCCTTTCCTGTGGGGACTGGAAAGCAGAGTTTTAGAGGACATTTGCTTTATTTTAGGTGATGACAAAGACTCTCTCCTTGACATAATTTTAGTCAGATTCCTCTGAACCCTCAAGGTCCCAACGTTGGGCTCTGTGTTTGGTGCTTACAGTCTAGTTTTAGCAAGAATCCTGCTGGGTTAGTTTTTTGAAAATTCCCCACCTTGATATCTTATCCCCTGGCCTGCCTTCAGCGAGAATCCTGTTGAGTTGGTCTCGCGAGAATGCTCCTAGCTTGGATGTTTCCTCTTAATAATTTTCCATCCACTGACCTCTGACTCCTCATTGCCTGTGAATCTCCACTGGTCCTTCTAGTCAGAGTTGAGCCTGGTCTCTCCCAGCTTCTGCAGAAAACCCCTTGCACCGCTCCCCCTGGATAAAGTCTGTCTTAACCTCTTGAACAAAGTGCCATGAATATTTTTTTTTTACCAGTAGAGAAAAAACGAATGAAAGAAAGCAGTCGGGGAAGAATAAAAAAGGGTAGCAAGAGCTGATAGATTGGAAAACTGAAGGTGAGTGGATATATTTGAATGGCAGGAGGCAGCCAGCAGAAAGAAACCGTGACCCTGCGCCTTGTGGAGAGAGCTAACACAGCTCGTGGGACAGAAGTCTTAGCATCTCCTCTTGGGCATCTTGTTCCTACTTCTCAGAAGAAGAAAAGGGAAAGTCTCTTGCTTCAGGGGGCCTTTCCCCGCCTTCCCTCCCAGCCCCATAGGTTGTTTTCCTGCTAAAAGGATATTTCTCTTTTAAATCTTACAAGTCCCCACCGTGACAACAATCTCGTGGAAATGGAAACCTTGTGATGACATTTGTTTACCTGGGGAAGCACCTCAATTTGTGCCTTCTTACAAGAACCTGAATGGATACGTGCATACCTGGGAGGAAATGAATATAGCTCTACTAGACTAGATGGCATGCTGAGCTCATTATTATTGCCGTTTCAATGACACTTGCATTTGAATGATGCTGAAAGCTTTTGATTATTTTGAATGCATCTTTTCAGTGTCATCGAAAGCAGATCAATCTGAAATGTTCCCGTCCCTCCCCCCCGAATCCCACATGTCTAGTAAGGGCTATATGTAATATAAATCCAGATAACCCAGATCTTGATTAAGTGTGATATTTTTCATTTCAGATTTAATCTCTCAAGGATTCTGATATTAATCTGAATGCAGGTTTGGCTCAGTTTTCAGTGTGCATCTCTTTGAAAGGTGTTAATGCTTGACAATTTAAAATCCATGCAGGTTATTTTAACATTGATTGTCCCCCAAATCAGATGTTTATGTGTATACTGGCCAATATTAATTCCTAAAATAGTTTCACTGTTATGTGTTTGTCATGCTCCTAATGATGCAAAAGAGACTTCTTTAGAAACATGGGGCTCGGGTGAAGCGGTTCCTAGCTGTTCTCTGATATTCTCTTTCTCTTCCTCCAGAATATTCGTGGCAATCTGTCCTGAAGATGACCAAAGTACAGGATATAATTTCAGTATCTTTGGGCTCTGGCATTAGGTTATTTATCTAGAAGTCATAATAAGGGTTAAGAACCTCTCAGTGACCAAATGGTCTTTGGTATTGGAATTACAGGTACCTCGTTGACAGTAATAATCAAGTATTTCATCAGACAGACGGCTGAACTTGCACTGGAAGACTTCTTCACAGGATGCCGTCCCTCAGCTGTCAGTCAATTCTCCAGGGTTTTGCAGACTTGAATAGAAATAATACCCAACCGCAGCATTTATCATCAGGCTCAAGGTACTTATCCAGCATGAGTATTCTTTATCACTGAATCAGATTGAGCCTGTAAAATAATTTGTTAGGGGAAAAAAAGTATCTTTGTCCTTTGGTTCTTGAACAGAAAAGGAAGGCTTTCTTGAAATCAATCTGCAGTCAAACCAGTGCCTCCAGTTAAATCAGAAATAGAACTTTTGCAGGTGACAAAGGATGGTTAGATCTCTGAAACAAATGTGTAAAAATGAAAGTTTTGGTTCAAGGATCTATTTTTCAGCTTCAGAACTTGGAGCAAATGACAGTAGTGATACTGAAAACTTTTCCAGATGCTGACACCCTCAGGTCTTCCTAGTAGATTTATCTGTTAATGCTAAACAGTTCTAAAACACAGAACACGAATACTCTCCAAACAACCAAACACTTCTATCACAAGGAATATGAAAACAGAAATTTGATGATGAAAAACAAAATTAGAATCAGGTACAGAGAGAATCTGGGAAAATGCAAATATACTTCTAGTCTGCTTATAACAACACCTCTTTCTCAGGCATTTTTCATAGGCAAATTTTAGTTCTACCTTGAACAAAGCTGGCTTTTTCACTTCATAATTTATCTTCTCTATTTGATTTCTCCTCTATATTTGTACTACTTCTATACTTCGATTTCTTTTCTGTACTCTGGCTTGATGGCTTTTAACACAATCAGCTGAATAGCCATGTGTGTGTGTGTGTGTTGGTGTGGGTATTCAGGTGTGTGTAAGGAGGTGAAAGCGTATCGTATCTTTGAAGCAGCACTATTAATGTGATCACGTGTAACAGGAGTACACTGGCTCTAGGAAATTAAGCAGTGGTGGCAGTTGTTCTCAAAGAACACCCGTATGGACTTTCTTCTCGAATTCTAAAAGCAAACATAGAATAACATCTTGTGCATGGTGTGTTTGAAAATTCTACACTGGCTGAGTTGCAATTTATTTTTTCTGCCGGCTGAGTTGCCCTCACTATTGTACGTGTTAGAGTCTGCCTGAGCTGAAAGTCTAACGTCCCTCCTCATTCCTATTGTTTACTTATAGAGATCTTCCAAAAAGAGATGCAGTTTGCATTCGTGAGTGGCAAAAATAAATTAATTAGGTGCTTGGGGAAATAATTGTGGAAATATACTTGAAGGATTCCATACATGGCTATAAAATAAGACAACTTAGCTACTACTGGGTTTGGATCTATAAGCAGTACCCAGTCACAGGACTCATTTCTAAGGAAAAATTGTAAATAAATAATTTTAAACTTTAAAACTGTGATCATCTTACACACTTATATGGTGTTTGAAGGTGTTTGAAATCCTTTACCACAATCAGGGATTTTCCAATGTTCCTAACTTAGCAGCAGAAAAAAGGTAAATATGAATCCTTGGGTAATTCAGGGTACAGTCTGTTGCTCCCTGACCCAAGCATGAAATTTCTCTGAAGTCCTGTGGTTTCTCATAAATATTCATGAGCATTTTGCACTGTATACATGTAATAGACATGGTTATTTCAATACGAAATTAATGTCTCCCATCTCCTTGAATAAAATGATAATGAAAAATATACCAGCTTTATTCTGTGGCCTCCAGTAGGTGTGGGGCTTCTGTCAGTATCATCGGGGTGTCACTCAGGTTAAGAGGCTTGCAGCAATTAGGCTGGCTTGTCACGACAGCCCCGCAGCATATTCTAGGAAGGTAGCTCTTGTTAACTTTAGTTTACAAGGGCAGGAACTGAGGCTCAGAAATTTTAAGCAATCTGATACAGGTAAGCTGTGATCTCCCAATGATTCCAAGCCCCACTGCTCCCTTAATGCCACTGAGCTGCCTGAATAAATAAACTTCTATCCTCGGTGCTTTCAATGGAACCCAAAATAAAACCCCTTCTGTCATCACCTCTCTGCTTCCCCACCCCCTCACCTTAGCCCAAGAACATTAGAGACGTGTTATATTAGGCTGATATTTTTCAGCGGGACTAGGTTTGCTATAAATAAACTCTGAAAAATGTCACCGACAATTGCTAATTTTCTGGGTGAGGTGCACGGATAAAAGGAAACAGGCAAACGTGGGCCTTTCCTTTCCAAGTTCATTCACTTTCTAAGTCACTCACTCACGCACTCTGCAGGCTGGCGCACATTCTCTAAAACTGTAGACACCACATTCTAAGCTCTGTGCTGTGAGAATTATGTGCCATCCGCAGACAAATCACAACCACATTGTGTTTTTCTTTCTTCTTAATTTACTTATGTCTCTTTCATAGATCACTGAGTGGGATAGAGAACTAAATATAGAAGATGATACAGTACAAAGAGCTCTTTCTCTGAGTTATGCTCAGGGTTTTATGAGAACACAGAGGTGATGTATCAAAATGAGAACCATCAGTCAGGGAAGACTTATGGGGGAGGTGGTGAGTGAGCTGAAATTTGAAGGATGAGTAAGAGTCTGATAGACTAACCATGGGTGCAGAGCATGACGGGGTCGGGAGGGCGGGCAAACTGGTTTCCTCGTGTTCTTACTTCTGATCCCATGATGAAGTTGAACAAAAGAATGAGTTGAGGTGAATATAGAGACCTGGTCCAGCTTCTGTTAAAAAGAGCTTCCAAATCGACCTGTAATGTCTGCCAGGGCATGAAGAGAATGCCAGGTGTTCCCCACATTAACACTATTCTCAACGGATTGTTGGAAGAGAAACAAATAGAAAAATTCAGGTTTAATTATTGTGACCTGTGATAAGCATGGAAAGAAGTAAACCTGACAAATTACAACATTGGAAATATACAGCGGAATTAATGGCAGAAAGTTATACATTTGCTCATCTCTTTTGTGTATTCTTATCTCTTTTTTTCATTTAATGGAAGAAAGATGTAATTTTATTTTTCCTGGAAGATTATAAAAATGTTATTGTTCTTATTTGCACATTTATGTATCTATGTGCTGCTTTGGTCACAATGCCAGTTTTCTTATTTATATGAAGTATTTTGAGAAAGGTGAAATACAGGCAGACTATGATCTATTTGTTAATGTATTATACATAAGGATGGTTTGAATCTATTTTATCTAAACCTGTGCCATCTATTCAACGCTGAGTTTGCGTAAAATACATATTTCTATTGCCCTTAGAATACATGACATTTTATCAAAAGTGACCTATATGCTCCTGTATGTTTCTCCTGCAATGATACCTCCTGGGTTTCCTGTAACAAAGAACTTCAAGCTTCTGAGAAGTTAATGTTCTTTCTTTTGAAGACTGTGAGTCTGTGAGATCACACACTAAATAACTGAAACCTGAAACATCATAAATGTATTTTCAAAACTCAGGCATTCTGTGAGACATGAAATGAATTTCATGCCCATCAGCTTCCTGGAGCCTTGTCACAATAGATAAGGCCAAATCGAAGGATGCAGCATTACTTCTTGTGGGCTAGTGAGCGGCAGAGTTAATAACTGAATCATAATTTCACTCCAGGACATAGAAGCTGCTACATCCTGTCTCCTTTTGATCACTTTATCCATAATAGCAAAAATAGAAATATTTTAAATCAGACCAAATGGTGAAGATATCTATATATGCTCTCCTATAATTTGACTTAAACACTTATTCAAAATCCCTTCCTCTGGGTGGGCTTCTCAGATTAATCCCACCATCTGATTACTTAAATATTTCATTTATGTAGTACATTGATTGTGTTAATGATCCCAATTCTTCATACCCTCACACCCTCCCCATATCCACATGCTCTGCAATGTGCCTTAGTGGTCCTCAGCATTCAGGGAGTCTATTTCCCCAACCCTTCATTCTGATTTGGGCCATGTGATTTGATTTGGCCCCTGCATGTTCAACAGTTGTGATGCAAGTAGGAGCTTGTAAAAGTGTATGCCATTTCCATCTCCTCTTTCTTCCTCTGATTTTGCCATGAGAACAGGCCTAGGCTAGCCTACTGGAAGAGAGACATGTGTCCCTACTCCCCCAGCTGCCAGCAAACCAACCACCAGACATCATTATTGTGACAGTAAATCACAGATGACCACAGATGCATGACCAACCCTGCCAAGCCCAGCCCACATCTGCTGAGCACTGTAGACTCATGAGTTGAGTACATGTTTATTATCTGATGACACCAAGATCTTGTGCTTGGTCCATAGCTGTGTTGTGACCATACATACTGATAACGATTTCTGTTGTTTCTTTATATGTATATTATGCTTTCTAATTTATAGCATAAATACATTTATATTATGCTTTTGTCGCATGTACTAAACTTATTCCATTATCCTCCCCTGTCCTCACGAGCTTTATTTAAAGAAATTTCTCTCTGAGACCCTAGAAAAGGCTACCGCATGGCCCTCCGCTCCCTTCTGCCAAAATAACTATTTGGATTAAGATTGTGTACCTGTTTCAAGGACATACAAACTGGCTGACTGGCAGCTAACCAGATTCAATATCTATCTGAAGAAAGGAATTTGAATTGAGGTAGCTGAGATGCTCGCTGAAGCTGGTCCAGTGTCAGAGAGGTTAGGGATGGTATCCATGGTGGACCATGTGCATAGTTAGTTCATCGTTAGATCAAGCAGGTTGCAAAAGAGAACCCAATATGCCGAAGGAAGCAGAGATGAGAGAGCTTGTAGCTACTGAAAGACAGCAAAGGCAACTTTGCTCCTTGTGGCTCTCTGGTCCCCAGCTCTGGTATTCATGGGCTCTACCTCTGATTCTAAGACATTCCCTTTCACTTACCATAATCAGCCAGACTTTACCCTCTCTACTTCTTTTTAAATTAATGTTATTTTTTAGAACAGTTTCAGGTGTACAGAAAAATTGCAAAGGCACTACAGAGGGTTCCTGTAAATCCTGCACCCAATTATTCCCATTATTAACATCTTACATTAATGTGGTAGATTTGTTAAAATGAGTCAGCCAGTACTGATGCAGTACTACTTTATTCAGGTTTCCTTAGTTTTTCACCCAATATTCTTTTTTCTGCTCCAGGATCCCATCTAGGATGTCGTATTATAAATATTTGGTCATCAAGTCTCTTTAGGCTCCTCTTGGCTGTGACGCCTTCTCAGATTTTCCTTTTTTGGATGACCTTAAAATTTTTGAGGAGTACTGGTCAGATATTTGGTAGAATGTGTCCTAATTGGGATTTGTCTGATTTTTTTTCATGATTACACTAGAGTCATGTGTTTTTGAGAGGACCATAAAGTGCCATTCTCATCACATCATATCAAATGTACATCTGTCAACATGACTCATCATTGATGATGTTGACCTTGATCACCTGGGTGAGGTAGTGTTTGTCAGGTTTCTCTACTGTAAAGTTACCCTTTTTCTGCTCTTTTCATACTGTATTATTTAGAAGGAAGTCACTATGCACAGCTCACATCTAAGGAGTGGGGAGTTATGCTCTCTTTCCTTGAGGTCAGAGTATCTATATATATTATTTGGAATTCTTCTGCATGGGAAACTTGTCTATTCTCTCCCAAGTATTTATAAAATCACTGGAGAGTCATGAATACTTATTTTATATTTTAGGATATAACCCAATACTATGCTATATATTATACTGCTGAAATTGTTTTCTTTGGCCGATGGAAGCTTTTCAATGGGGTTTTTGGTTTTGTTTTTTTGAGCACTTCCTTACTTTCTGGCAGCACAAGATGCTCTCTGTGCCACTTTTTATTAAAGCTGAATTTAGTAGGTTTCTATTGCTTGCATTCAACAAGCTCGATTGGAACGTAGATTTACTTAGGTTCAGTTTAATGTCCTTGCTAGGAACCTTTTGTCTTTCATCTACTCATACTCCATTCAGTGTGTATGTGGGCATTTGTTAACTGCGTGAATATTTGCATGTGTGTTTATTGGGTAGGGAGGCTGGCAGGAGGGAGAGGGTCATGGTGAAATAGAGGAATAAAAACAAGAGTTAGGAAAGAGTAACTTCTAGAATACCCAAGAGAAAAGTCAGTGAAGGACCAGGCTCTTCTTGCTCTGTGCTACTTGCTTGCCAAAAAATGTAGATGTATCTTGCCATAGATTTCTAGGACTACTTATACTTCATGCTAATCATAGCTTCATAACCACCCATATTTATGATATTTTAACTTCTTTATTAATAGCATGGAAAAATGAAATCATACGAAAATATGTCAAAATACCAATAGAATGTTATTTCTTAGAATAAGTGGAACAGAAACTATTTCAGAAGCATTTGTTTCACAGTGAGCCCAGAGGGAGAGAATTCACATATAAGAATAAAAATGGATATTATGTTCTGGTACTCCACTAAATGCTTGACTGAAGTACTAATTTTAATACTCAGAACAGAGTGACATCATCCAGGTGGCGATGTCATTCTCAGGTCATTCTCAACTTCAGTCCCCCTCATAAGAAGAACAATTAACAACTCTTCATAGACAAAACACCATTGGGAAAATCCCAGAACCCAGGGGGGAGGCTGAAGCACACCCTTGGACCACAGAGAATGAGAAGGACCATATTAGAAGGGTTACAAGGGAGGTTTCATGTTGACCCCATCACACTGCCCCCAGGCAAGTACCAAGGGGGCACCTCAGGGCCTATGGTTTCTCCAGTGGGAAAAGAGAAGCCAAGGTGGACATCCAGCTTCTGCAGTGTTTCCTTGAGGCCCACTTGGGTCTTGCCTCATGGGAATCAATGGAGAATCTACTAGACTCAACCACTGGGGATCAGATAGAGATGAAGAAAGGGGGAGGGGCAGGGCTTTCAGTAACCAGAGTTAAGATCTGGGCAGACTGCATTCCTGCTTGCAGCTGTGCCTCCACTGATATCCCAGCCGGTGGCTCTGCCCATCTGCAGAGCCAAGCCGATGGCCTGACTTAGTCAGGGAGCTGGGTTGACAGTTCTGCCTAATTTGGGTTCCCGTCCAACAGACCATGTTGACCATGGAGCCCATTCTATGGCCCATCTGGGCAAGGAAGCAGGCTCAAAGCCTGGCTTAACTTTTGAACTTAACCTCTAGCCCTGCCCCACCAGAAGCAAGGCCATAGATACCTAGCAGCCAAGGAGCACATGCTACAGCCAGCCTGGACTGGTGAGCAAGATCGCAGATGTTATCTGGAGAAGTAGACACTGCCAAGATGTCCCAGATTTATTTCTGAGTAATAAGTGCTGTTTTATATATGTTTTGCAGTTTCCTGTCCCCAGTAGAACAAACCCACACAGACCCCACATACAGTGAAAAAGCAATATCAAAATGTACACAACATGTCTTGATCATTTACAAGTTTTAATTAACTGAGGTGTGGACCAGGTAATAATTTGTATGGCCTTTCCATTGCTGTCTCTTCTGGTGATAGAAAATTAGGATTAAAAAAATAGGGAAAAGAATGATCAAATTTGAAGGTAGAGAATTATCCTAAATGTTATAGAGCAATTTTGGCTAATCTGGCTAGAACATAACTCTTCCATCTCAAGTCTGTGGCCTTTTCTCTATAATACTTACTCTCCAATAGAAGTATTTGAGAAGCTGGTTACAATTACTGGCGCTAGAACTCTCTTTTCCATGCCATGGTTCCAGGATAATTATGGATATCTATTTGAGCCACAAAATTGCAGAATAATTTACTTATTTCATAATGTTTAACATATGACATCTATCCCATCCCAAATGCAAAACCCTCCCAATCTCCTTTCAATTCTGTCACCCTGATAATTTATATTTCAAAATGAACAGCCGCAGTATTTAACAAAAATGACTGCAGGGGAATCTTCTAGGATTAATCTACATGGGGAATGAGAGAAAATTCTCTCTATCTCTAGTTGCCTTGTGTTAGAAGTGGAGAGGAACAAAGAAAATTCTCATTTTATAATGTGAACAAAGTTGGGCTATGTACCTATGTTATGTCTTGGTTTATTGACATGTAAACTTGACTCTTAGATTCTTATCCATGGATAATGTAGTGTCTTATATTACAAAGTTTGAGTGAGAGTAACATTGCTAATGATTCAATAATGAATTAAGTGACATGGCTATGTTCTCTATGCTCTGACCTTGGTAGGAGAACTTCCCATATATACTACCAAAGAAAGTGGTTAAACTAGCTAAAAGTGCATGGAGTTATCTGTATCACTGGGATTTAACTAAAGAATATGTTAGTAAAAATCATGTAAAAATTATCATGTACTAATTGAGAGATCATGGCAAATGAAGTGTTCAATCTTTGGTGTAAATTTTGATCTTAAAAAGAATGCAGTTGAGAGAAATCTCCTGGACAAAATAAAAGCCCAGAATTTGTACCATTATATCTTCTATGCAGGAGAAAATGCAAGATCCTTGGGAAAAAACTCTGTCTTACATTCTTTGCACCAAGGACAGGATTGACAAGGAGTCAGAGCTCAATAAATATGTGTTGAATGAATGAAAGCACATATCTGGCTTATTTTTTCACTCTTCTTTTATCAAATTTTGTATTTCCTAGTTAATTTTATTCAGTTCTTTTTTTCAGTCTACTTTATTTGGTGTCAGCAAAGCAGCAATGAAGAGAAGCTCAACTTGAGTCTATTTGTATTCATTATCCCAAAACAGAAAAATAATTTCAAAGAACTGAATAAAGCTGGGAAATACTTGTTAGATAACTAATAAGATAACCTATTAGATAACTAGTTAGATAACTAGCTAGATACAATACACTGTATTATAACAATCAAAATGGTGATGGCCCTTCCCTCACCTGCACTACTTTGCACCCCTCGTAGAATCCCTGACTCTTAAAGTTCTTCTCCGGTTTCAGAGTCCCATTTGTCTCTCACCTAAGGTCTGACTCCTCGTAAGATTCTTGCTTTTTCTAACCTTTACAAGAACACATCAAAGCCATCAAATAATATGGTATCAGAGGTCAACTGCTTCTAAGAAATTGAATACTTTACTGCAGCTGAGGAACAGCAGACATTTGGTAAATCCTCAGCTGGTAATCATTTATTAGCAAATGGTTAGTTATCAAACAAGTAGAAAAAGTAAGAAGAGAAAACTTTAAGCTTCTTTATGTGGGAATGGTCAGAGAAAATAATGTGTTGGGTCTCTTGCTCAAGTTAACCTTCTTTTCCTTTTTCATCTGTCCCTCTTCTGATCTCTTCTCCTTCAAAGATGGTCCAGTACAAAATTATGAAGGAAGAAATACTTTACTCTTGTGCCATGCCATTACTTCCCTCATTGCCTTTCTCCTTGCCTGACTCTGTCCCCCAGAGCCAAGGTTCCATTTCAGAAGGGACTTAATAGCAAATGGAATCCCAAAGAAAGTTAATACCTTCCCCTTATTAGCTGATTCAACAGCTAAATCTATGCAGAAATAACATTTATGTTAATATAGAATCACAGTTTCTATCATAAGTGTAGTATCCTAATTTGTGTTTTGTTGTGTTTAAATCTTGGAAAAGATAAACACTGACCAATCCTCAGTCTCTTTTGCTGGCTCCTTTTCCTATCCCTGACTCTGAGAGTTAGAATAACCCAGGGAGCTGCTCTTGATCTTTTATTTTTGTTTTTCTTCTTTATCTTGTCTCACTACCATCAGCCCTGTGCAATAGAATTTTCCATGATGATGAAAACACTCTGTGCTGCCCAGTATGGTAGCCTCTAGTCACATGTGGCCATTGAGAACTAGAAATGTGACTAATATGCCTAAGAAGTTGAAGGTTTAATTTTATTTAATTTTAGTTCATTTTATTCTATAGCCATATGTAGCTAGTGGCTACCATATTGGACAGTGCAGCAGGATGGTTTCATCTAGTCCCATGGCTTTGAAAACCACCTTTATGCTGATTTTATACCCACATTTTATCTCAAATATTGCCACTTCTTACCACCATCATCTTGGTTACCATAGTCCAAGCAACCATAGCTGCTTTCAGCATAGCATCCTAACTGGTCTTCCTGCTGCCATCTTGCCTCTCCTACAATATATTCTCCATATAGTTGCCAGAGGGATCACTTAAAACATGGATCATAGATATCATATCACACTCAGAATCCTTGTATTGATTTTATATTGATACTATAAAAATTACCACAATCTTAGCGCCTTAAAACAATACAAATGTATTATCTTTTCTGAAAGTCAGAACTCTGACACAAGTCTCACAAGGTTATGATCTGAGTGCTGCTAGGGCGGCATTACTCTCTGGAAGTCCCCTTTTCCATTTAAGGTACCATATTCCCAGGTTCTGGAGATTAGGACGTAAACATCTTGGGGAGGATGTTATGTTATTTTGTTTCCTTCAGCCCATCACTTCCATGGTCTAAACACTTCATGATCTGGTCCTTCTCTATCTCTTTGAGCTCTTTTTCTACAAAGCTCCCCTGCTCTTACTTCATTTTTACTGCTTCACAATACTCTAATACTCAATATTCCCTTCTCAGAGCCTTTCCCCTAGGTTTGTCCTTCTCCAGAGTTTCCCTGAAACTTTCCATGTCTTATCAGGGGTCTATTCAACTGTCATTTCCTTGGAGACACATTCACTAGCCATCTTGACTAAAAAAACAGGACAAACAAATAAATTACTCTCACCCAGATCAAGCTATAAAGACTTAACTTTTATTATTTTTTTCATAGGACTTATTATTCTCTGAAATAATGTTAAGGAGCAATTTTTGTTTTTATATATTATTTATCTCACCTAGTAAGATGTAAGCTGTGGAAAAATAGAAATCTTACCTTCTAGCTCATTATTGGAATTCCTAGTACCTAGAACAGTGTAGACACTCAGTAAATATTTGTTGAATAAGTAGATAATTGAAGAGTGTTAATGTGTTCATAATAATGGAAGTTGATTTGGTAATTCTGACCATATTCAACAAATGCTGACAAAGATTTAACGGTATTTTGTAAAAAGATATGTTCACCCATGGAAAACCTAGATCCATTTTGACCATTATCAAACTGAATTCTTAAGCTAGGTTAACTCTATTGATATAATTTAGAGAAAAAATATCATAACCTCATGACTTCCCTTGAAGGCAGAAACTATATTTGCTTACTGTACCATGCTATAATAAATTATATCTTATGAGAACAAAATAATTCTAATGAAAGCAAATGGGGTAAACACTTGCATTACATATTAAAATTAAATTTATCCTTATTTTCAAGAGTAAATTTAACATCCATTTCACTGATGAAAATTGTATACTAGATCAATGCAGAAGTCCCCAAATCCTCACTAAGACCTGTACATGGAGTAACGCACTAATTGTTGCCATGACAATTTACAAAGCCTGTAATTGGCAGGCAAAGTCTGACTTCTCGCTATTAAATATTTATAAAGAGTAATAAGGTGTTTTCGTACCTCCACAAATTTATATGTCTACCAAATATTCCATATTCTGGATTACATACTATAAAGTTAAAACAATTAAAATTTAAATTAAGTATGGAATAATTGTCTGTTACTGGGCATTGAAGTATTTACAAGAGCCTTTACTAGATTGTACTCAGTAGTCTTGAATAGATCTATTTTAGTGATTGCTTCCCTTGACCCACTTGATAACTTCTGGTCAGAGCTGCACATATTCTTCAAGGATTAGAAAGTCAGTTATGAACACTGTATCAGATTCATGCAATTTATTCCATATATAATCAGAAGTGTGAGTAGGTGTGGAAGGAAAAGCCAGGAGAAACTGTCAGTGGGAGATCCTGGTGTTCATTTCTGAAATGGAAATAGAAATAATGATGATTTCATAAAAACCCAAAAAGGTAGCAGTCAATTAAGAAATAAAAAAATGAAGTATTGCCATTAATACCTCTCATCTGTTCATCTTCCCCTGTTTTCTTAACTTTTATTAAAGTTCAGGTTGGCGCATGAACTTGCTGATAGTATGGTCACTATCTTGAGTGACCACACAAGTGTCCTATTTGCTCGTGACACACCTGGTTTATGCTGGTTGTCCCAATGTAATTATTTATTAGTACTTCCTTTAACTCTAAAAGATGTCCTGTTTTGGATGATAAATTATACACTCACCCTAACACTTGCTCACATGCATTACAAAAGAATACCAGCTAAATAATGTTGCCAAGAAAAAAGACTTTTAAATCATTACCAATGTAAAAATATAACAATACAGCTTATATTCCATGAAATTGTAATCAACTTATCAATTGGCTTGAAATGTTAGTGGATTTAACAAATATGGAAGTTAAACTCTGGATTTATTTACTTAGAGAATATTTGTGGTAAATTTCCATGTGCCATGTTGGTGTGTTATCATTTACATAAACACACAAAGACACACACACACTTGTAAATATGATTACAGAAGGAAGGTCCAAGCTGTTTATATGCTGGGGATTCAGACATGCCCATGCTTATCTAGAAATATGGTAGGACAGGTCTGCCTCTGGAGTAACTGCCATTTTCATGACGAACAGAGAAAAGTTTATGAGCCTAATAAAAATGTGAAACCAGATAAAAATGCGAAGGCTCATAAACTTTGTCAGAAGAGAATGGATCCACTCAGCGTGATTACATGTTAGCGTAAGTATGAATGTATGTGTCTTCCTACACATCTGACTTTAATGCAATTAAGCGTGGAGAGTGACCAGGTAATGATAATTTAATTTCCTTCCTTCCCTCCTTCCCTCCTTCCTTCCTGCCTATACCTATTTGATCCATGTGTAAATATAAAATAGTATAAACTTGACAATTGACCAAACCTTCCATATTGTTCCTACCCAGAAGTCACACCCTCATCAAAATACATAGAACTTATCGCATACACCTAAAACTTGTAAATTAATCCTATACGCAGTTATGATAAGCTTGTATTTTACCTTGGCAATAACGTATGTAGTATACGTGTATAAAACTTCCACACACTTAAGTCTAGTTTCAAAAATAGCATGTAAGGTTCTTTCGATCAAGGATCATGTTTTATACTACGTGCTAGCACGAAAAGTGATCAGTGGATATTTGTTGATTACATTTCATTAGTGTTGGTACACTATAAGGAATTTTGAATCAAAGTCAGAACACTTGGGTTCTGGTTTCAATTACGATCCTCAGATAAATCAATCCTTTTGGTCTACTTCTCTGTGTATATGATAGTGCCTAATTTAACAATAAAAGAAGGCAGACAGACAAACTTGAAAAGAAACTTGAAAGACCGCTTATAAGCCTTGCTGGCTTTCTCCCTTGATTCTCACTCCGTGAAGGGATTCAGTGCCCCACAGCAGAGGCAGGAGACCCATTCTCCTATCGCTAATATGGCGGATCCAGATGCTCTAATATAATCTTACAGGCAGCATGTGAAGAAGGGCTGCAGTGCTATAGCAGCCTTGCTGTACAAGATAATGGACTCCCTCCTCTTTAATATAGGAGGGAATACATTCATTCCCAAGTTGTCATTTAAACTATGTTGGCCCAGAAGCTCAATCTTATAGACAGACCCAAAGTTTTAAACACAGTTTGCGAACAAGTAAAGTGTTTACTAAACAAGTAAGGTAAGGCTGGATCAGAAGGACACACAGCCCAACACAGAGGAAAAACATTGAGACAAACAACACACTCCTGGATCAACTTGTGGATCTAGTGCTTCTTTCAGTGTGAGAACAGCATGACATTATAGTCACATAAGGGACACAGACCACAAGGTCAAGTGACACTCTGCTGGCCACACCTTGTCTGCCTCTGATAACTGTTTCTTGTTTCTGCTTTCATTGGCTATGGGGTGGTTCTGTCCTCTGTGGAACAGAGTTTTGTTATGAATTCTCATACTTACAGGGATATTAGATAATATGTCATAGCTTTTAGGTTTGTCTATGTCATGGAATTATTGTTTGCAGCCATTTTGGACAGTCCTCATCTAAGGAATATATAAGTTCAGCACACCCATATTGGCTGGCTAGATAAAGTGGGAGAAAATGGTTTATTCAGTTTAGAGGAGGGAGGCTCTTGCTGGTAATATCAATGTATATGTACCTGCAGGCTACAGATGGGAGTGGATGCCCAGGAGGAAAGTAACTAGAAAGTCTGAAAAAAGCCATGGATCTGAGCTAGATGGATTATTTGGGATCTGGCTCAGTGTGGTATCCAGGCATCAGTCAGCAATAAAAATACTGGGATTTGTAAAGATTTGTATAGCTTCATAAGTATTTTCACATACATTTTCTTATGAAATTCAGACACAGCTCTCTAAGGGGTGTGCTCTTATTCCCATTTTACTAATGAAGAAGCAGGTTCACATAGGATTAATGAATTGCCAATGGTCCTAACTCTGCTACTAACCGGCTTGAGCAATAACCTAACCCGCCAGTGTCTCAGGCTCTGTAGAGGTAAAATGGGGATAGCAATAGCAATACTTAGCTCATATTGATGCTGTGAAAAATAAATGAGTTAACGCATGTCAAGTGCTAAGAATAGCGTGTGACATTCAGTAAGCCTCAGTAAATATTAGCTAAAGATTGTGCCGATTGTATGAGGAAGGACTAGGATTTAAATGTGGGTCCTCTGACATCAAATGCAATGAAAGCCCTGCTGTGGTGCAACTGTTCTTCAAGGAGAAGGGTCAGAAATGGAACCAGAGGCCCTGGTGTGTGTCTACAGGGAAGGGAGGCAGGCAAGAGAAGTTCAAGCTCAAGGCCTAAGCGATAAGGACCAGGTTGTCACTACAGGATATGACTTGAGAGAGAGGATCTGCTATTAAGTCAACCTCTTCTTCTCTGGGAATCTGACCTGCTGCCTTTTAGGGCTGGGACTGTCTCCCAAGAACAATTAGCCTGAGATCTGCAGGCACAGGTGAGAGGTGGAAACTGGGCTGTTCACAACATCGTGCCACTAGTTTGGATGTCACATCAACTCAGAGAATGGAGAACCCAGTGATTTTTCCTGATTCTTGGTGACAGGGCAGTAGCAAAAAACTGCTTTTAGGTTGTGCCCTAGAAATTTTGTGGCATATTAAAGAGGAAGGTTGGAAACTATGAGTCAAATTCATAGTGTGATTGGAAAATTTTTGGTAAAAATCCGTATACTCTCTAGTTATTAATCTCATAAATCCTGGCTTATTTAGCCCTCATAGCCTATTGTCTCTAATATGGGAAATTAAATTTGGAAAAAAAGAAGGAACTATTTAATGATTATAAGTTTCTATATCGTACTCCGCTGAAAGTTACTAGAATTTAATAGCTCTGTGATTTTCAGCCAGAGAGTTAAATCTCTGAGTCTCCTATCCATCATTGGAAAGGAATTCCTATTTTAGAGAGTTGTTATAAAAATCAAATATGAAAATGGTTGTGAAAATACTTTGAAAACCGTATGATGTATGATGGTTAACTACCAATTTAACATAAGCTTGTCTTCCTGTTTCTTTTCTAGTTTTCTAGTCCCAAACTTTTCAAACTCATTGGCTGAAAATGATGGTGAATTCCCAGTCCAACTAGTGATATGAACAGAACTGCTGGAAATGTTCTCTATTTCCAATTTATGGATTACATCAACATGTGAAGGTGTGGGAGGACTAAGGGCAGAATGATGAGACAGGAGGGTATTGTACAAAGGCCACTTTAGGGGAAAGGGATCCTCTATAACCAGGATGATAAGGATGTCAGGAGTTGGGAGGAGGAGCTGCATTTGTGAAGAGGAAATGAGCTCAATCTTACCCGTGTTCAAAGCTTTGAAGCAGAAACTCAGAGTCACCCCTGATTGATTCATCTCTACTACCATTTCAAGTCGTTTGCCAAGCCCTGAATAGTCATCCTTCTCAATATCTGGCAAAAATCATCTCTCCCTCATTTTTGCTGCCAAGACCCTCATCATTTCTAGGCTGACAACTGCCATAGGCTCCTGACTGGTCTGTCTGCCTTCACTCTCAGTCCTTTTCATTTCCTCAGCTATGCTATTGGCATTGAAGTTGCAAAGTATAAAAAAAATATACTCTTCCTCACTCAACGCACAAATCACAAGCATTCTGAGCCCATTGATCTCCCCTTGTTTAGACCTAGTGAGCCAAAAGGTTTTACTTTGGGAGGCAACTGCTATATGCTGAGCAAAGTTGCTCCTTCTGTTCAAATTTTACATGAAAACTCTAGTGTGCCTTGTAATTCCTCTCAAGGGCACATAAAGAAAGTAAATGGTTATTTTGAAATTGTTGCAAAGCCTTCAGGGAAGTGATGTTTGAATACTGGGAAATGTATAAATAAGATTTACTGAGTTATCAGCTCTTGGTCTAAGGAAAGTTGAACAGATGTTCATGAAAAGTTCATATAAACCGCAGATAACAAAGCTTACATTTGGCTGAAATAGTTTTAAAAGTTCTACTGAGGAAAAAACACATGGAACATTCTGGAAAATTCTAGAATGAGTAAAAGGCATTGTCGAATGCCCCAACAATAGCCATATATGTATTGTGAATAGTTGCAGAGAGAGCACAGTAATTACACTTTGATTGTGAAATAAAGATGAAATCAGATGAAGTTTCCTGAAGGGTTATGTCACTTGCAGTGAAGACAGTACTTAAAATTCTACCAGGTGGCAATTTCATAGACTCCTAGAGTGCCTAACACCTTTGATTTTATTTAAATGCATGGGCCCTTTATAAAGTGAATTGTCTTGATTTCTTCCTATGATTTATGAAATCCAGCAGTCTTCAATGGTAAATTTATGAACAAATAAGGCTGTTGAAGGTCATTTCAATCACTATCTTGTACACTATGCCTGTCACCTTTGAGCATTAAACCATTGGTTGAGCATCACAATTTTGAAGGTCATTAACTGTGATGGATCTATGAAATTCAATAAGATTGAGGTAATGAAAGGTAAAAGCTGTCAGTAACTGTACGGTGCTCTATATGTAGTTATTAGATAATTAAAAGTAAAAGCTCACACAAGCATATATATAGGTAATACATATTACATATAATATACGTGTGTGTGTGCGCATGCCGAGAGACAGAGAAAGACGGAGAGGAGAGAGAAAATACAACTATATTAATATTACTGAAGGAAGGGAAAAGTCAGAAATTGACGTGGTGCTTTTTTTAGTGGAAATATGTGGTATGCTGATAGGAGAGCAGGAGTTAGGGTAGGATTTAGTTGAAATCAGGATAATGGTCACTTTATTACCTCTGGGCTCCAGTCTTCCTTCTAGGCTCTTAGAAATCATATTCCCTGTGTAGGAATGCTAAACACAAGTTGGTCAACCAAGAAGCTTTTGGTCTTAGATAAATTACTTTAATTCTGTGTCATTTATTTCACCAAATTTGCAGTCTCATGTAATAGATACATCAGAGCAGTCGAGTTAGGAGTTGTTCCTTTTTCAGAGGTGTGGAGATTTATGGAACCCTATCCATGGAAAATACATCATCCCCATTGCATACATAGAGCAATTAGCACATGGCATTTTTGTTAGTTGTTTATTCCCTATCTCCTCTGACTTGCTGTGAGCTCTTTGAGAGCAAGAACTGCCTGATTTATCTTTATAATTTCAACGGTAATGATGCTCAGTAAATGATAATGGAATTCAAAGAAGTTCAGATTTTATCAAAAAAGACTACAAATTTAGTGCAATAAGTTCAAAAGCAGATTTTTATGCAGAGCTATTAGCAAACCAATAACAAATATTTTTTAAGTAAAATTTCTAGAGCACAGGATTTCTTCTGCAAAGAACTCCATGACAGTCAGACACAAAAGTAACTCAGGGATATACCACATTGTGGAATAGGTTTGTCATGACTTGACTCTTAAGTGTGGTTGCTTACTGAAATTAAGCTATTCTCCCCAAATCCAGACATCCTAGAAACAAATAAAAATTTCTAGTCATGACAATAAGGAGGCTGTTTGAGGCAACTGCAGTTTTTTGAAGAATTTTTTCTAGGAACTTATGGTTATAGATCTTTCAGCATGATGGAATATGAACCAGAGAAAAACTCAAGTAAGGGAAACTTAAAGATGGAGAAGGTGGAAAAAAGTATTGGGAGTTTCATAAGAAAGCTGTCCTTGCTGCTCAAGTAGCAGCACTTCATGTCATTGAACTGAAAACTCCTTGGTGTGATCATCATTTGAGCCACAGGACACACAGTATTGAATCTACTTCAGTCTCTTGATATCTCTTTCCTCAAACTTCATTACTCTAGGCACCTACAAGGCCCAGAGAAAAGCTGAAGTGTTAAACATGGAAACAGAAATATTTTTAAATACTGCCACGGAGCAGCCCAGCTTGCCTTCCCCACAAGGAGGCAGAAGGGGCTGAACTTTACATTAAGCTCCGGGGGATGGTGCACGAGCCGGCTCTGTGGAATGCCCCAAGGGGTGGAAGATCAATTCAGCTTTGCTGAGCCGTGTCAGCGGTGGCTTTCTTTAAGATGCTGACATGGCTCTGGTTGACAGTTTGAAGAAATTTAACTGCTTTGATAAGGTTAAAGGGGGCACCCAACCACGAATAGAAAACAAAACACAAGGCTGCTTAGAGGCTTGATTGCATTGCTAGAAACAGGTTTTCAACTGGCAAAGTTACCAACACCCATTACCCATTAAAAAAAAAAAGGATAAAAAAGAAGAAATGAAAGCAAAGCAAAGGAAAAAAACAGCCGAAGGTCTCATAAAAACTACTCCACTAAAAAAAAAAAAAAAAAAAAAAAACTACTCCACTAATTTAGAACACTTATCAGCTACTCTGACTGATACTGTAAAAAAAAGTTTGGCTACTGCCAATTAAAGGCAAATCACGGCTATTGTTTCTAACCCCTTTGAGAAGTGTAATGGCACCAATTAAAAATCCACATGGGATCATGGAAGGAATAACAGCTTTTATGGATCTGTTGAGAAAAATAATAAAGTTAGTATTTTCTTCAGAAAATTTTTTTTAAAAATCTAAAAATAAATAATTGCTGTTGATGTCCATACAATATAAAAAAAATTTAGTCCAATTAAATTTAGCAATATGTACCTAAATATGATCTATACTCTCAATTTAAAAAATCAACCAAGAAGTGTCAGACTGATGCTTTGACAGTGATCATGACCATTTAGCTTTGGTTGTAAGCAACTCAACTTAGTAACGTGGTACAGAACACAGCTTATTAAAGAGGTTATCAAAATATTCCCTGGGAACCCACATTAGCTGTTGCATGAAATAATAAATTATCTGGTTAGATATATTTGTTCACTGTTTAAACAAAAGAACTTGAATTTGTGCTACTCTCAGTATCTAAATATCCACTTTTTAAAGATGTATCTTGTGGAATTAGTTACAAAGCATTATCCTTCCAATTTCTACTTATAATATTAATGAATGAGTGAATTATTAATTATTTGGAATCATATAAACTGATTGCTCTATGTACCCATTACTGTTCTAGATTCCAGGTCTAGGGATTCATCAATGAAAAGAAGCAAAAGTTCCTTCTCTCAAAGGATCTTAAATTGAGAGGGAGGGCCAGTAGATGGAGGGAGTAAGATAAGAAAAAGTCAACACCATTAGCAAGTAAACCATCTGGTATTTTAGAAGATGATACACTCACCCTACAGAAGAAAAGGAAAAGGAGGGTAGGGGGAAAGGGTGTGATGCTTGTTGCACCATTAAATAAGGTGGTCATGGTAAACTTCGTGGAGAAGGAGAAATTTGAATTAAGGCTAGAAATGAAGAAACTGTGTGTACCTGTGTGTGTGGAGGGGGTGTGAGGGCATTTCAAACAGAGGGAACAGTTAGTGCAAGGCTCTAAGGCCAGTGTGGGTCTGGAGTGTTCAAGGAAAGCAAGGCAGAGATGGATTGGCAGGAGATTGTGATGGAAATGGAGAAAAGTCGGGAGTCAAGTCAGAGAGGGAATTGGGAGCCAGATTTTGTGTGTTTTGTAGTCCTTTGGAAGGACTGATTTGCTCTGATGGAAGAAAGGAATCATTAGAAGATTTTGAGCAGAGAAGCGACATGATCTGACTTCTGTTTTCAAAAGATGAGTCTGCAGGGTACACAGAAGCAGGAAAACCATTAGGAAGCTATTTCAATAATCCAGGAGAGCTGGCTCAGACTAGGTGGTAGAAATAAAGATGAAAGGAAATATTCAGATTCTGGATAAATTTTGTTTCAACTTTTATTTTGAGCTTACAGAAATTCACAAAAGTAGACAGAGAATTGTTGTATACTCCTCATCCAGCTTTCCCTAATGCTAACTCCTTATATAACCATAGCATGATGATCAAAACCAAGAAATTAACATCAACACCCTACTATTAACTAAATTCCAGACTCTATTTCAAACTTCACCAGTTTTTCTAATGTCTTTTTCCTGTTCCAGGATACTGTCCAGAATCCCATCTTGCATTTACCTGTTATTTCTTTTCGGTCTTCTCCAATCTGTGACAGTCCTTAGTCTTTCTTATCTTTCGTAATATTGTCTCTTTTAAAAAGCACCAGTCAGGTATTTTGTAAAATGTCCTTCAATATGAGTTTAATGTTTTCTCATGATTGGAATGAGTTTATGCATTTTTGTAAGGATACCAAAGAAATGACATATACTTTTCAGTGCATAATATCAAGGGGTTCATGATGTTGATATTTTATTATTAACTTTGATCACTTGGTTATGGTGGTGTCTTCCAGATTTCTCCACTGTAAAGTTAATAATTTGATACTATACAAATCTATTTCTCCTCAAATATCTGTCCATTAATTTTAGTATCCATCAGTGGATTATTATCTGCAACAGTTATTACTGTGGTGCTTGGCTAATAATGATTTTCCATTTCTTTTCTACACTTGTTAATTAAAACGACATGGTAAGGAAAAGTTGTCTCTTCTCCCCTATGTATTTATTGATCCTATTGTTTGTTGATGGGTTCATAGAAATTTGTCTTATTCTATGGGTTAAAATCCAATGCTATCATTTTTTTTTAACATCTTTATTGCTTTACATTGTTGTGTTAGTTGCTGCTTTATAACAAAGTGAATCAGCTATGCGTATACATATATCCCCATATCCCCTCCCTCTTGCGTCGCCCTCCCACCCTCCCTATGCCACCCCTCTTTATTTTGTGCTCAAGTTTTTCAACTTTGACTACTGGGAGGTTTTTTCAGGTTGGCAGCCCTGTTCTTTCTATAAGCCGCCCTTCCTTTTTGATCATATTCTTATTTCTGGTACCACAAGATATTTCAGGCTCATCTTGTACCGTCCCTACCCCAGCCCTGTAATCTACCACTTCTCCAATGAACCCTGGTTTCTTTTATTAGAAATGGTGTTTAAAAACCATGATCAATGGGCTTCCCTGGTGGCGCAGTGGTTGAGAGTCTGCCTGCCGATGCAGGGGACACGGGTTCGAGCCCTGGTCTGGGGGGATCCCACGTGCCGCGGAGCAACTGGGCCCGTGAGCCACAATTACTGAGCCTGCGCGTCTGGAGCCTGTGCTCCGCAACGAGAGAGGCCGCGATGGTGGGAGGCCCGCGCACCGCGATGAGGAGTGGTCCCCACTTGCCGCAACTGGAGAAAGCCCTCGCACAGAGGCGAAGACTCAACACAGTCATAAATAAATAAAAGAACGTGAATTTCTTTAAAAAAAAGAAGCAAACTGGGCTATTCATTTCAGTAACAGTCAAGTGGTCTTAGTTTGCATTCAATTTAAAAAAAAAAAAAAAAAACCATGATCAAGGCACTAGGTAAGCTGGTGTGCTCATTGCTACTGGATTTCATCTTCTAGATCCTCTCAGTGAACAGAGATGGGTTGCTTTTTTTTTTTTTTAATTTTTTATTGGAGTATAGTTGCTTTACTATGTTGTGTTAGTTTCTGCTGTACAGCAAAGTGAATCAGCTATACATATACATATATCCCCTCTTTTTTGGATTTTCTTCCCATTTAGATCACCACAGAGCATAGAGTAAACTTCCCTGTGCTATACAGTAGGTTCTCATTAGCTATCTATAATATTTTATACATAGTAGTACATATATGTCAATCCCAATCTCTCAACTCATCCCACCCACCTCTTCCCCCCTTGGAATCCATACATTTGTTCTCTACATCTGTGTCTCTATTTCTGCTTTGCAAATAAGTTCAGAGCCGGGTTGCTTTGTATGTTGGTTTTGAAAATTCTAACGCTAGTCTAATCCTTTTGGCTTTAATGGACCGTCTTCAAAGCCCTTTAAAAATTTTTCGTTTGACTCTCTTTTCCTTAGGTGTCTTCTAACTTATTCTTCACTTATCAGGTAATTTTTGTTTTCTTTCATTTCTTCCTGAGTTCATTGAACTCTTTTTTCATTTCTCTCAGTTTTTAGTCCATTTGGGCATTCAATTTTTTGAATTTCTGATTCAGGGTGAATACCCATATCCTCAGATGCTGTTTTGAGTTAACTTAATTCTGTATGGAGTGTAGATTTACACTTTTCTTTTGTTTCATGATTATTTTCCAGGGGAATTTTCCTCTATATATTAGTGTGAAATTTTGTTTCCTTATTTTTTTTTTACAATAGTTCTCTATGGATTTTACTTTCCTTTTGTTCATTTTCATGATATGGGGTTTTTACATGATTCCTAAGTAAGTGATTTTTCTTCTAGTAAAAGCTAGGCACTTAAATGGGCTTTTGTTTGTTCATTTTGTTTTGTTAGAGGGGGAAGTTGTTGTGAACTTTCCAATTTTACAGTTCTCTTTTGCCTTAAGAACTTTACATTTTCCCCCATTCCCCCACCTCCAACCACCACCAGATTTCCCAAAGACACTTCTTCCTCCCTTTTTATCTTTTTTCTCCCCCAGAAGCTATGCCTGTGGTTTTAAATTATATTCAACCCTTAAATCTCTTTAAATTTCACACCTGGAACTTTACAGACGCCATGATTCTTTAAATCATGTGTGCTTTGAAATTCCTTTCCTGTAGTGAGCGCTCTGATCTACCTGGTTACTTTTATCGTAATTCAGATTTTGTGTTGATTTGATCTTTCTGATGTCTATCCCAATGCTCATGCTTTGCTAGCACACTTCTTTTGTTTTCTTGACAGTTTTCTCTACCTTTGCTTACTGGAAATTTTTGTGGTTGGGCAGGAGTGGGTAGAAATGTGAGGAATTATAGTTCTGGCTCTTGTCATTTTTTTTCTCTTTCTACTCACAGTTATTTCGAAGTTTCTGTAGTCTCTGTTATCAAGTCATGTGGAGGGTTATGTTTTGTATAGGATTTTGGTACTTGTGAAACTAGTTTGTATTTTGGGGGGGAGAAAAATGTAGGAAGTTGATTAAAGTATAACCTTTGTTTTTCTTTAGCCACCTGGATGACTTCTGAAAATTTTGATAAATTTTCAAAATATAGCCAATAGGATTTCCTAAGAGATTATACGTACGATATAAGAGAATGAAGGGATTCAAGGGTGATTCCAAGACTTTCTGCCTAAAAAACTGGAAAGATGGAGTTGCCACCTAATTATTTAGAGAAGACTTTAGATGAGAAAGTTTTGGAGGATAAATAAGTAATAATATCAGTGTCATTCTGGACCAGCTACTCACAGTTTTGACTGACGGAACACCCTCTATCTGGAACATTGATGACCCTATGGAAGAAGGAAGAGAAGTGGTGAGCCATGTTTCTACTCAGAAGTGACACACATGATAGCTTCCTGCATTTCATTGGCTTAAGCAGGTCATGGGAATGGGACTGACATAAATGAAGAAAAGAAATGTAATTGATTTGTTTAGTTCATATCCCTTCAGCTTGGTGATAGAGGACCTGCTATCTTAATGCCATTTTTCCAACCTTGGATATCCCCTGACTTAATCTTCTTCTACCAGTGTCTATACAGGTAATTACATGGCAGTCCTTTGGAACACAGATGTCAGAGCAATAAAGGGATACACTCATAGAGATGGGCATATTTACTTGCAAGTACACTTTAGGTTACTCTCCAATTTTATTCTTAAATTTGATCTAGTAGGTACTGGTAGATACTGGTAGAAAAGTATCACCTTGAGCAAGGTGGACTTAAACACAGACAAATACTATTAAAAATTAAGTTTAATCAAGTTTCAGTTATCCCTTTGTCTTTAAGATAGTTTTAATAACACATAATAGAAAAATGTGGTATTTCAATACAAGTCACATCTGCCATTGGAAAGCATTCTAGACATTTGATTGGTGGCATAGTATAGCTTCTCTATTTCTATATTTTTCCCTGATACTAATATTAAAATTAGTCTATTCCATTCATTCATCCAAAAAATTTTTATTGATACCCAATTATGTGCCAGGGCTTTGTGCAAGGTGTAAAGGGATATTTGGTTTTCCTGAACGAGCTTGCAGTCTAGTGGTGAGATATTTATTAAACAAATAATTTTACAATTAACCAACTATTATTATAAGGAAGTTGCTCAGCCTACTAGTTGGAAAATCTGATGATACACAGATTGCTTGTGGGTGACCGTAAACCAGAAATTTACAAAGTAAAATGAAAAATGTAAAAGAGATTAAAAGTTTCCTATGAATACTCTGTAATACACAGAATTTGGAGACAGATTCTCCAAACAGAGAATTTATCTACATAAAGAGATATATCATAAAGCTGGCACATCATAGGCACTTCTGATGGTATGTTACACAAAAAGTATATGCTTAATTAGTACCCAAAGCAAATGGCAATGTTAATACAACATTTAAAGCAAAAAAAAAAAAAAAAATTATCTTACTGGTGTCTAAGATGTATGAGTTAAAAATTTGGAGAGTTTTTGAGTTTGCTTAGTCCTCAGGTCTTTTATTCAAATTATTCAAAGGTTTACAGAGTTAGAAACTTTTCCTGATGAGATGGATGTAGAAGACATTTCTATTTCTAGGGAGTTGTTAATTAACTTGGTTACCTTAAGCAAATAACAACCTCTCTGGGTGTCAGTTTTCTCAACTCTAAAATGAGCAATTGAATTGGATGATCTAAGCTTCCTTATAGCTCTGCTTGCTAAATGCTTCAAAGGATTGAAGCAGATTGAAAGGCAGTACATATCATAACCCACACATACCTGCACTCCATTCTTAAGCAAACCAGGTACTTGTGCCATTTAATGTTTTTTTCCTATGTTTTTACTCTCACTATAATTCATCTGATATCATTAAAGCAATTAGGCACCTATGTAAAGCTCACCGTTGGCTTAATTATACTAATATTTAGATGAAAGTTTTATTATTCTAAAAAATGTCTAAATAATCAATATAACACCAGGTAATACAGATATGAAAAATTATAAAGGCTTTATTTGATATATATATATGTATATGTATGTATACATATATATCCATATATATATTCACTTTTCTACATGCTAAGTGAGTATTTTTCATGACCCTACAACTTTTCTACTATAAGAGAGTTCTGAGAGATCCTGTGATGAATAAAAATAAGTAAGTTTGTTTTTGCTAAGAATATCAGGTCCCATCTTTCTCGGAAAAATAATTTAACACTTTTTAGTTTGTATATGGTCACTTGCACACATCGCTAAGCCTCGGGATATTTTGAGTCCATCTGTTGGATACTCAGACATCTCCATCAATCACATAGCAGATGCTGTTCAGTCAGAACCTTTGGCTCTCTTCCCTGATTTTTGGTTGGAACAGAGGGCCAGTTAGGGGTTTTGGAGGCAGTACTTCAATTTCTAATGGATCCACTTGCCCATGCAAGGCAGCCACCTGACGCTCTCGTGATATCTATTCAGCCAGGTTTTCTCACCCACTTTGGTGCCAGAAAGCTGTGGCCTAGATGGACCTTAAGTGACTACTCCCAGACCACTCTTTACACGCCAGACCTTTAGGAATGCTTGTTGGTTCAGGAAGCTCCACAGTAGATCTCCTCTGACTTGTAGCTAAAGTTCTAGATCCGACCTGAACTTAGAATTCTAACAAGTCCTCAAGAGAACCTGAGTCCTTCCACAGGGATTTGGAATAGCTCCTGGGTATCTGAATTCTGTCAAGAAGCCAGACAAGTTTCCATAGTTCTGGGCATATTCAGTTATTTAAGAAGACATTTATTTTGGCTGATAGTTTCAAAGTAGGTATATGTGTCAAATGTAGGGCTAAATATTTCTTTATGAATTTTTTAATGTAAATTCTCACACAACTGCCTTGAAGTAGATGTTTTTAGTATTCACATTTTGCAGAGAAACTGATTTTGAGAGAAGCTAAGTAACTTGCTCAAGCTTGCAAGTAACGTAGTCAGGAACTTAAACCCAGAACTGTCTAACTTTAAAAGGCTCTAATATGAAGAGCCCTATTGGAATTTCAGACTCTCTTTACTTTTGTTCTTTCAGTACAGAAGATGATCAGAAACCTGGAGGCAGATTTAGGGGTACAGGAAGATCTTTGTTCTTTTGGATACATTTTTGAATTACACAGAGCTAGGCAAAATTCTAGCTCTGTCAATTACTAGATACGCTATACTGTACTTCTCTGAATTTCAGTGTCTTTATATGTAAAAAAGGGATGCTAGTGCATGTCTTATATGTTTCTTACCAAGATTACATATGTTAATGTATATAAAACTCTTAGTAAGTAACTCTTAGCAAATAACTTAGTAAATTGGCATCAAGCCTAATAAATAAGTATTGATTTCTTTCCTTTTCTTCCCAGATGGCTCAAAGCCAACTGGACATTCTTTGGAATACACTGGAGCCTTATGGGTTCAGGAACCACTTGGAGGACCAGGAGATCTTATGGTTTATCTCTCTTCCTCTTGGTGAACTCTTTCTCAGTATTAAACATCAAATACTACTTTCTTGTGAAGCTTTCTCTAATACTTTCAGCAAAGTTAGTCTTGGCTTCCTATGTGTTTGAGGGATTGTGGTGCTTATTGTCATGCCAGTCTCCCCCACCAGACTAGCTTGACTGAGATTAGAATATAGGTTATCTCACTGCATAGCACATAATATGTGCCCAATAAGTGAGTGAATGAACTCCTAGAGCAATTATGTTTGCTTTGAAATTTTTCACAATAGTTTTGATAACCTATCACTGAACAACAAATTTTTTGAATCTCAAGTTTTATTAGTCTTAAATTCTGTGAGGTATAAGACGATAAATGCAGAGACTTTTAAATCTCTAATAGATCTAGGTATTTCTAACTGAAATAGACCCACAAATAGTTCTCTGCCACAGAATCAACTTCATGTAAATTATTAAAAGAGGACTTTCCCTTTGTGTCACTCTAGAGTCTGCTAAAGTGGGATTGTATACGATCTGAAATTAAATAAACTTACTTCACTCCTTGTTATCTTGTAGGATATATTCACTGGGGCCAAAGAGTGAGATAGAAATGGTGAAAATTCCTTCTGACCAAGGGACTTCCCTAGTGGTCCAGTAGGTAAGACTCTGAGCTCCCAATGCAGGGGATGCCACAACTAAGACCCGGCGCAGCCAAAATAAATAAATAAATATTAAAAAAAATTCTTTCTGACCAAGAATATCTTTCTTCCTGGATATTAGAAGCATCAGAAAGCAGTGCCCCCCAAATGTGTCCTTTGAAGGAACATCGCAAGAGGTGCTTTCTCTCTAATCATATCCTCTTATCCCCTCTTAGTGTTCATCCTTGAGAATGAGTTCAAGTGTAACAGCCATAGCAGGGCCAAATATGCTGCTCAGTCTTGAGGTAAAGGAATGATTTAACTAGTTCCTTGCCTTATTTGGACTTTATATCTAGAGACAACTCATGAGTACTTTGATCCCTAGATAATCCATGTCTTTAAGTTAAGGTAATCAATTAACTTAATGAAATTGGTATTTCTGACTCTATTAGAACATGAAGGCATTTTATAAGGACTGATTATTAATATTAAGAAAAATGAATGGTAGTATGATTCTGAGCTTTTTTTAAACTTTAATTTTATTTATTTTTTTATACAGCAGGTTCTTATTAGTTATCCATTTTATACATATTAGTGTATACATGTCAATCCCAATCTCCCAATTCATCACACCACTACCACCCCTCCCCCCACAACTTTCCCCCCTTGGTGTCCATACATTTGTTCTCTACATCTGTGTCTCTATTTCTGCCCTGCAAACTGGTTCATCTGTACCATTTTCTCGGTTCCACATATATGCATAAATATACGATATTTGTTTTCCTCTTTCTGGCTTACTTCACTCTGTATGACAGTCTCTAGATCCATCCATGTATCTACAAAGGACCCAATTTTGTTCCTTTTTATGGCTGAGTAATATTCCATTGTATATGTGTACCACATCTTCTTTATCCATTGTCTGTCGATGGGCATTTAGGTTGCTTCCATGACCTGGCTATTGTAAATAGTGCTGCACTGAACATTGGGGTGCATGTGTCTTTTTGAATTATGGTTTTCTCAGGGTATATGCCCAGTAGTGGGATTGCTGGGTTGTATGGTAATTCTATTTTTAGTTTTTTAAGGAACCTCCATACTGTTCTCCATAGTGGCTGTATCAATTTACATTCCCACCAACAGTGCAAGAAGGTTCCCTTTTCTCCACACCCTCTCCAGCATTTGTTGTTTGTAGATTTTCTGATGATGCCCATTCTGACTGGTGTGAGGTGATACCTCATTGTAGTTTTGATTTGCATTTCTCTAATAATTAGTGATGTTGAGCAGCTTTTCATGGGCTTCTTGGCCATCTGTATGTCTTCTTTGGAGAAATGTCTATTTAGGTGTTCTGCCCATTTTTGGATTGGGTTGTTTGTTTTTTTAATATTGAGCTACATGAGCTGTTTATATATTTTGGAGATTAATCTTTGTCTGTTGATTCGTTTGTAAATATTTTCTCCCATTCTGAGGGTTGTCTTTTCGTCTTGTTTATGGTTTCCTTTGCTGTGCAAAAGCTTTTAAGTTTCACTGGGTCCCATTTGTTTATTTTTGTTTTTATTTCCATTACTCTAGGAGATGGATCAAAAAAGATCATTCTGTGATTTATGTCAAAGAGTGTTCTTCCTATGTTTAACTCTAAGAGTTTTATAGTGTCCTGTCTTACATTTAGATCTTTAATCCATTTTGAGTTTATTTTTGTGTATGGTGTTAGGGACTGTTCTAATTTCATTCTTTTACATGTAGCTGTCCAGTTTTCCCAACACCACTTATTGAAGAGACTGTCTTTTCTCCATTGTATATCCTTGCCTCCTTTGTCATAGATTAGTTGACCATAGGTGTGTGGGTTTATCTCTGGGCTTTTTATCCTTTTCCATTGATCTCTATTTCTGTTTTTGTGCCAGTACCATATTGTCTTGATTACTGTAGTTTTGTAGTATAGTCTGAAGTCAGGGAGTCTGATTCCTCCAGCTCCATTTTTTTCCCTCAACTGCTTTGGCTATTTGGAGTCTTTTGTGTCTCCATACAAATTTTAAGATTTTTTGTTCTAGTTCTGTAAAAAATGCCATTGGTAATTTGATAGGGATTGCGTTGAACCTGTAGATTGCTTTGGGTAGTATAGTCATTTTCACGATATTGATTCTTCCAATCCAAGAACATGGTATATCTCTCCATCTGTTTGTATCATCTTTAATTTCTTTCATCAGTGTCTTATAGTTTTCTGCATACAAGTCTTTTGTCTCCCTAGGTAGTTTTATTCCTAGGTATTTTATTCTTTTTGCTGCAATGGTAAATGGAAGTGTTTCCTTAATTTCTCTTGCAGATTTTTCATCATTAGTGTATAGGAATGCAAGAGATTTCTGTGCATCCTGCAACTTTACCAAATTCATTGATTAGCTCTCATAGTTTTCTGGTGGCATGTTTAGGATTCTCTATGTATAGTATCATGTCATCTGCAAAAAGTGACAGTTTTACTTCTTCTTTTCCAATTTGTATTCCTTTTATTTCTTTTTCTTCTCTGATTGCCGTGGCTAGGACTTCCAAAGCTATGTTGAATAATAGTGGTGAAAGTGGACATCCTTGTCTTGTTCCTGATCTTAGAGGAAATGCTTTCAGTTTTTCACCATTGAGAATGATGTTTGCTGTGGGTTTGTCATATATGGCCTTTATTATGTTGAGGTAGGTTCCCTCTATGCCCACTTTCTGGAGAGTTTTTAACATAAATGGGTGTTGAATTTTGTCAAAAGCTTTTTCTGCATCTATTGAGATGATCATATGGTTTTTATTCTTGAATTTGTTAATATGGTGTATCACATTGATTGATTTGCGTATATTGAAGAATCCTTACATCCCTGGGATAAATCCCACTTGATCATGGTGTATGATCCTTTTAATGTGTTGTTGGATTCTGTTTGTTAGTATTTTGTTGAGGATTTTTGCATCTATATTCATCAGTGATATTGGTCTGTAATTTTCTTTTTTTGTAGTATCTTTGTCTAGTTTTGTTATCAGGGTGATGGTGGCCTTGTAGAATGAGCTTGGGAGTGTTCCTTCCTCTGCAATTTTTTGGAAGGGTTTGAGAAGGATGGATGTTAGCTCTTCTCTAAATGTTTGATAGAATTCACCTGTGTAGCCATCTGGTCCTGGACTTTTGTTTGTTGAAAGGTTTTTAATGACAATTTCAATTTCAGTGCTTGTGATTGGTCTGTTCATATTTTCGATTTCTTCTTGGTTCAGTCTTGGAAGGTTATACCTTTCTAAGAATTTGTCCATTTTTTCCAGGTTGTCTATTTTATTGGCATCATAGATTTGCTTGTAGTAGTTTCTTAGGATGCTTTGTATTTCTGCGGTATCTGTTGTAACTTCTCCATTTTCGTTTCTAATTTTATTGATTTGAGTCCTCTCTCACTTTTTCTTGATGAGTCTGGCTAATGGTTTATCAGTTTTGTTTATCTTCTCAAAGAACCAGCTTTTAGTTTTATTGATCTTTGCTATTGTTTTCCTTGTCTCTATTTCATTTATTTCTGCTCTGATCTTTATGATTTCTTTCCTTCTACTAACTTTGGGTTTTGTTTGTTCTTCTTTCTCTAGTTCCTTTATATGTAAGGTTAGATTGTTTATTTGAGATTTTTCTTGTTTCTTGAGGTAGGCTTGTATAGCTATAAACTTCCCTCTTAGAACTGCTTTTGCTGCATCCTGTAAGTTTTGGATCATTGTGTTTTCATTGTCATTTGTCTGTAGGTATTTTTTTGATTTCCTCTTTGATTTCTTCAGTGAACTCTTGGTTATTTAGTAATGTACTGTTTAGCCTCCATGTGTCTGTGTTTTTAACATTTTTTTTCCCTGTAATTGATTTCTAATCTCATAGTGTTGTGGTCAGAAAAGATGCTTGATATGATTTCAGTTTTCTTATATTTACTGAGGCTTGATTTGTGACCCAAGATGTGATCTATCCTGGGGAATGTTCCATGTGCACTTGAGAAGAAAGTGTAATCTGCTGTTTTTGGATGGAATGTTCCATAAATATCAGTTAAGTCTATCTTGTCTTTTGTGTCATTTAAAGCTTGTGTTTCCTTACTTATTTTCTGTTTGGGTGATCTGTCCCTTGGTGTAAGTGAGGTGTTAAAGTCCCCCACTATTATTGTGTTACTGTCAATTTCCTCTTTTATAGCTGTTAGTAGTTGCCTTATGTATTGAGGTGCTCCTATTGTGGGTGCATATATATTTATAATTGTTATATCTTCTTCTTGGATTGATCCCTTGATCATTATGTAGTGTCCTTCCTTGTCTCTTGTAACATTCTTTATTTTAAAGTCTATTTTATCTGATATGAGTATTGCTACTCCAGCTTTCATTTAATTTCCATTTGCATGGGATATCTTTTTCCATCCTCTCACTTTCAGTCTGTATGTGTCCACAGGTCTGAAGTGGGTCTCTTGTAGACAGCATATATATGGGTCTTGGTTTTGTATCCATTCATCAAGCCTGTGTCTTTTGGTTGGAGCATTTAATCCATTCACGTTTAAGGTTATTATCAATGTGTATGTTCCTATTACCATTTTCTTAATTGTTATGGGTTTGTTTTTGTAGGTCCTTTTCTTCTCTTGTGTTTCCCACTTAGAGAAGTTCCTTTAGAATTTGTTGTAGATCTGGTTTGGTGGTGCTGAATTCTCTTAGCTTTTGCTTGTCTGTAAAGCGTTTGACTTCTCCGTCGAATGTGAATGAGATCCTTGCCGGGTAGAGTAATCTTCGTTGTAGGTTTTCCCCTTTCACCACTTTAAGTATATCGTGCCACTGCCTTCTGGCTTGTAGAGTTTCTGCTGAGAAATCAGCTGTTAACCTTATGGGAGTTCCATTGTATGTTATTTGTCATTTTTCCTTTGTTGTTTTCAATAATTTTTTTTTTGTCTTTAATTTTTGTCAATTTGATTACTATGTGTCTTGGCGTGTTTCTCCTTGGGTTTATCCTTCCTGGGACTCTCTGCGCTTCCTGGACTTGGGTGGCTATTTCCTTTCCCATGTTACGGAAGTTTTTGACTATAATCTCTTCAAATACTTTCTCGGGTCCTTTCTCTCTCTCTTCTCCTTCTGGGACCCCTATAATGCAAATGTTGTTGCATTTAATGTTGTCCCAGAGGTCTCTTAGGCTGTCTTCATTTCTTTTCATTCTTTTTTCTTTATTCTGTTCCACGGCAGTGAATTCCAGCATTCTGTCTTCCAGGTCACTTATCCGTTCTTCTGCCTCAGTTATTCTGCTATTGATTCCTTCTAGTGTATTTTTCATTTCAGTTATTGTACTGTTCATCTCTGTTTGTTTGTTCTTTAGTTCTTCTAGGTGCTTTTTAAACACTTCTTGCATCTTTTCGATCTTTGCCTCCATTCTTTTTCTGAGGTCCTGTATCATCTTCACTATCATTATTCTGAATTCTTTTTCTGGAAGGTTGCCTATCTCCACTCCATTTAGTTGTTTTTCTGGGGTTTTATCTTGTTCCTGCATCTGGTACATAGCCCTCTGCCTTTTCATCTTGTCTGTCTTTCTGTTAATGTGGTTTTTGTTCCACAGGCTGCATGGTTGTAGTTCTTCTTGCTTCTGCTGTCTGCCCTCTAATTCTGAGCTTTAGTTTTCAATATAATATAAATAAGAGGATGTTAATTATTGTGGCTAAGTGATCAATATGAAATGCCAAACAGGGCATTTATTTTCTAAAACTCTTTTGGGAAACTGAATTACCTGCTTTTTCTCTCTTCATTGACAATCTATTATGTATGGCTTCGCCTTGAAGCAATGATGAAAAATATATTAGTTTTAACAATTTGGTTCCTATCAAGTGCGCATTAGAGGAGTTTTAAAAGGACAGTTGTTTTTCTGTCTCATGGTTAAGACTCTATTCATTTTCCCTTAGAAGTTGACACCAATTAATAACTTGTATTAATTGATAATAATTCAAAAGACCAAATATTGGTTTTCTAGGCTAGAATTGATGGAGAATGAGGGGGTTAATTTTTACTCTTAATACAAAAAAAACTAAGCTCAAAACACTTAAGCGTACAAATGAGCATCTTATCTTGAATTTGGGATTCCAACCTATCATTGAAAATGAGATACTTTGTGAGTAATAGAAACTCTAGCCTAGTGCGTTAAAGAAGCAAAGGTTCAGTCTGTCACATAGAAATACAGAGAGAAACAGTCCATGGAAAGTCCATTTTCATAAGACACCAAGTTTATTCTCTTTTTATTCCACCATGATAGCTCTTGACACCCATCCTCACCTCATGGTCCAAGAGGGCTCTGGATATCCAGCCATATTTTCTAGATTTCGTTCTGAAATAAAGCAGGCAGGTAGAAGGGGAAGAAATCTCCCTTTCCTGTGAGGGACATTTTAGGAAGTCTGCTCAGGTACCATTTACCAGGGCTTAGTCTCATGGGCCACGTGGCTTTGGCCTGAGGCTACTGCAGAGAGGAAAGTGCAGAAATGGAATTAGGAGTCTTTGTCATGGCTATAATAATTAAAACTATGGACCTGGCATGGTGAAGGAAACAATAAAAACTACTGATATTTCTAAGAGCTTGTTATGTGCCAGGCATTAAACTAAGTGCTTTGTATACTTTTTCATTTAGTATTTAAAATAACCATATGCATATTAGGAGAACAAGGCTCAGAGATGTTAAGTAACGTAACAAGGCTATATGACAGTGGCAATACCAGATCTGAACCCAGATTACTCCATATTGTATTATTTTGCTGAAGTAACAATAGATTAGTAGAGCAGAAGAGAGAGCATATATAATAATTTAATATAAAGTCAAGTTGTCAGTCATTCATCAGGCAAAAATGATTATAGAATTTATGATACTGGGATAATTGGTTTTCTATTTAGGAAAAAGCTGAGGAACATTCTCAACTCATAGCATACAAGATTAATTTTATATGCACTTTTAAAAACCCTAAACTGTAAAGTACGTCAGTAAAATATGTAAGTATATCTGCTTTAATACTGACTCAGCAAGGAACTTCTTTTTTTATTTTTAAACATCTCTATTGGAGTATAATTGCTTTACAATGGTGTGTTAGTTTCTGCTGTATAACAAAGTGAATCAGCTATACGTATACATATATCCCCATATCCCCTCCCTCTTGTGTCTTCCTACCACCCTCCCTATCCCACCCCTCTAGGTGGACACAGAGCACTGAGCTGATCTCCCTGTGCTATGCGGCTGCTTCCCACTAGCTATCTATTTTACATTTGGTAGTGTATATATGTCCATGGCACTCTCTCATTTCGTCCCAGTTTACCCTTCCCCCTCCCCGTGTCCTCAAGTCCATTCTCTACGTCTGCGTCTTACCATATGTGTGAGGAATAAAATACAAATGAAAAAATTGATTTGACTTTAAAACTGTCCAAAAAATAAGAAAAAGTAAACTTGAACTAGCAAAGAAAATTTAAAACAAACAAAATATTTAGAATAAATTTTAATTTTTTATACATCAAAATTTCATTCCAATCTGAACACACTAAATATTGGCAGAGATCATGAACAATAAACAGGAAACATAAACACAAATGAATAATAAATATAGGAACACATTTAATATGAAAAAATGTTATTTTTCACTTATCAAAAATTAGCAAAATTAGAAAGCTAATTATAGTTATGTTACAGTATTTCTATGTATCCATAGGACTGTTCTGAAAAAGCAATTGAGCAGTATCCCTCAAGCTTCCCTGAAGAAACCATACTTTTTAACTCAAAACCTTGACTACTTAATCCCTCTTTATGAATCTAAGGGTATAGTGAGAGATATAGTTAAAGATTTTTTTCCAGCTGTGTTTATCAGAGCATTGTTTATAGGCACACAATAAGAATATGTGTACTGTGTAATGACAACACACACAGTATATTGTGGCCAAGACTGTATTCTACAGAGCCAAAAATTGAGTTCCATTACATACTAGCTATGAGACCGTGAGAGAATTGTCTAACCTTTCCACATCTCTGTTTCCTTAGCTGTAAAATGGGCATAATAATAGTAATAACAATATCTACTTCATGGAACTGTTCTGAGAGTAAAATTTTATTAATATGTGTAACAATACTTAGAATAGGAATTTGTACAAAGAAAGGGCTATTGTTTCAATTATTGTAATTATCATTATTATTTTATGATTATTCTTATGGTGTATACATAGGATGGGCTTCTATTTAGCAAAGAAAAGAAAAACTGTTCTTATATTGAATGACATGGAATAATTCTTAATGAAATGCTAAGAAATATACAAATTATATAAATACTATTTTCCTATTTTAGTAAAGAAGCTATAGTTATAAAGACTGGAAGAAAATTTGGGAAAATGTGAACAGTGATTATCTGTGGGATTATAAGTGATGGAATTCACTGTATCAGCAGACTTAAGAAAAACCTCAGAGTCATCACAATAGATACAGAACACGCATGTGGTAAAATCAACATCCATTCATGATAATAACTCTCAGCAAACTAGAAGTAAAAAGGAAATTCTTCCACTTCATATATGGCATCAGTTGAAAAACCTACAATTAACATCATACCTTATAAGTGAAAAACTGAATTTTTTCCCCCAAAGATAGTAAACAAAGCAAGAATGTCTGCTCTCAGTACTCCTATTCAACATTATACTAGAAGTCCTAGACAGTGCAATAATGCATGAATATTTTGTAAAAGGTAAACAGATTAGAAATGAAGAAATGAAACTGTCTTGATTTGCAGATGATGTGATTGTCGATGTAGGGAATTTCAAATAATTTATAAAAAAATACTATTAGATCTATTAAGTGAATTTAACAAAGTTGCAGGATATAAACTCAACATACAAAACTGTAGTCTATTGTATTTCTATATGCTACCTATATATAATTGCAAATTGTAACTTTTTTTTAAAAGTTTTATTTAAAGTAGCACCCTTAAAAGGGAAATACTTATGGATAAATCTAATAAAGTATGTAAAAGTTTTGTGTAGTTTTATGCTGAAAACTATAAAATCTTGAGAGAAGTCAAACAAGATTTAAATAAATGGTAAGATATACTAGATTAGTATTAGACCTAAAATGAGCTAGTTCTAAAATTTATTTGGAAAAATAAAGAGCACTGTATAGCCAAACAAAAGAACAACAAAGTTGGAGGACTCACACTACCTGATTTTAATAGTTAGTGTAAAGCGAGAGTAATCAAGACACCGTGATATTAGCAAAGGAAGGACACAGATCAGTGGAACAGAACAGAGAATAGCTCAATATATGTGATCAACTGATTTTCAGCAAAAGTGCCACACAATTCAATGAACAAATGGTAGTGTTTTCAACAAATGTTGCTTGAACAATTGGGCATCTCTATGCAAAAACATGATTCCTGACCCATACTTCACACCATTTATAAAAATTAACTCAACATTGATCATAGATCTACATCTAAAACTATAAAACTTCTACCAGAAGTCATAAAAGACATTTTTTGATTGTAGGAAAAGTTTGTTTTTTTTTGTTTTTTTGATAGTGCACAAAAAGCATGAACTATAAAAGAAAACATTGGTAAAATAATTAGGCTTTGTTGAAATTGAAATATTTTACTCTTTACAAGTCACTAAGAAAAAAAAAGACAAGTGACATGCTTGGAGAAAATATTTGCACATATCTGATATAGGACTTGTATTCAGAATATATAAACAACTCACAATTCATTAATAATAATAACAAATAAAAAGTGGGAGATGATTTGAAGAGACATTTTATTACAAAAACAGATGTGGTTGTCAAATAAGCACAAGAAAGGTGTTTAACATCCAGACATTAGAGAACTCCAAATTAAAACTAAAGATACCACTACTTATGTGTTAGAATGCCTGTATTTAAAATAAAACGACAATACAAAGTGTTGGCAAGGATGTGCATCAACAGAAACGCTCATACATCGCTGGCAGGAATGCAAAATGCTACAGCCACTTTGGAAGACTGTTGGGCAGTTTCTTCAAAAGTTAAACATACACTTACTTTATGACTCAGCGATTTTCCTCCCAGGTTTTTATCCAAGAGAAATTTATACACAAATCCACATGAAAATCTTTATGCAAACATTCATAGCAGCTGTAGCCAAAATACCCCCAAATTGGAAACAGTTCAAATGCCATCAGCTGATGAATGCAGAAACAAATTGTATTACACTCATAGTATGGAGTATAAAAAGCTGTAAAAAAAAAAAAAAAAAAAAAAGGTGTCCTACCGATATATCAAACATCATGGACGAATCCCAAAAGCATTATGCAAAGTGAAAGAAGCCAGACTGAAAAAGGCAAAATACGGCATAATTCCATTATATGCCTTTCTGGAAAAGACAAAACTGTAGGTACAAGGAAACAGACCTGGGGTTGTCAGGAGGTGGGCGTAGAAGGAGATGATCAGCTATAAAGTTCATGGGAAAATCTTTGACGTGATCGAAATATTTTGTATCTTGGCTGTTGTGGTGGTTACTTGACTGGGTCAGATCTCAAGAACAGTCCACCTAAATGGGGTTAGTTTTACTGTATGCCACTTATACCTCAGTAAAACTGACTCAAACCAACGTCAACAAACAGAATTGGTGACTATGGAAGCATTCAGGACCTAGGAATACTCCTAGGACCTCAGTAGCACTGAATTCGTCCAGTAATTGTTCCATGCTCTTTCAACAACACCTCCCCATGGCTGAAAGTATTTGGGATAGTGGATTATTAAGTAAGGAGAGGTTTATTTAGTGTTAAATCTCCAGCATCTGAATAGATCTTTTGATATCCTGTACCATGAGGTCAAGGACTTTGAGTCTAATTTCTTTTTTATTTAGTGCCTAGTACATGCTGGAGAAATGTGTCTTAGGTTGAATAAAATTGAGAAAAATTCCGTGAAGTGGTAAATTTTGCACTATCGTTCATCTTTGTTTACCCAACAATCCTGGATCCAAACATTCTCTTGTTTGGAGTTTTGCAACTCAGTTGAGGTGTAGTTTACTGTCAGAAAGCCTACTCGTCCTCAGCTTTGAGTGTTGGTCTTTATTAAGCAGGTGAGGGAGCTTCTAATTTGCAGATGCCTGGCCCACTCTCTGGGCTTCGGATTTGTAACATTAATATCGAAATTTCGCAAGTTTCACCAGCTTTCTAGGTAAATCTGCTGTAGGTTTTCCCGGGTCACACTTGGAGAGAAAATGGCTTGAAGCTATCAGTAAAATTCATGAAGGGGGCGAAAATCAAGCCATTGTAAAAGGTATAGTAATTGCATTAAGTTTGCCTCAATGAGATAAAAAGATGAAAGAATTTGGAATTTAAAACAAATAAAGCCCATTAAAAAAATCTTGTTATTTCATAAGTGCCAATTATTTATTCTTTCATTCATTTTAGTTTGAGTGTATCCTTTACTAGCAGCAAGATTAAATTAAATACATAGTCCAAGAATTCTTTTTTTTTTTTTTTTAAAGTTCTTTTTTAAAAATTTTGTTTATTTTTGGCTGTGTTGGGTCTTTGTTTCTGTGCGAGGGCTTTCTCCAGTTGCGGCGAGCGGGGGCCACTCTTCATCGCGGTGCGCGGGCCTCTCACCATCGCGGCCTCTCCCGCTGCAGAGCACAGGCTCCAGACGCGCAGGCTCAGCAATTGTGGCCCACGGGCCCAGCCGCTCCGCGGCATGTGGGATCCTCCCAGACCAGGGCTCGAACCCGTGTCCCCCGCATTGGCAGGCAGACTCTCAACCGCTGCGCCACCAGGGAAGCCCCCAAGAATTCTTTATTAAGACATGAAAACCAATAATAGTGATCATTTTCAATAATAACATGGCTAATGGCCTTAATTTTAAACATAATTTTAAACATAATTTTGTTAAAATTTTAAGTAGGAATTAGGTGGGAAATTAGTTCCTGAATGCCTCTCTAAATTCATTTTCTAGAATTCTGTATTTCAAATGCAGGTAGTCATATTTGTAAAATCCAACTGAGACATTGATCCTTTTCCTACTGTATTCTTTTCATCTATCTTTATGTTAAATAGTGCAACAAAAGGCTTCTTTCTTCTAATTTTTGGTATAGTTATAATGTCCATTTAACCTACTGGAAATGCCAGAAACATTTCTTCTCTGATTCTGTAACAGTTTGTGAGTTCATCATCACCTTGAGCCTGTTGACTTAAGCAAAGCAGGAGCTCCAAGAATGAAGCCAAACAAGAGTGAAAGAGAATATCGTGTGTCCCTAACACAACCTTTCAAAAACTGCTTGTCTTCCGTGGTCTGCGAGGACCCAGGCAACAGCAACTGCATGGAGGGATTCACAGAGCTGGAACTCGGAATCAAGGTTGCTATGTGGATGGCAGCTGAGACACTGACTAGGACAATGGCGTCTCACTTTCTCAGGCATTGGGCATCGTCATTATTAGAGCTAACTGGGTACATGATAAAGGTATAGCCACTTGAAGCTCCCACTTCCCAGTATCTGCATCTTTTGTTCTTATGGAAGACCTCACACATTTTTTTCTAGAGACATCTTCCTTATTTATACTGAAGTAAAGCCTCAGGTCGTGAGCAGCATTTGGAAGAGCCCATCATTCGTCTTCGAAGAAGGCCAAAGTGTTCCATCTCAATTGTATAATGTCCTAGAGGTACCCTAGACAGCATCATCTCTGCCGAAATTTTCTCTACTTGTAGATTAAAAAATTACAGTGTGTAGAGGGTCATAATTCTTCTCTGTACCTATATCTCCCACTTACGATAATTTTCTTTGTTTAGCAGAGCAGGAAAGTAATATACACAGTGCTCTCGGATAACAGATTGCGCTGTTATCATGAGGCATGTGTGCTAGACAAGGTACCTAATGCTATTGTATGTTCAGTAAGATTGGAGGAGAAGTGGAAGTATCTTTATGTGCAATACCACTGTCTGCCCTCTTATAAGTATCAATTGTTCATAGAAAAATACCCCCTCGTATTGGGGGAGGGGCCACATATTCTAGCTAGTATCTAGTTTCTGACCTTAAACTCCACTGATGTGGTAACTACTTTCACACTATCTTGTTTGAAACTGCTTGCAATGCCGACTGCAATTGGTGACGTAGCTACTATGATCCTTAATGGAACCCATCAGGGTTCATTTTTGTTCCCTAATCTTGTTATACAGCATATATATAGCAGGGTTGAGGAATCTTGAGCATGTCCTAGTGTGCTCAAACCTGGTCATTTCATCATTTCAAGAGCTTTTACAAGGTTAGAAATTTCCAAGTTCATTATATATGTATGTAAAATATATGTAAAATCCAAAGAGAGTCCTATTAATTAAGTCACAATCTCTAGTGCATGGATTCTGATGTGTAGACAGCTTTGGGAATCACCTCACTAGGATAGGAAAGGTTAGCAAGGCTGCCTATTTCTTGACCTAATTCTCACATGTGAACTTTGTCAGTCTGATACTCACACTGATACCAAATTGAAATGTCTTTTTTCCTTTAAATTTATGCCCACCACTCCATGTTACTTTTTTTTTTTAACATCTTTATTGGAGTATAATTGCTTTACAATGTTGTTTTAGTTTCTGCTGTATAACAAAGTAAATCAGCTATACGTATACATATATCCCCATATCCCCTCCCTCTTGTGTCTCCCTCCCACCCTCCCTATCCCACCCCTCTAGGTGGTCACAAAGCACCGAGCTGATCTCCCTGTGCTATGCGGCTGCTTCCCACTAGCTATCTATTTTACATTTGGTAGTGTATATGTGTCCATGCTACTCTCTCTCTTTGTCACATCTTACCCTTCCCCCTCCCCATATCCTCAAGTCCATTCTCTAGTAGGTCTGTGTCTTTATTCCCGTCTTGCCACTAGGTTCTTCATGACCTTTTTTTTTTTTCCCTTAGATTCCATATATATGTGTTAGCATACTGTATTTGTTTTTCTAAGTCAGAAAGAGAAAAACAAATACAGTATCCATGTTACTTTTACCACCATAGTTAGAGGTTTGGATTACTGTAACAGCTCTCAGGTCATCTCATGGTTATTTGCAACTGCTGCTTTGCACACTATCTTTCTGACATTTATTATAAGCTCATTTGATTGACACCATCTTTCTGACATTTATTATAAGCTCATTTGATTGACACCATCTTTCTGACATTTATCATAAGCTCACTTGATTGACAGCATGGAACCATACTGTCTACCTGGCTGCCGTAGTCACTTTGTTGTCTAGACTGGCTTCTCTCTGCCATGGCTATTCTCAGGCAGAGCGCAAACAAAGGAAAAGGGTCAAAGCCTTCATTCTGCTTCTCATCCCAGGGCCTCAGTGAGCCACTATCAGTCAGAATCTAGTTCCTGGGCTTGGAACATGTGAATAAAAGTCCTGGTTCTGTCACTTACCGGCTTTGTGATCTTGGCCTTCAGTCTCCTCACCTATAAAAATAGATGCTGAGCAGTGGTTCCCAAACTTGGCTGTGTATCAGAATCCATTAGGTGCCCAGATACCACTGCAGGCATAAAGAATCAGAATGATCAGATGTGGAAACCTGGAATTTATATATTTACTAAGCCCCGCAGGTACTGGTTATGCATCCATGTAACCTTTGACTAGCGTTCAGGGACTTTTGATGAGGTGACTTTTGAGGTCCTGTCCAAATGCAATCATGTACAACACTGCATTGAAGAAATAAATAAAGGAAAAATAAAAATGAATAGCATCTAGTCCCATGACTGGCACATATTAGACATTTTGTTAGTGTAGATTCTTTCATGGTGACTGTAACAATAATGTCATACGTTAAATGTGACAGGCATGTTTTAGGCTCTTTAACATCTTCATCTCATGCAACCTTAATAATTATTCTACTAGGTAGCTATTGATATTCTTCTTCTTTCTGAGGTGGCATAGAGGTTTGGTAAGAGGAAAGAGGGAAACCGCTCAACCTCCTGCCTGTCTACAATCATCTACCAACCCTGGTTACTCCTGCCCGACTGGTGCCACACCTAGGTCACTGCATTCTTTCCCCTGCTGCTCCTGTCACCAGGTCTGGTAACTTCCACATCCTGATGGATCATCCAGCCACCATCATTGCCACTCAGTTCCTCAATCTCCTCTCTCCAGGAAAATTTGTCTTTGCCCCATTTCAGTCACCCATTTCCATGGTCAAACCCTTGACCTGTCATCAAAGGTAACTTCTCTAATTCTGAAACCTCAGCTTCAGCTGCCCCCTCCTCTAACCAGTTTTCCTCCTCTGTTATTTCCATTCCAATCCATTTTCAACTTCATCAAGACATCATCCCTTGACCCTGTGACTTTTCTCACCATCAATCACCCCTTTCGTTCCCTCCCGTCACTCTTTCTCTAACTTAGAGTCCAGGTTTTATAATTATAATTACTCCTTTATAAACACCCTTAACCCCTCTCGTTCCACTGGATTATCTGGTTAAGGCTGGATATCATTTAAATGCTACTGTCAGCCTCCTTTGCCTGCACACAAGCAGCTAAATACACACTGCAGGGGCGGGGGGTGAGGGGAACGTAACCATGCAAAGAAATGTCAATGTAAATTCATGACCTGAGATTTAAATGGGTTCTTTGCAGTTCTTCCTTAGCTTGTCGCTCTTACTGTTCAGCAAGACTACCATGGCATACCTTCTTCTCTTCCTCGAAACATTTACACCTTACAACCCCCGATGGCTTTACCTTACAGTTCATTGAGAAGAGAGAGGTGACCAGAGTAACTGGCATATTTGTGTTCCCGAATACTTTGCTCCTACAATTATCTCCTCTCTCACACACCTTCTCCTCTTTTCTGGAGAGGAGCGTGCAGTCAGCCTACAGGTGTGCTGTAGTAGCTCCTATCTTTAAAACAGCAGACATGCCGCCAACTATAATGCAACCCCTATTCTACTCATTACCTCCCCAGTTCGCTAATCCTTTTACATTAAAGCATCTTGAAAAGTTGCCTATAGTTACAGAATCTATTTCTTTAGGTCATGTTCTCTTTAAAAATCATTCCCCATGGTGTTTACTTTCATGACTCCATGGAGATTGTTATTTGCAAACTCACCAATGATCTTCTTGCCATCTTTCCTACTTGACCCCTCAGTTCTAGACTGATCGTTCAGCGTCAAATAAAATTCTAGAAAAAACCTATTTTCCCCATTTTCCATGACATGACACTCTTGGTTTTCCTTTCATCTCATTGGCTATTCCTTCCCAGTCTCTCCTGGCTTCTGGTTTACTGATTTCTCCCCCTCCAATGAATCTTCCGATGCTGGAGTGATGTAAGGGTGAACCAAAGCACTGTGTGGGTCAGAGCAGAATGCACTCCAGCTACATTAAGCAGAAAGAGATGTGTTCTTTTAAGTGGGGGAGATGATGTACCTTACATTTTTTTTTAAATGAACTAAAGAAAGCAACTTTTGTCTGAGCTTCCAGAAAGGACTCCCACTGAAGGACTGAACTTCTAAGAATGCTGCTATCTCTACCATGATTAGGAGGTTATACAATTAGGATTTGCTTTCACAGTTGGGAAGCTGTCACCATAGCTACTGAATTAGAACCATAGCAATGCCAGGGCTCACAAAATAGATGCTCCCTGTCCTGCCTCGCTCCTCACACATCTCTGTTCTGAACTCCGTACTTGCACAAGTGCATCTGATTGGTGAAACTGAAATCCCACCTGGAAAGCAACTGAAGGGAGGCTGGGAAGTATAGTTAGTGGTTTTTCAGGCTCTGCAGCACAGGGAGACACATTAGGAGCCTGGACAGGACACTGTGAGCCAATTTACTATATTTGCTACTCTATACATCTCTAGAAACTTCACCCATCCCCATGAATCTAATATCATCTACGTGCTGATGACTACTAAACCTTTATTTTCAGCTTTGATCTCTCCCCGGAGTAAGTTTCAGGCACATATTTACTATCTTCACTTGGATGTCTATTATACACTTTAAACTAAAATCAGGAAAATACTCTTGATTTGCTATCCTGCTTCTCCCCATCTCTTACCCACCTTACAAAAAACATAACCTTATAGCCACTTGCTTCAGCCAGAAATGTAAGGGTTAGCTTTGATTTCTTGCCTTCCGTTACTCTCCAAATACAATTTGTAATCAAGTCCTATTGATCTACCTCCTGAATATATCCCAAAGCTATGCTTCTCCCTTTATTTTTCATTATCAATCCTATTCCAAGCCGTTATCATTTCTTTCCCCAGATTCTGAAATAGCTTTGTAACTGGTCTCCCAGCTCCAATCCATGTCCCACTATGATACATTTTCTATTCAGCAATAGTAATCTATGAAAATACTCTGTATTATACATTTCCCATCAGGTTTAAATATATCCAGTCTTCTTAGCCCAGCTTATGAATCTCTCCATAATTTGATCCATGCCTTAGCTGTCTGTCCTCATCTCATGTCACTCCCCTGCCTATCCACAGGTACATACTGACTTTCCTTCAGTTCCCTGAGTGCACCCAACTCATTCTTGCCTCTTCATGAAATGTGTATCTTCTATTTGTAGCCCCCCATACATGTTTAGTTCTTGACTTGAATGTCACTCTATATATAAGAGTGTTTCATGAAAGATCTTCTATTGTATAACTGTTCAGCTTCTAGAACAGAGACTGACAAAAGGGTAGACTACAGAAATATCAACTGAGTTAATAAACTATACCTATGCAGATGAGAACACTGATGCTTGAAGAAATAAAGTTAGTCACCAGGGTCTCACAAATAGTGAATGGCACATCAGGAGGACAATTTCAGATCTCTCTGGCCCCTGAGGTCAGCGCTCCTAACTGCTATATTCTCCTGCTAGAACTAGACTCCTGACTTGTTGCTATGCTTACATTGTCCTCCCTTCAAAACCATCCAGCTAAGTAATCTTAAGGAACTACTTTGATGACATGACTTGGAAAACCTTTACTGGTTCTCCATTGCCTATAATTTAAAGTGAAAGCCCTTCTTTCTAGCATTTAAAGTCCTTACACTGACTTCATTTCATCTATGAAATATTTTTTCCACTACCATATAGAACTTCTGTCCTCTTGTGACCAAGTTAAAAATTCCTCTATTTCTTGCTTTTACCTCCCATCTTTGGGATTCTGGTTCTATTTCCTGAGTCCTGGGATTTTGCCCCCACTGATGTGATACTCATGATACTCATTCATTCATTAGATATTCATTGAGGGCCAACTAGGTGCCAGACATTACTTGGATTCAAGACTCTCCCCTGAGCCAAGACATTAGTAAAGGCTGTGTTCTAGAACCTTCCAGGATGCACACCTCTTTGGGTACAATGCCCTTGAAGGTAGCTCCTGCTGGGCCCACTCTTCTAATGACTCAAATTCTATTTCATAAATCAGGAGCTCCCTTTGACTTTGATTTTTAAGGTTTCTAGAAAATCAATGGCAAATGGTATATATATCCAGAATATAACCAGAAATTATTCTCCTTTTTTCTATCAAAGCTTGTAGTGAGTGAATTAAAAAGAAGTGACAGCAAACTTCTAAGTGCTCTCAAACTTCATCTGTAGAAACCCACTGCCATGCTGAGGCAAACTTTAAGAAATATATACTTTTAATGAAGTCCCATTAAAAACAGATACACTGTGTAGGGTAGCTTTTATGTAATTCTTTTCACATCATTGCTGATTTCCCAAGGTACTTGTGCTCACAGAAGCTCTCCCTTTTTCTCTCAGCCTGCTTCTCCTGCCAAATGCATTCACTGAAGCCACTAGGCAAAGATTCAGAGAAACTGCTACCATGGAAGCAAAATGATGCCTACAAAACAGCACTGTAATTTTGAATCCTAGACTGCAAGCACACTGATTTGAAAAGAGAGTTTGCTTCTATTATAATTGAGGAAATTATGTTCAGTAATATAAAGCAAAGAGAAGAAGAGGAAAAGAAAGAATAGTGCATACCCAATCATTATTTTGTTTGAAAAATATTAATGGTCAGAATTTGGCCATTTGTGGATGAAGAAGATGTGGCACATATATACAATGGAATATTACTCAGCCATAAAAAGAAACAAAATTGAGTTATTTGTTTTTGTAGTGAGGTGGATGGACCTAGAGTCTGTCATACAGAGTGAAGTAAGTCAGAAAGAGAAAAACAAATACCATATGCTAACACATATATATGGAATCTAAAAAAAAAAAAAAAAAAAAAAGGTTCTGAAGAACCTAGGGGCAGGACAGGAATAAAGACGCAGACGTAGAGAATGGACTTGAGGACATGGGGAGGGAGAAGGGTAAGTGGGACAAAGTGAGAGAGTGGCATGGACATATATACACTACCAAATGTAAAACAGATAGCTAGTGGGAAGCAGCCGCATAGCACAGGGAGATCAGCTCGGCGCTTTGTGTCCACCTAGAGGGGTGGGATAGGGAGGGTAGGAGGGAGACGCAAGAGGGAGGAGATATGGGGATATATGTATATGTATAGCTGATTCACTTTGTTATACAGCAGAAACTAACACAACATTGTAAAGCAATTGTACTCCAATAAAGATGTTAAAAAAAAAAAAAGAATTTGGCCATTTGTGACACTGTTGGGGCATTACTTCCACTGTTTCAAAGATACTGTAAGACTTTGAATTCCGAAACGAATATAGCAGCCCTGAAATTCTTATTCCTCCACTGCAAGAGTAGCTGGTTGACCCACCTGTTTCTTTACATGAGGACTATATTTCTCTAGGGTGTAATTCTGGTGGCTGACTCCTCAGAAACAAGAACCCCTTTGAGTCCTCTAGGAGTTTTCACTTCTAGAAATTACAGCTAGAAACACCAGATGACCTGTCTCCTGGTTTTCCAATCATTGCTTAATGCATAAGGTTGGTCATTTTTCTTTACCTTTCTAGGGTTTATTTTTCTATCCATTAAGTGAAGCAATACCTGTATTATATGACTATCGTAAATAGTCCTATTTACGATAGTCATGTAATAAGGATTAAATGAACACTGGGGCAGTCTTCATCATCACCTTCTTACTCTGAAGTTGACCATTTTCTTTTGACCTACTATCTTCTTTGGAGAAAAGATGGTATTCCTGAAATACTGTCTCTGCACCTTCTTGCTACTTATTTATTTATTTTTTGATTGATGCAGTTACTTGCTTCCTGAGATTTCTATTTATTGCTTCCTGATCCCCCACTCTTGCATAAATATCCTGTTTGCTTATTGCTAGATTTCCCAGATACTCTGCTTGCCTATCAGAACTTCTTTCACTTATTCATTCATTCCACAATTATTTAATGTCCAGCTGTTCTATGCCAGGGAATAGGTGAGACACTGTGAATACCAAGACAAAAATGCAGCTCCTATGTTGAAGGGGAAATTCTGTTAATCACGATAGATCCGTGCTAGATCGGTGCTAGACATCAGGAAGTTTCCAGTGGATTCTTGAAACAGAAGGTAACACAATTTGGAAGGAATTTAAAAAATAAAAGTTTCTGCTAGTCATCATTTGGGGGCCCCTAAAGGAGACTGAGACAAAGGCTTGGGTACAGGTGATATATATTTGAAAGGTGGTTCCAGGATGAACAAGAGACAAGTGAGGCAAATGGGACACGGGAGGGGGAAAGCCAATAATGGGTGTGTTGATGGATGGACTGGGGGTGACTGAGGCTCAGTCCTTCTTGGGATACTCTGAGGAACCTTATAGGATTCAGCTCAGGATTTTCCCACAAAGAAATGGGAAAGCTGGGGATATTTATCCACTGACTGCTGTCCCTATCTGGTTGAGAAGTATTCTCTGGGTGTTGACTACATGCCTTGAGCTTGAACTGAGAAAGCTCCCCTGGGGCCAAAGAAAGCCCTCAGACAGAGAAGCAAAAAGAGGCAGGTCTCTGTAACGGGTGCTATCAGGGTGTATGCAAACTGTCCCCCTGGGCTACAAATATACATGGAAATGAGCTGAGAGGACAGAGGGCAGGGTAGCTACCGAATCTGCTGCGGACTTCTTATTTTTCAAAATTCAGTCCTTTGACCGATGTTCTCTACTTGCTCACCTAACAACTGCTACATTATTACTTGAATTTCTCAGTTTCTATAAAAACAGCTTTTTGGTTCTAAACAAGCACACATCATAGAAGATATTTTACCCTGTATTTCCTACCTATAGTTTCTCTTAGTTGTAGACATCAGTGTTTTCCCCAACAGAATCAAAGTTTATGTGCTTTACATAGGCTGGGATGGAAGAGATGGCTTCCCATTATATCCTTCTGCTTCAATAGACATTAACCGGTGGGTTTTTATACTCAAGAGTAGACAGTACATAAGATGATATCTATACCCATTGACTGGGATAAAACTTCCCTCTAGCCTAAAGGTCTTTTATGAATTGTGCTGCTTTTCCTAAAGTGAAAATGATGTTTAGATATTTTTGAAACGGTTTCACTTGTAGCACATGATTCCTGACAACAGATACCCAAAATATGGTGAATTTTATGAAGTCAGTGGCCTTTGCCCTCCACCCAACCTCTTCATCCTATCCTTTTACTACTACCAAAGTCATTTTTCTAAAGCATGTCTAAAAATAGCATTACTTTCCTTATAAATCTTTGCTGGCAAGTTCAGACTTTGGCATGATATTCAAAATCCTAAGGGTCTGGCTCCATCTTACATCTCCTTCTTTGTATGCCACTCAATCTATTCAATCTAGTCCTCTCTTCAGTGACTCTTCAGATTATATACTTTTGCCCTGTTGACACTTACTGAAATCCAACTCATTATGTAAGACATGAAAGAGTTGTGACTTTTCCACTTGACTGCTGAGCCTCCACTAGAACAGAAGCTGATGTAACTTCCACACGAGGACTGTGAAGACAGGAAAAAAAAAAAAGAACGAAATGAAGCAGTGTGAAATCTTATATCCTATACATACCCAAGTTCAGATATTTACAACTGGGTAATCGCATGGGAAAATGAATTCAAACAAATGTGTGGGTTGTTTTTAACTCTGTTTACTGACATAACATGTGGTCTAGGGTGAGGAATTTAGGAAGATGGAATTATAACTGCATGGAATCCCACACAGAAACAGAAAGGGTAACGAGGAGAGCTAAACAAAAGCCCCACAGCAAACTCTATATAACAAAACGTAGTGACAAGAAATCCCCCTGAACTCTAAAAGATAAGTAAAATAGAAAAATCCAGCAACAGCAACAAGATTCACATGGTATCAGGCAGGCAGGAGAGAAGCCATATTGACTGCTGGCAAAGCCAGAATAACTAACAGGGACTGTATAGAAAGCTGAGCATGTAATTCTGACCAGGAGCTGAAACATGGAGGGAGTCTGTACAGTCCCCAATTCAGGGATGGGTGCAGGGAGGCCATGGGATGTTGGTCAGGGCAGGCGTGGGCTGGGCCCCAAGCACCTCTGACACTAACTGAAGAAGAATAAAATCTAACACTGAGGAGAAACTGCTGGGAATAGAATCAAAATTGATCAAGACTGGGACCATAGTGCAAAAAAAGAGAGAGAGAGAGAGAAGTTCCAGACAAAAATGATAAAGAGGAATTGAAAGAGAAGATCCCAGCATGTGTCAGACCATATCACTGAATAGTTTACACAGCAGAAGAGGATGTTCCAGAGCTATGAAGCTAGGAAATCTATGCTAGCCTTGCCTCCTCTCCTAAGAAGAGAACTCATCCAACTGAACATAAGAACAGAAAAGGACCATGGATCATTTCCATCCAGAGTTATTATAAAAGAGAAAATAGAAAGGTGTGGCTACAGAACAATTGAAAACCCTAGCCTAATATTTCAATATGACATAAAAGAAATTAAGAAAATAATAGAAACTAGAAAAACTCAGAAATAAAATAGTTGGAGAAATAAATTTTAAAAGAGATCTGTCAATGCTCAAGAAAGATTTAGAAATAAAAGAAAAAATAACTTCAGAAGTGAATGTTAAACTATCAGAAAATCAAGAGTGAGCAAACCCCACAGATAATACCCTGAGAAAAATAGATGACTGAAAGAAAGTAACATATTAGACTCCAAAGAAAAGACACAATAAAAGCAAGAGAAAATAAAGAATACAGAATATAGTAAGTCCCCTACACACAAACAAGTGCCATTGTGAGAGCACATTCGTAAGTCCAATTTGTTCGTAAGTCCAACAAATTTAGCCTATATACTAAAGTTGGCTATATAGTACTGTCTGTAATATAATACTTTTCACACAAATAATGCATAAAAAACAAACACTAAAAATAAAGAAAACATTTTTAATCTTACAGGACAGTACCTTGAAAAGTACAGTAGTACAGTACAACAGCTGGCATACAGGGGCTGGCATCGAGTGAACAGGCAAGAAGAGTTACCAACTGGAGGAGGGAGAGGAGGTGGGAGATGGTAGAGCTGAAGGATCATCAGCAATAGGAGATGGAGGGCAAGCTGCAATTTTACTCATGCCTCACGTTGATGGCACAGGTTCTGATTCCTTGCTGGATTCAATTCTATCTACCCTCTCGAAAAAACGATCCAATGATGTCTGGGTAGTATCTCTTTTTTTCTCGTCATAGATGACACGGTAGCACTGGATTGCATTCTGAACGGCTACTGCAACCTTCATGTGCCATTCTACGTTCTGGCCCTGTGCCTCAAAAACTAACAGTGCCTCCTCAAATAAAGAAAATCCTTTTGCCATTTCCTGCATTGTGAATCTCTTCAGTTCTTCAGCTACTTCTTCTTCCTCTTGTCTCTCTTTGTCCTTTCTCTGAGTGGGCCTCCAATTCCATCAGGTCTTCATTAGTAAGCTACACAAAGTAAGTACACAAAAGCACAACCACTTGTAGAGGGTGCATGCACGTGACAATGTACGCCAGACACGTGAACTAACTTAACGTGATTGGACATGTGAACGCACGTTCACATCATTGAAAGTTTGAAACTGAAGGTTAGTATGTAGGGAACTTACTGTACAAAGATTTCCTATGCACAAAATAGAAATCGCCAAAGAAGAAAAATCAAAGAAACTGAACAGAATGAACACCAGAAAAATCAATCAAAAATATCTCCTAGAATAAAAAAGCTGGAAACCATAAATTGAAAGGAGTTGCTGCATATTCAGGAATATTGACCTAGAATGGTCAACATTGACACATATTGTAGTAAAGCTGTTGGACTTTAAAGAAAAAGAAGAAGAAGTATAAATCATATATATATATATATATATATATATATATATATATATACACACACACACACACACACACACAACATATAAATTTTTAGGTGTAAGAAAAAACATATATGTATATATTCTTCTTTGGTCTCCTTCGAGCATCCAGTCAAAGGGACCAAGTAACTTAAAAGGAAAAGAATATCAGACTTTTGGCTTTTATGACAGAAAGAAAATGGAGTAATATATTTACCATAACTCAGGAAAAAAGATGTGATCCAAACTGATCTTTATGTTATAAAAGCCAAAGACCAAGTGATTATGAGCTTGCAAAAATTCAGAGAATATTCTTATGACACTCTCCAAAAAGTCTACTATTAGGGAATAAACTTCAAGTAATCAAAATTGTTGGAGTGACATCTGCATAAGGACTGGTGGTATGCATTAAATATATGTTTAACTGTAGAATTAGGGCTAAATAATGGTTCTAAGGAAGGTGGCATAGTATAAAATGATTGTATTCTCTGACAGCAAAATATGGAGGAAGTTTGAAGAGAGTATAGGAAAAGTAGAATAGGCTCATAGTCTTATAGGTATTAATTGAGAATAAAAAGATATTACTTCAAAATAAATGCTGGGGGGAAAGAGAAGGGAGGGAAAAAGTACTTGCTGGCTAATTTCACTACAGCTCATAATAGAGAACCAATAAAGAGAGTCCCCATGCCCCAAAAAAGAGAGAACCAAGGCTATTGTACAGTATAATGTTCATCTTTAGAACAAAACACAAACCTTTTTAAATACCTAAATATGTACGTTGCATTTCCAAACTCTATCCCAAAGATATGCTGCCAATATTGTAAAAAAAAAAAAAAAAAAAAAAAAACCCACACAAGGCCATTTGTTGTAGCACTATTGGTAATAGCAAAGTCTGCAAACAATCTAAATTATCATCAATAGGGAACTAGTAGTTGAATAACTGAATAACAGTGGTGCAGTTACACAGTGAAATACTAAGCAGCTGTAACAGGGAATAAAATGTTAGTTTTTATACTTCCATGGAATGATCACAGGTTATATTACAGAGTAAGTATGTATATTCAAATTTTAGCATCTCTAGGAGATTGTACTTGTTCGGTGACAAGATGTAATAGTTGATACTAGGTTTTACTGGTGTTCTTAGAAAAGGCCCAAGTTTCTCTGCCTCATATATTGTGATATGTAATAAAATGCTTGATTCCCTTAGCAAGTTAGATGCTTAGAAAAATACCTGAATATTTCTAAACCATTAGGTCATCAGACTGATATTATTGGTATAACATCAGCACATTTTGTCTCTGACACTTCAGCTTCCCATTTCTTAGTATTATTTCTACCTTTCATACAATCTCATCAGTTAGTACACTGATTCAGTAACATTCATGGTGCATTGCATCAATCCACTTGAACTTACTGAGTGTCAGATGTAGCAGAGGAAGCTAGATGTCTTCCAATACTCATTCACTTCTTCCTTAGTAAAAGAATTTATAGCTGGGCTATGAAAACTCAGCTAAAGATTCCATTTCTTACCCTCCTTTGAAGCTAAATGTGGTCGTTTGACTAAGTGCTGCACATTAGGATGTGAATGAATTTTTTGATGCCGTTTCTGAGTTGTGCACTTTAAAGGAAGAAGCACGCCTGACCCCTCTAGTGACCCCTTCCCATGGGCCATAATGTGGATGTGTTGACAGGAGCTGGGACATCCATCTTGAGCAGTCAAATGCAAGTTCTGGGCTGAGGGTAGCAGAGCAACAAGGTGGAAGGGGTGTGGGTCTCTGTTGATTGTGGTACCTCCTACTGGCCCTGGATGCCTGACCCAGACTTTTATGCAAAGAGAAAGTAACTTCATCTTCTCTAAACCACCATTATTTGGATCTCTCTCTCATAGAAATCAAATTTTCACCCTAAATAATACATCAGGAAATAACTTAGATTCTGGGAAGAATAAAGTCAATTTATTTGTTCTCAATTAGCATGGCTTAGATTTTTTTGAAGAAGAGACTAAAGTGTAAATACTCAAAAAGTTTAAATAGTTTTATTGCTTGAAAATCTGTGCGAATAGAACTGCTTATATCTATAATTCTAATATGTTTTTGCCCTGGTGCCCTTAATCTTTCATGGTTAGCTCTCAGAATTCTAAAGCAAGTTGAGCTAAGAACAATGTGTCAAACAGTATTGGTTGAAGCAATTTACAGACACTGGTTTTAATATCAATTTTATAGTGATATTGCCAATTGTCGGAAGAGCGAAATGAAATCCAGTGTAAACTTTGCCCTAAAAATAATTGTCTAAAATGTTGAAGTTCAAAGAATATGTGGGTAACCTGAGGTCTTCACCATACTTAAAAATTGGAAACAGCAGTTGTAATATGAGGGGACAAAAGCTTTTGTAATTTTCAGGCTGTGAGAAAGCAGTTATTTCCTTTGGTCAGAAAAATTGTACTAGGTAATTTTTCATCCCTGTTTTTCCAACTAATAGCTTCCAGGTTGTTTCAACAAGCTTTTAAGATAGCGGGCATCAAAATATTTTAATATTTCAATGCTTAGTAAAGAGTCAAGTGCTTGACAACTGTGGAACTCTGAGGGATGTGTATCTGAAGTATTTTAAGAATAGGAGTGAGTTATGAACAATTCAACTGTGAGACAGCATTTCTCAAAGCCAGTTTCAAGGATCAACAGAATCAAACTCTCTAAGGCTGGGTCCTAAAAAGCTAAATACTTAAGGAGCTCCCCAGAAGATCTGGTCACACACAGAAGTCGAAGACCAGTGATCAGCTGTATAAATGTACAATGGCAAAAGTACGATACCAATAGTTACCATTTATCAAATATCTGTCATGTGTCCGCTTTGCTCACATGATTTCATTTAATCCTCCTAACCCCTCTAAAAGACAGGTGACAATTTACTATTTTACAGATTTGGAAATTGAGACGTAGAAACCTTGAGTAAATGGCAGAGTCAAGCTTTGGACCCATGTTGATTCTCATTATGATATACACAGGCATTTAGAGTTGCTTATGTTTATCTTTAATATTAATGCAGCTGATGTAGAGATCAGATATTTATAAAAGCTACTTAATGGTTGAGTGCTCAAAATCTCTAATGCCTGTATATGTAGGTCGTTTCAAGATATTTCAATACAAAGAAGTAGAAGACATGAGGCCTTTCCTCAGTGACCTTACAATTTAGATGGAGAAAGAAAACATGTAGAGAATAAAAGTAAAATAACAACACAGATGGCTCCATCATGCTGGACTTGAGGTGATGGCCAGGATGTAACTAACATGAAGAGTAAGTGGAAGGACATTCCAGGCAGTTAATATTTAAGACAATCACTTACATTTGGCAATCCTTCTCTAAGTCACTTATGTTTAAATCATGAACTCATTTGTCATCCTAATCTTTGAGGCCCCGAATTATAATTGTCAGATACAATGGTGCATATAAATCTGTGCATAAGAAATTACCCTGCCCTATTTGCTTGACATTTTGGCAGATCTCAAAGGTAAGTGAAGTGATCACCTATTCCGACTCCGTGTTTCATAGATGAAGAAACCGAGGTTTAAAACGCAAAGCGATTGTCCAAGGTCATTCGATTTATCCATTATAGTTCAGTGAAACACCGTTAACTATTGGCAGGGTTGGGATTGGTTTCCAACTGCTGCTCATTGCTGTTTAGTAAGAAAAACTGTATGGAATATATGTTTTTAAATAAAACACGTTCCTAGAGTCTTCTAGAAACGCTCAGTGGAAATGTGTGGTATTGGGTTGGCCAAAAAGTCCGTTCGGGTTTTTCTGTAACATCTTTCTATCCCTTCAGATTATATAATGCTTTTCTGCTTCCAGTTTGGAGCACGGGAGTTATAGACATGACCAAGGAAGGAGCAGAGATGTCACATCACTGTGCACACAACACAATTCCAGGGCATCTTTATCCTGAAGAATCCAATATGCTTTGTGAACATGGTTTAATTAAGCTTCACAGCAGGGGAATCTAAGGTAGAAGAAGGCAAGAAGGATTGTAAAGGAGAAGCATGTGATGCTTGGAAAATGAAATAGATGTGAGGGTGACCTTTCTGTGATCACTGTCACTTTATTGATCTCAGTAAAGCGAGTCCCCTTCCGGAAGCTGTACATTGCATTAAAGAAGGTGACCTTTTTCTCAATTGAGACATATTATTTTTAAGTCAAAGATATGTCCATCTTTGCCTTTAATCATTTTTTTATCCTGTTAACTCAAAAAAACATCTACTGAGCAAGTGCATATATAGGCAGTTTGGTACATACTGTGGATTAAATGAATAAATAATAAAGATGAGTAAGTCATAATCCCTAATAACAAGGAGCCTACAGTCTAGTAGAAATGTATAAAAATCACTGTTACTAAAAAAGCATAACATAATAAACGTAATAAAGAACGTTCAAAGATTTGTAACAGATGGAACGACTTTAACCAAAGAGAGCTAACTTTTGGCCTCCTGTTAATTAAATTAATTAAATTCATAAGGTTGAAATTTAGGGCTCTGAATATTACCTGTTTTGCCTGCCATTTTTACAAATGAGTTGGGTAAAGATGTAAGTGCCATGACAATCAGAATCGTGAATAGCGTGAGGCTAGTAGGGATAGAAGAGAAGGTGGATGATAAATTTGAGATCTAAGGTGATATTAATAATGTGGACAGATAGGCTGCATTCAATAAGAACACATGTAATGGAAATACATGTAAAGTTCTGTATTCGAATGCAAGAAATCAGTGCCGTAAGTTTGTAAAACTATACTCACTAAGATCATTTAGAAAAAACGATAACGACAATTAGGACTTACTGAATTTGTATCATGTGCCAGACGCTCAACTATATGCTTTATATATATTATTCCACTTAATCCTCCCAATAATCCTATGCACTGGGCACTATTATTATCCTCATTCTATAGGTGAGGAAACTAAGTGTTGGATAAGTTAAGTAGTTTACCCAACTTGATTGCTGAGCCTATAATTTGAAGCATGATCTATTTTGTGGCAGATCAAGCCCCCGATCCCCCACTTAATTTCTCAGTTATGATATGCAGGAGTGTTCTCTGGGCACTTAATTACAAAATAATAATAATAGTAATAATTACAAGTGGATTCTGAGCTTCTTACCGGAACTTTTTGGAATAAAATACAAATTACTTACACATGAGTAACTCTATGTGCTTATCTTTTATTTTTTTAATATTTATATATTTTATTTTTTTAAAGTTTTTGGCTGCATTGGGTCTTCGTTGTGGAATGCAGGATCTTTCGTTGTGGCACTCAGGCTTCTCTCTAGTTCTGGCTTGCGGGTTTTCTCTCTCTAGTTGTGGCGGGCAGGCTCCAGGGTGCGTGGGCTCTGCAGTTTGCGGCACGTGGGCTCTCTAGTTGAGGTGTGCGGGCTCAGTAGTTGCGGCATGCGGGCTTAGCTGCTCTGCAGCATGTGGGATCTTAGTTCCCAGACCAAGGATCGAGCCCACAGTCTCCTTCATTGGGAGGCGGATTCTTTACCACTGGACCACCAGGGAAGTCCCTATGTGGTCATTTTTTAAAGTAAAAAAGTTATAAAGACTTTACTAAAAAATCATTTATTTAGTATGTTTCCTGAGTTATGTTTTCTAGATGTATCTGGTGAGCAGAAAATCTCATGTCATTAACATTTTTAATGAAAACTACCCTTGATGGAGTATGTTATGAGTTTTGAGTAACCACTATTATTGTTTCTGCCAAATGACCTTGACATTTTAATCGGCTTGCTTTGCATTTTTAGAGCTTTTGCCTTGCTTTCCATTTGTTCTTCTCTCCATGGGAGGATAAACCTTCTCACTTAAGTCAACTAAAATCAAAATATGTTTTTACCATTCCCATTAACAAATGAGGTCTCTGCTTGGAGTTACGGTAAAAGAACTGAATATATTTTAAAGTAGAATTTAAAATAATCTCCCTGTGATAACATAGTTTTATTCTTTACCTTAGTAAGTACAGTTGACTCCTGAGTTACATGGATTTGAGTTGAGTGGGTCCACTCATATTCACATTTTTTCAACAGCAAATACTGTAGTACTACACAATACCAAGTTAGTTGAATCTCCGGATGTGGAACGGCAGGTATGGAGGGCCAACTACAAATTATATGTGGATTTTGGACTGTACCAAGGGTCCATACCCCTAACCCCTGCCAGTGGTGGCACCCCTAACACCCGTTCCCATGCACCGCTTAAGGGTCAACTGTACCAAACATTTTAAATGTTGAAACTAAGTTTCATGTGGATATCTGTTCCCCCATAATGTATTGCATCGTGTTCCCACTGTTGAGTACATTTATGCAAATAATTGTTTAAACATGACCTTGGAAGACAAGTTCAGAAAAATTGGTATATTTTATGTGACAGCAGAACATGGACTTAAAAAATATTTAGTATCATAAAACACAAACTACCAACTCTTAATGCCCAACTAAAATAAAATACAAAGATTGGGTCTTATAAATAAAAGTGATATTAAATGTCTTTGTTATAAAGCCACATAAAACTGAGTCCGTATTAATAGACCCAAAACTGAGCTTTCTAAATTTTGTTCCCAAATGTTCCAGACCCACCATAGCCCTGGAGCTCTCCACAACTGACTGTCTTAGGAGAGACAGGGATGCTTATGGGTGTTGGGATAAATTTCTGTCTTTCATCTTCCCCTTCTCATTCCAAGCACAGGAGGTTTGGCCAAGGTTGAAAGCTTAAGCTGTTTAAAAATTATCTCCCTCATGGCTTTCTCTAAAAGGGTTATATCAGAAGAGGCACAGAAGCCCTGAGAGAAAGAAGACACGGTTCCCCATGCTGGATGGAGACCAGAGATCCGGGACCCTTAAGTAGTGATGACCCATTCCATTCTATAGCAGCACTGCAGGATGTGGTGGATCTCAGAGATGCCACAGTGGTGTGCCTGTGAGGCAGGGCTCCATTTATTCATTCCTAATTCATTCAACAGTATCTACTGAAAGTCTGTGTGCCAAGCACTGGTGTAGACACTTGCGATACATCGCCAGACAAATGAACAATCACTGCCCTTCAGGAACTTATATACTACCTGGAAAAGATAGATAATAAACAACGTTCATGATAAATAAATATGTTATAAAGGATGCTCAAGTGCAATAATTGCAATTTAAAAAAAGCAAGGTCAGAGGGATCAACAGGGAGGCTGACAATTTTAAATAGAAGCATCACAAGAGGGCTCACTGAGCCCTCATGTCTTTGAAAAGGAGAGATTTTAGTAAAGACTTGAGGGAGGCAAGAGCTTAGCTCTGGAGCTCTTTGGAGAATGAGTGATCCAGGCAGAGGGAACAGCTTGTTCAAAGGCCCCAAGGTAGAAAGGGTACTGACACTTCTGAGGAAGAGAAGGAGACCTCTGTGTGTGTGTGTGTGTGTGTGTGTGTGTGTGTGTGTGTGCGCATGTGTGCACGGGGATGGGGCTGGGGAGGGGGGCTGGAGTAAATGTGTTTTGTGGAAGAGAGCCGAGAGAGAGAAATGCTGGCTGTTAGCTGTTGTAAGGATGTTGGCTTTTATTCTGAATTAAAAGGAGAGTTATTGAAGGGTTTTGCCCTGAGCAGTGACACAGTCTTTGTTTTCAAAGGATCACACTAGTTTCTATGTTGAGAATAGACTGGGGGCAGGTAAGGGGGGCGGCAGGGATGCAAAGGTAAAAACCATGAGACTGACAAACCAGGGAAGACATGCTGACAACTTGAACCATGCTTGTAGCAGAGAAAGCAGAGAAAAATGGTTGGATTGTGGATACATGATAAAGGTAGAATCCACAGGATTGCCTAATGGCTTAGATATGAGATGAGAGAGAAAGACCATTATCAAGAATAAGAAATCAAAGACCTAAGTTGCAGGGGTCTCATTATCAAGTTAAAAAAAAAAAACAATCCTAGTTTTGTATGCAAGTAGCAGTGCCTGTAAGGAACACGTGATTTAGAAAATGAGGACATCACTGGTCACCATAAGAGCCCAAAGATGAGAAGTCTCTCCTCAATTTTCTGGGTACCACAGAAACCTCTCAAGATTTTTACATGATCTGAGGGAGAGGAGGGGAGACCAATAATTTAAATTGCATTTCCCTATCATCTGTCAGATGCAACTGTTCAAATAATATATGCTTACACGTATCATAAGGGTGCAGCTTGTCAAGTTTCCCACAAATAGGACACACCTGTGCAACAAGCAGCTCTTGGAAAGCATCATGTATGTCTTCTTCTCTTCCAGCCACTGCTCTGGTCCAGTGCAACCACTAACCTGCCTTTTCAGATCCCAGTTTGATTTTGTGTGTGTTTCTTTGTGGATATAACTCCTTTTGCTCAACCTGTTGGTTGTGAATCCATTCATAGCATTGCTTGTGGTTGTGGTTTGTTAATTCTCTGCTGGGCTCAAGGTTGGCAAACTTTTTTCTATAAAAGGTCAGGCAGTCAATATTTTAGGCTTTGCAGGCCACATATAGTCCTTCGTACACATCCGTCCTTGTCGTTGTTATTTGCTTCTTTTTGTTGTTGTTGTTTTTATAATCCCTTTAAAAATATAAAATCTATTCTTAGCTCAAGGGCCAGTAATAAAACAGGCAATGAGCCAACCTTGGTCAGTAGGTTGTAGTTTCCCAGTAGGCCATAGTTTGCTGACTCTGCTACGTAGAATATACTACTACATGTATATCCGTCCTACTCTTGAATAGTATTTGGATAGTTTCCAGTCTAAAGCTATTGGGGCCTTCTAGTGCGTGTCTTCTGGTGCACAGATATACACATTTTTATTGAGTATATACCTGGCCGTGGAATTGCTGGGTCATAGGGCATAACTGTGGGTGTGTGTGTGTGTCTGTGTGTCTGTGTTCAACATAAGTAGACATTGTCAACCAATATTTCAAAGAGGTTATACCAATTTACATTGCCAATACTTGGTGTTTTTCATGTCTTTAATATTTTCACCATTCTGGTAGATGTGCAGTAGAATCTCACTGTGGTTTAATATACATTTTTTTAAATGATTGATCAAATTGAACACCTTCTCTCAGTTTCACGGGCTATTCTGATACATATAAATTGAATTAAAGTAAATAAAAAGTATCACAATTATTAAATATAAGTTTGTGAGCCGAGATTATTCGATCATATCATTCTGGTGGCTCCCACTTAACGCAGAATAAAATATAAACACCTTATCTTGTATTGTAAAACTACACGGTCTGGTCCCTGCCTACCTCTCTGACCTAATTTCACATTAATCTTCTTCTTGAACCCATATCTTCAGCTATTGTGGCCTTTTATTTATTTATTTATTTATTTTTTAATTAATTAATTAATTTATTTATTTTTGGCTGTGTTGGGTCTTCGTTTCTGTGCGAGGGCTTTCTCTAGTTGTGGCAAGCGGGGGCCACTCTTCATTGCGGTGCGCGGGCCTCTCACTATCGCGGCCTCTCTTGTTGCAGAGCACAGGCTCCAGACGCGCAGGCTCAGTAGCTGTGGCTCACGGGCCTAGTTGCTCCACGGCATGTGGGATCTTCCCAGACCAGGGCTCGAACCCGTGTCCTCTGCATTGGCAGGCAGATTCTCAACCACTGCACCACCAGGGAAGCCCTATTGTGGCCTTTTAAAAGCTCCTTGTACATGCCAGGCTTCTCGCCACAGGGTCTTTGCACCAGCTGTGTCTTATGAAATGGGGAATGATCTTACCCTGATCTTCCTAGATTGGCTCCTCCTCTTCAACCAGGTGCCAAGTTACATGTGACCGGCTGTGAGCATTCTTCTCTGCTCACCCTATCTAACCACTCTGGCAGTCACTCTTCTTCTCATCACTGTACTAGAATTCTCTGCATAGCACTCATCACCTCTGACAATTTTAGGGACTATGTCTGTCTTACTTTTATATTTGCAGCCCCTAGAGCAGTACATGCACATAGTATGTTCTCAATAAATGTTTCTTGGGCTTCCCGGGTGGCGCAGTGGTTGAGAATCTGCCTGCCAATGCAGGGGACACGGGTTCGAGCCCTGGTCTGGGAGGATCCCATGTGCCGCGGAGCGGCTGGGCCCGTGAGCCACAATTACTGAGCCTGCGCGTCTGGAGCCTGGGCTCCGCAACAAGAGAGGCCGCGACAGTGAGAGGCCCGCGCACCGCGATGAAGAGTGGCCCCCGCTTGCCACAACTAGAGGAAGCCCTCGCACAGAAACGAAGACCCAACACAGCCAAAAAATAAAATAAATAAATAAATAATAATTTAAAAAAAAAAAAATAAATAAATGTTTCTTAATAAGAGGACATGTGTACAAGATGTGTCAGTTACGAGGTCTGGCCCTCCCCATCATTTATTAGGGAAATTTCTTCATCAGTGGTCCCAGCTCACAACCACCTTGTTACAAAAGTGGACTGCATTGAAAAGATAACTTTAGCTAATAAGAGCTCCTCTAACATCTGAACCAGAAAGCAAAGAAATAATTGTCAAGCCTGCCTCTGAGAGATCATGAAATAGGACTGTGGCTGGAGAAACCATCACAGAATAGTATAAACTGAAGTGAGAGGATGGGGAGTGAGGAGAGAGGAAACTCGAAGTCAGCAGGGGAAGGCAGCTGAGAGTGACGGCTAGAAGCATCCCTGTTGGGGTAGCCGGGAAGCAACAGCAGAGCTAGCCCTCAACAAAGTCAGACCCACACTATTGTGACCCCTGACCTTCAATTTCCATGGGATTCCACTTCGATTCACAGTAAATCACCCTTTTTTTTTGCAGTAGCTTGAACAAATCGGTATTCCTTATATGCAAATGAAGCATGACCATAATTACTTAATCAACAGTTGATTAATATTTATTTATTGAACATTAGAATGATTCACTAAAAGCATTAATTGAACAATGCCAATTTCAAGCTAACCAGTCTAGGAAACTTTAAGATGTAACTTTAACAATAAAAGAATATTTTTGCTTTCTGCAGGCCCTTCCCCTCCTGGCAGACCGGGGGAACCTTGCATTTTTCTGTGATAATCTGAGGTCTCCTGCAGTGAACGCAGCAGCCTCCCTCCAATCAGGGGCAATCATAAGTGGGATGATTTGGCACCATTTGGCTATAATTAGACCAGCTTTCTTTTTATTGATTCATTAACATGATACTTGGCTTTCAGAACCAACAAACTCCATCTAAATTCCTCAAGAACCAGAGGCAGAGTGGTGAACTGGAATGAAGACTTGGTAACTAGAATAAGGAAAAAGGAAACAGAAGAGTATATTGCTTGGTTTCCCTTCATCCCCAAATTGCAAACTGCAAAGCAGACAGAAACAACAGCCCGTCTGCCTACACTCTTGAACAATAGCCTTCATTACTCTGCTCCCAAAGGAAAGCTGGCTGACGATTAGACCCTCGCAGTACTGTTGGAGTTTCTCACACAGTTGTTTTAACCCCAGTTTTTCCTTTCTATTTCAAGAACAGAGATACTATATATATGAAATTCAGACATTCTGTTGTTCCCTGGCCATTGTCTCCTATTGTTTTTAGTGTATGAAGCATATAAATTTTTCTAGCTCTTAATGGTACTGTCACAGGCAAATATGCAGTATTTGTAGCCATTGTCATTTCAATATGAAAAAAGTATAGTAATAGCAAATGAATTTCTGATTATTTACTGAAATCAATATTTAGGAAGCATTGAACAAGCCCTCGAGTGAAAGTATATTGTAGGTCCTTAAAGAACGATGGTAATTTCTACACAGACCTTGTGCTTAAGGTATTGCAAAGGTTGGAGAAATAAGAGACCAGTGTCTGTGCTGAAACTCTGAAACGTTGAAAGTCGAGAAAGTTCTTCTCAAGCTGTAATAGGAATACAAAGAGCTTGAGCATCTTGTTAAAATGCAGATTCTGATTCACTGGTTCTCCAGTGAGGCCCAAGATTCTGCAGTTCTCTCAAGCTCCAGGGACAAGCATGAACCTATTATCAATGAAGACAGTATCTATTCATCCTAGTGAGCTCTCAAACTACCACAACATGCATTTGGCCAAGAATATCTCTTCTACCATTTTGCTAGATGCCTACTTATTCCTAATTCTTTTAGATTGAATTACATAACAATATTAGATTACAGTGTAGTCACAAATGATGGTTTTTGAATCCAGCCTCTGAACTATGTGACTTTGAGCAAGTTATTTAATTCAAGTCCATTTAGACTCCATAAAATTAGGAAGATGATATCTCATCATATACTTGCCCATATATTATTTGCTCATTGAATTTGATTTGAATCTGAATATTCAGATTTAACCATGAAGTGTTGTTTATTGGGGGTGAGAGGTGGGTTTAATTAATCATTAGTACTCTTTCACACCCATACTTGGAATTAACTTTTCAGATTGCTAAATCTTGTAGAACAAGGACAAGGGCCAGATCAGATGGCTCTGATGGGGAGCAGTAGGAATGTGGGGAAGGGAGAAATGGTTCAAAAAATAAGCCAACTGAGAAAAGTAAAATGAAGTGAGATTCCACAGTAGGACTCATTGGACCATGGACTGGGTTGGAAAAGGCTGAGGATGTGTTTCTCAGGGCAGTGAGAGGAAATAGAGCAGACTATGGCATCACTTAAAACTAAATTAAGGTGCCATGTTATTTAATTTTTAAATCAAAGACACGACATAATGTTATGGCATATCATAGTTGTTTCAACTTAGAACAGTGCATCTAAATCCAGAGTGGGGAGTGACTAAGAATTGTCTAAGAATCAGAGGAGAGGACATTGTCAAATGATATGCATACCCCCAGAGATTTTAATTACCCCTTCACAACCCAATCAGATTACAGAATGTAGTCACTCACTTTTCGGAATTTTCATGTGATGTATCTTTAGTGTCAAAGGCCACTGTGTTAATATACTTTTGAAGGGGTTTTATTTATCGTAACCAATGGTTTATTTAGTCTTTGGGGGTAAAATATATAACAATACTAAAACTGCGTTTCTGATTTCCATTTATTCATTCTTATTTGTTTAACATATGATTGAATGTATACTACATAAAGAGTAAAGAGCTTAATCTCTACCACTTTGAGAAATTTCTTTTCCCAAACCTTTGAAGTTAGATATCATTCAAAGATCGTGTACTGTTCTTTCCCTAATTCCCACCTCCAAATTTTTTTAGAGTACATAATTTCTTCGTGTAGCTAGGTCTCTCCTTGCAACATTAGAAAGTTCAAATGCTGTGTAATGAATCCTCATTAATTCCAACCTCACAAATTCAAAATGTGTGTGAATTCAGATTTGGTCTTACTACCATTTACTCTTATGGTATGTATTAAGTACACACAAACTTAATCTGTAGCTTCAATCATACAATTCTAATCTATTAAAGCATTTTGGTCATGCCAAATTTTATATAATGTACTCATTCATAAATAATCCTCTTCTCTATATTAAATCCAGTCTGGAAGGACCTCTATTTTCTGGTATTCATTAACCATTAATGGCATGCATATATAACTGTGGGTCAGGAAGTGAAGTTCAATTTAAGACCAGCTATAAAAGTGATGTTATATTCATTTAGACTGGTCCCCTTTCCAGCTGTGTTATTGGAGAGGTTTAATCTCTTCTTATTTTTTTTATTCCATACAACATGGATTAGAAAGAAACCTAAAAATGTTCTGAAACATGTAATAAGTTGACAATTGAATTTTACACACAGTTACTGACAGGCTGGAGTGGGGGGCCTGAGGTTTCTTGACTTTTTCTTTTCTTACGGCTGCAATGTCCTTTAGAAAAGAAACACACGACAACAAAATAGGAAACTAAATAATAAAGTTTGTATCTTTAGGGCTTTAGTGTGTGTGCTAACCAAGAAACTGCTCCTGATCTGAAATCCTATTCCCTAAAATCTATGCCTTTTAAGTAGACTGTAGTCAATAATCAGCTTACCCATCTTCTTGCTTCTGCTCATAGATTATCGAGATGCTTCTCTTCCAATTTTCTTGGCTTGATGGAAAATACCTGAGTAGACATTTTCACATGTTTTTATTCACGTGATCTATCTTTGACTATGGATGTTTTCATCCAGCACGATGGGTCAGTATTATAATTGCTTTTCTGTTTATGTGTCCAGTTGATGAGGTTTATAAAAATCACTTTTCATCAAGGGGTTTGCTGCTTGGCTGCCCTGGGAGATCTCCAGGATTATGTAGCATTTGCAAGATGTCATTGCTTCCTTTGCTTCTACTGTGGTTTAATAGGTTACATTTCAGGAATTCACTCTCCTCTCACCTAAGGTATATACCCTATTAAATTATCTCATTTTAATTACCTTGTTCCTGTTTTCATCACATTGCCATAATTTCCCTTCATGCCCAATTTGTTAACTACTTTAATGGGGGGGGAAAAAAGCATGCCCTGGTTTTTCAGTACTGTTTCTGAGCATCGGAATTGGATGGGTCATGGCAAACTTGCTAATGAAGACCAGCTGATGACAGGTTACTTGATTGTAATTTTGGGAGCCTGCCCGAAACAAGACAAAAAAAAAAAGCCATAACTTGAATGTTTTAAAGAGGTAGAATGGTTTCATCATAAATTGAGAAAGTTCTTAACACAGGCAGAGGAGTGACAACCAGAAAGTCTTCCAAAAGCTATTTCTATTTGTCTACGATATTTTCAATTCAGAGGAGATTGTCACAAACCTTATCACTATGCTAATATGTTACCTAACAGCTATAATTTTGACATAGTTATTTCTGACAAATGGGCGAGTATTTAAAGTTATTTTAATATGATAGCTTTGCATCATTTCTCTCATATACACGTACATAAATATTTTGTCTATTCTTATTTCCGTCTATTCTGTTAGGTTTTTTTTTTTTTAATTTCATGAATGTCTTCATCATTCTGAGGGGGAATTTTTTTCTTCTAGGCCAAAACAGATAAAATAAAAATTAGTGTATATTTTCCCTATGTCATGATGTAACCATTATAAATACATATATGTAAAAAGTATTTCTGAAGAAATGTGAAAAGCAAATGCTGTGACTCTGACAGGCATGGGTGGAATTTGGGTCCCACAGCTTCTTACTGGTGTGATAAGGCTGACTTATTCTTACTTCTGTGAGCCTTACTGTTCTTATCTGTGAAATAGAGATAAGCGCTGATGGATACAACTGCCCCTCCCTGCTTAAAAATCTAGGTTTCAAAAACTTGAAGTGGCTTGCAGTTCTCCACACAAACCATATTCTTTTTCTCTTCTATGCCTTTAAACTGTACCGTCTGCCGAAAATGCTCTCCTTCACTCTCCCCACCACTTCACCAGGCTGGACCCGAAAGCTCTTAGGGCTCCGCTGTCTCTTCGTATAGGAAAGCTTCACTGTGTGCAGGTGACACCCCTCCCCATTCTGTTTAGCCCTCCAGGTTGGGAGTGCCTTCTCTGTATCCCCAAACCGCCAGCGCCATCGCCATCATGGCACCTAACACAGTGCATTTAAAAATGTGTTTACGTGTCTGTACCCCTTAACAGCCTGAAAGCCACAGGGGGCTGAGGCCCCCTGTGCCTGAGGCATCACTTTATCCCCTTTGTTAGCACAGTGCCTGTCACAAAGAAGGCACTCTGTGTTTGTTAGGACCATTCCTCTCCTCGATGGGCTCCCAAATCTTCCTGGATTCATGTAAATGTTGTGTTCAGATTATTCACTATGGTGGAGAAGTCCTCATGTGTGTCCCATGGTTTCTAGGACACACCATAATCACAGTGCCCCACACATTTTATTTCTTTCTACTCTATCTTCTTATCTATAGTGGGAGATCCTTGAAAGCCAGTGTTCCATCTTTTTCATCCTGAGATCCTCCGAGCCTTGTGTAAGACCTGGCATAGAATGGGCACTCAGCAAATGCCAACTGAAATGAATAATTACTTTGGTAGTAATTTATTACCAGCTCTCCAGTTAAGAGAAGTTAAATCATGTTCTGGTTTGTAAATATCCAGCAAGTTAATTGATAAAGATACTAAGTTGTCTATTTGTACATCACATGTGGAAATCTCTACCTACAAGTTGGTTGAATTAAAAAAGAAGCTATCTTCTTTTCTTCTGTGAAAACAAAGTATAGTTTTTTTGATTGAATGTTAAAAATATTTTGATCTCTCTCTAAGCTATCCCTGTTTAAACGTTGTCTGGAGGCAGCATTTAAAGTTATGAAAGGAACTTCACACGTACTTTCAAAGATTAACTTCCAACCCAATGATCCATTTTGAGGTCTTACTGCTCAGTATAATAGATTCTACCTCATTGGGTCATTTGTTAAAATCACAGCACTTAGTTTGGTGCAGTGTCATTTGTAGTTATTACTCAGCCTCAGCCAGGCCTTTGGCCTGTTCATCATTCCCTCTCTTCACCCTTCCTTAACTCCCTAGCTTATTCTCTACAGCAGATAATTCAAACATTTTCCTTTTGTTTCAAATTCATGATCGTGGTTCATAGCACGCAGGCTCAGCTGACTTTTCCTCCTACTTCAGTGATACAATCAGTGGCAACTAATGTGGATCTCCACCACTTATGATCCTCTCTGACTTCCCATGTCAACACTCCTGCTCACTCTCTTCTGTCCCCCTCCTCTTCTTTCTCCTCCATCAAGTTTCCCCTCCAACATTCTTCTTTACTGACAACTTTGCTGACAAACTTTCTATTTCATCACCGTATATAATTCTTTGACTCTTCGCTCATTGAAAAGGTCACCAAGGGCCACTTTATTGAAATAGATGACAATCCCTTCTTAGTTTACATAAAACTCAACCTTTCCATTGCATAACTTTGGCATCAAATATGGCTTCAAGGCCTTTAGCCTCTCCCCCTGTGACATCTGCTGCCAACCCCCTAACCTTGTTCAGCCTATACCCAACATAATGCAACACCAATGAAAATGATGTTCTTCCTCTGCAAATGCAGTTTCGAGACTAATGTGTCTACGAACTTTCCTTCTTATTGTTAAGCACCTTGTGCACAAAAATTTTATAGGTATTCGTGCTGCAGTATTTGACACTACTGGTTATCCACTTCCTTCTAGAAAATCTTCCTTGTCTCAAAAATGAATCTCTCACCTCTTTCTTCTTTTCCTTTAAAGTTGTTCTTGCTCTCTCTCCTTTTACAGTTCTTTTTGCTTCGGCTGATCCCCATAATAAGGGTTTCTTTAAGGATCAGCCTGAGCTCTTTGCTCTCCTGGAGTAATTTCATTCATTCCTTTGACTCCAATGATCACCTTTCTCTTAATCACTCCTATATCCTCAACTCCAAATCTGACCTCACTTTCTTTTAAATTAACCCGTAAATACACAGAGGAGATTATGGAAATACAGGGATTCTCTAAGTGCCTGTTAAGAAGATTTATGTACCTATGATTTATTGACAAAAACAAATGTAATATATTTTAGTACGTAACAATGCTGTACATTAATTTAATCTGGTTCTCATTTTTATTCAAGAGCTATTGAGTTTACACCCTAGCAGTTTCAAAATCTTTTGCAAAAAACATCTGGGATTTTTTTGTTGTCTGTTTCAGAAATCCCTCACACAAAATAAAGAGATCTGCTTAAACTGTGTGAGCTAAGTGTACAACTGGTGTTTGTTTTCATATAGGACATGGGAAATGTTACCTATCTTGCATCACTACCTACATTAGTTAGGCCTGAGAAGAATAGAACTTTGAATCTCTTAAGGAAAGAAAGTATTCTTTTGATAGCTACCACAAAGCTTTCCTTAATCTCCAAACAGGGAGCAAATTTCACTGTGTTAATCTTGCACCAAGATTTCTGCTTAATTGCCTGTGGGAATTTAATCAGCTGTATTTTATCCTTTAGACGAAGAAGGAAACTCATCGTCCACGTCTGGGTGAAGAGTGTACATAGCAGTAACATCAATGACTACTACTGTGGTAACTGATTAAGCGCTACGTGAAAGCATGATACTGAGAACTTTACATATGTCCTTATTTAATCCTCACAATAATCCAAAGAGGTAGTAGATACTATTATTATCCCCATTTGACAAATAAGGACCCTGAGGTTCAGGAACCATCAGTAACTTGCTTGAAAGTCATACAGCTAGTAAGCGGCAAAGCCAGGATTTGAATTCATATCTGTCTAACTCCAAAACCTACTTTCTCATCTAGTATTGGTGTAAAGAACACAGAATTGTGCATCTAAGTAGGCTCTCATCTTAGCTCTGCCATTAGCCAGCTGTGTTACTTTGAGCAAATCACATCAACTCAATGGGCCTTCACATCTACAGAAACATACCCAGCATTAAAGTGTGAACTAAAGTCCCCTATAACTCCCCTATAGTTTTCCGCTTTTTGTTTTCTCAACTTTAGTTCTTCAGATCCTCATGGTAATAGAATAGCATTTCAGGCAAGGGTCAATAACATAGATGTAAAGAAAAGCTGATTAAAACTTCAGAGTGAGAAATTGATATATTTATGTTGTCATTATATTTCAGTCACTTGAGATAGTACTTGAGCATTAGGTGTACAACAGTGAGCAAAACAGGTAGGATCTTGAACACATACACTTGCCTTCTACTCTGTCTGAGAACAAAATATTAAAAATCATGGGCCCTGCACTTGTTGGTCCAGTAATATGCTAACCTTCCTAGATTATGTGTTTGGCCGTGATCACCTTCCTAGATTATGTGTTTAGGATTTTCCCCAAGTTTCAGCATTGGGTTTCTGGCCATATCATCAAAATAAACAAGCAAGCCCAATACTGTGGCATGAGAATCATGTTTGGACCATGTCTTCCTCAAAGCAGCATTGACATAATTTTTCTTATTTAACCAGGAAGAGTAATTTTCCTCCTCCTGGCCTCACTGTCTTCAATTAATGAAACTTCTGGTGTCCTTGGGTAGCTTTATAATGATACATTCCCTATACAAATGATTAAAAATTATTAAAAGCTCGAAAATGCATGTCACGGAGTAAGTTCATTTCTACCAAATTTAAGCATTCTGATGAAAAGTAATTTTGCAACCGCAATGCATTTTCATTTCTCTTTCCTCAAAAAAAATTGCTTATATTAAAAAATTATGTATAATGTGTATGAAAATCGTCTAAGTTTTTTAGATACAAACTTTTTTAGTCTTTCACTTTTATTACACATAGAGGGAAGAAACATGAGATACTTGCTCTGTAAGGAAAATAATATAAGCTCCAAAAGTGTTGTTTTTTTATAAATATAAAATTATTAAATTTATCATACTCAAGCTAACATTAAGTGCAATGTGAAATAGCTAAATACAAAACAAAACAGAGCAAAACACATAGTGTACTCTTCAACCCTTTGGAAAGCTAAGAAATAAGAAAGCTAAATGATGGATAGGCAGTTCCTAAGAGAGAATTCCCATGGTAGCTTTCATCCCTGGAGAGAACGGAGGAAGGCAAAATAAGGAGAAATCACCCCAAATTTGTGAAGTTTTACTAACAAAGTGCGGGCTGGTGTGAGAGATCAGAAAAGTGAGGAGCCCTGGCCACAGAGAGGTCCGCACCCACCTCCCCACGCTTTCTCATGGGACTGCACTGAGCCCTCTGAGGTGTAGGAGATTTTTGTTGAGTTTGACAGCATCTTGCCTAAGACAGAGCAGAGCAGGGGAGCTGAGACCCTCCTATCCCAGGAGGCCGGTGGGGTCTGCACTCATCCATGCAGGGCCAAGGCCTGCTGAAGGCTGCGGTGGGCAGCAGGTTTGAACCTCCCCCACGCTCTCTACCGAGTACCTGGCAAACATGTGTTGAAGGCAGGGTCAGGCAACGAGGATGAGAACCATTCAGAGTGCACAAAGCGCTCCTGTGGTGGGTGCGAGCTCCAATCTCAGTTCTCATTTTTCAGCCTTTAACTGTGAAACACTTTGTACCATACATACATGCATGATTTACTGGTCATGCAGAGACAATTAAAATGTCCACAGAGAAGTCAGAGTGTTAGTCAGCCTGGGCTACCATAACAGAATATCACAGACTGGCTAGTTTAAACAGCAGAAATTTATTTTCCCACATTCCTGGAAGCTGGAAGTTCAAGATCAAGGTGCCATCAGGGTTGGTTTCTGGTGAGACCTCTTCTCCTGACTTGCAGACAGCTGCCTTCTCACTGCGTCCTCACGTGTCCTTTGTGTGCACACGGAGAGGGAATCTCTGGTGTTTCTCCCTCTTCTTAAAAGGACACCTATATCCTATCAGATTAGAGCTCCACATTTATGACCTCATTTAACCATATCTCCGTAAAGATTTATCTCTAAATACAGTCACCTTGGGAGTTAGGGCTTTAACGTATGAATTGGAAGGAGGGGGACAAAATTCAGGCCATAACAGTTTCTCTCCTTCCTGGGAGTCCCCCCTTCATTTTGCAATGTCTGTTGTTCCCTTTACGGAATTTTTTGGTTTTATTTGTATTTTTTTGTGTGCTCACATAGCTTTGGTTTTCTTTGTTTTGATCTTGCTTGGAGTTTATAAGGTCTCCTAAATCTTTAACTTGATGCCCTTCATCAGTTTTAGAAAATCATTTCTTCAAATATTGCTTATGCCTCCTTTTCTACCACTTTTTCTTCTGGAATTAGAATTCTTTTATTGTAGATTCTTTAACTATATGCTTTCTTTCATATATCTTCCATTCTTTTGTTTCTCCTTCATTCTTCACAGTTTCTTTTGACCATATTTTCTCTTTATCTATTCTCTTTTTACTTGTATTTACTCTGTTGTTAAACCAACTCTCTCCTCTACCCATTGAGGCCTTAGTTATTGTATTTTTTAATTCTAGAATTTCCATTCGGTTATTTGTATGATTTTCAATTCTCTGCCAAGTTCTCAACAGTGTCCAGTGTTTCTTTAAAAGTCTATGTTTGATAACCCCATTATTTGGATTCCTAATACTTCTTATTCTATTATCTGTTATTTCTCATAGCTTTTATTACATTGTGTTTAATACACTACACACAAAATAAAAAATCTTTTGGGTGTCTGGTATGGACATGTACATGAAAAGTTGTAAAATAATTTGAATCCTAGAGTAATGTTATCTTTATCTAGAGAAGGTTTTTATTTGCTACTGGCAGACCTTCTGGGCCACTAGCTGTCACAGATCATTTTAATCCAATTATAGGGATTGAGATTATCTGAAGCCAGGCTTTATAATTTCAACAGTTGGTCTGCTGTCATTATACTTACCAATAAGAGGTAGTCTGCAGACTCTCAATCCAAATTCTTGCACATTTGTTCAAGCTCCCCATCCTTGGCAGACATTGAAGTGCAATACAGGTATACCTTGTTTTATTGCACTTTGCTTTATTGTGCCTTGCAGATATTGCACTTTTCACAAATTGAAGATTTGTGGCAACCCTATGTTGAGAATGTCTATCGTGTCACTTTTCCAACAGCATTTTGCTCACTTCCTGTCTCTGTGTCACATTTTGGTAATTCTCACAATATTTCAAGCTTTTCTTTACTGTTGTATTTGTTATGGTGATCTGTGATCAGTGATCTTTTATGTTATTGTATGACTTACTGAATGTTCAGATAATGGTTAGCATATTTTAGCAATGAAGTATTTTGTAATCAAGACGTACCTTTTTCTAGACGTAGTGCTATTTTACACTTAATAGACTACAGTATACTGTAAACATAACTTTTATATTATGTTAAATGTAAACATGACATTTTATGTGCACCGAAAAAAAAAAAATCATGTGATGCACTTTATTGCAATATTCACTTTATTGCAGTGGTCTGGAATGAAACCTGCAAATATTGGCTTGGCCAAGAAGTTCGTTCGGTTTTTCCATCCCATCTTATAGCCAGCCTAGTATCTCTGAGGTGTGCCTGTATTTGTTCTACTCCAGAAGATTTAAACGTTTCTGCTCAACTCCTCACTCTTCTAGTTGTTTCTTCTGGAATTAGCAGAAACTTCTTGCAGAAGTGCTGCCCCAATGTCTGGCTCATTTACCTAGATTTCCTTCTTCCTATAATTTCTCATGCTTTGCTATCTCTCTAATGTATTCAAGCAGATGAATTTTACATCTTGTCCCTCTTTTCTTGTGCTCAGCAGGTGGGTTATCTGCAACACATTGTTGGTCACTACCAAAAGCAGAAGGTCTGCTATCTGTTTTCCAGATCAACTTGGGCAATATTTTAAAAACCTAAAAATACACAAAAATCCATCAATGGCTTCTCAATACATTTATAATAAAATCCAAATATGCTATCATGTTCTTCCAGGCCCTGTAAGACCTGGCCATCGTCTATGTCTTCAACTTGACTAATCTCTCCTTAACTCATTAATTCCCACAAGGGTAACCTTTCTGTTTCTCATATACACCAAACAACTTCCTGCCACTTGGGCTCTGCATTTATTGTTCATCTTGCAACACTGTTACCAGAGCTTTCCACATGATTGACTTCTACACATCCTTATCTTTGTTCAAATATTACCTCCTCAAAATAGCCTAGCCTGTCCTTCCAACTAATGAAGACTTCCTCACTTAGTTACCCTCTGTTGCAACAATACCTTCTTGATTTGCCTTACACTGTTTATCACAATCTGTAATTAGCTGTCTTTTCATTAGAATTTTATTTTTATAAGGACAGAACTTTGTGAGTCACCACTACTTCTTTAGCACTATGAATAATGCCTGACACACAGTAGCGACTCATTAAATATGTATTTAAACAAATGGATTATCGCCCATGACTGTAAGAACATTCATTAACCTTCAGGTCATTCTTTGACCTTCAGGTTTTCACCTTTCACTTTAAAGTGGGAGTGATCATAACAATAATGCCTAGCATGTCTAGTTAATTAAATAATAAACATGAAAATATCTAACACCTAGAAGACATTTGATAAACTTATTTTTCCTTCCCTCATTTTCCCTTTTCCTTTAAAGGTAGTTACTAAATGATAAAACAAAATAAACATCATTTCATCATTTTGGCATAACCTATTTCCCTGAAGAATGTAGTAAGGAATAATTTCTAATACAATATAATTACAGGATGGAGGGAAGGGGGAGGAGTTCAAATTTCCCTGGAAGCATATGGGAATTTGGGTGCTTTTTGAGTGATCATGATAAAAAAAAAAAAAGCCTTTCGCTTCTTGAAAATAAATGTTTGCATATGTGAAAAAATCAAAATAAAGTGGATATTTCTTTGATTTGGGTTTGGCATTAATTTGTGTACAGTAACAGTATTGGATAGAGAGCAAAATGCTTGCTTCTGCTGTAAATCTGTTACTGGCTGTCACTTCTAGTTCCCCAGTCACTATCTAATTAAATCATTGCTTGGATTTTATGTCCTAGAACTGAGGTGGACAGAATTTATTTCCTGCAAGACTCCTGGCTACATGATGTTTAAATGGTCTGAGTATATGTGGCTGTTTATTAAATATGATTTGTACGGTGTTAGTGTTGAGACGTTTTGGAACTTCATTTCCCATGTATGCCATTATTTCTGTCCTTAGGTTTTTGATGAACAAGCATTTCATCAAGTAGATCTCATTAGCAGAGACATAGCAGGATTGGTAGATTTGTACTATATTTCATTCCACGGGGGAGCAGTGTTATGGCATTCTGCAGAGGTTGGCAAGGCTATAGTCTACTGCCGTTGAACTACAGAATATAAGATAATGCATGCATAAAAAATTAGCAATTGGAAACATTTCTTCCTTGATTTTATATATCCATAATATATATAACCTTATTCTAGGAGAAATGCTTCTATGAAGAAAGACTCAATTATTTCCATCAAATTGTCTCTGCTACATATGTCAGGCATTAGAACAAGATACAGTTATTTATTAGGATTTCACACTAAAATTCCATGCATTCTGTTTTGTTTGTAGATAACAGAGTGACTACAAATTGTTTGTGCTTAAATACTTTGTGACCCCATTAGAGAGAGAGCAGAGTATGAAAATATTCAATGTGTCATAAACACAGTCATTATTTCTAACACATACTGAAAATTACCAGTATCAGCAAGGATATGGAAACCTTCAAATTAAAGTCACAGGATAAAACACAGTAAATAACCACTCTTTCACAACAAATGTGAGGCTATAAATCTAGCAAATATGAAACCGAAACTGTACACACTGTGAAGTTGAAGACAATACATCTTGAGAATTTCCTCTCAGGTAGACACATAACTTAAAACATCTTCATTAGAACAACATTACAATTAGAAATATTTGAAAACTCCAATTCTTGGAATAGGATATTTCTAATATTGTGAATTGATTTTGACATTATTAGTGGATTTATTCATCTAAAGGTAAATGCTTCTTTCAGAGATAAAAGATAAAATATTTAGCTTCATTGGTTCTCTCAGACACACAAAACTGACAAAATTGGATGCCTTTGAAAGTTCATGATGATATAACTTGAGTTATTAATTATTTCTCCTTATAGGAGAAAAACCTTATATTAGTTTTGGCTTTGTAGACTACATTTCATTTTCCCAGCTGTTAGATTGGCTTGTATTTTCATCACAAAGAGATACTTGCTTGAGAAGTCTTTTGCTAGCAATTTATCTCAGGAAAATTCTACTGTGTCTTTAGAAGATATGGTGGAATTTCCAATAATCAATGATTAATGAATCCCAATAGTGACCGAATTGCTTATATTCATCTGTTTATTATCCCCTCATTCATTCATTTCTTCATTCACTAATTCATTTTTAATAGTATTATCTACCTCTCGAGTTTCTTATAACATAACTCATGTATATGGGGTTAGGATAGTACTAGCACGTAATTAGAGCTCAGTAAATGTTAGTCTTTACTATTTGTAATAATTTAATTATTATTTCAGTCAATAATTAGAATACATTATGGACAGCTGGATGCTATGTAAAAATGGTGAGTAAAACAAATGAGTCCCCACACCCCTGAAACTTCTCTTCCACAGATGAACCAATTAAACAAATATACAATAGATGTATTCTGAATGAGATGCTTTCCTATTAATCATGCCAGCAAAACACATCAAAATATTAAGTTGTTTTTAAAATACGTTTTGTTAGTAAACATGTCTTCCTTTCTTAAAAACTAAGAATTCTGTCATTTAGCAAAAGCTTTGGTGCAGTTTTCAATCTCTGTGGTCTTTATAACAGAAAGAGCCCTGTAACTGGGTAAGTTTGTTCCAGATGGTCTCCAGCTGTCTGCGTGACTTCAGGTAGGTCATTTAAACTCAGTGGGTCATGCAGAATGGAAGGAAAATGCCTGGGAAGTGAGGCCCAGGGATTTGCCATTTTCAAAAGCTCCCAGTTTGCTTCTGAAACACATCCAGCCAGAGGTAAGAAGATTGTGTGCAACACTCCCGCTCCTCCTGCACTCTGACAATGACCAAAAGTAGGAGGATAAATGAATGATGTTGTTCCTCTTTTCCGCCTGAGTACAGCATGTGAAAAACATACTTAGGTTTCTTGCTTTTCTTTTTTTTTTTTTACATCTTTATTGGAGTATAATTGCTTTACAATGGTGTGTCAGTTTCTGCCGTATAACAAAGTGAATCCGTTATACATATACATATATCCCCATATCTCTTCCCTCTTGCATCTCCCTCCCTCCCACCCTCCCTATCCCACCCCTCTAGGTGGTCACAAAGCACCGAGCTGATCTCCCTGTGCTATGCAGCTGCTTCCCATTAGCTATCAGTTTTACATTTGGTAGTGTATATATGTCCATGCCACTCTCTCACTTTGTCCCAGCTTACCTTTCCCCCACCCCGTGTCCTCAAGTCCATTCTCTAGTAGGTCTGTGTCTTTATTCCCGTCCTGCCCCTAGATTCTTCATGAACATTTTTTTTTTCTTAGATTCCATATATATGTGTTAGCATATGGTATTTGTTTTTCTCTTTCTGACTTACTTCACTCTGTATGACAGATTCTAGGTCCATCCACGTCACTACAAATAACTCAATTTCGTTTCTTTTTATGGCTGAGTAATATTCCATTGTATATATGTGCCATATCTTCTTTATCCATTCAGCTGTCAGTGGACACTTAGGTTGCTTCCATGTCCTGGTTATTGTAAATAGAGCTGCAATGAACATTGTGGTACATGACTCTTTTTGAATTATGGTTTTCTCAGGGTACATACCCAGTAGTGGGATTGCTGGATTTTATGGTAGTTCTATTTTTAGTTTTTTAAGGAAACGCCATACTGTTCTCCATAGTGGCTGTATCAATTTACGTTCCCACCAACAGTGCAAGAGTGTTCCCTTTTCTCCACACCCTCTCCAGCATTTATTGTTTGTAGATTTTTGATGATAGCCATTCTCACTGGTATGAGATGATATCTCATTGTAGTTTTGATTTGCATTTCTCTAATGATTAATGATGTTGAGCATTCTTTCATGTGTTTGTTGGCAATCTGTATATCTTCTTTGGAGAAATGTCTATTTAGGTCTTCTGCCCATTTTTGGATTGGGGTATTTGCTTTTTTGATATTGAGCTGTATGAGCTACTTGTAAGTTTTGGAGATTAATCCTTTGTCAGTTGCCTCATTGGCAAATATTTTCTCTCATTCTGAGGGTTGTCTTTTTGTCTAGTTTGTGGTTTCCTTTGCTGTGCAAAAGCTTTTAAGTTTCATTAGGTCCCATTTGTTTATTTTTGTTTTTATTTCCATTTCTCTAGGAGGTGGGTCAAAAAGGATCTTGCTGTGATTTATGTCATAGAATGTTCTGCCTATGTTTTCTTCTAAGAGTTTTATAGTGTCTAGCTTTACATTTAGGTCTTTAATCCATTTTGAGTTTATTTTTGTGTATGGTGTTAGGGAGTGTTCTAGTTTCATTCTTTTACATGTAGCTGTCCAGTTTTCCCAGCACCACTTATTGAGGAGGCTGTTTTTTCTCCATTGTATATTCTTGCCTCCTTTATCAAAGATAAGGTGACAATATGTGCGTGGGTTTATCTCTGGGCTTTCTATCCTATTCCATTGACCTATATTTCTGTTTTTGTGCCAGTACCATACTGTCTTGATGACGGTAGCTTTGTAGTATAGTCTGAAGCCAGGGAGCCTGATTCCTCCAGCTCCATTTTTCTTTCTCAAGATTGCTTTGGCTATTTGGGGTCTTTTGTGTTTCCATAGAAATTGTGAAATTTTTTGTTTTAGTTCTATGAAAAATGCCATTGGTAGTTTGATAGGGATTGCATTGAATCTGTAGATTGCTTTGGGTAGTATAGTCATTTTCACAATGTTGATTCTTCCAATCCAAGAACATGATATATCTCTCCATCTGTTTGTATCATCTTTAATTTTTTTCGTCAGTGTCATAGTTTTCTGCATACAGGTTTTTGTCTCCTTAGGTAGGCTTATTCCTAGGTATTTTATTCTTTTTGTTGCAATAGTAAATGGGAATGTTTCCTTAATTTCTCTTTCAGATTTTTCATCATTAGTGTATAGGAATTCAAGAGATTTCTGTGCATTAATTTTGTATCCTGCTACTTTACCAAATCCATTGATTAGCTCTAGTAGTTTTCTGGTAGCATCTTTAGGATTCTCTATGTATTGTATCATGTCATCTGCAAACAGTGACAGCTTTACTTCTTCTTTTCCAATTTGGATTCCTTTTATTTCATTTTCTTCTCTGATTGCTGTGGCTAAAACTTCCAAAACTATGTTGAATAATAGTGGTGAGAGTGGACAACCTTGTCTTGTTCCTGATCTTAGAGGACATGGTTTCTGTTTTTCACCATTGAGAAAGATGTTGGCTGTGCGTTTGTCATATATGGCTTTTATTATGTTGAGGTAAGTTCCCTCTGTGCCTACTTTCTGGAGGGTTTTTATCATAAATGGGTGTTGAATTTTGTTGAAAGCTTTTTCTGCATCTATTGAGATGATCGTATGGTTTTTCTCCTTCAGTTTGTTAATATGGTGTATCACATTGATTGATTTGCATATATTGAAGAATCCTTGCATTCCTGGGATAAACCCCACTTGATCATGGTGTATGAGCCTTTTAATGTGCTCTTGGATTCTGTTTGCTAGTATTTTGTTGAGGATTTTTGCATCTATGTTTATCAGTGATATTGGCCTGTAGTTTCCTTTCTTTGTGACATCTTTGTCTGGTTTTGGTATCAGGGTGATGGTGGCCTTGTAGAATGAGCTTGGGAGTGTTCCTCCCTCTGCAATATTTTGGAAGAGTTTGAGAAGGATAGGTGTTAGCTCTTCTCTAAATGTTTGATAGAATTCTCCTGTGAAGCCATCTGGTCCTGGGCTTTTGTTTGTTGGATGAGGTTTAATCACAGTTTCAATTTCAGTGCTTGTGATTGGTCTGTTTATATTTTCTATTTCTTCCTGGTTTAGTCTCAGAAGGTTATGCTTTTCTAAGAATTTGTCCATTTCTTCCAGGTTGTCCATTTTATTGGCATAGAGTTGCTTGTCGTAATCTCTCATGATCCTTTGTATTTCTGCAGTGTCAGTTGTTACTTTTTCTTTTTCATTTCTAATTCTGTTGATCTGAGTCTTCTCCCTTTTTTTCTTGATGAGTCTGGCTAATGGTTTATCAATTTAGTTTACCTTCTCAAAGAACCAGCTTTTAGTTTTGTTGATCTTTGCTGTCATTTCCTTGATTTCTTTTTCATTTATTTCTGATCTGATCTTTATGATTTCTTTCCTTCTGCTAACTTTGTGGTTTATTCTTCTTCTTTCTCTAATTGCTTTAGGTGTAAGGTTAGATTGTTTATTTGAGATGTTTCTTGTTTCTTAAGGTAGGATTGTATTGCTATAAACGTCCCTCTTAAAACTGCTTTTGCTGCATCCCATAGGTTTTGGGTCATTGTGTTTTCATTGTCATTTGTTTTTAGATATTTTTTGATTTCCTCTTTGATTTCTTCAGTGATCTCTTGGTTATTAAGTAGTGTACTGTTTAGCCTTCATGTTTTTGTATTTTTTACAGATTTTTTCCTGTAATTGATGTCTAGTCTCATAGAGTTGTGGTCGGAAAAGATACTTGATACAATTTCAATTTTCTTAAATTTACCAAGGCTTGATTTGTTACGCAAGATATGATCTATCCTGGAGAATATTCCATGAGCACTTGAGAAGAAACTGTATTCTGTTCTTTTTGGATGGAGTGTCCTATAAATATCAGATAAGTCCATCTTCTTTAATGTATCATTTAAAGCTTGTGTTTCCTTATTTATTTTCATTTTGGATGATCTGTCCATTGGTGAAAGTGGAGTGTTAAAGTCCCCTACTGTGATTGTGTTACTGTCGATTTCCCCTTTTATGGCTGTTAGTATTTGCCTTATGTATTGAGGTGCTCCTATGTTGGGTGCATAAATATTTACAATTGTATCTTCTTGGATTGATCCCTGATCATTATGTAGTGTCCTTCTTTGTCTCTTGTAATAGTCTTTGTTTTAAAGTCTATTTTGTCTGATATGAGAATTGCTACTCCAGCTTTCTTTTGATTTCCATTTGCATGGAATATCTTTTTCCATCCCTTCACTTTCAGTCTGTATATGTCCTTAGGTCTGAAGTGGGTCTCTTGTAGACAGAACATATACGGGTCTTGTTTTTGTATCCATTCAGCCAGTCTAAGTCTTTTGGTTGGAACATTTAATCCATTTACATTTAAGGTAATTATCGATATGTATGTTCCTATTACAATTTTCTTAATTGTTTTGGGTTTGTTTTTGTAGGTCTTTTCCTTCTGTTGTGTTTCCTGCCTAGAGAAGTTCCTTTAGCATTTGTTGTACAGCTGTTTTGGTGGTGTTGAATTCTCTTACCTTTTGCTTGTCTGTAAAGGTTTTGATTTCTCCGTTGAATCTGAGTGAGATCCTTCTGGGTAGAGTAATCTTGGTTGTAGGGTTTTCCCTTTCATCACTTTAAATATGTCCTACCAGTCCCTTCTGGCTTGCAGAGTTTCTGCTGAAAGATCAGCTGTTAACCTCATGGGGATTGCCTTGTATGTTATTTGTTGCTTTTCCCTTGCTGCTTTTAATATTTTTTCTTTGTATTTAATTTTTGATATTTTGATTAGTATGTGTCTTGGCGTGTTTCTCCTCAGATATATCCTGTATGGGACTCTTTGCGCTTCCTGGACTTGATTAACTATTTCCTTTCAGATATTAGGGAAGTTTTCAACTATAATTTCTTCAAATATTTTCTCAGTCCCTTTCTTTTTCTCTTCTTCTTCTGGGACCCCTATAATTCGAATGTTGGTGCGTTTCATGTTGTCCCAGAGGTCTTTGGGACTGTCCTCAATTATTTTCATTCTTTTTTCTTTATTCTGCTCTGCAGTAGTTATTTCCACTATTTTATCTTCCATATCACTTATCTGTTTTTCTGCCTCCGTTATTCTGCTATTGATTCCTTCTAGAGAATTTTTAATTTCATTTATTGTGTTGTTCATCATTGTTTTCTCTTTAGTTCTTCTAGGTCCTTGTTAAACATTTCTTGTATTTTCTCCATTCTATTTCCAAGGTTTTGGATCATCTTTACAATCATTGTTCTGAATTATTTTTCAGGTAGTCTGCCTATTTCCTCTTCATTTGTTTGGTCTGATGGGTTTTTATCTTGCTCCTTCATCTGCTGTGTGTTTCTCTCTCTTCTCATTTTTCTTAACTTACTGTGTTTGGGGTCTCTTTTTCACAGGCTGCAGGTTCCTAGTTCTCATTGTTTTTGGTGTCTGCCCCCAGTGGCTAAGATTGGCTCAGTGGGTTGTGTAGGCTTCCTGGTGAAGGGGACTAGTGCCTGTGTTCTGGTGGATGAGGCTGGATCTTGTCTTTCTGGTGGGCAGGTCCACGTCTGGTGGTGTGTTTTGGGCTGACCTTATTATGATTTTAGACAGCCTCTCTGCTGATGGGTGGGGTTGTGTTCCTGTCTTGCTAGTTGTTTGGCATAGGGTGTTAGCACTGTAGCTTGCTGGTTGTTGAGTGGGGCTGGGTCTTGGTGTTGAGATGGAAATCTCTGGGAGATTTTCGCCGTTTGATATTATGTGGAGCTGGGAGGTCTCTGGTGGACCAATGTCCTGAACTCTGCTCTCCCACCTCAGAGGCACAGGCCTGACACCCGGCCAGAGCACCGATACCCTGTCCTCCACTCAGCTCAGAATAAAAGGGAGAAAAAAAGAAAGAAAGAAAGAAAAAATAAAATAAAGAGTTATTAAAATAAAAAATAATTATTAAAAATTAAAAAATTTTTTTAATTTTAAATAAAACAAGTCCACCAATGATAACAAGTACTAAAAACTATACTAAGAAAAAAAAATGGACAGATAGAACCCTAGGACAAATGGTAAAAGCAAAGCTATACAGACAAAGTCACACACAGAAGCATACACATACACACTCATAAAAAGAGAAAAAGGGGAAAATATATATACATCGTTGCTCCCAATGTCCACCGCCTCAATTTTGGGATGATTTGTTGTCTATTCAGGTATTCCACAGATGCAGGGTACATCAAGTTGATTGTGGAGATTTAATCCACTGCTCCTGAGGCTGCTGGGAGAGATTTCCCTTTCTCATCTTTGTTAGCACAGCTCCTGGGGTTCGGCTTTGGATTTGGTCCTGCCTCTGCGTGTAGGTCACCCTCTGGTGTCTGTTCCCTGCTCAGACAGGACAGGGTTAAAGGAGCGGCTGATTAGGGGGCTCTGGCTCACTCAGGCTGGGGGGAGGGAGGAGTAAGGAATGTTGGGCGAGCCTGCGGTGGCAGAGGCCAGCATGACGTTGCACCAACCTGAGGCATGCCATGTGTTCTCCCGGGGAAGTTGTCCCTGGATCACAGGACCCTGGCAGTGGCGGACTGCGCAGGCTCCCGGGAGGGGAGGTGTGGAGAGTGACCTGTGCTCGCACACAGGCTTCTTGGTGGCGGCAGCAGCAGCCTTAGCGTCTCACGCCCGTCTCTGGGGTCCGCACTGATAGCCACGGCTCGTGCCAGTGTCTGGAGCTCATTTAGGCCCTGCTCTTAATCCCCTCTCCCTGTGCACTGCGAAACAGAGGCAAGAAAAAGTTTCTTGCCTCTTTGGCAGGTCCAGACCTTTTCCTGGACTCCCTCCCAGCTAGCTGTGGTGCACTAGCCCCCTTCAGGCTGTGTTCACGCCGCCAACCCCAGTCCTCTCCCTGCGATCCGACCGAAGCCCGAGCCTCAGCTCCCAGCCCCCGCCCGCCCCGGCGGGTGAGCAGACAAGCCTCTCGGGCTAGTGAGTGCTGCTCGGCACCGAGCCTCCGTGCGGGAATCTCTCCGCTTTGCCCTCCGCACCCCTGTTGCTGTGCTCTCCTCCGTGGCTCCGAAGCTTCCCCCCTCCGCCACCCGCAGTCTCTGCCCACGAAGGGGCTTCCTAGTGTGTGGAAACCTTTCCTCCTTCACAGCTCCCTCCCAGAGGCGCAGGTGCCGTCCCTATTCTTTTGTCGGTGTTTTTTTCTTTTTTCTTTTGCCCTCCCCAAGTACGTGGGGAGTTTGTTGCCTTTTGGGAGGTCTGAGGTCTTCTGCCAGCATTCAGTAGGTGTTCTGTAGGGGTTGTTCCACATGTAGATGTATTTCTGATGTATTTGTGGGGAGGAAGGTGATCTCCATATCTTACTCTTTCACCATCTTGAAGCTCCTCCCTGGTTTCTTGTCTTAAGATGATTTTCAGTAATGCACTTTATCAAGTAGACGTTATTTGGGATTCATAAAGGCCTCTATTAAAATCCAGCCCATCCTGAGGCAGTTAGACATACGGTCCTGCTATAACTCAGTATGGTTGATTTCACAACTTCATCCTTTTAATATCAAGCCAGAATTGGTAGGGAGCTTTAGCTGTGGGAGGAGTGTGAGGTAATTTTGAACTACAGGATGCAGTTGAGGTTTTTCAGAGGGGCTGTGATAGCCAAGGGACAGAGCCAGGGATGTAGTTACTTGGTAGATAGAGAAGAGATTTCAGGGTTTGCGGAAGTGATGTCAAGTAGACGATGAGGATGCAGAATTCATTCATCCACTCATTTGTGCCACAGATGTTCTTTGAATTCTACTCTAAGCCAAGCATTTATGCTAGCCCCCAAGATTACACAGCCTAAACGTGATGAGAGTTTATTGACCACCAATCGTTGTGCACTTAATAATTTTGCCTGGGGTCATGACAGTTAATAACTGATCAGTGCCACTAATAACTAACTTACCTCTGCAGTTTGATTTATGGGTCTGACTGGTTTATCCTGGAACAACTAACATTGTTAGTTCCAGTATACCACCTTCAAGATGTTTGCCAAATCACATAAATCTCCATGATTGATTAATTACTTTATATATTTTTTTCTTTGTATCAATTTACTCTTTATACCTAAAGACACTAATTTAAAATGTAAAATTAAAATCAGTCCTGTAAGTGGAAAATTAATACCATTTGCCATAAATGTATGATAACCATAAAAATAAATGCAATGAAAACAAAACAATACTTAGTTGCAGTTTCCTGATCAAGGCTCAAGGATGGCTTTCATATCATCATTATGGGATATTAGCAATTATTAGAAAGATGTTAAAGATGTACTTTTAACAAATTGTTGCTTTCTCCTGGACCCAATACATCCAAAGAAGATATTATCGATTTATTAATCTTAATTCGGTCTTGCATTGTGTACAATATGGAGAATATTGGGCTTAACAAATGCAGACATTTCTTCACAGAGGCTAGACAGTGAATATGGACAGGAAAAATGCATTCACATATATAGAAAATCCCAAAGAGTTAACAACAACAACAATAAAAGACTTGGAACTAATAAGTGATTATAGCAAGTTTGTAGGATACAAAATTAATATGCAAAAGTCAGTCATTTCCTATATGCCAACAATGAACAATTGGAATTTGAAATTTAAAACATAATACCATTTACATTAGTATACCCAAAAAGGTTGACTTTTGTGTCAGTAGTTGGAACCCAGACTAACTTTTTCAAAGGAAGAACACTCTGAGTATTTAAATTCCCATTCCTGTCTACAAAAGCTTTTTCAACCCCATGTGTAGCTGAGCATATGAACTCATACTACTAACTAAAATGTTTGGCCCATCAATTAAAGCTTTCTACTCCATTCTCATAAAAGTAGGGACTCTCCAAGTTCTGGGTTGATTTTATTCCTATTCTTGTACCATTATATTTCAGAAAGAACAGGGTAGTGAGTACAGATTTATGGGAGGAAAGGGGACGTTCCCTTATGTGATATATAGTATCCTGGATCCAGAATAGATGGTGGTTTTCAAGGGGACACTCCATTTGGGGGTAAATCTCTGGCAGTTACATGGTTAGAAGTTGAGAAGCTATTTATGTGTGGGTTTGGTAAGCTTATATTTTTCTTTTGGTAAGAGGCCCTGATTTACACAAGTGTTCTTCAAATATGAGAATCATAATCATGGCTCATATTTAAATGGGTGTTTCTTATGTGCCAGAAATTAAACTAAAGACTTGTTATGGATTGTCCAGTTAATCCTCAAAGCAACCGTAAGAGATAAGCACTATTACTATCCCCGTTTTACAATAAGGAATTTTAAGCTTAGATAGCTTAAGTGACTTGTCCAGAATCACAGATTTAATAAGTGGTTATGCATGGATTTAAATTGATTTAGTCTAATAGCAGAGCCCAAAATTCTGAATGTGCTATATATACTGCTTCTTAAGGATATGGCTCAAACAAGAGGGAAAAATGTTTAAAAATCAGCCTTGTGTCCATAAACACATAATGTGACAAGAAAACATAAAATAATTTTGGGTTCAGTGTAATTCAGATTGTGAAATACTATGCTTACCAGAAGAATATGGATAAGTATCCAAAAGTCAAAATGAAGGGTTTATTGGTCTGAAAAAAATATGCATAGTCACCTCAGTTTTAATTCCAAGAGCTGAAAGAGAAAGCAAACCTTTTTCCTTCCAAACTGACACATTCAGAGTCATTGTTTTCGAAGTCACGTCCACAGGAGCTTGCACTTTTACTAAGTGAACCTTGGCTGAAATAATATTTTGTTTCCCTTTTGATTCTTTGTAAGGAGCCTGGGCTGAATCCTGGAAAGATTGCTGTGGAGAAAAGTGCAAGAATCAGGGGACAGAGTAAATGTCTTATCTGGGCGTTAGCCTCTTAGATCTTTTGATCTGGGGAGCTCTCTGATCAGATGCACCCTGCTGGGTTGGGGGCTAGGCACTGAGATACTTTGCTAACTGCTCCTCAAGGGCAACAGTGGGCTGAAGCTGGAGGAGAGAAAAAGAGAGGGAGGGAGAGACGCAACTGGGAACCTTCAAGGAAGCGTTCACATCTTGGGCTGTACAGGCTGACCTGTAAGGCAGTGATGTGAAGCATATCACAAAAGCAGGACTAGCCCTGTAAGCTTCTAGAAGGCAGTTCTAAGCATCTGTGATTTGCATCCTGAACATTTGTATCTCACTATAGGAAGGAGGATGAAACAGCTGCACACGTTGTCTCCGATGCTGTAAACCTGTCATCAGCCCTGTATTGTTTACATATGGCTACAAGGTCTTTGAGCCCAGGATCTCTTAGCTATACAGCAGGGACAGATATTTACATGACAGCTGTGTCAGTTGCAAGCAGCCCTGCCTGCTTGTTTGTTTCACTAATGTTCCAGTCACTACCACCCACCCCTCCTCCACTGCCCCAAAGACACAAATCTAATTCTTCCTCTTTTTTAAATGAGCTCCATGTTAATAATAGAACTGCAGTGCAGATGCTCAAAATGGAAATAGCTGGCATTTCCCTAACAAGACTCATAATTCTGCTAGAAATAATGGATTTCAAGTGAAATAGCTCAAGTCCAAGAAGAGTGGTTATAATTCATGACCAGACGCCCAAATGAAATCAAAATCTGGGAAACATGCAAAGTGCTAATTTTCTACATCAGTGGAATTTATCAAGTTCCTACTGATTAATTTGAACAGGGGTTTGGTTGTTCAATTGATAGAGCTTTGTTTGCCTTGTAAAGACATCTGAATGACATTGATTCAAATCTTATTGCAACTTCCTGGTTTTGTGAAAAGCTTTTAAAATCTGTAAACCAAAGCCCTCCCTCCGAATCACAAGTGGCTGATGTTAAACGTTTTTATTTTTATTTTTATTATTCTTTACCATTTGAGGGCGAGACTCCTATTTACTTCACCAATGAGGTAAATAGCAATACATCTTTGGAGAACAATTACCATGTAATTCTCAAGGAAGTGGAACTTAATTCATTACTGTTGCTTTAGTTTACTATTAGCTTTTCCAAGGAAAATACTTATTATTTAATAATGACTGTTTACAATTAGCTTGGTTGGAAAATAAACCACTCCTAAAATGCTTACAAATAGTATAACATCAATAATATGGACTAAAATCTCTTTTCCATTAAATGTAGAATAGAAAAATATTGTCTGGCTGTAGTGGGTTGAGTAATGACCCCTGCTCACCATACCGATACCCATGTCCTAATCCTGGAACCTAGGAATGATACTTTATATGGCAAAAGGGACTTTGCAGATGTGATTAAGTTTAGGATGCTGAGATGAGTAAATCATCCTGGATTATCCTGGCGGGCACTATGTAATCACAGAGCTTCTTATAATAGGGAGACAGGAGATCAGAGGAATAGAAAAGGTATAGGTTGATGAAAAGAGAGAGATTCGAAGATGCCACACTGCTGACTCTGAAGATGGAGGGAGGGGCCATGAGTCAAGGAATGCAGCTCTATGAGTTGAAAAAGATGAGGAAAGAGGTTTTCCCCTTGTTAAGACAACAGGTCCCAAATGGAGTTGCTTATGCTAAGCCTCATGTCACCCAACTAACACTTAATTACAGTTTCAGCTCTCCCAGAAATGGAAGCTTAAACCAATCAGGAATCACCAGATCAACACTAGTTAGGTAACCTGCCTGATAGACCCCTAAAGAAAAGTAAACTTGCAATAATCAACCCGCTATTTTGCCTAGTGTAACTTTCTTGTTCCTGCTCCCTTCTGCCTATAAAAATCTTTCATTACGTACAGCTTCTCAGAGCTCCTTTCTATCTGCTAGGTTGGATGCTGCCTGATTCGCAAATCCTTGAATAAAACCAATAAAATCTTTAAAATTTAGTCAGTTGAATTTTTCTTTGAACACCCTAAAACCTCTTGAGGGAGAGCAGCCCTGCTTACACTTTGTTTTCAGCCCAGTGAAACCCACTTCCATTTCAGAACTATAAGATAAAAAATTTGTGTTTCTTTATTTAAAAAAAATTTTAAATTAATTTTTATTGGAGTATAGTTGCTTTACAATGTTGTGTTAGCTTCTACTGCACAGCAAAATGAATCAGCCATACATATACATATATCCCCTCCCTTTTGGATTTCCCTCCCATTTAAGACACCACAGTGCATTAAGTAGAGTTCCCTGTGCTATATAATATGTTCCCCTCAGTTGTCTATTTTATATATTGTATCTGTATATATGTATATATATGTCAATCGCAACCTCCCAATTCATCCCCCCCCCACCACTTTCCCCCCTTGGTTTCCGTACATTTGTTCTCTACATCTGTGTCTCTATTTCTGCCTTGCAAACCGGTTCATCTGTACCATTTTTCTAGATTCCACATATATGCATTAATATACGATATTTGTTTTTCTCTTTCTGACTTACTTCACTCTGTTTGACAGTCTCTAGATCCATCCACGTCTCTACAAACAAATGACCCCCCCCCCCAAAAGTTGTGTTTCTTTAAGCAACTACATTTGTGGTCACTTGTTTTGGCAATAATTAGTAGCTGATAGACTGGCATTAACCTGAATACTTGTAGCAATCAATGCCCTTAGCTAAGTGGAGGAAGTGAGTGTTTCATTTGAACTGGAAAATATTGATTAAGATTTAGTAAATTCAATTAGCTAAAGACATACGATTTTTAGTCATTTTAGAGTGAAACACACTCTCCTACTGTGGAGCCCTGTGAGGTGATTTAGGAGTCTGTTAATTTGAGCGTGGCTGGTCCCAGAAGCAGTGTGCCTTTGGATACCCAAAGAATGCTGAAAGGACCAAGATAATGAAGGAGCTGTCCAACTATTCAGAAAATGATGAAAGGTGATATACAATTTGTGTTCTAGCATTACATATCGTTCATCAAGTTAAGTTTCAAATTGCTAATTGAGGTTCATGTTTCTCTAAGTCTTTAAAAAAATTCCAATATATCAATACACTACCCATTTTTCCTTTGTGAAAATTGAAGAGAGGTTTCCCAAAATGCCTGGAACATGAGTTTTGGAGTCAGTGAACTCTCAGGTTCAAATCTCAGTCCTACAATTTATTAACTTTGTGAACTTGGTGTGGTAACCCAATCTCTCTGAGCCTTGGCTTCATACTCTGTAAATTGTAAAGGAAGCCTTCCTGTTGGCTCATTGTAGAGATTAAATGAGATAAAGATTATCTGTAAAAGTTATCTGAGATTATCAGTAACATGGCATCATCTTTCACATTGGAAACTTTCCACATACCTCATCTTAGAAAGTCCTATGAATCCATAGAGGCTCAGGATTTAACTTGAAGCCCAAAACCTACACTAAAGTTTCTAGAGGAAGAAGACTGATCTGGCTGGGGAAATTATCCCTTACCTGCTGTTGAGGACTGAAGAATGTGATGCCCAGAAATTAAGGCCATGGAAGCTGTCTTTTTTCTCCTGCTGGCATCCACCTCCTGCTTTATTTTTCTCCTTCTTTTTCTTAATAACATAAGGCAGTTATTGCTGTGGAAATAATCATTCTTCTCCAGAAAGGTGTGCCTTAAAATGACAGCAGCCTTAGGGAGCTAGCAAAATATTGGGATCTTGGATGAAAGAAAATCTCTAGGAGTCACCATTCTACCCAGAAGATGGGTTAGAAACCACAATAAATCATATCTGATTTCTTTGGCTAAGTCACATGTACCTCTAACTTAGAAAATAATTAGGTAATATTCACTAATTATTTTTTCCTAATCACCTGTAACTAGGAACCAAACGAGACTTGAGTGTAAAATTTTTGTTATCTATTAGTTAATGACATTTAGTTTTCATTGAGCTTGTTTTTGGAAGGGGCTGGGATTGGTCATTGTGAAAAGAGCAATGAACCAGAGATGAATAATCCCAAAATTTTATCTCATTTCTGCCATTTTATATATATAGACACTCTCTATATAAATCTCTATGTATCTCTAATGTCTTCATTCATAAAATTAAAATAAAATTATCTCCCTCTAAGATTGCATGTGTAAAACTGTCTAGCATATAGTGTATGTACTTTTCAGAGTATTTTCTCTACTTTTGCTTATAGAATGAAGAGTATAGCCTTTAGTTCTCAAATCCAGATATGTAAGAAACACAACGTAGATTTATTAACTTCTCAAATACTCAGTGTTGAACTCAAGAGTATTGTGTTTCTGTCCCCTCTAAGTAGTAGAAATTGCAATCTGAGTCAGTCCTCCAGGATTGCTCTTTCTGAAGCAATGAAAACTATTCTCCTGAGAACTAAACTGCCCAGGTTTCAGTCCTGGCTTCACCAGTAATCATTTCTAAGACCTTGGGCAAGTTATTTTACCTTTTTGTACCTCAAGATATTCATCTGTAAAGTGATATAATAGCAATAAATCCATCATAGGGTTTTGTGAGGATCAAGTGAAATAAAACGTGAAAAACATATAAGGAGACTAACACATAGTGAGCCCTTTAATAATGCTAGCTATTTTTTAAATTACTGTTATTACTATTATTACTACCACGTTGACTGAAAGTTGGCAAAGTTAGGGTGGAGAGGGTGTGTGCAGGTCTGCATCTCAAATGTTGATTCTCCATATGGGCCTGAATTCTGCTCCTGAACTTTATGGTGAATTTCATCATTCCTTGTATGACCAGGACCTCCTTACGTCTGGGATCTGTGTGCCCTCCCTGCCTCTCAGGCACACCCACATTTAATCCAGAGGGCACACGGAGACCTCATGTGCCTGGACAAGCCAGGCAGCCAGTTCTCCTCTACCCAGATTCTGCTAATGATATCAGTCTCTGCAGATCACCTCCACTCAGAGATCAGAACGTATTTTCCTATGTGGTCTTCAAGAAGCCTTATTATTTGTACATTTAGACCTTCAGTCAATTTAAAATTGATTTTTGAGTGTGCTGTCTGGTAGCGATTGGAGATTACTGTTTTAAAAAATATGGATATTGAACTGACTCGGCACCATTTAGAAAAAGACCATTCTTTCCCCACGCAGTGCAATGTAACTATTGGTGATAAGTAACCATATACATGTGGTGATAAGTAACCATACATGTGGGCCTTCTATTCTATTTCTAGTCTATTGGTCTTTTTGTCTATACTTGCACCAATACCACACTATTTTAATTGCTACAGTTGTGTAGAAAAATCTGATACCCAGTAGTAAGTCCTCTAAATTAGTTCTTAGAGGCCTGGCCCATTCTTAAGGCTTTGTATTTCTTTATAGATTTTAGAATCAGCTTGTCAATTTGCCCACACACCCCACAAAACTGCTGGGAGTTTGATCATAATTTATTAATGCCATAAGTCCACCTAGAATGTGTCTTTGCAGTAATGAATCTAATCCATGAACGTGATATATCTCTCCATTTACCTAGGTCTAATTTCATTGTCTATCAGTTTGTTGCTGATATATAAAAATACAGTTGAATTTTGTATAACATCTTGTATCTGGTGGCCTTGGTAAATCAACTTACTAATTCTAATAGTTGTCTATAGATTCTTTTTGTGTTTTCTATACACACAATCATGTAATTTGCAATTAATGAGCATTATATGTTCTCCTTTTCTTTTCAATCATTATGTCTTTTATTCCAGTTTCTTGCTTTATTGCACTGATTAGGATCTCTAGTACAATGTTAAGTAGAAGATATGCTTTGACATCATCCTCCAGTTCACTAATCTTGTCTTTTGTTATGTCTGCTGTTGTTAACTCATCTAATAAATTTTAAATATTGTTTTTTTCAAGCCTGGAATTTCTACTTGATTATTTTTAAGATTCCAGTTCTTTGATGAAATTATTCCTTCATCTATTTTTCTATCTTTTTCTCTGTTTACTGGTATATATTAATTACAGCTATTTTAAAATCTTTGTCTACTAATTTTAATATCTGGATATTTGTGAGTTTTTTTCTTTGTGTTCATTAAGTGGTCCTGTCTCTTGGCATTTCTAGTAATTTTTTAATGTGGAATGATAGACATTTTGTATAAAATAATTACAGAGGCTACAAATGATTTTACCTTTTTCCGAAGAAGAATAACAGTTTCCCCTTCTCAGCAGGTGGGGTTAGGGAGCTATTCAGCTTAGTCCAAACAGGAAATAGTTAAAACTGGTCTGTAGCTTTGGTAATAATACATTTACCTCTTGTTCACCCCTATTCCTAGATCATAGCTCTGCAGGGCTTTCAAATATGAGACCTGTACGTTTATTGAGGTCCTTCTCTCTGACAGGTTCTGAACTCTAATCTTTGTTTTCTCATTATCACAAAAGAAAATTTCACTCTGCTTCTCAGAGATCTGTGGCTTAGCTTTTTATTCTACCACTCTGTGCACCTTCAGAATTCACCAGATGATCTAAGGAGGAACCTGCCAGAAGCTGGAGGCCACTCAGCTCTCCAATTTTATCACCCCAGCCCTGTAAACCCTTTGAAAGCCCTCATGGTTTCTCTCTGCCCAGCATTAGATCTCTACCCAGACAGATCTTAGTTGCTCAGTCTCTGTCCCACACTCAGAAATGGCAGTACCTCCAGGGTAAAACTCACTACTGATGGCAGTTCTCTCCTCTGTGGAATCCTAACTGCCTCATGCTCTGTTACTATCAGAAGATGACTTTTGTATGCTATAGAGCTTTTCTAGTTGTTCTCAGTGTGTGCATTGGTCTGCCACAAACCAAGTCATACAACTTACAGAAACTTCTAAAAAAGGAGGCTTCAGGCAAGATACTTCCTATGGAAGAGTGATGAAAGTGAAATAACCTCAAACTCTAAGGATAAAGAGGACTATCTAACTCAGAGTCTGGCCACTGTGAATGATCACCGTAGATCTCTACCCAGCTGATGTCATGTGAAGTTGCATTTTTGGTGACCTACTTCAATGCCTATATAAAAGTTTCTGTGGGGATTGGACTAAAATCTACTTTGTTTTCTCCCTTCTCTACTTGTCTCTTAAGGAAGTATGGTCCTAAACACGTGTCCCATTGCAGTTTAAAATGGCTAATTAATGCGGACGGCAACAATTTCATCTGAGACACAGCCCTCAAATTGGTAGAATTTACTAATTAAAATTATTTAATGCTGTTGATCCTGCACACATTCTTTTTCTCGGAGTCATTCATTATTATACATTTTACCCCATTTTATCATCTCCCACAAAATTCTTCTCTGAGCCAGATTTTGAAGGTTTCGGACAATCTGAAAACCTTTTATTCCATCTTTCCCAATCATAGTCAGTTGAGATCATCTGTTTGTATGTGTCAGCCTTTTCTTAACTTCAGCATATTTTTATAATAATTTTTTGTGTGTTCTGTGTCCCACTTTTGAACTATGAAATTCTGACTGCCAGGGACATTGGATGATGCCAACTGTACACACAGGCTGGCTGTCCAAAGCAACTCCTGTATAATTCTTTCCCATAGCATTACATCTTGGCATAGTGCTAGCAAGTAAAAAGTAGATGTATAATGCCTATTAATGCCATTTGAGGAGAGAAGTCAGTGTCCATGCAAATGAGGGATGAATGCTGATCCCTAAATGAAGTGTTGGTGCAGCCAAATGCTGCGACAGCATTGCCTTGCAGCCTATTTATTTATTTATTTACTTATATGCATTTTTAAAAAATTTGTATTTATTTACTTATTTTTGGCTGTGTTGGGTCTTGCTGTATGCGGGTTTTCTCTAGTTGCGGCGAGCGGGGGCTACTCTTCGTTGCGGTGCGCAGACTTCTCATTGCGGTGGCTTCTCTTTGTTGCGGAACACAGGCTCTAGGTGTGCGGGCTTCGGTTGTTGTGGCTCACTGGCTCAGTAGCTGTGGCTCGCGGGCTCTGTAGCGCAGGCTCAGTAGTTGTGGCTCACGGGATTAGTTGCTCCGCGGCATGTGGGATTTTCCCAGACCAGGGCTCAAAACCATGTCCCCTGCATTGGCAGGTGGATTCTTAACCAGTGTGCCACCAGCGAATTCCCTTGCAGCCTATTTAAAAGGCATACCCGTCATGATATGATGAATTCCCCCATATTGGGCTACGCCACTTCACTAAAGCAGGGAAGGCCATTCATCTGAAAAAATATAGCCATTTGGGAATCTGAAAACCTTTTGTTTGGATTTTAAGAGAAAAATCTACCCAAATTTACGTGCATCTTAAAAGCAGGAGTTTGGCCTCTATCACTATCAGTGAGATAGTGATAAGTCAGTGTTTAGCTTCCATGTATAGGTGACTTTGGCAATGACCAGAGGCACTGTTAACCATATATCTTTCATGTTCCAGGTTGGGCTGTAAAGACTGTGTCATCAGATAGCCCCTAGACACTTATGAAAACACATTGTAGCACAGAGGAAATTTGCTCTTGGAATAAGTAGGGGTAAGTCTCTCTGGCCAGAACATTGTTTAGGGAGTGTTGGATTTATATAAACAAATAAGTCAATATAATTGATCTTATAAAACTAGCAAGCCTCATTTTGCATTTATTTTTGTGATAGATTGTGGTAATTTAGGGGCAAAAAAAATTAGACTATTTACTTCAAAGTGTCAAATGTAAATATCACTTAGAGATTTTTCACTTTTAAGGGTCATAGAGGATACCTAGGACCTGGAATCATTTGTTCTCATCACTGTTGGCATTTTGCTTTGGGACTCTGCTGTGCTTTTACTACCAAATAAAAGGTAACAAATTTATATCTTCTTTCCCACTTCCCACCCTCTCCCTCCTCCAGGCTTGCCAAAGATATTCTTCACAGTCTTTTCAGGTAATTCAAGGCAAATAGAGATCTAAGACCCTGTCTCAATTGAGGCTCTAATTATGATGATGTTTTAGTAGATTGCAAGCTGTCTCCACAACACAAATAGGAAACACAAAGATGTTTCCAAATGACCTATAGCTCATCTACATCTTTGAATTTATGTATTTTTACTTCCAATCTGTGAAGCAGTTATCTGCTATTATAATTCAAATATAAATTAATTCAACCAGAGATCCACACTCCCTCTTAGAAGGCATTGCAGTTTAACGGGTAAATATGCATTAGCATGTCTTAAAACTGCACGTTACTGACCTGCAAGATGAGGGAACTATTGTGACTGATTATGTAAATCCTCAATTGCAGATTGTCACCGTATTCCATAATGTCATTAATTTACATTAATGTCAGTCTTTCCTTACCAGGCACTTATTAATTAGCTGTTCCTTGACACTTACTCTAATGTAGACTTTTTGTGAGTCGTTAAAGTCTTTTGTGTGGAGACCTCGGCGAAGACCTTCTCATTTGTGTGTAATTGACAAACCAGATGACAGCTTTTATTGTTGATCATAAAACTGCAGCCAATTCATGCGGGCACTGGATTTATGTTTTGAAACCTTTCCTTGTAACGTTTTTGTGGAGAAAAAGTTTAAATGCAGGTACATTTTATTTATTAGATGGTCTAAAATATGCCCTTTTCTGCAAGGTCAAGTTCAGATAAGTTTTCTAACCAAATCCACAATAACTTTTGGAGATTTTAAAATCACAAAACCTCCTCAGAAGCACTCACTCTATATGAATTCTCTGAAAAAGTCTCACATTTTAGGGTAATTTTCTAAATTAGCATTTAGAAGTACAGATTTTCATGTGTTTCATACATCATCTAACTGAATTCAGCCCTCTGAGTATCCAGTGACTGACAACATCTACCTCCTAGAAAAACCCATCATTTAGACTTGAATAATGCTTACCAACCAAGGGTGCTCAAGGTCGCAGATTGCCTCTGTTTTGTGTTTTTTCATTTGAACTAATTACTGTACCAATAATCACTATCACCCATTCATTTATTCCTCAAAAATATTTATTAAGGACCAACTCTACACCCACTACTACCTAGACTGCACTGAAAAATAGAGATTAAAAAAAAAAAATCTCTGCCTACATGCAGCTTACTTCCTAAGGGGAAGAGGGGATAAACAATAAGATGAAAATCACATAGAACTTCAGAAGATAATAAAGTGGGGAATGGTGCAAAGGAGGGGTAAAGGAAGTAAAATAAAGGCAAGGAGCAGGGTGGGAGTGAAGTAGAAATTTAAATTAAGGTGATCAGGGAAAGCATCCTTGAAATGGGGGTATTAGACAAAAGTTTGAGTACGAGGAGGGAAGATATTATGCAGATATCTCGAGGAAGAGAGGTCCAGGCAGAGAAAACTAAAAGCTGTGGAACTGCAAGAAGGCTAGTGTGGTGGAGAAGAGTGAGGGATGGAGTGGTCAGGAGTCCTGTTCAGAAAGGTAGTGGGAGAGGCAGGAGGAGGGTGTCGGGCATTGCTGGCCACTGTAAGATTTTAGCTTTCACCTGAGATGGGGAGCCCTGGAGGGTTTGGAGCAGAGCAATGACAGAATCTGAATATACCAGCAGATTCTTTCTGGTTTGCATGTTAAATACACCGTAGAGGTGGGTGGGTGGGCAAGGGCAAAAGCAGAGAGAACTTTTAAGAAGATATCACAATAATCCAGGCTACGACCAAGGGGGTAGTAGTTGATGTGCTGAGAATAGGCCAGATTCTCAATACACTTAGAATACATAACATAATATGTATTGAATATAATATAATATACAGTCACAGTTTGCTGATGTGTTCAGTGCTACACACAAGAAAGAAAGAAATCAAGGATGATCCAGGTTTGGGGCCTGAGCAACTGGAACTATGAGATTGTCATTAATTCAGATGGAAAGAACCATCAGAGAAGCAAGAGTTTGTTTTTAAAAATGCTAAGAATGTGATTCCCACCAGATATTTATTGGAGGTGTCCAGAAGTAGCTGAATATCCAAGTCCAGAGTTTAGAGAAGAGATCCAAGCTAAAGGGGTTCATTTGTGAATTATGAATATATGGATGGTGTTTAAAGCCATAAGACAGAGAAGGATCATTAAGGGGGTGAGTATAGAGTAGAGAACACCCAAGAACTGATCTCTAGGCAGCCAGCAGTAAAAGGTTAACAAGGATGGGGAAGAACGAGTAAAGGAAACTAAGGAGGAGTGGCCAGTGTGGTGGGAAAAAGAACAGGAGAATGTTGAAGAAACCAGGTGGAGAAAGTGTTTCACTGCTGACAAATCAAGCAAGAAGACGATAAAGATTAACTGCTGGATTAAGTAACATGGAGTCACTGGTGACCTTGGCAAGAGAACTTTAATATAATGATGGAATAAAAGTCTGATTAGAGTGGGTTTTAGAGCAGCTGGGAGGAGAGGAATTGGAATCTGTGATCATAGGCAACTAGTCTGAGGAATTCTGTTGTAAAGGGAAGCGTACTGACCAAAATCCAAGATAAGATTCAGTTGACTACAAGAAAGGGTAGGACTTTTGAACACAGACATTAGTGAAATATTTTCCTTGACTTGTTAAGGAGCTCTAGTATCATAGGGAGCTGTCACATGAATATTTCTCTTCTGAGATTCCTCCCATTCCCAGAAGTACGGCTTCTGGACATTTTTGGAAGCAACAGAGGCACTTAGATAAGAGGAGGTCTAGAAAAATCACTGAAGAGTTTGGGTCATGGACTTCCTAAATAACCACCACCATATGTAAGAGTCAGAGGTCACCATCATCCTAGGTGTTACTGTCAGTCAACAGTGGTTTAAAACCAAAGCCTTCATCTTTGGTTTGGTTTGATCACTGACTTGTAAAGTAAGCTTAGGTATCCTCTCAGGTTTCATTTCTTCCAAATTAAAATGAATGGCCCAACTAGATGGTTTCTGTGGTCCCTTGTGGAGCTAAGATTCTTTGATGTTGGATGTTAATAGCACCGTAGTTTCCTAAATAGTGTGAACAAACTGCATTTTTACAGAATCTAGTGCTGTTTTCCTATTAGAGCTGGATCTTAAAATTATGGCAGCTGGAAAACTAATAGTCAAGAGGTTTTAAGGAATTTTTCCATTGCAGACTAGAAGCTGGAATTTATCCTTGGGGCAGGCCCTCAATTTGTTCTAGGAGGGATCTTTTTAGTCCTATTCATAAATGTATAAGGTAAAAATATTCATTTGCTTTTCTCCCCAAATTGCTGAGAAAGCCCCTAATAGAGGAGGTAATCCAAACATAGGTGTTAAGACTAAGGTCCAGAGTATCAGTTTTAAAACTTACTTCATCATTTTCATTGTATCAGGGCATCCTTGCATAGATTTTTACAATGATACCTGTTTTAATCTTCCTTTAACTAGGTTAGAAAATGGCAAAGGGCTTTTCTAGACTTGAGGAAGAGAGATCATAAGCAGAAGACTTCCACTTATAAGAGATGAGCTAACATCTGCACTAGGCAAGAGACAACCAAAAGAAATTTGTAAAAAAAGATGTGCTCTTTTTGGATTCTCAGAAATAATAATGAAAGACAAATTCCCAGGAAAATTTCTGGGAATTTGAGTTTCTGTAGAAACTTCAGTAGAGTTTCTGAAGTCATTTCTTATGAGAATTGAACATTTAGATTGTACGTTAAAGGGAATGGTAGCTCCTGGGGGCTGAGTAAGTTGGGACATTCAAGTTTATTCCCATTTGGGGCTCTAAATCTATTATTCACAAGATGGTATGGTTTGTAAAATAAGAACTATTAATTGAAAAAAATGTTGATAAAACAAGAGTTTGGGGGGACTTCCCTGGTGGTCCAGTGGTTAAGAAGCCGCCTTACAATGCAGGGGACACGGGTTCAGTCCCTGGTTGGGGAACTAAGATCCCACATGCTGCGGGCAACTAAGCTAGTGTGCCACAACTAGAGAGCCCATGCGCCGCAACTACTGAGCCCGCACACCCTGGAGCCTGTGTGCCACAACTAAAGCAAGAGTTTTTGATAGACACTGTTCATGGTCTGTCCAGGATTTTTTCTCTTCTCTTCTTCCTCTTTCCTAACTGACCCTAAATATTTTGGTATTATGCCTATCTGAAAAACTCAGCTTCTCAAGATACTAGCCAAGGAAGCCATACAATGTGTAAGTGAACATCATTGAATGATACTTGTAGAAAAACTTATTAAAGGAGAAGTACTCACATGGCATGGATCTTTTTGCATTTTGTCCTTTGCCTTTTGCCCTCCTACTCTTCTCATATCTAGAGGGACAGATGCCTGGCAATGGAGCAGACAGCTTGCAAGCATGAGAGTGAAAGTTATTCATTACTGGTGGAGAAGCAGAAGGAGAGGAGGGGTCTGGTTCCTTATGGCTTGTTGAGCCACCACGGACTTCCTGCTTCTGGCCATCTCATTGTGTGAGAAAAATAAATATCTATTCAGTTAAGACACACTATTTGTGCTTCTGTTACACAAGCTGAAAAGAATCCTAATTGTTATAATTTTTGTTTTAGTGATTTTTTTTTTTTTAATCTCCAGCCCTCTACTTGTTATTTCTTTTTCTTTCATTTCCAAAGGTAACAATACCGATCTGGCATTTCTGATTTAAAGTTGTTTTCTATATTGTGGTAGTAGATTTTCTTGCCCATCTTTATTATCCATAGAGGACCCCTTCATGGGTAATAGGAGGATGGCCCCCTGAGTTTGATGAGCTCAGCTGCAGTATAAAACCAAGGTGACTTGCCTACCTGAGGGTTGTTTCCTACTTGCTAATTTCATTAGCTGTGTCACTGGACTCTGTGAAATGACTGGCCTGAGATATACTTTACTACTATTTATTTTTCCTAGAGTCGCCATATTTATATGATAGTTGTTTTACCATCCATTCAAAGTCGTAAGGAGCTGGCTATCTAATTTGATTTCAAGAGCCATAATGCAGTTACATTCAAGTAGCTGTTAATATAAAAATGCATTATTTTCTAAGTAGATGATATGAAACCTTTGAATTCATTTTTGGCTATTATTATTTTTATATCAAAGGAAATATGTTAATGAGAAGAAATGGAGATGAAATAAGATTGAACCCATGATAGACTGAACTAAGGTCAACCTCTAAATTCTCAAATTTGGAGAACACTTGAATTCTTAAATAGCCTTATCAATCAAGTTTCATCCCATGTCATCACTAGAGATCCCCTAGGAAACTAAGTGAGCTTGGAGTTCTTCTTGAGAATTTTGAACTCTCCAGTACATAAACTCCTTAAGGATACTATCCATTAAAATCATTTGTATAGTCCAAGTAATGAAACACAGCTTGGCATCCTGTTTTAATATGTTATCAGGGAACAACTGACAATTATCAATGGGCTAGACATCAATCTCTTTTTGTGGGTTGTTTTCTGAAATATATATCAGATTATGTTCCAAATCCTTTTTGAAAGTATTTAATAATTGAATGCAATGGGATTATCCAATTGTAAGGTGAAATTTTGTGAAGATGAGCATTGTGATTTGTGTTTATCACTTAATTATTTTTATCATCTATGTATAATCAAGACTGGCCCAAAGATAGATTCATCTCTCTTCTTTCCCTAAGCTTCCCCCCCCTCTAATTAGCTCCATAATCCTACTTACATCTCCTTGTAATAACCTGCCATCTGATTCCAGTCTTGGTTTCTTCCTAAAAATAAGTTGAAAATAAAATCTGATTCTTTATACACTTATTGTTGATAATAAATATACCACATTTTCTGTGGGAGAAAGACATTATGCTGAGCTTGTGTTTGTAAAGAGATGTGATATGGTCTCTCTTGAAGGGACTTGCAGTTTAATTAAAAGGAGAGGGTGATTACAACAGCTGTATAGATAAGTGACAAATAAGTTGTACAAAGCCTATGTCCCAAGATGACATTCTCCATGTGGAATCTGAGGTCTCAAGTAAAGTGGGACTTAGATGTGCTTTGCAGGAAGGATATAAATATGAGACTAATAGGTGCAGTGGTACTTTAATAGCAGTGTTGATAATGATAGTATCATTGAGTATTTACCATGTGCCAGATATTATATTAAGCATTCTACAAGGATTATACCTATTAAGTCCTCATCACAACACTATGTTTTGGAATGAATTTTTATTTTAATTCCCATCTTAAAGAAGAAAATATTGAAGGTTAGAGAGGTATCTGCCCAAGATTACCTAGCTAATCAATGGTGAATAAGAGATATAAACCCAAGGTAGTGTGACTCCAGATCTGCCTCCGTTCTAGTCAGGGAGACCTGAAAAGACAAATTATATCCATGTTTGATCCATTTACTATAATTTAGAATTGTTAGCTTTTAAATTATGCTCAAATTAGTGAGCCAATATCCCTGGATTTCAGTATGATGGCTTTAAAATCAAGGAACTCTGCACTTGGGTTTATTTAATGGGCTGATAAACTGCCAGGATTGTGAATTCATTGTTAAACATTAGCCTGGAAGTGAAAGATAAGAATGCACATGCTTTGTCTACAGATGGAGCGAGTCGTCATTCAAAGCTACAAAATATAGCTAAGGAGTTTAAGAATTGAGGGGAACATAAGTTCAAGACCCAGGAGGAGAACATGAGACCAGACAATATACCAGTTAATGGAATTAAACTGAAAAGATTTAAAATGAGGTCACCTCAGGAGACAGTGTAAAAGAAATGCAGTTAATTCAATAAGGACAAAGGGATAAGCGAGCTAACTATGAGAGGATCAGAATATTTAAAGTTGATAGTGTCTTAAGAATTCAAGAACACTGGCTTGTGATTGCTGTGAATTTATTATACACCAGTAGCTTGGTCTAATTTGGTCCCCTTCATCCTCTGAACAAATATGCTTATCCTGAAATTCCAGGACAAAAGAAATAATCCTTTTTGTTGCAGTCAAGCTATAAAAGTGATTATGATCAACAGCCATTCACAGAGGAATAAATAAGGGACCCATCCGTCATGCTAGTAAAGTTTTCTGTCCATCTGTCACGTTGCATTTCAAAGACTGTTTCCTCATATTTTAGTTGTTTTAAAAGGTGTACTTTAAAAATAAATTTTATACTTGGAAACTCCAAGTACACTGAGAGTTTAAATATATAGATGTAATTTCTCTTTTGCTAAGCAGGTTTTAGCTTGCCAAAGGCATGGCAGAGGGTAGTTAAAGAGTGCAGTAAGGTGAATCTGTATGTCTCTGTAGCAAATAACTAAAAATCTGGATTTTAGAAATTCTGTTATTGGCTATATTGTCTAGAAAAGCAGTTGTTCGGTGTCATTATTCAATTGTGTATCAACAGATGTGCCTCTAAAGACCAAAGTCTAAAAACTACAGCAGGGAGTAGCTTTAAAATCTTACACAAAATACAAAGGCACCAACATCCTGTAGCTGAGCTTTGGTAAATGCACACTTGGGAGGACGGCATTGCGGAGAACACGTGATTGGTGGAGACAAACAACATTATCTGAGAACAGAGGGATATAAAGTTAGAAGAACCATTTAGGGGGAAGAAAAGTTTTTCATCAATGTGTATCAATGAGGCTGAAACAGTGCATTTATATGAAGTAGATTCCCCCATGTGATATTTATACCTAAAGACTACCAGGCTTTATAACTGTCCTGCAGCTGATAAGTTGCACCCTTTTTTTTTTTTTTTATACACAGATTTCATCATCTGAAAAATTCAGGAGTTAGACAATAAATTTTATGTTTTTTTTTTTTTTTTGGTGTGAACTAGATTTTCTGGCAAATCAACTATGCATGTACATAATTTTCTTTCGCTGTAGTTCCCTAAGCCTATGTGTACATATAACTAAAATTAGTTTCTTAAAAGTGGCAACAAAACTGTTCTCAGTCCATAAAGAAGTACAGGAGTGCCTTAAAGTCTGTGAATTCTCTGCTCGAAAACATTTCTTTAAAATATTTAGTTCAAACTGAGTTGGGGGAGAGGATGGGAATTCTACTCTATTAAACAAACAGTCCTGTCTCCCCTGGTTTTTTGCACCATAGCGTTTAAGGGACTTGCCATTCAGGTTACTGGTAGAACCGTATCATGACAGAATTTCTGACACCTGTTCATTCCAATGAATCTTATCACTTAACTGAGAAAAAATGTCCCACTCTTGGGACTCCCGGAATCCCTAAGAAGAGCTTCTAAAGTCCTTCTCAGGACCAAGCAAGTCTAACATTGCCATAGATCTGATTTCCTAGAATTTTTAATACACAGTTGACCCTTGAACAATGTTGGTGTGAACAGCACAGGTCCACTTATACACAGATATTTTTCAATAGTAAACACTACAGTACTACACGCTCCATGTTTGGTTGAATCCACGGGTGCAGCGGAACCCTGGATAGGGAGGGCCGAGTATAAATTATACTCAGATTAACCTCCCGAGTTGTTCAAGTGTCAACTGTAGTTTTTATAAGGATTTGTGAATTTATACCCAAAGGCCCAACAATGAGAACCTAAAGATAAACATGAATGAAATAGACCTGAAATTTGAATACACACTTGAAATACGGTTTACGTTTGACATCGTGCTCTGTACTTCATGGCGCAATCCAGTGGTGAATGCCAGTGTTTACATTACTCGGTAGTTGATCCATCTCACGGTGGCATCAGATTAAAAAAACAGGACTTTTTATAACACTGATCTCTGACAACATTTATCTCAAACTTCTCTGCAGTCTAGAAGCACAGTGGAATTGGAAGGTCTAGTAAAAGCATAATTAAAATACTCTACCTAGCATGTGCCTGGCACTGTGGTAGGAATAAGAGGGGAAAAAAACAGATATGGGATACAATTCTTAATCAGCCAGAAATCACATGTGTGGTAGCCTGTTCTCAGAGCCAGTGGGGAAGTGCAGTGGTACGGGACCTAGCCGTTTCATGAAGGCTTTTGACCTCAACCCAGTGGTCTTTTCTGGGGAAGATGGGGAGAGGGTAGGTGAGTAGTACGTTTCAGACCTTATATGAGAACCTTATAGATTTTAGGCTATGTAATTAATGGTGCAAATTATAGGAATTCTAGAAGTTAGTGCTGAAAAGGTAGAGAATTATTGTAGGTTTGATTATTCGAAGAAGGCTAAGGCTTCATGAGATAGATGTCAGACAGGGTAGAATTAATGGATTTTAAATAAAATGGGTTTGATGGTTGTGGGGGAAGAAAGCCTTTGAGATAGAAAGCGATATAAGGAAAGCAAGGTGGGAGGAATTTGTGCAGAGTGTTTGGGGAATAAGGAATATGACAGTTTCACTATGCCAATCAGTTGTCATTCCAATGGCGCTTCACTGATCCAAAGGCTATCAAATTCATCTGACCTGTTTACGTTGATAGCCACAGAAACAACTGAACGCAGATCCTTTGATTTCTTGAGATTCATGGCATGTAGCAAATGATCATCCAGTGGAGCCAAGCCAACTCCTTGTTCCGCAAATTGCAAATGTAGCAGAGCTGTTCATCTATTGCCTTGGTCAGTGTTGAAAGGTCAACATTCTCCTTTTATACCTGGAACAGCCAGAGCTGCTTTAATCCCAGAGAAGGTGTCTGACTTATATTGTACAGTGATTTGTTTAGTCAGCAAGAATTATCTTCTAATATAATTCTAAAATTGCTGACTAAAAAGTCTATTCAACTTGAAGCCCCTGCTCCTTCAGTCCAAGAAAATTCTGTGCCTTGAAATCACCTGTTTCAGAAGGTCGCTAATCTCCCGAAGAGGCACTCTTCAGCACCTTCGGTAAAGTAACCAGACCAGGAGCAAAAGAAAGATAATTCTGTAAAAACAGAGATCAGAAAATTCAGACAAAGGGATCTTCAGCTTTTATTTCACCTCTTTATTTTCTACCGCATTTGGAAATGAGGCTGACACATGCCTACGTGGCGTTGTTGTTAAAGTGACGTTGAAACCCCGAGCTTTTCCACTGGAAATCCAGAATTTACAAACACAACCTAAGTTTCCCCAGATTTTTCTGTCTTCTGGGATATATATTTTATTTTAATATTCCCTAATAAAATAAGTCTCAGTCCTCACTCTGCAGGGATGAAGAAATGTTGTGCCCTCTCTAAGAATTTTTAAGAAAAGGAATGTTTAGTGTAAACTGGGTGTCACTTGTCACCTCTCCCGCCAGACTGTCACCCAGGCATTTGCCTCCATGTCCTCCTGCTATCTCTTAACTGTTTTTTGGTGGTGTGTTAATTTTTCTGGTCCTGCAAATCCCCACCTTTCATTCCCCTTAGCTGCATTGAGCCTAGGCTTTTTTGTTCAGGAAATTAACAAAAAAGCAAAAGTAAGAACTCAGCTGCCCATATGGTTTCTGGGCCACATTCTATCAAAGATGGAAAGATGTCTTGCTGACCATCTCTCTCTTAGGATCCTAGCCTGCTGGCATCTTGCAGAGCCCCTCTCATCCCTACGAACACAGTCTTTCTCTTTTGCTGTCTCTTCCTAGTCCTTGGATCCGCCAGAGGAAACGTTGCATCCTTTTGAATACCTTAAGAAATCTCCTCTTCAGAAGTTCAACTCCCATCCTTATCACGGAGAAGACTTCTACATTATTTCTGGATACGTTCCTCTTAATTACTTCAGTCTCTCCCTCCATACAAAAATCTGTGATCAAAATGGTCCTGGAAGTACATTCCCTCTCCCAAAAATACTGCCCTTGTGAGCTGAAATGCAGAAATGGCTATTGGCAATAATTTTTTCATCCTTGGGCTCAAGCTAGAGCCAAAGAGCCAGGGAAGAGGCCAGGATGAGTAAGAGGAATACAAGGAGAGACTGAAACACTGCACCCTTTGGGTGGGAACTGCTCTCAGATTTCAGGACCCTATAAACTGGAACCTAAAAGTCAAACCTGGCTGAGACAAACCTGGGTCAGCAGCCCAAATGTGATAACCTGAAGACATCTTTCTTTGTTAGAAAAGACATCTGCCATGGAGGACAAGATCTAGTTTGTGCTCAGAGAAACTCCGAAACCATTTCTACAAAACCATTATGAAATTTTTTCATCTGAAGATCTTTACACCTTATATTAAAATAAGAATGTGTTCCTAGCTGTTTCCTCATTTGATGCCAATGTAATTTACAATAGTAGTCTGCAAAAATAAAGAACCTTTTTAGATGAAAATAATAGATTTCATTATATTTTATTCTTAAAAAGTAGATATATGAGGAGGGCAATTAGCTATATGGAATGAGAAACATTCATCAAAGACATTCCTGAAAATTTCATAGGAATAGTAGACCATTCATTTTCTGGAAAAATTATATTTTAAACACCTTTGTAATACATATTCAAGGAAATACACTTTTTTAAAAGCCATTTTACCTTCTATCCTAAAGTGACCTAACAACAAAGTAAAATATGTATTTGGAAAAGAGGAAAAAAAATCAATTTTCTGTGTTATCATTACTGGTATCATTGTTACTGATTCTTTTCTAAACTTATTGTCTTCTAACTACATTTGTTACGATTAGTGGTGAACACCATAAAACTTCGCACATGGGTGTCAAGACAAGTAAATGATGTTGTTTTGGTGATCTTGGGAGTCAGAAATCTTTTTTTCTCCCTTTTTTTTTTTTTTTTTAAACAGATTATATTCTGAGCATGTTTTACCAGGTGTCCATTAGTTGTGATGGGAGTTTTTTTTTGTTTGTTTGTTTTTTATTTATTTATTTATTTTTGGCTGTGTTGGGTCTTCGTTTCTGTGCGAGGGCTTTCTCTAGTTGTGGCAAGCGGGGGCCACTCTTCATTGCGGTGCGCGGGCCTCTCGCCATCGCGGCCTCTCCCGTTGCGGAGCACAGGCTCCAGACGCGCAGGCTCAGCAGCTGTGGCTCACGGGTCCAGCTGCTCCGCGGCACGTGGGATCCTCCCAGACCAGGGCTCGAACCCGTGTCCCCTGCATTAGCAGGCAGACTCTCAACCACTGCGCCACCAGGGAAGCCCTCTCCCTTTTTTATAGCTGACCTTTTCAGAAAGAAATCCCTCTTGAGAAGTCCCACTTTAATTTGTTACATTTTTCAAACTAGACTGTCACATATGCTTTAATAGCACTATTTCTTAACACCTAGGAATAAAACTAACACCATTTCTGTGGTTTTTAACACTCTTGTGGTCTTATACACTGAATACAGTCTTCATCAGTAACATATCATTTTATATGTTTTCCTTTTAAGGAGTTTATATGTATCAGGATGGATCTCATGATGAACAGAATTTAATTTTTAAAAAAAGACTTGGAACATGCTCTGTTAGCTATTGCTTAGGTGGAAAAAAATCTCCTTGGTCAGGAAGGTTAAATGAAGTTCACAGAAGAGCTCTTTTGTGATTCCTATTGCCGGAGTCAGTGGAGTTACACACTTCTGTTATTTCATGGGTCATGAGAGAGTTTAGGTTAGTGCTGAGCTAAAGTAAAGAAATAAGGATGCTGGAAGATACACTTTTTCATTTCTTTTGGTTTTGCTTTTTAAAATAGCAGCATCATTCCACATCTGGTAGTAGGGAAATCTTGACCTAGTTCTGTTTCTACCCCAAATCTCTTAATTTTTCTAGTCCTCAGTTTCCACATTTATAAAAGATGTAGATTATGTTTGATAATGCTTAAAATCCTAACTAACTGCAAATCATAACTTTGATAAGGGACTTGTATCCAGAATATATAGAGAACTCTTATAACTCAAAAATAAAAAGATAAATAACCCAATTAAAAATAGGTAAAAGATCTAGATAGATTTTTCTCAAAAGAATATATACAAATGGTAAATAAACATCACTAATAATGTTCAACATCATTAGCCCTTCGGGAAGTGCAAATAAAAATCACAATGAGATACCACTTTACAACCACTTGGATGGCTATAATCAAAAAGACAATAACAAGTGTTGATGAGGATATGGAAAAATTGAAACTCTCATACATTGCTGGTGAGAATATAAAATGGTGCAGCCAGTTTGGAAGTAGTTTTGCAATTTCTCAAAATGTTAAAGACATTCTCAAAAATGTCAAAAACACTTGAGGGAAGTTGATAATAACCCAGGTCCTGCTTATATAGGTGAAATTTAGGAATTACTATTAACATTCAGATTTCACCAGCTTTTTATGCCCTTACATGTGTATGTAGGTAGCTCTATGCAGTTTTATCATGTCTATATTTGTGTCTCCACTGCCACAGTAAGGAACAGAACAGTTCCAACAGTTCCAAGGATCCCTCATCCTACCCTTAATAGCCACAGTCAGCTCTCTCCTTAAACCCTCTTACAAATCCTTGACAACTACCAATCTGTTATTCATCTCAACCCTTTGTCATTTCAAGAATAATACATAATGGAATCATACAGTATGTAACTTGTACTTTTTTTTATCGCTGAGTACAGGATACCTTGCTTTACTGGGCTTCGCCTAATTACGTTTTTTACAAGTTGAAAGTTTGTTACCCTGTGTTGAGCAAGTCTGTTGGCGCCATTTTTCTCAACAGGATTTGTTCACTTCATGTTTCTGTGTCCCATTTTGGTAATTCTCACAATATTTCAAACTTTTTCATTATTACTATATTTGTTACGGTGATCTGTGATCTTTGATATTGCTGTTGTAATTTTTCATTTTGTACTTTTAATTAAGGTATGTACAAATTTTTTTAGACATAATGCTGTTGTACACTCAGTAGACTACAGTATAGTGTAAACATAACTTTAAATGCACTGGGAAACCAAAAAATGTGTGTGATGCTCTTTATTGTGATAGGTGCTTTATTGCGTTGGTCTGGAATCAAACCCATAATATCTCCGAGGTCTGTCTGTATTGTTCTGTGGTGTGGATGGATGTACCACAGTGTGTTTAACCATTCCACCCTTGGAGGACATTTGGGTTGTTTCCAGTTTGAGGCTATTACAAATAAAGCTGCTATGAATGGTCAGGAATATATTTTTGTGTGAATATAAGTTTCAGTTTCTCTGGGATAAATGCCCAATAGTACAATTACCAGACTTTGGTAAACATTTTAAGCACATGTTTAGCTTTGTAAGAAAACTGCCAGTTCTTTTTTTTTTTCCCCCAGAGTGACTATACCCTTTTACATTCCTGCTAACAATGTCAGTGTATAAGTGATCCCGCTTTTCTGCATCCTCACCAGTGTTTGGTGTTTTGTTTTGTTGTTGTTGTTTTGTTATTTTTAATTTTAGCCATTCTGATAGATGTGTAATGATATCTCATTGTGGTTGTAATCTGTATTTCTCTAATGGCTAATGATGTTGAACATACTTTCATATACTTACTTGCCATTTATACATCCTCTTTAATGAAATGTCTATGTATGTCTTTGCCCAGTTTCTAACTGTGTTTTTTAATTGTTGAGTTTTAACAGTTCTTTGAATATTTTAGATACAATTCCTTTGTCAAATGTGTGGTTGCAAATATTTTTACACAGTCCATAAGATGTTTTTTTATCTCTCAGTACTTAAGAGGGGCCTTTGTAGAGTGAACGTTTTAATTTTAATGAGGTCCGCTTTATCAACTTTTCCTTTTTACAGATCACACTTTTGATGTGATCAAAAGAATTCTTTGTCAAGCCAAAGAATTCTTTGTCTAGCTCTAGTTACTAAAGAATCGCTCCTATGGTTTTTTCTAAAATTTTGTAGTTTTATGTTTTACACTTAAGTATGTGATCCATTTTAATTTTTGTATAAGGTGGGAGATTCAGGTCAAGTTTTATTTCTTTTGCCTATGGATATCTGACTGCTCCAGCACCATTTGTTGAAAAGGCTACATTCTTCACTGAATTGCTTTTGCAGCTCTGTCAAAAACCACTTGGGCACGTTTGTTAGGGTCTATTTTTGAGTTCTGTCTTCTGATCCATTGATCAATGTATCTATGGTAGATACTTATTACTGTGGTATACAACATACCTTTTCATCAGATAGTGTAATATTTCCCACTTTTTTCTCCTTTTTCAAAATTGTTTTAGCTATTCTAGCTCCTGTGCCTTTACATAGAAATTTTAGAGTAAGTTTGTCAACGTCTACCAAAAACAAACAAAAACAAAAATGAAAACCCTTTTTGGGATTTTGATAGGAATTTCATTCAACCAGTGGATCAGTTTGGGGAAAACTGACATCTTAACTATGTTGAGTCTTTCAATCCATGAACGTTGTATATGTCTTCATTTATTTAGGTCTTCTTTGATTTATTTCATTAGTATTTTATAATTTTTAGAAGTCAAATTTTGTATGTATTTTGTTAGATTTATACTGAAATAATTTATTTTTTGGAGCAATTGTAACTTACATTGTGGGTTTTTTTGTATGCTCTTTGCTTTGGGAGTTTTATTATTATTATTATTTTAAATATTTATTTATTTTTGGCTGTGTTGGGTCTTAGTTGTGGCACATGGGATCTTTTGTTGCAGTGTGCAGGCTCCTCGTTGCGGTGCGTGGGCTTCTCTCCAGTTGTGGCATGCGGGTTTGCTCTTCTCTAGTTGTGGCATGCGGGCTCCAGAGCTTGTGGGTTCTGTAGTTTGCGGCATGTGGGCTCTCTAGTTGAGGCACACAAGCACAGTAGTTGTGGCGCATGGGCTTAGTTGCCCCGCGGCACGTGGGATCTTAGTTCCCTGACCAGGGATTGAACCCGTATCCCCTGCAATAGAAGGTGGATTTACCACTGGACCACCAAGGAAGTCCCTTATGGTGTTTTTAATTTCAGTATCCACGTGTTCATTGTTAGGTTATAGAAATGCTATTGTGAAATGTAAGGGGTTGAGCAGGAAGGCAAGAGTGAGGTGACTGTCCCCACTTTCCTCAATGAGTTCATGTTCCCCATTCCATTTATTTCTTTATTTTTGTTTAATTTTTTAATTTATAAAAAATATAAATACAATTTATATTATATATTATACTACATACAATATAAAAATACATTTTAGAGGTATAATTGATTTACAATATTATATAAGTTTCAGGGGTACCATATAGTGCAGGAATCCCCAACCCCCAGGCCACAGACCAGTACCGGTCCATGGCCTTTTAGGAACCAGGCCACACAGCAGGAGGTGAGCAGTGGGTGAGCAAGCAAAGTTTCATCTGTATTTACAGCTGCTCCCCATCACTCGCATTACCACCTGAGCGCCACCTCCTGTCAGCATTATGGTGAGTTGTATAATTATTTCATTATATATTACAGTGTAATAATAATAGAAATAATAAATGTAATGTACTTGAATCATCTCCAAACCATCCCCGCTGCCACCCCGGTCCATGGAAAAATTGTCTTCCACAAAACTGGTCCCTGGTGCCAAAAAGGTTGGGGACTACTGATATAATGAGTCACAATTTTTAAAGGTTATACCCTATCCATAGTTATTATAGAATACTGGCTATATTCTCTGTGCTATATTCTCTTGTATACAATATATCTTTGTAACATTTATTTTATACATAGTAGTTTTTACCTTTTAATTCCCTACAAATATCTTGTCCCTACCCCTCTCCCCAGTGGTAACTACTAGTTCATTCTCTATATCTGCGACTCGGTTTCTTTTTTGTTTTATTCACTAGTTTGTTCTATTTTTTAGGTTCCTCATATAAGTGATGTCATATAGTATTTGTCTTTGTCTGACTTATTTCACTTAACATAATACCCTCCAAGTCCATCCACGTTGTTGCTAATGACAAAATTTCATTTTTTATGGCTATTTCATAGTATGTGTGTATGTATATAGATATATGTGTGTGTGTATGTGATGAACACTTCACATACACACTCTTCTTTATCCATTCATCTGTTGACGGACATTTAGGTTGCTTCCATATCTTGGCTATTGTGAATAATGCTGCTATGAATATTGGAGTGCATGTGTGTTGATCTAATATCTCTCAATCTTGCTCAGCTCACTTATTAGTCCTAAAAGACGTTTGGTAGATTCCTTGGGATTTTCTATGTAGGTAATCATGTAATCTGCAAATAGCAATGGTTTTGTTTCTTCCTTTCCAATATAGATGACTTTTTTTTTTTTTTTTTTTTTTTGCCTTAATGTGCTGGCTAGAACTTTTAATACTGTGTAGAATAAGAATAATGAGACCAGTCATCCTTGCTTTCTTCCCAGTCTTAGATGGAGACCGAACTGCAGGGGTTTTTTTATGTGTTCTTTTTCCATTTGAGAAAGTTCCCTTCTGTTCCTGGTTTTCCTGAGAGTTTTTATCATGAACGGGTTTTGGATTTTGTCAACTGTATTTTCTGCATCAATTGATATGATTATATGGTTTTTTCTTTAGCTTGTTGATATGATAGATTATAGTAATTGATTTTTGAATGTTGTATTAACCTTGCGTACCTGGAATAAGTCCCACTTGGTCTTTGGGTGTAATTTTTTTTATATATATTGCTGGATTTGATTTAATATTTAATTGAGAATTTTTGCATCTAAATTCATGAGAGATATTCATCTGTAGCATTCTTTCTTTTTCTTTTCTTTTCTTTCCTTTTCAAAAAATCTATCTCTGTCTGGTTTTAGTATCAACATAACAGTAAAATGAGTTGGGAAGTGTTCCTCTTCTGTTACTGGAAAAGGTAGTGTAAAATTGTTGTTAATTCTTTAAATGTTTGTTAGAATTATCAAGTGAAATCATGAGGGCCTAGAAATTCCTTTTGTAGAAGCTTTTTAATTTAAATTTTAATTTCTTTAATGCTTATAGGACTATTCATGCTGTTGATTTCATGTTGTCTTGTTTTTTGTGTTTTTTTTTAAGGAATCAATTACCATTTTCAAAAAGATCATGACATGCATACTTCAGTACAGTTTCTACTCACTTTCTCTGCAAAGGCCTTTCTACCCTGGATCTAAAACACAATTGTTCAGGGTCCCCTTGGCCCAGGAGCCCACTGAGTTTAAAGATTTTTTTTTCCTGCTTTTGTGGCTCCAAGCTGAGCTTGGCTGCTGGAGTTCTCGAGTATCTGTACCAGTAGGCAGAGGTAGCCTTCAGAGCCTTTATTCTCCCAAAATCCCAGATGCCTCAGAATTCTTTATAACTTTAATCTGTTAATAACCCCAAGGGGGTAGAACTTAGTAGACTGGAGAAGAAGTAATGGAGGATATCTTGGGCTGCAGTTTTGCACTGGTCTCTGTAAGAAGCTGTTTTCCTTAAATTGAGGAGAGCCTAACTAAAACTATAGCAGATTCAGCATGAAAGTGGGGACAATTGCTCTGACTAATGCAAATAGTGTGTTTGCAAAGAGGGTTTGAAATGAATTTGGAGGGTATTTTATCCTCATGCTCAATTACTGACATAAATCACGTATTTTTCAGTAAATATGTTAAAATTTTGTTCTCTACTATGTCATGAATAATCCACCTCCAGTTGGTTTAGTAATCAAATGCTGACTGTTCTCGATGCATTAAAGCTAGCAGATTTTTCTGAGGTAAAATGAGTGTCAACAGAAATCTCAAAAGATTTCTTTTATGCTCTTCAAGGCCATGAAATAATGTAGTTTGCTAATGATCTTGTGTCTAATACATGCAAATGTCCAATGTAGTAACTCTGCCACAAAGAAAAGACTAAAACTACATGCCCGCGGGAAGCATGACTGGAGAGGTTCAAGATCACAGCAACATACCAATTTCCAATAGACTCATGGACGATATCCCCCCTTGTGTTCCGTACTTATTGTATGTATTAGACTTTCCCCACAGCATACTGTTTGGGCACCTGCAATGTCTCCAGCTCTGGCTCTTCCTCTTGCCACAGCATTTACAGAGTCAGGTCTATGAAGAGAGACTTTCAGGAAAGGATAATTCATGTTAACCATAGTAAGTTGCAAATTATCGGTAAAACACGAAGTACTCCCTCTTTAAGAGATGTTTACCTTTTAAGGAGCAAAGTGTCCATTTGGTTAAAAACCAAAGAAATCGGGATGTAATTTTGACATTTTAAACACCCGAGAGTAGGGTAGGTAGGTTTCTGTTTCAGCAAGGTGACCAGTGGGTTTGAAATTCTCCATATGGCTTTCCCAACACAAGGCCAGATCTGACTCTTCACCACTTTGAATGGATTCTGTTAATCCTGGCACCAAAGATCCTGGGAAAGAAACCAGCTTTACCAAAATGAAAACACCTAACTAGATGGAATTCAATCCACCATGATAGTGATGAATCCCAGTTAAGATTTCAGCAAGCAAATAAATGTTTTTATCACTTTTGGAATGGCTTAAAAGTGTTTATGATTAGGATAGTTCAGTTTTGCCTGTTTTGTTGGTATATTACAAAGTACAAGGGCTTAAGAAAATTGCTTTTTTTCCCTACCCTTCACGCTATGTCCTCTGTCCATGGTTTGAAGAAAGACTTCCTTCTTTGACATTGTTCAGAATTATATTCAGAATTGTGGAACAAACTAGTTGGATTCTCTTTGTATGTCAGAGGTTTACAATCTGAAGTGGCAGCATCTAAATGAGATTCTGATATGCACATTGTTCCCAAATAACTCCCTATATCCATGTGGAACAATTTTTTAATTAATTTTTATTGGAGTATGGTTGCTTTACAATGTTGTGTTAGCCTCCACTGCACAACAAAATGAATCAGCCATATACATACAGATATCCCCTCCCTTTTGGACTTCCCTCCCACTTAGGTTACCACAGTACATTAGGTGGAGTTCCCTGTGCTATACAGTATGTTCCCATCAGTTATCTATTTTATACGTAGTATCAATAACGTATATGTGTCAATCCCAGTCTCCCACCCCACCCCTTTCCCCCTTGGTATCCATATGTTTGTTCTCTACGTCTGTGTATCTATTTCTGCTTTGCAAATAAGATCATCTATACCACTTTTCTGGATTCCACATATAATTCAAAAAAACATCTGCACCCTAATGTTCAGAGCAGCACTATTTACAATAGCCAGGACATGGAAGCAACCTAAATGTCCATCAACAGAGGAATGGAGAAAGCACATGGAGCATTTTTAACGGGACCCTAAATTTTCCTGACAGTCGGCCTTCTACAAAGTCAGGATTCACTCACTCCACAGGGGTTTGCATGGCTTTTGGCCATGGGTCCAGCTCCTAGGTGCATTTCCAATAGGATTCATGGTGTTTAGTTATGCAGCTGTCATAACTGGGTGAGCCCCATCTCTAGGGGCACATACAACTCCTGTCAGCATCAGTGGGGTTGAAGCTTGTGTTTCAAGGAGATCTAAACTTGCCAACAGTGAGAAGACATTTAGTTCTCCATGCTTTGATTTAGGCTTCCTGTGGTGATTTTGATTCCTCTAACAGAATTCCTTTCTTTCCATTTGTTATTATGTTTACAGAAAATTTACTGTCTGAAGAACGTAAGGCAAGCTGGAGTTTCTCTGTCTCTGTTTCTCTTTCTTTCTCTGTCTCTGTTTCTCTCTGTCAGATCACTGCACTTTTATTTGAGATATTTTCCTTCTTGTTTCCTTCTCATTGCTCTTTGGGTCAGTATCGCCACCTTTTCCTAGTTCTGTTACTCATTCCAGACTCTTACTCCTACAGGAAATATCTCTATGATCTTCGTTTTATTCTTGCCAATTTATTTTGAAATGACTCTATTCTGTCTTTTGGTATAACACAGAATTCTTAACTACTTAGGGAGGTGATATATTTTATTATTTATTTTTTAAAATTAAAGTATAGTTGATGTACAATATTATATAAGTTTCAGGTATACCACATAATGAGTCACAATTTTTAAAGGTTATACTCCTTTATAGTTGGTATAAAATATTGGCTATATTCCCCATGTTGTACAATATATCCTTGTAGCTTATTTTATACCCAATAGTTTGTACCTTTTAATAGGTACCCCTATATTCCCCTCCCCCTCTTCCCTCTCCCCACTGGTAACCACTAGTTTGTTCTCTATATCTGTGAGTCTGCTTCTTTTTTGTTATATTCACTAGTTTGTTGTATTTTTAGATTTCACATATAAGTGATATCATACAGAATATTTCTTTCTCTGTCTGACTTATTTCACTTAGCATAAGACCCTCCAAGTTCATCCATGTTGTTGCAAATGGCAAAATTTCATTCTTTTTTTATGGCTGAGTAGTATTTTGTTGTATATATAGACCACATCTTTTCTTCATCTGTTGATGGACACTGAAGTTGTAGGGAGGCAATATAGTTTCATTATTTTGTTTACATAAGTCTCAAAATTATTAGTTAAATGTTCAGAGAAAGTTTATCTCAATATTATAAAAAATTAAAAAAAAATTTTTCCCTGAACTCAGAAGTTAAATTCTGTAATTTTGACATCATTAAATTCTCATATCTTGGGGACATTCAAGATGGCGGAGGAGTAAGATATGGAGATCACCTTCCTCCCCACAAATACATCAAAAATACATCTACATGTGGAACAACTCCTACAGAACACCTACTGAACGCTGGCAGAAGACCTCAGACTTCCCAAAAGGCAAGAAACTCCCCACACACCTGGGTAGGGCAAAAGAAAAAAGAAAAAACACAGCCGAAAGTATAGGGATGGGACCGGCACCTCTGGGATGGAGCAGTGAAGGAGGAAAAGTCTCCACACACTAGGAAGCCCCTTTGTGGGCAGAAACTGGTGGGTGGCGGGGGGGGAAGCTTCAGAGCCGTGGAGGAGAGCACAGCCACAGGGGTGCAGAGGGCAAAGCGGAGAGATTCCCACAGAGAGGATCAGTGCCACCCAGCACTCACCAGCCTGAGAGGCTTGTCTGCTCACCCACCGGGGCAGGCGGGGGCTGGGAGCTGAGGCTCGGGCTTCAGATGTCAGATCCCAGGGAGATCTGAGGGTTGGCTGAGTGAACACAGCCTGAAGGGGGCCAGTGCGCCGCAGCTAGCCGGCGGGGAGTATGGGAAAAAGTCTGTAACTGACTTAAAGGCAAGATACCATTGTTTCGGGGTGCGTGAGGAGAGGGGATTCAGAGCACCGCCTAAACGAGCTTCAGAGACAAGGCTATCAGCACAGACACCAGAGACGGGTATGAAATGCTAACACTGCTGCTGCAGCCACCAAGAAGCCTGTGTGCAAGCACAGGTCACTCTCCACACCTCCCCTCCCGGGAGCCTGTGCAGCCCGCCACTGCCATGGTCCCGTGATCCAGGGACAACTTCCCCGGGAGAATGCACGGCGCGCCTCAGGCTGCTGCAACGTCACGCTGGCCTCTGCCGCCGCAGGCTTGCCCCGTATCTGTACCCCTCCCTCCCCCCGGCCTGAGTGAGCCAGAGCCCCCGAATCAGCTGCTCCTTTAACCCCGTCCTGTGTGAGCGAAGAACAGACGCCCTCAGGCGACCTACATGCAGAGGCGGGGCCAAATCCGAAGCTGAACCGCAGGAGCTGTCCAAGCAAAGAAGAGAAAGGGAAATCTCTCCTAGCAGCCTCAGGAGCAGCGGATTAAATCTCCACAATCAACTTGATGTACCCTTCATCTGTGGAATACCTGAATAGACAATGAATCATCCCAAAATTGAGGCAGTGGACTTTGGGAGCAACTTAGACTTGGGGTTTGCTGTATGCAACTGACTTAGTTCTGAATTTTATCTTTATCTTAGTATAGTTTTTAGCGCTTGATATGATTGGTGGATTTCTTTATTGGTTTGGCTGCTCTCTTCTATTTTATTACTCTTTTTAAATTTTTTTATTTTAATAATTTTTAAATTTTAATTATTTTATTTTATACATTTATTTATTTATTTTTCTTTCTTTTTAACTACCTCTTCTTCAGAGCTGTGTGGCTGACAGAGTCTTGGTGCTCCAGCCTGGTGTCAGGCCTGAGACTCTGAGATGGCAGAGCCAAGTTCAGGACATTAGACCACCGGAGACCTCCCTGCCACACATAATATCAATTGGCGAGAGCTCTCCCAGAGATCTCCATCTCAACGCTAAGACCCAGCTCCACTCAACGGCCAGCAAGCTACAGTGCTGGGCACCCCATGCTAAACAACTAACAAGACAGGGACACAACCCCACCCATTAGCAGAGAGGCTGCCTAAAATCATACTAAGTTCACAGACACCCCAAAACACACCACCGGATGTGGCCCTGCCCACCAGAAAGACGAGATCCAGCCCCAACCACCAGAACACAGGCACCAGTCCCCAATATCAGGAAGCCTACACAACCCACTGAACCAGCCTTACACGCTGGGGGCAGACACACAAAAAAATGGCAATTAGGAACCTGCAGCCTGTGAAAAGGAGACCCCAAACACAGTAAGTTAAGCAAAATGAGAAGACAGAGAAATACACAGCAGATGAAGGAACAAGGTAAAAACCCACCAGACCAAACAAATGAAGAGGAAATAGGCAGTCTACCTGAAAAAGAATTCAGAGTAATGATAGTAAAGGTGATCCAAAATCTTGGCAATAGAATGGAGAAAATACAAGAAACGTTTAACAAGGATGTAGAAGTACTAAAGAGCAAACAAACAATGATGACCAGCACAATAAATAAATTAAAAATTCTCTAGAAGGAATCAATAGCAGAATAAATGAGGCAGAAGAACGGATAACTGACCTGGAAGATAAAATAGTGGAAATAACTACCACAGAGCAGAATAAAGAAAAAAGAATGAAAAGATTGAGGACAGTCTCAGAGAACTCTGGGACAATATTAAACACACCAACATTCGAGTAATAGGGGGTGCAGAGGAAGAAGAGAAAAAGAAAGGGACTGAGAAAATATTTGAAGAGATTATAGTTGAAAACTTCCTTAACATGGGAAAGGAAATAGTCAATCAAGTCCAGGAAGCGTAGAGAGTCCCATACAGGATAAACCCAAGGAGAAACACGCCAAGACACATAGTAATCAAATTATCAAAAATTAAATACAAAGAAAAAATATTAAAAGCAGCGAGGGAAAAGCAACAACTAAAATACAAGGGAATCCCCATTTGGTGAACAGCTGATCTTTCAGCAGAAACTCTGCAAGCCAGAAGGGTGTGGCAGGACATATTTAAAGTGATGAAAGGGGAAAACCTACAACCAAGATTACTCTACCCAGCAAGGATCTCATTCAGATTCGACAGAGAAAGTAAAACCATTACAGACGAGCAAAAGCTAAGAAAATTCAGCACCACCAAACCAGCTTTACAACAAATGTTAAAGGAACTTCTCTAGGCAGGAAACACACCAGAAGGAAAGACCTACAAAAACAAACCTGTAACAATTAAGAAAATGGTAATAGGAACATACATATTGATAATTACCTTAAAAGTAAATGGATTAAATGTTCCAACCAAAAGGCAGAGACTGGCTAAATGGATACAAAAACAATACCCATATATATGCTGTCTCCAAGAGACCCACTTCAGACCTAGGGACACATACAGACTGAAAGTGAGGGGATGGAAAAAAGATATCCCATGCAAATGGAAATCAAAAGAAAGCTGGAGTAGCAATTCTCATATCGGACAAAATAGACTTTAAAATAAAGACTATTACAAGAGACAAAGAAGGACACTACATAATGATCAAGGGATCAATCCAAGAAGAAGATAAAACAATTGTAAATGTTTATGCACCCAACATAGGAGTACCTCAATACATAAGGCAAATGCTAACAGCCATAAAAGAGGAAAATGACAGTAACACAGTCATAGTAGGGGACTTTAACACCCCACTTTCACCAATGGACAGATCATCTAAAATGAAAATAAATAAGGAAACACAAGCTTTAAATGACACATTAAACAAGATGGACTTAATTGATAGTTATAGGACATTCCATCCAAAAACAACAGAATACAGTTTCTTCTCAAGTGCTCACGGAACATTCTCCAGGATAGATCATATCTTGCATAACAAATCAAGCCTTGATAAATTTAAGAAAATTGAAATTATATCAAGTATCCTTTCCTACCACAACACTATGAAACTAGATATCAATAACAGGAAAAAAAACTGTAAAAAATACAAACACATGAGGCTTAACAATACTTTATTAAATAACCAAGAGATCACTGAAGAAATCAAAGAGGAAATCAAAAAATACCTAGAAACAAATGACCATGAAAACACAATGGCCCAAAACCTATGGGATGCAGCAAAAGCAGTTCTAAGAGGGACGTTTATAACTATACAATCCTACCTTAAGAAACAAGCAAAATCTCAAATAAACAACCTACCCTTACACCTAAAGCAATTAGAGAAAGAAGAACAATGAAGAAGAAAAAAAACCCCAAAGTTAGCAGAAGGAAAGAAATCATATATATCAGATCAGAAATAAATGAAAAAGAAATGAAGGAAACAATAGCAAAGATCAATAAAACAAACTAAAAGCTGATTCTTTGAGAAGATAAACTAAATTGATAAACCATTAGGCAGACTCATCAAGAAAAAAAGGGAGAAGACTCAGATCAACAGAATTAGAAATGAAAAAGGACAAGTAACAACTGATACTGCAGAAATACAAAGGATTATGAGAGATTACGACAAGCAACTATATGCCAATAAAATGGACAACCTGGAAAAAATGGACAAATTCTTAGAAAAGTACAACCTTCTGAGAATGAACCAGGAAGAAATAGAAAATATAGACAGACCAATCACAAGCACTGAAATTGAAACTGTGGTTAAAAATCTTCCAACAAACAAAAGCCCAGGACCAGATGGCTTCACAGGCGAATTCTATCAAACATTTAGAGAAGAGCTAGCACCTATCCTTCTCAAACTCTTCCAAAATATAGCAGAGGGAGGAACACTCCCAAGCTCCGTCTATGAGGCCACCATCACCCTGATACCAAAACCAGACAAAGATGTCACAAAAAAAGAAAACTACAGGCCAGTATCACTGATGAACATAGATGGGAAAATCCTCAACAGAATACTAAAAACAGAATCCAGCACCACATTAAAAGGATCATACACCATGATCAAGTGGGGTTTATCCCACTTTAATCCCCTGCAAGGATTCTTCAATATACGCAAATCAATCAATGTGATACACCATATTAACAAATTGAAGAATAAAAACCATATGATCATCTCAATAGATGCAGAAAAAGCTTTCGACAAAATTCAACACCCATTTATGATAAAAACTCTCCAGAAAGTAGGCATAGAGGAACTTACCTCAACATAATAAAGGCCATATACGACAAACCCACAGCCAACATCGTTCTCAATGGTGAAAAACTGAAACCATTTCCACTAAGGTTAGGAACAAGACAAGGTTGCCCACTCTCTCCGGTATTATTCAACATAGTTTTGGAAGTTTTAACCACAACAATCAGAGACGAAAAAGAAATAAAACGAATCCAAATTGGAGAAGAAGTAAAACTGTCACTGTTTGCAGATGACATGATACTATACATAGAGAATCCTAAAGGTGCTACCAGAAAACTACTAGAGCTAATCAATGAATTTGGAAAAGTAGCAGGATACAAAATTAATGCATAGAAATCTCTTGTATTCCTATAAACTAACAATGGAGAATCTGAAAGAGAAATTAAGGAAACACTCCCATTTACCATTGCAACAAAAAGAATAAAATACCTAGGAACAAACCTACCTGCGGAGACAAAGGACCTGTATTCAGAAAACTATAAGACACTCATGAAAGAAAGTAAAGATGATACAAACAGATGGAGAGATATACCATGTTCTTGGATTGGAGGAATCAACTTTTTGAAAATGACCATACTACCCAAAGCAATCTACAGATTCAATGCAATCCCTATCAAACTACCAATGGCATTTTTCACATTACTAGAATAAAAAATTTCACAGCCTGTATGGAAACACAAAAGACCCTGAATACCCAAAGCAATCTTGAGAAAGAAAAACAGAGCTGGAGGAATCAGGCTCCCTGACTTCAGACTATACTACAAAGCTACCGTCATCAAGACAGTATGGTACTGGCACAAAAACAGAAATATAGATCAATGAAACAGGATAGAAAGCCCAGGGATAAACCCACGCACATATGGTCACCTTATTTTTGATAAAGGAGGCAAGAATATACAATGGAGAAAAGATAAGTGGTGCTAGGAAAACTGGACAGCTACATGTAAAAGAATGAAATTAGAACACTCCCTAACACCATACATAAAAATAAACTCAAAATGGATTAAAGACCTAAATGTAAGGCCAGACACTTTAAACTCTTAAGAGGAAAACATAGGCAGAACATTCTATGACATAAATCACAGCAAGATCCTTTTTGACCCACCTCCTAGAGAAATGGAAATAAAAACAAAAATAAACAAATGGGACCTAATGAAACTTAAACATTTTTGCAAAGCAAAGGAAACTACAAACAAGACGAAAAGACACCCTCAGAATGGGAGAAAATATTTGCAAACGAATCAACGGACAAAGGATTAATCTCCAAAATATACAAGCAGCTCATGCAGCTGAATATCAAAAAAACAAACAACCCAATTCAAAAATAGGCAGAAGACCTAAATAGACATTTCTCCAGAGAAGATATACAGATTGCCAACAAACACATGAAAGGATGTCAACATCACTAATCATTAGAGAAATGCAAATCAAAACTACAGTGAAGTATCACCTCACACCAGTCAGAATGGCCATCATCAAAAATCTACAAACAATAAATGCTAGAGAGGGTGTGGAGAAATGGGAACCCTCTTGCACTGTTGGTGGGAATGTAAATTGATACAGCCACTATGGAGAACAGTATGGAGGTCTGTTAAAAAACTAAAAATAGAACTACCATATGACCCAGCAATCCCACTACTGGGCATATACCCTGAGAAAACCATAATTCAAAAAGAGCCATGTACCACAATGTTCATTGCAGCACTATTTACAGTAGCCAGCACATGGAGCAACCTAAGTGTCCATCGACAGATGAATGGATAAAGAATTTGTGGCACATATATACAATGGAATATTACTCAGCCATAAAGAGAAACGAAATTGAGTTATTTGTAGTGAGGTGGATGGAACTAGAGTCTGTCATACAGAGTGAAGTAAGTCAGAAAGAGAAGAAAAAATACCATATGCTAACAGATAGACATGGAATCTAAAAAAAAAAAAAGGGTTCTGAAGAGCCTAGGGGCAGGACAGGAATAAAGACACAGATGTAGAGAATGGATTTGAGGACACAGGGAGGGGGAAGGGTAAGCTTGGAAGAAGTGAGAGAGTGGCATGGACATATATATACTACCAAATGTAAAATAGATAGCTAGTGGGAAGCAGCCGCATAACACAGGGAGATCAGCTTGGTGCTTTGTGTCCACCTAGAGGGGTGGGATAGGGAGGGTGGGAAGGAGACGCTATAGAGGGAGGGGATATGGGGATATATGTATACATATAGCTAATTCACTTTGTTATACAGCAGCAACTAACACAACAACGTTAAGCAATTCTCCAACATAGATGTTTAAAAAAAATGAAAATTCTCGTATCTTAGGAACTCACAACTTTAAATTTAAAACATAGCCCAAAATATAAATTCTTCCCTCTCTCAGGTCCATTAGCTTTTTACTTAAAACATAAAAGTAACTAGACCAAGCCTTCTTAACCTAAATTCTGTGGAATCCATATGCATTCATAGATGCCTTTCAGAGGACTTACAGAATCCCATGAAATTGTTTACTAATTTTTATATATGTACGTTTTTCTAGGGAGAGGGTTCAAATCTTTCTAAAGGATTTATTACTTTAAAAAATTATTAACCATCCCTTTAGAAATTCATTCCAAGTTTCTTATGGGTGTAGCCTTAATTCCTACTTTCCTGAAAAATGGATAACATCTAATGAGTTTGATGAGTCTTTAAAAGTTCTCTCCATCCCATGTCATGCTTTTGCCTCTTAATAAACTACTTCTGCTCTCCTTAGCGGAGATCCACCCATTACTACTCCCCCACCTACTATTTCCTTATTAATAAGACTCATCATAGAGCCACCTCATTTCAAGTTGTCAAGGCTATCACCCCTTGTTGTTCTCTGCCAGATGATTGGAGAGTCAGGTAAACTCAGGGAGGCATGGCCCTAAGTCCATCCCTGCCTAGTAACAACGTGGTCACTGGGTCCATCCAATTCACTTCACCCTGAGATGTCTGATTAATGTTCCAATATTATGCATTTAGGCAAAATGAGATTAGCTGAATATAACTCATACTGTGAGTGAACATAAGCACACACAGACAGTCCCTGACTTACCATGGTTTGACTTACGATTTTTCAACCTTATGATGGTGCAAAAGCAATACACATTCAGTAGAAACTATATTTTGGATTTTGAATTTTGATTTTTTCCTGGGCTAGCCATTTGTTGCTCTCCCACGATGCTGGGCAGCGGCAGGTTCATCAGCCACGCAATCACGAGGGTAAACAACTGCTAAACTTACCGCCATTCTGTACCCAGACAACCATTCTGTTTTTCACTTTCAATACAGTATTCAACAAATTACATGAAATATTCAATACTTTATCATAACATAGACTTTGTGTTAGATGATTTTACCCAACTCTAGGCTAATATAAGTGTTCTGAGCACGTTTAAGTTAGGCTAGGCTAAGTTATGATGTTCAGTAATTTAGGTGTATTAAATGCATTTTGACTTATATTTTTAACTTACGATGGGTAGATTGGGACATAGCACCATCGTAAGTGAGGAAAACCTGTATAGTTAAATTCATTATTACTAACCATAGCTTTATTTATTTTCCAAAAACTTACTGAACCCATACTCTCTTTCAGCTACAGTTTGGTCAACAGTGAAATTTGGGTGTCCTAACTGAGGGTCAGTAATAGCTCATTAGACAGGGTTGACTAGTTTAGTATATCCATACTGATTTTCTAAGTTTTGATTTGTTACTTTCACTTGCTCTATTATTTGTTGCAAAAAATTTTGCAAACTCTACTGTTTACTCAATTAATCCCTTATGAACTCAGTTTTTCTTATACGTTCTCTCTTCCACATACTTTTGTATGCTTTATCTTTCATGCTCCTTCCACACTCTGGTCATCGATTCCTCTAATCTTTGCTCTCTGCTTCTGTGCTCCAAGTCTTCAGAAAGATCCTCTGTTGTTGGCTCTCACTGTCTGTGTTCTTCTCATCTTCGTATTCTTGAGGCTGTTATCATTCATACTAGGTGTTGCTCGCTTGAATTCACTATTTTCCATTTTATTTCTAACCGTTGATTGGTTCTCTCTGACAGGAGAGGCTATTTCTCTCACCTAACGAAAGCTCCTACTATTGCAGGTAAAGTCTAGCTTCTGATCAGTGACATCACGAATAATCTCTTCAGAAAGGAAAAAATCTAAAGGATTGCCTGCTTCTTTTCTTTTGAGCACTCTGAGAGCAGCACAGCTATTATGTAATTCAAAGATATCTACTATCTCTCCTGATTCCTGTTTGTATGTGTGTGTGAGTGTGTGTATATATGTGTATTCTTTTATTCAACAGACACAAATGTGTTAGGCAACATACAAGCTCCTGGAGTCAGAAAGTTGTATGTGTTATGGTCTCTGCCCTCAAAGGGCTTACAGTCTAAAATGAGAATAATCTTTACCTTTAACTTTGTTCACTGCACTTAGATTACATTTGGGTCTTCCAGCACTAGTCAGTCACCTTATTGTTGTTTGTCTGTTTCAGTTTGTGACACTGTTTATATTTAGTATGCCAAGAATTACCATGTATAAGAAGATGCTCTGGAAGAACTTTCTTTTTCTTCATTGTTACATTTTTATAGCTACAACCTTTGACACCCATTCCTACTTTCTCCCCAGAACCTTCTTCTTCCAAGCTGTCTTATTTTATGAGAGTACTGAAAGGCATTCCTTAATCCTTTTCACCTTTTCACCTTCTCTTCAGTCAGAGACACCAGCTTGCATTTATAGCATGCAAAATTGATGTGCCTCAGAGAGAAAGGCAAGCAGAAAGCCCAGACTGCCTGTACCTCCATCACCCTGTTCCCTTGTGCTATCTTCTGGGAAGAAAGGAGAGCTACAGTTTTTTGTAACTGCATCAGAAATTTTTTCCTATAAATGCCCATTGCAGACTGACTTTGGTGATGCCTGTTTATCTCTGGGCTCCTGGGACCACCCTCTCGAAAACAACCTGGACGCTAGTCTCTATTTCTTTTCATTGAGACTTTATTATTCTGTTAAAGTGATAGCCTGAATTACTAATTTATATTCTAGGTGTCTGTCTTCTTCAGATACCAAATAGACAAAAACCCTTTTCTCAAATATTCCAGAAACATTCATTCACCTACCTTTTCTCATAATTTTTAAACTGGGAAAAGTCACCAAATACGTTCAATCATGAAACATGGCATATGGTTATATCATGGTTATGTAACAGCCATGTGGCTGGTCATGTGTCAGACACCAGAATGCAAAGATGTGGAAGGCATGACCTTTGCCTTTCAAAGCCACTCAAGAAAAATGGGAAGACAAGTACACGAAGAGGAAGTTACAGTAAAATCATTAAATGTCACCCAGGTCATAATTCTACAGGAAAATAAGAGAAGTCACTTTCTCTATCTTTCCCCTTACTACTATCCAACTATGGGAAGAAATATGATATAATGAAGAGTTTTGATGTAATGGCAAGTGGTGAAGTACTTAGTCCCAGGTCAGTGGTTGCAACCAGGCTGTGCTGTTTACTCTCTATAGACCTCAGTAAGTCATACCCTCGCTTAGCTAATTTCTTGTCTGTAAAATGGGCATAATGACAAGAATTTCTCCTAGCTGTCATAAGGGTTAAATGAGCTATAGGATAGAATGCAAAGCACTTTGCTTAATATACAGCAGATGCTCAATTAGATATTACTGAAGTGAAGAGATTGAATGTGTGTCATTGACAACATTCTCTGGTGAGCATGTAGCTATTTACATATGACATTGTGTTTTAGTGTCACAATAATTTCCTAGCTTTGTGATCATGGGTAAACAATTTTTCCGATCCTTAAGATTTCCGATGTAAACAAAACCTCATCTTTAAATATTTTTTAAATGGAATTTATTTTTTATTTATACTCTTTATGCTTTTTTACTTTATTTTCTTTCCTTATTTTACTGGCTAGAACATATGCTGTAATGTTGAATAAAAGTGGTGGGAATGAACTTCCTTCTCTTGTTTTTTTTGGGAGAAAGAAACTGTTAAATATTTCACCATTTAGTTTGATGTTAGCTATATATATTTCATAGGTGATCTTTATCAGATTGACAGATTCACCTCCAATCTTAGCTTGCTGTCTTTTCAGGAATAATCTTGAATTTTGTCAAATGCTTTTCCTTTATCTATTGAGGTAATTGCAAGGTCTTTCTCCTTTTCCTGTTAGTATGAATAGTGAAAATGTAGTGAATGATTTTTTTAAAGAACAGACCAGTTTTACATTCCTGTGACAAGCCTCAATTAGACATAATGAATTATCCGTTTTCAGATATTTTAGTATTCAATTTAAGAATATTTTGTTAATAATTTTTGCTTCTATGCTTATGAGTAATATTGGCCTGTAGTTATGATGACCTCATAAAATAAGTTGGGATGTACTCCCATCACCTCTAATTTCTGAAAGATTTTTTGCAACATTAGTATTATTTCTGCCTTAAATGCCTGAAAGAATTCACCGGTGAACCCATCAAGGAATTGAGTTTTCTTCTCAAGAGGTTTTTTTCTCTATTATTATAAATTAAATTTCTTTAAGCTATAAAGAACTATTTTGCTTTCAATTTCTGTGTCAGATTTGAGAAGTTGTGTTTTTAAATAAATTTTTCCATTTCACCTAAATTCTTGAATGTTTTGGCATAAATCTCCCTTATCATTTTTAATGTCTATAGGATCTGTATTGATGCTTATATTGTTAATAAGTATTTCCCCTTTTTTTCTTATTAGTCTAGTAAAAGGTTTATCAATTTTATTAAGCTGCTCAAAGAATCAAATTTTGACTTAATTTTTTGGTTGTTTTTTACTTCTACTCTTTATTTTTAACTTCCTTCAACTTACTTAGGGTTTAGTTTGCTTTTCTTTTTTTCTAGATTCTCCATGTATAAACTAAGATTTTTGACTTCATAAATTTGTGTTATATTTTCATTATCATTCAGTGCAAAATATTTTCAAGTTTTTTACATTTTTTCTTTTGTTCATGAATTATTTAGAAGTTTCTTGTTTCATTTTCAAAAAATGTAGGGATTTTCTAGATAATTTATTATCTTTGTTAGCTAATGTTATTCTGCTTTTGTCAGATAAAATATTCTGTAGTATTTCATTCATTTGAACTTATTGATACTTATTTTATGGCCCATTGTAAGTTCTATCTTGAAAACTATAAGTGTGAACTCAGCAATTATTGGGTATACCTCTATAAATATCCACTAGGTCAAGGTAGATTATTGTGTTTGCAAATGTTCTCTGTCCTTACATTTTGGGGGGGTTCTGAATTTTCTATTAATTACTATGAAAAGGTTACAAAATTTCCAACAATAATTATGGATTTGTCTATTTCTCTTTTTAGTTCTGTCAGTATTATGTATTTTAGAGTGCTGTTATTAGGTAATACACCCTTGGATTGCAATGTCTTTCTAATGAATTGACCATTTTATCAATAAAACATGACATTCTTTATCACTAGTAATACTGTTTTTCTTGAAATCTAGTTTATCTGACATTAAACCAAGCACCAACTTTCTTGTGCTCACTATTTATATTTACTATTCACATTCTATACCTTTTCCTATCCTTTTATTTTCAACCTATCAATATCATTAAAGTATATCTCTTGTAGCAAGCATAAGGTTAGGTAATGCTGTTTAAATTGGAGCTCTTAGTCCATTTACATTAAATGTAATTGTTGCTATGCTTCGATTAATTTTACCAAAGTTTTATTCACTTTCTATCAATATTTGTCCTATCTCTTTTCAGCTCTTTTGTTCCCCTGCCCCTGCTTTCTTTTGTCTCAATATATATATTTTTAGTATTATACTTTGTTTCCTCCATTGTGTTTTTAGTTCGATTTCTTTATATACTTTTTCATGCTGCTTAGGGATTATAAAGTACATCCTGAACTTCTCATCATCCACTTAATATTGTACCAGTTTATGCAAAATGTAAGAACCCTGTAACCACGAAATTTCATCCATCCCTTATCCTTTGTGCTTTCATTGTCAATATTTTATTTCTGTATACACATAATAAATGCTATTATTCTTACTTGATATAATCTTTTAACTTTCAAAGAAATAAAGTAGTCCTTTTTATTTGCCCACATATTGACCATTTCTCTTAGTTTCTTACTTAATTATAACTTAATTAATTTAATTCTTCACAGTGATACATTTCTATCTGATAATATCTGCCTTCAGCCTGAAGAATTTCCTTCAGCCCTTCCTATAGTGCAGGTTGGCTGGAAGCCAATTTTCTGAGACATTATTTAACTGAGTATCTTTTGATGACACCCTCGTTATTGAAGGAGAGATTTCTGGCCTTACTTTTTTTTTTTCCCCCCAGCACTTTACATATGCTGTTTCACGGGCTTCTGGCTGCCATGACGTCGAATGGAAGTTAGCCATCACTTGTATCATTGTTCATCTGGAGATGGTGTGTGTTTTTTCTCTGACTACCTTTCAGATTTTCTGTTCAGCTCTTGTTTTCAGCACTTTGACCATGATGCACTTAGATGTGGTTTTCTTTGGGTGCTGGGCATTCAGGTAAGCCCCAGAAAGGCCATGAGAGTAAGGCCTATGCTTTAGAGTAAGAACCATAATTTAGGACAGAGAAAACACTGTACACCTAGCTGAACCGATGATAAAACCAAGCCTGACAAGTTCAGTAGGCTACACTAGCAATCTAGCCAGCTGCCAGAGCACAGTTCACCCCTTTCCCAGCCGGGCCAGCCCACTGACTCCTCCTGGCAGTGCCTGGCCTCCGTGTTTCTGGGCAGCTCTTGCCCTGCGGCACCTGCTGTCTGCTGGGCCTGCCGGGCTCCCCCAGCACAGGCAGAGAGCAGCTTTCAAACCTGAAACCCTGTGCCATCTTTTGGGACCACCATCTTCACAATCCCCTCCTCTCCTGTATCCTGCTCCGCAAACCCCAGTTGCTTCAGCAGGTCCCAAACTGCCCTCTGCATCACCTCTTCTCATCTCAGAGAGAGAAGGATCTCTCTGCTTGGACTCTACTTCCCTGTTCTGAGACTGGGAAAGGAGTGCCAGGCAAAAACTAGGGTAAAATCGATCCCATCTCTTGTATTTTCATACTCTCAAATATATCACAATCCTCTGACTCTGTCCAATACATAAAAATGGTTCTTTCATATACTCTGTCCAGTTTTATACTTACTCACAACAGTAGAATAAATTCCATACCAGTTATTCCATCATGGCCAGAAATGGAAGTCCTCGTTTGTTTTTGTTTTTTTTGGAAAACTCCTCAGGTGATTTTTAACGTGTATCCTAGAAAGAGAAGCAGCATGTTACAGCTCCTGGACTTTGGAGAAGCTGCCAGTCCCTTCGTCAGCCCGGCACCGCCAGGTACTGGGGACCAGGGCAGGAGGAACGGTTACTGGAGTGGGGATTCCAAGGGGAGAGGATCCAGTGTGACTTTCCTGGCAGTCCCTTTTCAAGAGATGCATTTCTGAGAGAGAATGATACAGTGGATACTATTCGCAGAATGAAGAAGCTTGGATTTTAGTTCTGGCTCAGCCAACAGCTACTGGATGCCCATTGTTTACCTTGCCTTTCCTCATCTGCAGAATCAGAGAACTGGATTTAGAATACTTACATTTTCCTCTATCATCTAGAGTCTGAGAACCACAAAATATTAGGCTATCTAAGTATTTCTATAACCAAATGACACATGGGAAGGCATAAAAAAATCAGGTTCCTATTACAAAAAAAAACAAAACCCTTCATGGAATGAACCCATGTACCTCTAAGAAAATGACAAGATATAAGTTAAAACTGACTGTAAGAGGCTACAGGGGTTTCAATGTGCTGTCAAGAACTCTTTGCTGAATTTCAAGGTTTTCCAAAGCAGGACACCAACTGAATCCCAAGTAATTAAGATGATAGATACTATAAAGGCTTGTTTTCTACTCCAAACGTGCTCTGTTGTTAAGAGGGCAAGTGAATCCATTATTACCTGACAACAGCCAAATGCAACCATGGCCAATGAAGAAAAGGGGCATGTGCAGAACTATTTTTAAACCTTAGACAAATTAATTATAATACTGTATAAAAGCACAACACAGGAAAAGACTTACCACTTAGTCTGAGCTCATCACACTCACATGCTTTTGTACCAAACACTATGTTGAAATAATACACATTTTTTTTTCCTCTTCAGATTCATATTTCTCACATTACTGAAGGACCGATAAGTGAATCCCTTCTGTAAGCATTAGAACTGGTTCTTGGGCTCAGTGTTCTGAGACTTGTAACCTACTACTGAGGATAAAATTGTCTGGAAATCTACAGCTGGGTAGAAGTTTTGGCATACGCTGAGTTGGAAAAACAAGACATATTTGTCTTTTCAGGCATGTTTTTGATGACAAGACTAAGATTCTAACAGAAAGTTTAAACATGGGGTTCTCTGAATCCTTGCCCCTTAAAAGTCTTGATTTCCAGGCTTTCTTCTAACATACTTACATACTTGCCATATTATTCCAACCTTCTGAAACTCTAATTTTGCCTTTGCTCCGATTATATTTCCTGTATCAGTAAGAAACTCATTCGGTGGTCCAAACAAATTCAGCTGGGCTTTCATGTCTTTCTAGAATTAAAGCAAGACAACACAGAGGGAAAATATTTATCGAAATTTATTTTGAGGCACATCTTAGTCTGTCTTTAGAGAGAGTACTTTGTGCATAAGTAAGGTTTAATGTGACATAAACTCAGTAAAGTCATACACTTTTTAAGAAAGGCATAGGTGTTAGGGTTAATGACAGTTCTAAATTGATATCTGGCAGCATGCTATTTACAATGATAATATATCATGAGAACTTGTAGTTTCATTATAAGAAGTGAAAATTGATGTCAGTAGCATATAGAAGCAAATTATGCTCTAATGATTTCCTAATAAAGTAATTTGCTCATAGGTCACAAGGGATACAAGCCAAAAAAACTGCTTGGCTACTGAGGCCAAAGTAATTATTTTTCAGCCTTCAAATATTAAGCAAGTTGCCTAAGGCTTCTCATGGCATGCTAAATGATGATTCCCTGTCCCATCAAGTTCTTGGGGAATTTGAATAGGTCAATGACAGAACTTCAGAGATAATTGAATGCACTTAAAATGAAAATGTTTACCAAGAAAGAGCAGGTTAGGTTTGTTTTTTCCCTGTGGCTAAGCCAGTTTTCCACCTTTGGTCCATGTGACAGATTGGGAGACGTGTGTAGATTCCTGTCTGTAATCCCAATGCTTTACCAAAGGGCAAGGATCACTTGGCAGAATCTATAGAACCTTTACCAAATACAATCCACTCACCACATCCTCAACTACAACCTAATTTAATCCCAGGGTGGGTAAATATGAGGATTAAATCAAATGATATATATGAAAGTGCTTTGACAATTACAAAGTAGTATATAAATTAAAGTTATTAAGACACATTTGACTGGAAAAGACAAACTGTTTTCAAAACCTTATTACATTTCCCTCTGGATTTCTAAAAGTAAGCCATCTTGCTATTGCGTATTAAGAAATAGTGACTTATTGTGTTTACATCCAGTCAGTACCATAGAAATTATGTCCCTATTTAGTAGACTTTCAATCACGCAAACTGACAAAAACACTAGGAATGGACATTGGTAGCAGTAAAGCCTTTTGCACATGTTTTTCTTCATTATTATTTTTGCCTTACCTTGAGCTGCTTCTAGAGTTTATTTTAAAAGATAAAAAAAAAAAAATTTAGAAAGGAAGGAAAACTTACAAGACAGATGGTTTGTCAAATCAGAAACAGGAAGCCTTTCCAAAAACAGGATAAAGAACATGGTGAATTATGAGATCGAAATGTTCATTGTAGGTCTACTGCAATTCCTTTGGATGTAAAAGTAAGATGTTGCTGTAGTTCAGCCTTTAATTGTTCTTCCTTTCCTAGAGGGCAAGTATGTTCACTGTACATCTTCTATACCCATAAGGAGTGCTGGGCTTTTGTTCATAGTATGTCTCCCATTTTTCCGGAAGATTCCTTGGCAGGTAGAACACAGCTCATGTGCTAACTCAGAACGATGTCAAGGGCCTCAGACATGCCCCTGTATGAGCACTGCTCTGTAGAGCGCTGCTGCAGGACAGTGGAAAGAACATGAACTTGGAAGTCAGGTGGATCTGGGTTTGAAAACCACCAGTTCTGACACTAGGTTGGTATATTCGTGGGAAAATGAATTCACCTCTTTCAGTCTTGGTTTTCTAATCAATAAAAGATAATGACAATAACAGGACCTTGCAAAGTTTTATTCGGAGTTTAAGATTATCAAGATATGTTAAATTGACACAATTTAATAGCTATCTCTATGGAACCTCCCCTTCCATGAAGTGTTTTGTATGTATTTCTCATTTAGTGCCCACAACAACCTTATCCCATAGGAAATACTTTTTTTTTTTTTTCCACAAAATGGAAACACTGAGGCTCTGCTAAGTTCATGCTGAATCCGTGTGGCTAGTAAGTAGACGTGCCAGTGGGAGGAGCTTGTGTGGTCCAGAGCTTGCCCTGATAACGCCCACAGTAGGAGGTTAGTTCAGGACCACAGAAATGTTGCTGGAGAAGAGAAACCTTCTTTTTATAACTTCGGTGACTCTACCCACTTTATCTTTTGAATCAATGAACTCCCTTTTGGGGGGAGGGAGAGAGGGAGGTGAGCGGATTCTATAGGACTTTTCCTGCACTGAAGTGAAAAGGTGGTCTCCATGGTCTTTTTTTTTTTAATTTTTATTTTTTTAATTAATTAATTAATTTAAGACTGTTGGGTCTTCGTCGCTGCATGTGGGCTTTCTCTCACTGCGGTGAGCGGGGGCTACTCTTCGCTGAGGTGCACGGGCTTCTCATTGTGGTGGCTTCTCGTTGCGCAGCACAGGCTCTAGGCATGGGGGCTTCAGTAGTTGTGGCACGTGGGTTCAGTAGTTGTGGCGCACAGGCTCCAGAGTGCAGGCTCAGTAGTTGTGGCACACAGGCTTAGCTGCTCCGCGGCATGTGGGATCTTCCCGGACCAGGGCTCGAACCGTGTCCCCTGCCTTGGCAGGCGGATTCCTAACCACTGAGCCAACAAGGAAGCCCTCCATGGTCTTTTGAAATGCTAAAAATTTTGACAACTATAAAAGAAAAAATGATTCCTTTTAGCAGAAGTAAAGGAAAGGAAAAAGATTAAATGAAAGAACTTCTTGGCTATGAAATACGAGAGTTTAGTGAAAGAAGTAGTGGCTTTAATTGATAGACGTGTTCTACAGGTAAACAATCATTTCTCTCAAGTTGTCTGAATCAATCCTATCTAAGGCAAGGATATTACCTGCACTTAAATAATGTTACTATGTATTATACGATGAGGGACAGTATCCCTTAATTTATCAATCCTGCATTTTTAACAGAACCAGTATTCATATAAGTGGATATCCAAATCATGAAGTTTACCGGATGTTTGTAAGAACCCCCCCCACCAAAGGCCATAAGTTTTGCCCTTTTGAAATCTTAAATTGCAAGCACTGGTGCTTCTAGAGCAACTTTTTGATTCAGGATGAGAAGGCTGAACCACATGGGGAATGACTAGAGATAAAGGTTTGATGGTAGCTGGGGTATCCATTCTCTTCAGTTCCTCTCCCCCACCCCACCTCCTTGCTCACAGACCCTGGAGAAGCAGGAAGCTGGAAGCATGGCCAAGCTTGGGGGCACAGTGGGAATTAGATTTTCGTTCCATCACATCCACCATCTGGTACTTCTCTTTCTCACTGTCTGCCTGCATCTCCTTTTGGGGGCCTCTGGCTTTCAGCTTTTTCCTTTCTCCTTTTTTTGATATTCTGTTTCCCTACCAGCCCTTTTCATTCTGTCTTCTCTTTTCTATTTCCATTTATCTGCGATCCCTTAGTTTGTTCTTTCTCTATAGAAATCATTTAAAAAGTCACCTGTATCTCAAGAAACTTTTTCAAGAATAAAATATATCTAACTCTGTATTTGTGAGTCTTGGTCCTTTGAGGATCAGATATCAAAAACAAGGTATCAAGAATTAAATATGCAAAGAATGTATTAGGAAGAATGCCAGTGAGAGAAAGTGGAGAGGGAGCCAGGGGAGACTAGGAAAGACCATGATGGAGGTTGGATCCAGAGAAGAGAGAGGGACTTAAAGAAAGGTCAGGTGCAAGCGTCTAGTCAGTGCAGTTCTAAGGAAAATTCAGCAGGGGGAGCTCATGAGTCAGTGTCACTCACCAGAGTCCTCTGTTTATCAGGAAAGGGCCTTAACATCCCTGCTGTGCTCAGTCACTGGCTGGGAGCAGCCCGTGGGAAGCAGGGCCTCAGTCAGAGTGCAGAGATGGATCGCAGAGTACAGAAGCTTGAGGCCATCAGCAAATGACGTTCTCTGCCTATGGAGATCTGTGAGGTGCATTCTCCTGGTCACCATACTACTGTTCTTAGAGCTGTGGCCCTTGAGTGTGTGTGTCTATGTGTGTGTGCAGTAAATATCTGTATTTATTAAATGTAGACCTTACTTTTTGACAAAAGGATTTGGAATATGTAAGTAAAATAGCCCCTTGGGCCCTTTGCCAAACTAGAGACCTGCTCCAAGTAATTACCTTTAGATCTACATTTGCTAAGCTGGTGAAAATGAGACATAGTTTTCAGCAGGAAAATGAAGTTATTCAACAAGCTAATGGTAAGAAGTATTGTGCATATTCCAATAAATGTCAGCAGCCATCATCACTGCTCCTGTATTTTCATCTAAAGAGACATTTGTCTGATTATTAAATTTCTTTGACAATGTGCCTCAGTACAATCACCAGAAAACATAACAGCTGGTAGAAAGTTGCCTTTTATGTGAACAATAGTTGTTGTAAAGCTGTATAAAAATCACATAAGAGGTAAAAGTAAATACTGAGGATTGTGTTGAATCTTGTGGATTTTGAACTAGACCAGTTAGAATTAAATGTAAAATTGAATAGCTATTGCTGAATATAATACTTAACCAAATAAGGGTATTCTGTATTTCATAACTTCTAAAAACATTAGGCCAGTGGTTATAAAGGGTCATGATAATTAGGAAGCCAGAATTATATGTTCCGATCCTCAGCCACTGATAAATTATTCTATATCTTGTCATATGTTCAGTAGAGGTAGCATATCTAGCAAGAGAAAAATGAAGAATACAACACAATACAGAAGTAATCAAGGAAAGATGAGAAGGAGACTAGTTTAAAGAAACTATTACAATATTTATTTCTAAACACATTTTTATGACATCCCAGATTTTGACTCTTCTCAGACCCCACTCACATGATAGTCTCAGCATATTAGCGTCATGATTTTATCTAAGCACACCTATTATTTCAGTTAAAACCCAAACATAAGTAGAAATGATAAATGAGAAGAAAAAATAGACTTTGAGTAGGGTATAGTAAGGATTGAGAGGTGGTTTTCTGCCCTATTTGGGGAGGTTGATGACAATTCAGCAATACCATGGAATCAGTGGCAGTGATGATGGTCTAGAACTTTGGGGAGTTGACAAGCTATCTGAGTCAGAGTTCTCCAGAAAAACAGAACCAATAGGATGTGTACATATAGAGAAAGAAATTTATTATATGGAATTGGCTCACATAATTATGGAGGCTGGGAAGTCCAAAATCTGCCAGGTAGACCAGCAGGCTGGAGACCCAGGGGAGGTGATGTTCCAGTTGGAGGATGTCTGCTGTAGAACCAGGTCAGACTTACTTTGCAGGTGAAGTCCGAAGACAGTCTGCTGTCAGATTTTCTCTTGCTCACAGGAGGCCTGTCTTTTTGTTCTATTCAGGCCTTCAGCTGATTGTATGAGGCCCACCCACACTGTAAAGAGCAATCCGCTTTACTCACAGTCCCTTGATTTAAATGTTAATTCCATCCCCAAACATCCTCACAGATAACACAAAATAACATTTGACCAAATATCTGGACACCTCAAGACCCAGGCAAGCTGACGTCTAAAATGAACCATCGCAGGGCAGAAATTGAGACACAGATGTAGAGAACAAACGTATGGACACCAAGGGGGGGAAGTGGTAGCGGGAGGTGGTGGTGGTGTGATGAATTGGGAGATTGGGATTGACATATATACACTAATATGTATAAAATGGATAACTAATAAGAATCTGCTGTATAAAAAGATAAATAAAATTCAAAAATAAAATAAAATGAACCATCATACAAACCTTCCAGATTCCTTACCTCTGGTAGCAGGAATAGTAAGCTAAGTGATGTCCAGCCCACTCTGATTCTACGTTAACAGTGAGAATAGTCTCTAGGAGTTGGGTCAGGTACCCCATTAAAAAAATTTTCAGAAATGTATGCCCTCTTCTTAGACTTAACTTCCTAAGTTGTTGAAATTCAAAGTGCAGTGTATTATTGGTCTTTCCTTTATGCAACATTTTACTGAGATATAGCATATATTCAGTAAATTGCCCAAATCTGAGGTGACAATGAAATATCTGTATCTGTCTCTATATCTCCATGTAACCACCATCCAAAACAATACGTAGATCATTTTCAACATTCCAGAAGAGGCTCTCATTTTCCTTTTCAATTAATGGACCCCAGAGGAAAACACAGCTCTGACTTCTATCACTGAAGATTCTACTTTGCCTTTTCCTGAATGTCATATCAGTGACATCACAGAAAATTTCCTCTATTAATATCTGGCTTCCTTCATGTTAAGTCTGAAACTGCAAAAGGACTGTCATTACACTACTTGTGAGATAACAAATTAGCTTGCCATAGTTTTATATATATATATGGTATATATGTGATATATTTTTTAAACAAGACCTTGGGTCAGACACACAGATGGTTTATTACCCACAGCAAAAAGCAGCCAGAGCAGTATCTCAGCACACATTCTCCATGTCCCAGTCTTCACAAGGTGACAGAATGAGCGCCAGATGTTTATCTGACCTGCCTCAGGTTTACATCACAAGAGCAGAACCCTGAAAGGGTGAGACTTGGAACTTCTTTGGAGTGGCTGGCATTATCTCCAGCACATCGCTGCCATTCTCCTGCCAAGAGAAAAAGGCTTTTACTCTACAATGTAAATCACCTTCTCCCGGGAAAGTGGGGGAGCGATAGGATGACCATCCTGGAACATAAGCCAATGCCTCTGGAAGTCTCTGGAGATTTCTGTCTTTAGGGAGATACTACCTCTAGCTTCTAAGGCATGTTCCCAAGGCCATCCCTGTACTCAGAATGCCCAGGCCATGCAGAAAGACTGAGAAATCCAGGGAAAATTATCTCCCAACATCATCAACTTTTCCTTGAGATTAATACACGTTTGCATAAAGCAGTAGTTTATTCTTCCCTTGCTGATATACACAATTACTGCAGTTGATGTATTTAGAAATTGGCTGTTGAGCACCTACCATGTGCCCAGGTCTACCATAATAAAAGGGCTGGCATGCCTACAACTATGAATTGTGGAATCTAGGGAGAGAGTTTAACGTGAGTTCCATAGATCTCTTAGTAGTACATATTTGGTGTTCGGGTAGCTCATGATCCTTTCAAAATTCTACTTAAAACTTTGAGTCATGTTATATGCATTTTTCTGGGGAGAAAAACCATTGCTTTTATCAGATATATTAATATGTCTGTAATTCAAAAGATTAAGAGTTCCTAGCATGGTAATTCCATCTCTGCAAGATTCCAACAGACTCTCTGTGGTTTTGTTTCTTCCTGACAGATCTGGACCCTGAGCCTCTAGTTTCCTTAAACTGCTCCCATTGTCTTACCTTCTCACCAGAACAGTGGAATTTCCAAGACAAATTGAAAAGAATGATTGAAAAAGGTAGTAGGTATAGGTGAAGTAAGTCAGACAGAGAAAGGCAAATATCACGTGATATCACTTATACGTGGAATCTAAAAGATGATACAAATGAACTTATTTACAAAACAGAAGGATACTCACAGACATAGAAAACAAAATTATGGTTACCAAAGGGGAAAGTGGGGGGAGGAATAAATTAGGACTTTGGGATTAACAGATACCCACTAATATATATAAAATAGATAAACAACAAGGACCTACTGTATAGCACAGGGAACTATATTCAATATCTTGTAATAACCTATAATGGAAAAGAATCTGAAAAAGAATATATATATATACATGTATATATATGAATTACTTTGCTGTATACCTGAAACTAACACAACACTGTAAATCAACTATACTTCAATTTAAAAAAGGAAAGAGATGGTAGATAATAGTGCTCAAATTAAGGACAAAACCACCTCAGACAAGTCAGTTTACAATTTTTCTGGCTTCTTTTTTTTTTAGTATCTTTGTTAAGAACGCACCAGTAAAACACTCAAGACCAAGGTCTGAGACCCACCAGAGTGCTATACTCTCCCCAGGACTTAATCTGAAAAAAAAACCCTACTGTCCCCAAATGCCCCAGCCTGCCCCCACTAGTATGACACGTTTATAGCAAATTTTCCTAAATTTGATACTCACCTGCATGTGTTCAATCTCTTCTCACCCAGCACTGAAAATAAATTTAACAAATGTTCTCTTTTCATCATTTGAATTTTTGCCTTTTTGGAATATTTGCATTTTAACAGGAGTATGCCTGAAAAATAAGTCTTTGCTCGAGGGAATGTATTACTAATGTGAAAATGTTAGGCATCTGTTACAATCTAGTTGAAGAGGGATTTAAGATAAATAAGCTTTCCTGTCACACTGTCACACAGCAGTGCTCACATCACGTCGTCATCTCCTTAGATAGGCTTCATAAAATTCTCTACTTTTCTGATTGAAAAAGTTGCTCTTCGGAACAACATGACGGCACACACAATTGCCACGTGGTGTGGTGACAAGGACACTTAGCCCGACCTTCCAAGACCAGAGTCCAAATCATGGGTCTGCACTCAGTCCGGCATGACCTTGGGTACATTGATTAATCTCCCAGAGATTCAGTCAGCTTATGGGTAATACTGAGATCATGATGCTTGTGTTAGCACTTTATCAAGTGAAAGATGTTTTACGAACTTGGGTAATATTATGCCGCAATCACGCCACAACCACCCCGTGTGACCTCATCTGGACCTCATCTGCTGGTTACAAAAACATTTCTTCAACATTCAAAATGGCAGTGCTATCGAGATGAAAGTTTTGAAACATAGTCCTGTTGGACTTTGGGTAACAGTTGCAGGATGGAAGGAAAGAGGGGGAAAGAAGGAGTTGAGGAAAAGAGATTCTGCTATTTTTAAAAAATTTTTATTGGAGTATAGTTGATTCACAACGTGGTGTTAATTTCTGCTGTACAGCAAAGTGAATCAGTTACACGTATAGCCACTCTTTTTTAGATTCTTTTCCCATATAGGTCATTACAGAGTACTGAGTAAAGTTCCCTGTGCTATACAGTAAGTCCTTATTAGTTATCTATTTTATACATAGCAGTGTGTATGTGTCAATCCCAATCTCCCAATGTATCCCCCCTTCTCCCCTGGTAACCATAAGTTTGGTTTCTACATCTGTGACTCTATTTCTGAGATTTTGCTATCTTGTGAATGTGCAAGATTTGCTCTCCTTGGAGGAAAAGTGACAGCTGGTGACTTTGCAGTGTGGAACCCATAGCATAAAGGTTTAGGGCTCTGTTATTAACCAACAGTGTGTTGCCAACCAGTGTTAGCAAGCATTTCAAGTGTCTCTTCATTAGTCAGGAGTGGGGAGAGATCAACAATTCAGTCACAAAGATATAGGAAGCCTGTATCTTAATACTGTTAGCCTTGTAGGCAGGTTAGCGATAACAGCTCTGTGGGCTCACAAGTGTGTGTTTCAGGTAATCTATATCCTCATAAATTTGGGAGTGTACGAAGCAAGCAACCACATTCACTGCTTATGGAAAACAGAACAAGTATCTCACAGCGAGCATTAAGATTGAACGATGCCTGAGCTATGGGAGCCCTGTTGATTCCAAATTTATAATAATGTCTGTGGAAAGGTGGAGAACAATAAGGAAACATAATGACTTATGTTCCTTGGCTTAGGACAATGCAAGGTAGGTCAATTGTTGTAGTCATATCTTTGTCCAGAGAAACTGCCGTTTTAACTCCCTACTTCATAGCTTCTCGTCTGAAAAGTTTTCTCGGTGGAGAAGGCTTCCTGTGTTTCTGGATGAGGATGAGAATAGTAGCATAATGCCAGTTACTTTTTAGAAAGATAGAACAAATAAAGAGTCCAGAAGTGGGGGTGAGGGAGGGGTTGGGAAAGAGAGCATACTGGCATTTGGTCAGAAAGAAATTAAACTTAGGGATAAGGGGAGAACTTAACTAACTCATTATTTTCTTTGCCCTCCCATTCCTATCAAATCTTGTACAATTTTTTTTTTAAAAAAGTGAGAAAGAGATGTGCCATTTTTTATAGTTAATACTCCATCATAAATGAGCAGCAATTAATTAGAGAATATAATGGATGTCTTTTGGTACTTGAGAAACACAAATGGAATTAGAGAGTTTAGAGTTTTCAAATAGAATGAACTCTATAACTTCCAATTTCTTTCTTTGGCTTACCACGGTCACGTTATTATTATTATTATTTTTGTCCCTAAAGGTGATCTAATTTATTTTCTCCAAAAGCTTAACATCCTTACAGTAGGCTTGAAATTTTGACATATCGACATCATGAGGAAAGATCGGGAACCTTAGTGTCAAATTGTGAAGTCTTTATTAGAAAGTACAAAGTCAACAGAAGACAGTTACTTGGAGATTTACTACTCTTAAAGGAAGTAATATATCAGTTTGCTCTTAGACATGGCCCAAGAGATGCCTGCTTGGGAAGTTTGGAAAGCTCCAGGTGGGGGGCTTTCTATCCTTCTCTTCATACCTGCAACTCCAGAAGTTAATACACAGAGTTTTAAGTAATAACGATACACATCATTTTTCCTTGGCTTCTCGGAGTAAATTGTTCTAAGAGAAGAAAAGTACTATGCTTCATATAATGCTTTACTATAATTCCCTAAGAATGTAACGGTACTATTCTATTCTCTAGATGTTTGTGGGGGAATTGGAAAAAAATTAACCTGGCATTCAAATTGAGCTTATTCTTCTAGTCTCTATTGCTGTACCTAGAACTTGGAGAGTCAGAGAATGTATCTACAGCCCAGTGAATGTTTGTACCTTTGTGATTTTTGAGTCACTTTGTAGAACAGGTCAGGTTTCTGAGTGTTCTTGGTTGGGGGAGTCTAATATGTAAAGTTTGTAAAACTTAAGGAACAAATCTTTATTTCCTGCCTTAATGGGTTAAGAAGTCTCCTTTCAGCCCATAATTTTATGGGGTGTTATTTCAGAAAATAATAATATTTAATGTAGGTTTTTTTGTGTGTTTTTTTTTTTTTTTTTACTATTTTGGTCTTAAGAATCATTGAGGTAAAGAGCTTCTAGAGAATTTATTCTTAATCTCTGGATCCTCTCTTCAATAAATCATGTATATAGAAATGTGGAAATTTCACAGACCCTCTGAAACTTATTCATACACCAATAGATCCATGGTTGCCAAGTTTAAAACCACTGTTGTAGAGGAATTGGAATTGTATCAGCTTAAACAGATTAATATCACACCCTAGATAGTGCCAGGGACTCAGTAAGCACTTCATAAAACCTTTTGGGGAAAATAGCAGATGGAATATTTTTTCATTCTCTGCTCTGAAATTACATTTCCTAGGCCTCTCAGAGACCCAATAAGGTCATTAGTTGTCATTTCCAAGATTCCTGCTTTTCATTGCTCAACTGCAAGGGATGAGAGGCAGGAGAATAACGTCCATATTTCAGCATTTCATGAATCTGATTGTTACGTGATCTCAGAAGGTTACAGTTAGGCTCTTCTCTCTTGTCTTTCATTTGTATGACAACTGGATTTGTTAATGAAGGAAACTAAATGAGCTTTAAATGGTTTTGTAAAGGAGAGACAAATATTTGGTTTGTTTTCTTTTAAAATTTTTTTTTCAATTGCCCGCCTCTCTTTCTCTCTCCCTGTCTCTCTCTCGTTCTCTCTCTAGGCACACAAGAAGTTGTCGGGTATTGCTCAAATTTTATAATATGGTAATGAAATACTTTGATCATGAGAAGCAAACGAATGTTTAGTAATTCAACCAAAACAGATAGAATCATCTGAGTTTTATAATACAGTTTTAGCTTTAGATACCACTTCAAAATCCACCTGCTTACTTAAACTCAACCATCATAATTTTACATCCCTTGTTACTTTGTCATTGAACTATTCTGGTTTTAAGAAAATGAAAAGTAATTTTTTAAAGTGAGAACAATAAAGGAAGTTTGTGCAATTCATTTTTCTCTGATTAAAGAACACATACACAAATTTACCTCTGTAGTTGAAAAGCTGTACAAATAATAAATTTCATCCTTGATTGACCCTAATATTTTTGTCATTAATATGGGAAATGATCAGTCAAGACAAGAGGAAAGGACATTTTATTTTCATGGTGAAACTTCTGCAGAATATTACAGGGTTCTTGGACTATATGTAAGCTAAAAGTTTGACCTTTTGTTAAATAATTTATAAACTGAGTCTTTTAAAAATTTGTATTGAGGAAAATTTCAAATACATGCAAAAGAAGAGAGAATAGTATGACTTTGTGACCAATCTTTAAATTGATTTTGAAGTCACTGGTTGAATTACGGTATTCTAGAAAAAGTGTTAACAGTTACTGCCTTATTTCTGTCCCTTTCTTACTTCCTGTCACACCTTATTAGAATTGAAGCTAGGTAAATGCCTTTTTATGTAAAATTAATAGATGCTCATTAAGAAAAAGTCAAACCATTAGGAAAAGTACAAAGAAAAAAACATATTTAAAACCATATCAATTTCCACCACCTCCAAATTACTCTAGTTATTATTTTGTGAACAGCATTTTATGCATCTTCTTATAAAGAGATCAATAGGTAATAGAGTAAAAAGTATTATCATGCTATATTCAGTATTTAAAATGAAAATTATGGGATTTAAAGGAAAAGAAACTGAAGCAAAACTAAAATAATTGTTTCTTCACGAGATACTCAATTCTTAAAATGTCTTTACATTTTAATATAAAGAGTTTATTAAAAAGTACATAGTTCTACTATAAATAGTATCTATTTGCATTTTGACTTGAAACCATAACTCCCATAATTCTGTATTTAAATGGATTCGCTATTTACCACCAGTTTTTTTTATCATGTTTTATCCATATCCAAGTTTTTATTATGCTTCATCTCTCGCCTTCCTGGCATTCATTCTGCTCAAGAATGTTTTGGTCCCTAAGCTGTTAACAGATTTGCTAACTTCAAGGAAATGTCTTTATCTGAAGACACTTTGGACAGTATGAGCTATTGGGCCACTCTCTCGGAACGTTGTAGCTATCGTTCACTATCTTCAGGAGTTGAACGCTGCCTTAGAGACATCCGCAGCTAACCCTATTTTTACCCTTTGTATACCATTCACTTTTCTTATCACATGCTCAATTTTTTTTTGAATTGTTCAAGTACAGCCACTTTTACAAACATCTCCAATGATTCTGTCTGAATTTTTCGAAGATATAATGTTCCCTTTCAATTTGCAGATTCAAGGTTTTTCTCAGTTCTATGGTATTTTCACCTGTGATGTTACTTTATAATTTTAACTGTTCCATTTTTTCCATACTCTTCTTCAGCAATTATGGATATACTGGATCTCCTTTTCTTCCATATCTATCAACTTACAAACAGTAATTGTCCATTTCTTTATTATTCTCCATTTGGAGAAATTCTCCATTTCTTTCTTATTATTATTATTCTTCTCCATTTGGAGAAATGGAGAAATTCTCCATTTCTTTATTATTATATTATTATTATTATCCTAATGTGACTTTCATCTTTATCATGGTTTAGTTTTCTCTTATATTTCCTCTATGAATTGTACCGGCTCAATTTTTTTCTCCATCCATTATCTTATAATTTCTTCTTTGAATCCTTACATCTACCCTATGAGATCTTTTCAGGAGTTATTATGCAATTTGCAATTTTTTTGAGACCTAACAGGTTGAATGTTTTTGTAATATAAGCATAGCTGTTTCAGTATTTTGTAGGTGTGCCTTATAGTTTGAGGTTGTAAACTTCCTTGTTTCACTGGAGACGAAGAGCTCTTCTATTTCTTCTATTTTTTCTTCATTGCTCACAGAGGGATTTAGGAAAGGAGAGCGGAATTCTAGAAAAGTCTTTGCTCAACCATCTTTGACATAAGGCTTACATAGAAGTTTAAGTCCAAAGTTTTACACTGCTTCAGTGCTATGAAGACTTCATAGATAGCCACCCAACTATCTGGGTGGAGCGGCTTCCTTTCCCTAGGAATGAGCAAGTTCTTAGAATGAACTGATTGCAAGAGCTAAGAACACAGGATTAGTTTTCCAATTCTTCCAACCACCTTCACCCCAGAAAGTTGGAGGATAGGATCACTTGCCCTGATACCTGTGGTGTGGACACAGGGTGAGACACTGTGGGTATGGTTGGAGAAAGCTTTTTTTTTTTTTGACCACATAGAAGAGAAATATGGAGTGTTCGAATCAGCAGCTTGACTGTGTATCTGAAAGACTGGGCTGATTTTGGCCATTTTGTACCCTGAATAAGTTTTTACTATACAGAGGGTTGAGATATGAATATTGCACTTCGGAGGTTCCTTTCCTGTTCAAAGGCAAAAAAGTAACCAAAAGCTTTGCCAGGAGTTTTTACAGCAATAGGAATAGAGTCTAGCTGGAAATACTAACTAGATCATAAGTTTCTCAAGTGACCATATTTTATTTATCTTTGCATTTACAGTACCTTGCACAGTGTTTGGAAAATAATAGGTGCATAATATTAACAATAATAACTGATAGCCAGATGCATATTGGTGATGGGCACTATGCCAATCACATTCAATTCTCATGCAAAAAGAACAACTCTTTACCCTTCTTGATTAGGGAAGTGAGGCTCAGAAAAGTAAATGCCCAAGATTACACTGCTATTAAATAGACGGAGTCAAGATTTGAACGCAGGCTAACTGACTACAGAGTACATCAACTTAACTAAGTATACGAACTTAACCACCAAGAAAGGGATGAGGGAGCCAGGGAAGGAAAGAAAGACGAACGGGAGGCACAGTGAGAAGAATGATTGATATAAGCAAGAATTTTAAGGTATTGAAACATTGTTATACAAAAAGGAGAACAGATACCCTTTGAGCAGCCAGTGGGAAGCATGATTTTGCCATGGAGACTCAATACTAGAGGCACAGGAAAAAAGCAATACACCTGAATGCACACACAAAAAGTCTGTTACAAACCAAAGCTGGCCTCCTGGTGGTGAGAAGACAATTGTGGACATGGGGAATGTAGAAACCAATATGGAGAGATCGTGTTTGCCTTTGCAAGGTTCCATGCTGTTCTTAACTTCTGCCTTCCTGACCACTATCATTTTCTTGAATGTCTTGGGAAAGTGTAAACAACATGGGAACAACACTATTGTACCCGATATGGACCATGTAACTCTTGAGAACACAGTCATCTTGACTAGCCAAGAATAGCTAACTGTAGTGGGCCCCAACTCTATTAAGCAATAGTTGGTGGGATGCAGGTTTGATGGGATAGAATATCAAAGGACCTCTTAGGCCTTTCCTCAGTTGGTTTTCTTTATACCTTTGAGTTTGGTTACGTATGTGCAAGTGTGTGTCTGTGTATGAATCTATAAGCTGTCAAAAATTCAGTCTAGACTAGGAAAACATAAACCAACAATACTCAATAATCTCCATCTAACCTGGGTGCTAATATTACTTAGAGGAAGGAAGTATTCTGTGGGTCTAGACAGTGTGATCCCAGCTAAGGGAAAAGCAGTTTAGTGAGTCAAAGGTGTGTATTCTGGGCCTGGCTTTCCCTCTCTGTAGCTGAGTGACATGATCATGCTTGGCTTCAACTCCCCATAATTTGAGGACAATTCTGCTTGCCCAACCTACATTTGCTTCACTGGTTCCAAAACCTATATAAAAATAGACAAATTGCAGATACTCTTCACAAGCCAGAGGAGCTAGAGTATGCACTAAGCAGTTTAAGAGTCCTCTGAGTACCAGATGTCTTCTGTCTCTGGATGTGAGCCTGGCCATGCTCAAACCTTACTCACTATGACTTCCCACTCCTTTTTTTTTAAACATCTTTATTGGAGTATAATTGCATTACAATGTTGTGTTAGTTTCTGCTATATAACAAAGTGAATCAGCTATACGTATACATATGTCCCATATCCCCACCCTCTTGCATCTCCCTCCCACCCTCCCTATCCGAACCCTCTAGGTGGACACAAAGCACCGAGCTGATCTCCCTGTGCTATGTGACTGCTTCCCAGTAGCTATCTATTTTACATTTGGTAGTGTATATAAGTCCATGCCACTCTCTCACTTCGTCCCAGCTTACCCTTCCCCCTCCCCGTGTCCTCAAGTCCATTCTCTACATCTGTGTCTTTATTCCTGTCCTGCCCCTAGGTTCTTCAGAACCATGTTTTTTTTTTAGATTCCATATAAATGTGTTAGCATATGGTATTTGTTTTTCTCTTTCTGACTTACTTCACTCTGTACGACAAACTCTAAGTCCATCCACCTCACTACAGATAACTCAATTTCGTGTCTTTTTATGGCTGAGTAATATTCCACTGTATATATGTGCCACATCTTTATCCATTCATCTGTTGATGGACACTTAGATTGCTTGCATGTCCTGACTACTGTAAATAGTGCTGCAATGAACATTGTGGTACATGACTCTTTTTGAATTATGGTTTTCTCAGGGTATATGCCCAGTAGTGGGATTGCTGGATCATATGGTAGTTCTATTTTTAGTTTTTTAAGGAACCTCCATACTGTTCTCCATAGTGGCTGTATCAATTTACATTCCCCCAAACAGTGCGAGAGGGTTTCCTTTTCTCCACATCCTCTCCAGAATTAGTTGTTTGTAGATTTTTTGATGATGGCCATTCTGACCAGTGTGAGGTGATATTCCATTGTAGTTTTGATTTGCATTTCTCTAATGATTAGTGATGCTGAGCATTCTTTCATGTGTTTGTTGGCAATCTATATATCTTCTTTGGAGAAATGTCTGTTTAGGTCTTCTGCCCATTTTTGGATTGGGTTGTTTGTTTTATTGATGTTGAGCTGCATGAGCTGCTTGTATAGTTTGGAGATTAATCCTTTGTCAGTTGCTTCATTTGTAAATATTTTCTCTCATTCTGAGGGTTGTCTTTCAGTCTTGTTTATGGTTTCCTTTGCTGTGCAAAAGCTTTTAAGTTTCATTAGGTGCCATTTGTTTATTTTTGTTTTTATTTCCATTTCTCTAGGAGGTGGGTCAAAAAGGATCTTGCTGTGATTTATGTCATAGAGTGCTCTGCCTATGCTTTCCTCTAAGAGTTTGATAGTGTCTGGCCTTACATTTAGGTCTTTAATCCATTTTGAGTTTATTTTTCTGTATGATGTTAGGGAGTGTTCTAATTTCATTCTTTGACATGTAGCTGTCCAAATTTCCCAGCACCACTTATTGAAGAGGCTGTCTTTTCTCCATTGTATATTCTTGCCTCCTTTATCAAAGATAAGGTGACCATATGTGCATGGGTTTATCTCTGGGCTTTCTATCCTGTTCCATTGATCTATATTTCTGTTTTTGTGCCAGTACCATACTATCTTGATTACTGTAGCTTTGTAGTAGAGTCTGAAGTCAGGGAGCCTGATTCCTCCAGCTCCATTTTTCTTTCTCAAGATTGCTTTGGCTATTCAGGGTCTTTTGTGTTTCCATACAAGTGGTGAAATTTTTTGTTCTAGTTCTTATTTTGTAACATCTTTGTCTGGTTTTGGTATCAGGGTGATGGTGGCCTTGTGGAAAGAGTGTGGGCGTGTTCCTCCCTCTGCTATATTTTGGAAGAGTTTGAGAAGGATAGGTGTTAGCTCTTCTCTAAATGTTTGATAGAATTCGCCTGTGAAGCCATCTGGTCCTGGGCTTTTGTTTGTTGGAAGATTTTAAATCACAGTTTCAGTTTCAGTGCTTGTGCTTGGTCTGTTTATATTTTCTCTTTCTTCCTGGTTCAGTCTCGGAAGGTTGTGCTTTTCTAAAATTTGTCCATTTCTTCCACGTTGTCCATTTTATTGGCATAGAGTTGCTTGTAGTAATCTCTCATGAGCCTTTGTATTTCTGCAGTGTCAGTTGTTACTTCTCCTTTCTCATTTCTAATTCCGTTGATTTGAGTCTTCTCCTTTTTTTTCTTGATGAGTCTGGCTAATGGTTTATCAATTTTGTTTAACTTCTCAAAGAACAAGCTTTTAGTTTTATTGATCTTTGCTGTCATTTCCTTGATTTCTTTTTCATTTATTTCTGATCTGATCTTTATGATTTCTTTCCTTCTGCTAACTTTGGGGTATTTTTGTTCTTCTTTCTCTAATTGCTTTAAGTGTAAGGTTAAGTTGTTTATTGAGATTTTGCTTGTTTCTTGAGGTAGGATTGTATTGCTATAAACTTCCCTCTTAGAACTGCTTTTGCCACATCCCATAGTTTTGAGGCCATTGTGTTTTCATTGTCATTTGTTTCTAGGTACTTTTTGATTTCCTTTTTGATTTCTTCAGTGATCTCTTGGTTATTTAGTAGTGTATTGTTTAGCCTCCATGTGTTTGTATTTTTTACAGATTTTTTTCCTGTAATTGATATCTAGTCTCATAGTGTTGTGGTAGGAAAAGATACTTGATACGATTTCCATTTTCTTAAATTTACCAAGGATTGATTTGTGACCCAGATATGATCTATCCTGGAGAATGTTCCATGAGCACTTGAGAAGAAACTGTATTCTGTTGTTTTTGGATGGAATGTCCTATAACTATCAATTAAGTCCATCTTGTTTAATGTGTCCTTTAAAGCTTGTATTTCCTTATTTATTTTCATTTTGAATGATCTGTCCTTTGGTGAAAGTAGGGTGTTAAAGTCCCCTACTATGATTGTGTTACTGTCGATTTCCCCTTTTATGGCTGTTAGTATTTGCCTTATGTATTGAGGTGCTCCTATGTTGAGTGCAGAAATATTTACAATTGTTATATCTTCTTGTTGGATCGATCCCTTGATCATTATGTAGTGTCCTTCTTTGTCTCTTGTAATAGTCTTTATTTTAAAATCCATTTTTTCTGATATAAGAATTGCTACTCCAGCTTTCTTTTGATTTCCATTTGCATGGAAAATCTTTTTCCATCCCCTCACTTTCAGTCTGTATGTGTCCCTAGGTCTGAAGTGGGTCTCTTGGAGACAGCACAAATATGGGTCTTGTTTTTGTATCCTTTCAACCAGTCTATGTCTTTTGGTTGAAGCATTTAATCCATTTACATTTGAGGTAATTATTGACATGTATGTTCCTATTACCATTTTCTTAATTGTTCTGGGTTTGTTATTGTAGGTCTTTTCCTTCTCTTGTGTTTCCTGCCTAGAGAAGTTCCTTTAGCTATGTTGTAAAGCTGGTTTGGTGGTGCTGAATTCTCTTAGTTTTTGCTTGTCTGTAAAGGTTTTAATTTCTCTGTCAAATCTTAATGAGATCCTTGCTGGGTAGAGTAATCTTTGTTGTAGGTTCTCCCCTTTCATCCCTTTAAATATGTCCTGCCACTCCCTTCTGGCTTGCAGAGTTTCTGCTGAAAGATCAGCTGTTCACCAAATGGGGATTCCCTTGTATTTTAGTTGTTGCTTTTCCCTTGCTGCTTTTAATATTTTTTCTTTGTATGTAATTTTTGATAGCTTGATTAATATGTGTCTTGACATGTTTCTCCTTCGATTTATCCTGTATGGGACTCTCTGCACTTCCTGGGCTTGATTGACTATTTCCCTTCCCATATTAGGGAAGTTTTCAACTATAATCTCTTCAAATATTTTTCTCAGTCCCTTCTTTTTCTCTTCTTCTTCTGGTACCCCTATAATTGGAATGTTGGTGTGTTTAATATTGTCCCAGAGGTCTCTGACACTGTCTTCAGTTCTTTTCATTTTGTTTTCTTTATTCTGCTCTGCGGTAGTTATTTCCACTATTTTATCTTCCAGGTCACTTATCCGTTCTTCTGCCTCAGTTATTCTGCTATTGATTCCTTCTAGAGAATTTTTAATTTCATTTATTTTGTTGTTCATCATTGTTTGCTCTTTAGTTCTTCTAGGTCCTTGTTAAACATTTCTTGTATTTTCTCCATTCTATGTCCAATATTTTGGATCATCTTTACTATCATTATTCTGAATTCTTTTTCAGGTAGACTTCCTATTTCCTCTTCATTTGTTTAGTCTGGTGTGTTTTTACTTTGCTCCTTCATCTGCTGCGTATTTCTCTGTCTTCTCATTTTGCTTAACTTACCGTGTTTGGGATCTCCTTTTCGCAGGCTGCAGGTTCGTAGTTCCCATTGTTTTTGGTGTCTGCTCCCAGTGGGTAATGTTGTTTCAGTGAGTTGTGTAGGCTTCCTGGTGGAGGGGATCAGTGTCTCTGTTCTGGTGGATGAGACTGGATCTTGTCTTTCTGGTGGGCAGGACCGTGTCTCGTGGTGTGTTTTGGGGTGTCTGTGAACTTATTATGATTTTAGGCAGCCTCTCTGCTAATGGGTGGGGTTGTGTTCCTGTCTTGCTAGTTGTTTGGCATGGGGTGTCCAGCACTGTAGTATGTTGGTCATTGAGTGGAGCTGGGTCTTAACATTGAGGTGGAGATCTCTGGGAGAGCTCTCGCCAATTGATATTACATGGGGCAGGGAGGTCTCTGGTGTCCCAAAGTCCTGAATTTGGCTCTCCTACCTCAGAGGCTCAGGCTGACACCAGGCTGGAGCACTAAGACCCTGTCAGCCACATGGCCAGGTATGTGGGGAGTTTTTTGCCTTTTGGGAAGTCTGAGATCTTCTGCCAGCGTTCAGTAGGGTTTCTGTAGGAGTTGTTCCAGATGTAGATATATTTTTGATGTATTTGTGGGGAGGAAGGTGATCTCCGTATCTTACTCCTCTGCCATCTTGTAGGTCCTTCCATCCAGTATCCCCGCTACATTTTTTCCACAGAAGATATTTTGATTCTTGGGAAGCAAGACCCAAAGTAGCATCTTGGCACTCATAGACAGTTACCACCTGTGTATTTTTTACATAAGAAAGCTCTCCTTTTAGTTTTCCAGTTGTTCAGATCATCTTCAAGGATTGGAATTCTTTATTCTTCTCTTTTCTGTGTTTCTTCTTGCTGTTCATACAGCATCATTCCAACTACCATGATACCAAGTTGCCATACCCTTTCTTTTTGCTTTCATTCAGAAATTGTCTCTTGACCAAAATATCAACACCACAAGCCTGCCCCCTACATCATCTGCAAGCATCTGTATGTGTATTGAACTGACGTCAGATAGATTATGTTTGACAATCAAAGCACAAGAGGCATATTCATCAAGTGATTTTTCAATGTAAGATATACAACCACTACTAATTATTCCTAAGTCTTAGAGATAGTGCTAACACTTTCTGCGTTCTAGGTTTATGGTTAAAATTCTCTGCTCTCTTTCACCATATCTCATTTCCTCTCTCATAGACTATCAACAACTGTACATAACTCTTCATTGATTCCCAAATGCAGCCAGCCTGAGATGAAAGAATAAAAGACATGGTAGTCCCCTAAATAAATAAGCACTTTAGCTGTAAAGAGAAAAATATAGTATAGCTTATTGAAAGTACAAGGAAATCGAGGAAGTTTTGAAAATAAGTTATTCCAAAAGGTATTAAAGTAAAAATCCACAAAACCTTTGATCTATCAAGTCTGTCTTTAGACATAAACTTTATAGAAATACTTGTACAAGTGCACAAATAAGTACAGATAAGTAAGAGTATTAATTGCAGCTCTTTCTTAGTGACAATTGGAAGTAATAAATATCTATTCATGTGGGGATAATTTTTAATACGAGGATATGCCTAAAGAAAAGTCTTAGCCCCTGAATAGTATGGAGTAGATCTCCATGTAGGACAATGAAAGAAGTTCATGAGGCAGAGCTGAAGTTTTTTAAAAAGCAAGTTGCAAACATTAAGTGGAAACATAATCGTATTTTTTACAATTCATGCTTCATGCCCAGGAAGGTGCCTATGGTTTTCAGTTATTCAAGAAGAGTGAAGATGTTTTATAAATGTAAAAGATTCTTAAAATTCATTGTAGGTTTAATGATTTGAGGATTTCTTCAACTGTCTATGTACAAGCACAGATTCTGAAGATTACTCTTGAAAATACTAACAGTGGTTGTTCTAGGGAAGTGGGAGATTGGAAAAGGAAGGTGAGGAGACATTACTTTAGTCTGAAAACCCTAGCCATCAAATGCATATAATTAATAAATAAACTATACGAAAAGTAATTATCTCCGAAAAGAGCTGCAATATCTCCTCCATCCATGACCCAGGCATAGTATTTTCCTTTATCTCTTCCCACCTCACAGACTCTTTTTCCTTCCCTGCCTTATGAGAACAATACATTATAAGACAAGTACAGAGGATGATATAGGATAGATGTTACTGGACTGCAATTTGACTTCTACAATTGGACTTATGCATTTGACAGATTATAGGAGGAATAATGAATCTGAGTTCTTTGCAGTTGCCTTCCATATAGCAGATGGAGATGTGCAGGGCATGTGAGATAGCCATATTTATGGCAGCAATGACTTAGACCCAAGCTTTGATCCCAGAAGAGGTGATGTTATCTGTATCAGTTAGAGTCTATCAACATGGTTTAACAACCCTGTGTTAAACCATTTCCATAAAGAGCATCTGTTTCTTCCAATCTGTCTCTCGCTTGTTGTCCCTAAACACGTGTTCGTACTCACATTTGTCCTTGTGCTTTGATACCATTTAAGGTGGACAAAGGTGTTTTATAAATATAAAAGATGATTTTCAAAGGTGGTTTTAAGGCTTAATATTTTAAACATGATTTAAACTGTAGAGGCTTAGTGTTTTCAGTGGCTTAATGCAATAAAACCCACCTGTTATTTTTGGCTGCTTTATTTAGACCATCTGCATCACAAAGAACGAAAAGCTCAACGGTGGACAGAGAATTGTCTACTCTTCATGTGTCAGTAATTTATTTATTCTCTCTGTCCAAGCCTTCAGGTCATTGCAAAAGGGTTTATCTATTCATTTTCCAGTGCAAGGGAAACCAATATTTGGTGTTTGGCTTTATTAAAAATAATCACAGGGAATTGTATTTTTTGCTACTTAATGGTTTTTCTGTTTCCCCTATGTTAAAATAGCTTGCTGGGTGCATGTATTTTAAGGAACCAGATTCTCTTTTCCTTCTATGACAGGTGGAGTAGCTGCTGAAGAGGTGTTTTTGGTGATGATGAACAAATCACGTGGCGTTCACAGTTCAGGTAGTGATGTGAGCATCACATTTTCTGTTCCTAAATTATGGAGTCCCAGCTAGAGATGAGAATTACAAAGGTCAGGCACTTTGGTCACCAACTATGTCCACTTGAATGGAAAGGTTTTGCAGTCCTTGTCGTCATCTTTTTGCAACATAGGATACTAGAGATCACTTTACTTTAACTTTTCTACTTTACTTGATGACTGTGAGTTTGTTCTCTCTTGGGTTCACTCTCACATCTTTGACCACCTCTAATCATAATCATAGCAACAACAATAATAATAACAGCTTGTATTTATCGAGTACTTACTAAGTTCTAAATACTATGCTAAACACACCACGTATCTGTCATATTTACCCAGCTCCTCCTTTCTCTCATCTTAGGCTTTTCCCCAAACTTACTCATGGGTCTTTTCTTCTACTTACTTACTCATTTCTTCAATGAGAACATTTCACATATGGTTCAGAATACCACCTCTATGTGGATGGGGTCTAACTGCATTTTCAACCTGTCTTAGTCCCTTCAAGCACCTATAACAAAATATCATAAACCAGGTGGCTTATAAACAACAGAAATTTATTTCTCACAGTTCTGGATTCTGGAAAGGCCAAGGTCATGATTCAGACAGATTCAGTGCCTGGTGAGAGCCAGCTCCCTCGCTGACGGCCATCTTCTCATTGTACCGTCATATGGCAAAAGGGATGAGGGAGGTCTCTTTCGGGCCTCTTATAAGGGCATGAATTCCACTCATGAGGACTTTGTTCTCATTACCTAATCAACTCTCAAAGCCCTCACCTCAAAGTACCATCACATTGGAGATTAGGATTTCAACATACGAATTGTGGCGGGGATAGGGGGTGTGGGGAACACACAGACATTCAGATCATAACACAGCCATTGAACTTGAACCTGACTTCCAGTTTCTAGCTGCCTATGGGATGTTTTAGGATTATCTAAGCGGAATGAGAATCTACTATTTATTGAGTGCCTGCCAAGTGCTAGGCACTTGTTAGATATTTTATATATTATCTTTAATCTTCACATAAACAAAGTACATCTCGCTTTAGATTTGGGAAAATTTGGGTACAAATAATTTAATAATTTTCCTGAGACACACTGTTGCTAAGAAGCAAGCTGGGATGTTCAAATGTAATTCTAAAACCCATGACTTTTAAAACATTTCATATGATAAATCTCAGATGTAACACTTTCTCCATATGACTGACTAAGCATCTGAGACTATCACCCATGCACTGCCAGACCTCCCTTTCTATGTTTCCGTTTATCTCCCAGCCAGCCACCTGCTAGGACTTTCATCCAAGCCTTGGTAACCTCAGCCTTAGATCACCCCAGTTACCTCCCTCCCTACTCTTCATTTCTAACCCATCCTGTATGAAAACTATCCAATTTATCTTCCTGTGGCACTGTTCTCCTACTGTCATTTCTGGGCTAAAGAACCTGTAACATCGCCCATGATCTATCCATCAAGATCAAATTATAGATTCAGAGTTTTTCTTCAACTCCTCTAATCTACTTGTCTAAAATGATCATTATTTTATTAATTCATTTCACTCACAACAGTCATTTTACTGGGTTCTTCACTCACTGTGCTCTTTGCCATGCCTTTTCCACTTCCCTGAATCTCTTTCCTCCTCTTCTTGGCCAGTGCAATCTTACCCTGATTCAAAGTTCCAAACCAAGTTCTCTTCTCCCAAGAAAGCCACCTTGCTTGTCTACAGCCCACTAACATCTTTCTTCTCTGAATTCCTGCAGTATTTGCAGTGTGCTCCATGCCCTTATCTACTGCCTTTTATTTGCCTTTCATCGTTTGGGTCTCCAGGCATTAGACGGTAAACTTTTGAGGACGGAGGTCCTTTGTACGACTTCTTGGACCTGGCATAGGAACTTGGCACAGACTGTGTGATCAATAACCACTTTTAGATTAGTTGACTGGCATAAATTGTGTACTTAGAAGTGACAATCATTCTGCCATACAGAGTACAGAGCCTCCCTGAAAACCTTTATCATAACCTGTTTGTCCTACAAGTGTTTGGAATTCCCCACCTTTGACATCATATATGCCTAATAGGAAACAACAAACAATATTTATTTAGCTCCTTAAGTATGTTTCATATCCAACACAGTCTCTCATGCAAAAAGATAATTGTACTTATATGCTGCCATCCTTCAGAACCTGCCTATGGTAACTTTGAAAATGTAATGTCTATCATTTAAAGAGAGAGGGTAAGATAAGATACGCCATAGTACGTTCATAGATTTCTAATCTCCAGTCATGATTCTCTCTTCTTTCCAAAGGACATGCTTACAAAGTATTAAATGAAGAATTTTAAAAGTCCCCTCCATCCCTGAAATGTAATCTCTTACGAAACAGGCTGGAAAGATTCTAAAGAGCAAAAAAGTAGGATGTACTTTAAGTTCTTTTGGGGTCAAAACTAACACTTGAACTAATTCCAAGATAGTGACCTCTGCAGAAATATTTATTGAGCTTTGTTGCAACAAACAGATGGACAGTGTGACAATAAATAGGGTAAGTGGTTAGAAATTCAGAGCTCAGGTATTCTGATGGCTCTTGAGATGCAAGCCAGATAACTCAACTCACTGTAATATGAGAACAAAGGACAGGGCTTCTAATGAGATTTAGCTTCTCAGCAAGAGCATACATTGTGTATAGGAAGCACCGTTTTAACTTTCCAATATTTTAAAATGCATTGGCATCATTAGTGCAGGGCCATTTAAAGGCCGATTGAATTCCAATAGAAAACTCAATGACCAGTATAGGATAACTCTAAGGTCACATAAAAAAAGGGCATGAAATGGGCAGCTAATTCCCAGAGATTTGCCATGTGATTCCCAATGCGGCGTCTAATAGAAGAATGATTAAATAGAATTTAAAACTATCAGCAATACCTCTGCTTTGCTTGTACATTAAAAATGAATCTATATTTTTGGTATGCCAAAGACATAATCTAAATTGCTTGATGATGTAGGAACATAGTGATATAAATTACCTCCCAAAACAAATAGAACATATTACCGCTTTAGGTATTTTATCTTGTTTAATCCAATTCTGACCAATTCTGTGGTATGGGTATTTGTATCCTAAAGTTACAGATGAGTATATTAAACCTTGGAAAGGTTAAATAACTCTCTCAAGGTCAAAGTTAGTAAGAGGTAGAGTTAGGATTCAAATAAGTCTGAAAGCTAATTCACTTCCCTGACTCCCCTATTTGGGGTTTTGAGAAATCCTGGAGTAAAGAAATCCACTCCACATTGTTTAGGACAAGATCTGCCACACTCATTTGACCGGTAAACCTGTTTTCCACAGAATACTGTCTAAAACCTAAGATGGTAACATTCTGTAGCACATGCTTTGGGGAATGCTGCTTTGGGAAGATGAGTAATTTGCCAGGGATAGCAGATCTCACTCAACTCAAAAGAACTACCAAGGGAGTTGATGATAATCCGGTGTGTAGCCGGAGTGCATACCTTGATGCTGTAGGTTTGAAAGAGGGGCAGATCTCTCTGAGCTTCTAAAATAAGAAGTGCACAGAGCCATCTGGCTAAAAAGTCACCCTGAAGAAATTGTCAACCAAGTCAACAAATCAGTTGCTGGTCTCACTCTGGATTCTGCTCAGATCAAGCAAGAGGAATCATGGGTGATGCCTTGCTTCTCCAAGGTGACTCTAGATTTAAAGTAGATTCTCCCATGAACCTTTCAGCACTAAGTGCTCGCAAAAGGAGGCAGTGGTACTGCACCTCCACAGCTCTGAAGAATCTTTCCTGGATAATCCAGATGACCTAGCTGGAAGCTGCTGATTTCTGTTAAAACCTGTGAATCTTAGGAGACCAAGAGGTTTCCATTTGTTGCCGCCATTTAGATGTATTCAAAATGAAACAGCTATTTTTACATGAGCTTAAAAATCAGCTATTACATTTTAAGCTTTTAAAATTGAAAATGAGAGTTTCTCCTCCCATCATTGGCCCCATCCCGTTTCTGATTCATGAGTATGGAGGAGTGAGGAGTGGGAGGAGGGTCAGAGATTAGGTAAGGTTTTATGATGAATATTATTGCTGCTTTAAAGTAATCACTTTGTATTTTGACATAACTACATGACAAGTAATATCCTTCAAGTCAAAATTTCCTTGTTAACGAAAGGTGAGTCAAATTAGCCAAGATAACTTGTTCTCTCTCGAGGCAGTGACTATGTCTTACTTATTTTATGTTCCAAGGACCTAGTACAGTGTTTTACACTAAATAAGAGCAGTAAGAAAAACCACTGCCACATCTAGTAAAATCAAGCCCAAGCCTGGAAAGTTGACCCTGGATAAAGACTATAAAGAGGGGAACCAGAACCGTGTCTTCCCAACTCTAACCCTCCGACTACACTTTGCCCTTGGGGACGTTTCACTTTTTCTGCTGTCAACACTCCCCCCCGCCTCTAGGACACTATTTCTTCCAGCATATCTTTTTTTGTAGCGAAACTGAAAAGAGGCTAGATATTTAAAGAAGACTTTTATTTAAAGTCTTATTGATAAGGAAATGGTAAAAGACCCAGAGATAAATATATAAGTCGATATAAAATATGGCTTACTCATTTTTGTCTTGGGAAACCTTCAGAGAAGCTTTCTGCCTAAGCTCCTGACCTGTGTCCATAATACAGATGCCATCTTCTCTAACCATGACACTAAAAATCTCAATTCGAAATTCCTTATGACCCAAGAAAAAGAGATTGAAGTTCTCTTTCTCAACTAGAGCTGCTTTACCATGCTTCTGGCAGCTGTGGGAAATATTCTTTCATTTCCCAAAGACCCTAGAAGAGCATACTGCACACGGCAAGCACTCAATTCAGGGGGCTGGCTGACTCCCAAATATTCTTGGGTTAAACCATAAAAACCTGAAGGCAGCAACTTAGCTGAAGACAATGAATTCTACCTGGAGTTCAGTCTCTCAGGAAGCTGGGCTCCTGGCCTGTCTGCAGCAAGTGTGCCAACCTGACTCTTTCCAGCCCACTGCAGTGTTCTCTAACACTCTCCTAAGAAGCTCATGACCGCAGATTAGCAGATTGGGAATTGGAGGATACTTCAACAACATTCAAGATTCTTGGGGGGTTGTTTGTAAAGTTGACTTGGCAGGAAGTGTCAATAAACAATTTACGGGAAGTTTTTTCTGTCTGCTTTACCAGATCATTTGGAGGAAATACTTTGCTTCAGGTTATAGTTTCCATAGATCTAGTCTACAGAGTATTGTGTTTTTACAAAAGGCCGTGTAATAAACAATAGCAGAGAGTATCTTAATTAACTCTTTCATACTGTTCATTCTTTGCTCGATTGAAAAGAATGTTTTAAAATAATTCTTATCCTTTGACCTAAGACTTTTCATTTTTTAATAAGAATTAATCTTCTGAAATGTACCTACAATTGGGTTTTATTTTCGTATGACGAGAGTGCGTATTTTACATATATATAATTTATAGGAAGAACTTAAATTTATTCCATACCATCACTTCCTTTTTGGAATATTAATATGTTTGCTGTGTTTGATTAAAAATAGCTCTTTGAGGTTCAAAAATATCTTTTTGCTAGCTTCTGAGAAGGATTTGAGGGAACAAAGGGATACAGTTTCTTCGGTGAAGAAGGGAGGTTTCTTCAAGGAGGAGGCTCATTGAACAAGGGTAGAGGATCGTTAAATAATTCTGCCAAGGTCAGTGACAACTTCAGTTACTGGCTACATATTTTACGGTAACCACTGCTCAAGTTAAAGTTGCCCGTGATGGTTAAATGGAGGCACTAAATTATGCCCTCTCTGGATTCATTTGGTAGCGATAACAAGAGCGGAGGCTGTGTGAGCACTCTGGCTCATTCCTCTTCCATCTCTCTCATGCCCTTTATTTCCTCTTTTAGTCTCATACTTGAAAACTAGGAGTCCACCGAAATCATATTTGTGAGCAGTTGTAATGAAGCCCTAAACTTCACCTTTCTGCTCCCACCTCATTCATTCAAGCTTTGGGGTAGGGAAGTTCCTTCCCGGGTTATACCCTTGGGGCTATTCTCTTGTCCTTTACCATTCATTTGTTGATTGAGCCTACATATAACACAAACCACTTTAAGGTGAGGACATGTTCTCAGGCTACTAAAGGCCAACTCTCTGGCCCTGGGCAGGACTTGAGAAGCTTTGCCTGGCCATTTCCCTTTCCGGTATCTGGTTCCCTGAGGCTAAACTAGCTAGGACGCCTCCCTGTTTATCTAGGTGTCCCACACCAAAGAGTTACAAGTCAGGTGTTCCTTCTGAAGTTACTTTTGGTTCCCTAGCAAAGTCTAGGATCACAGTGTTCCTGGTGGGTCAGGGGAGAGGGAGGCTGACTGCTGAATAGGAGGCTGATTGATGTGATAGGACAATTAATTGCTGGAGAAGGGAAATGGATATTGGCTACGCTTCTCTCCCCTTTGGTAATTCCTAAAAAATATGTGTTACCCACGCAGCTTAGTATCTGGCCAGGTCTTATTTCAGGAATAACTGATGGATAATGATGAACCTACTTTGTGGACTTCTGTATTCTTAATCACTGGCTTAATATGCAGCTCTTTCATTGCTGCGTTTCTCTAGTTTTCTAATCTCTCCTCTGAGTCAGGTAGCTGGGCTTATTTTTGCAGAGACTACAGGTCCCTGAAGTGACAGCCCTGCCTTTCACACTCACCTCCTTTCTTGTTTGCTCCCTTTGTCAAGTTAAGAAATCTTCATTGCCCTCTATGGATTTCTGGTTTCCAGGACATCGTTCTCAACGGTGTTCTAAGGTAAAAAAGAGGTACTTCTACCACCATCCCAGTGGTTCTAGGGCTCTTTAGGTCACCACTAGTGATTCTGTTCGCAGACTGATCCCTACCAGTAAGGACCATCATGCCGCAGTCTTACTAGAGTTAACTAACACTCTGCCCTGACTGATGACAGGTATTTTCTCAGCTTGAAAGTGTCACGGTGGCCACTGGAGTGATGACTGATAGAACTGTGGTCCCATAATTATAGATACGAGTTCAAGCCAAATGCCTGAAATATAGAATATAGGATCTTTGACTTTTCTAAGAGCAACATGGTCCAGGAAAGCAATGTTATGCATCCATCTTAAGGCCGTATTATCATTGTACTTCTTAATCTTGCATCACTCATCAAATGTTACTTTGTCCATGTGGATCACAGAAAGGATCGATGTCTTATGAAAAGATTAACAGAAGGGAAAAATACAAATTCTTTGTATGTATGGATCACAGAAAGATCGATATTTTGTTCGAGGAATGCCGTAGGAAACAGACAGGAGGAGCTTTTCATCACACCTATGTAGAAAAATAGAGCGTGATCAATAAGGCTATGTAGTTATTGACCTGTGAACACTTGGCTAAAGAGAATGCTTCTCTGACAAATCGAGAAAAAGAGCCACACACCACAAGTGAGAGGTCTAACAAATAACCCCACTGAGCTCCATCCGTGTGTGTGTGTGTGTGTGTATGTGTGTGTGTGAGTGCCTCAGGCGGGAGCGGGGAGCAGGGGTGAATTGACTGCCTGCCCTTCCTCTGGTGCCTGCCTTCCTGCTCATGCTTTCACTCAGTCAGTCTTCTGAGAGAATCAGTCCTCTGCTGCAAGAACCTGCCCTATTTTACAAAGAGCTGAGAAGTTGTGCTACTATCAGGAGTAGTGAAAACTGAGCTCTTAGGGAATCCAAAGTATTGGCCACGACCTGAACCCATTTATAGCTGGGAGCTCGCCCGCCCACCCCCCTGAGCTCTCTTTCTCTCTCAGAGTGGATGACAAAGGCTTTTTTCCCTGGTAACCAGAGACTTTCTCCTCCCCCACTTCCCCACAGAAACCTATTCTGACCATCCAGGTCAGGATTGCCTTGAACTTGATGGAGGTCATGAGAAATGTCTCAAATGTTTTCTCTTCAGGTTCTACAATGGACTCTCCATATAACTGAAGGGATATTTTTACGCAGAATGAAATTTCAGTCCGTTAAATTGCCATATGTTTATCTTAGCTTTTGTCCCTTGGAGTTATTTGTGGTTGAATCCTCTGTATATTTGCATTTGTCTGGTAGGAGGAGGAGTTGGTCTTACAGATTGTTGACGAACTTGTGCTCTTGGTTGATGCTAGCTAACAGGTGTGACTTAGGAAAGCACATAATGGCTAAGTTCTGAGGGGGCCCTGAGCAGAACAAAAAACACGAGCCAAAAATCAATCCTTGAACGTTTCCTAGAAGCAGTGAGTTCTGAATCAGATTTTAGGAAAAGATAATGTATTCTTTTGCTTTAAAGGTATAGCCTACTACAATATGCAGGGGATCAATTCAAACACCATGAAGTAGAAATTGAATAGAAATAGATAAACAAACCTTTTCAGTTTTAGTCTTAAAAATGCTCTTCAAATATTTTTAAATCATTAATTCTATTAGCATAGAACTGAATGAGCTGTTAGTAGGAGTGTGTAAGCTGCAAATTTAAAGACAAGAAAGATCTGAAATTGTCAATGGCTTCTTTTTGATAAAATACCTGCTTTATGGTTTTGGAAGAGGAAGAATAAAGCAATATTTGATTTAGTGCAAACAATTTATTTGAAATGTAGCTAACATTTGATATGGAAGACACATTTGCAGTGAGAAAGAAGATAACATAATGTGCGAATTCAGAACAAGTAAAAGTAGATTTTTTATCAGATGATCTTGTAATTTAACGTAACAAAGCCATACAAAGTCCTTAACATAGGAGAAAAATGGAAAGGTCTTGGAACAGTATAAAATTCTTGTTTCAGGTAATAATATACTGTGTAAATTATAAAAATCAGAGCCAGTCTACCAGAAACACCCTAAGAATGCAAGAGAGGCATCACTGAGTAACTGATACGTGATGCAGTTTGTTTTAAGTCAAGTACCGAGGCTGAACTTAGGCTACAATGCAAGCCCCTCACTGCACCTTTAAATCTCCCTATTAAGTGTGATCTAGGATTTGTTAGGAAAAATGTTCCAGTGACCATTCACTGCATTCAGAATAAAAATCCAAAGGCCTTATCCTGCCTTTCAAAATCTTTGAAAAGTATGCGTTATATACATGTTCAGCTTAATCTCCCATCAAAACCAGTAAGACCCAATGCTCCAATTAGAGAAGCTGACTTCACATTCTAGAAGCTGAATTGTGTGCCCACATCCAGGTCTTGGTTTGGTTGGTTGGTTTGGGATGCTTGGCCAGCTTCATCCTTGCTTTTCAATGTCTGCCTCTCAAAAGCTTCCCCTTTATTCTTGGCCAAATTCAAACTCCCTTTGATCTAAAAAGCCTTTGCAGAGCTTCTTAGAAGAAATGTCTCCTTTTCTTTTATTCCTCTAGCAAATTATTAGCTACTCTGTTTGAAAACTGATACATACAATCAAACTCCAAGTGCTGTGGACTTTACCTCCCAAGGCAGAAAACACATGGTAGGCATTCACTTAATATTTGTTGCCTGGCTGCCTCAGTATTTCTCAAGTGATGCTTTCTTCCTCAGAACTGCCGTCACCAACCCGGTCAGGTCCCAAACTCTGACCTAATCACAAAACTAGTCCTCAAACATGTCACTCTGCCTCTGGTTCAGCCCTTTTCCACACTGCTGTCATAAAGATCTCTCAAAAACAGGAACTTAAAAATTGCTGTTTTAAAAACTGCAACATCCTCTCTCTCTCACTCAGAGGTTGAATTCCACAGGCTTTATATGACACACAGAGCCCTGTGATTTGTCCCCCGCTCCTTCTCCAGTTACTTGTCTGAAACTCCCATTCATGTGCTTTATACTCCAGCAACACTGGATTGTTGCATCTTATGCAAGTGATAAATTCCTGAAGACCCGTGTAATTTAAAACTTGCATTATTTAACACAGATGTTCTCATGTGAATGAATGTCAACTAGGGGGAACATTTTGGAGCAGGTATATTCTAACCATTATAGGGTATGTTTCCTTTCATATTCTTCTGCCCGGCAATGCCTCTATTATTATTTCACAAAATACTGTCTCTTAAATTTACAGAAGAACACATGGTAGTGGATTTTTGGAGTTCTTTGTGACTTTTTATTGCTTTTAAATCCTGTTTCAAAGTGATGGATTTTCAGGCATTATTTCAGGTCTGAATTTTAGCCTTAGCCCTAGCAGTACTATTTAACGAAGATTTTCATTATATCATTATGGGGTATAAGGAGATAATTTAAATTACAAGCAGTGAATGCTAAAATTATGGGATGAAAGTCACCGAAAGCATTCACAGAAGTTTGAATGCTGGTAAACAGCAGTGGTCAGACATAGGACAGAAGTCATTTCTGTTCACTAGCAAAAGTGGTTACATGGTAGGAAAAGAAACTGGTCTCTTCATATGTTGGCCATTTCATCATATTTTCCCTGGATATCATTCAAAGCTGCACCCTAAAGTGTGCTCAAGGAATATTCCAAAACTGCATGGAATCCAGTTATAAGGGCACATCCCAGACACTGCCATTCTTCACAAGACTGATTATACCACTTTCTTTCTTGAACTCTGAACACCTGCCTCTAAATCACTGATTTCATTTTCCTCTCCTGGAATCAAGTGTCAGTCTATGAACTTGCTCTTTGCCCTTTATCTGTTCTCTTCCTTTAAAGAAGTTCATATAAGTCTTTTCAATTATACACCATCATATCTCATTCAGTCCCATCCTATACAGTGTCTTTATATCCTTTATAGCTGTCACCTCTGAACCTCTTGTTGTGTTTTATAAAATCTAAGACACTGTCTCTCAAACTTAAGGATACATGAGAATCATCAGGGGGAATTTGCTAAAATGTACAGACCAGCAATATTTGGATTCAGTAGGTTTAGAGTAGGGTCTGGAAATTTTCATCTTCCCAAGTGTGGTGGGAGATTCTGATGCTGGTCTGTGTGGCGTGCAGACCTCATTCACTGCTTTGCAGTGCTTTTGTTGTTGAACCCAAGTTCGTGTGCCCAACGCACAGTGAGGCCAGACAAACTGGAATGTTGGAGTTTGGAGCAGAGAGATGTTTACTGCAAGGGCCAAGCAAGGAGAACTGGGTGGCTAGTGCTCAAAGAGCCCTAACTGCCTTATGGTTTTGGGGGAAGAGTTTTTATAGGCAAAATTTGGGGGGAATGCTGCAGGGTGTGTGCCCTTCCTCTGATTGGTTGGTGGGGAGGTAATAGGGTGGTGTTCCAGGAATCTCAATCATCACCTTTCTGGTTCCAACAAGTCTGGGGTCCGCGTGCTTGTTCTCCACCTGAAGTAACCATCCTCCACCTGGGTGGGGCCTTAGTTCCTGTAGAAGAACTCAAGAGATGTGTATCTGATTGTTATGTGTATCCCTTGAGGAGGAACCAGGACCCTGCCCCATCTTGCACTACTGTTTCTTTTCTTCTTCTTTTTTTTTTTTTTGTTAGTTGCACTATTGTTTCTTGACTACCTTTCCTTTATTTCTGCATTTCCTCACTCCTCTAATTAATACCCATTTGAATCTGCTCTTTGGGACTCAGGGAAGGTCTAGGAGACTGAAAACTTCTTCCTACAAACAAGAAATGGGGGCCGTGGAAAGGCTTTGTTACCTGAGAGGGCTCCACAGGGTCCTGCTTAGTTTCACTTTTGAGCAGCTTCACCTGATTCTCCTTTATTCTTGGAATACTCTACATAAAACTTCCTCCCTGTTTTGTGATGTTCATTATTTATCTTCAGATTTTTTCACATTTACTCTCAGTCCTGTCTGAAGTTGGAAATATCTTTCAAAATATTAATTTTGTTCCTTTGCCTGAGGATTATCTCCATATTATTATTTGATGACCAACCACTGATATTTTGAGGGTGACTTGATTAATATTTTTATTATATTTTGCATGTCATCCCATTCTATAAAGAAATTGGTCATACCCCAGTCCAGTTTCCCTGCTTTCAAAAAATGAATTTGAGATAACTTCATGGTCAGAAAAGATGCTAACTTTCAATTTACGTGTCACAGATTTCAAGTTTTCTTGTATGGAAATCACCTGGTTTTGCAAGGTCCATTTCTCTTCATTAAATGTGTATTCAGAACTATTATCCTGTACATACAAATCGGTGTCCTTCAATACTGATAATTCTGCATGCTGGTTATAAATATTTGTCCTCAGAGAGTGCCTTGTCCCTGCTTATGCCTCTGTCATTCGAAATCCTGTGTCTACTGAGCGTGTTTGTTGTTATACTAAGAAAAGTGATCAAATTCTTAAAGTGTCCTTCTTAGTTTATTGGCGGGAGTGGGGCAGAGAATAGGCAGGATATGAGATTGGGTTCTGAATCAATATCCCTGATCATACATCATCCAACACAGATCTCAATCTTGCTTTCCTTTTCTCCTATAGAAGCTACTGGAATCTCAGCCTATTTGGGGACAGTTGTCATGATTTCCATATTAACTCTTCCTTCCAGTGGTCCTTCTCTCCCAAGTTTTGTGACATTCTCCGAATTTTTTTTTTGTACTTTTTCTTTCCAATGGTTATGTGTAATTCCAAGTGTACAGGTAGCATTTTTACACCCTTACTCTCTGAATTGTAAACCCCGCTTCTGAATTCATTTTGTTATTACCTGACACACCTTCATGGCTCTGACTATAACTGGAGAGGAGAACTTTGAGATACAGACACATCCAGAAGTGTCCGAGGCCCATTCCACAGTTATCATTCAGTTTTTACGTACAGATGTTCCATGTGCCTAGGAACTATGTTATTTAAATCAGAGATATTTAAGCCACCACTTATGGTGCTCCAAGTGATATCCACATTTTGAAAGGAATCCATCAAGTCTCAAAAAAATGTTTCACTGTCCTCATAGAGATCAGACTTGCAGTTGCCAAGGGGGAGGGCAGGTGGGGAGGGAAGTATCGGGAGTCTGGGATTAGCAGAGGCAAACTGTTACATATAAGATGGATAAACAACAAGATCCTACTGTATAGCACAGGGAACAATATTCAATATCCTGTGATAAACCATAATGGAAAAGAATAGGAAAAAGAGTATATATATGTATAACTGAGTCATTTTGCTGTAAAGCAGAAATTAACACAACATCGAAAATCAACTATACTTCAATAAAATTTTAAAAAATATTACACTGTCTTAGAGAAAATGTTTATGTCTATGCTTCTGTATCCTTTTTTACAGTTGCAAATCCACTTGACCCTCACATCAGCCTTGCTTGTATACCTGAATAAGATTGCTAGCCAGAATTTCTTTAAATGTGAAAACTCTTGGATTAAGTATTATGCAGTAGGTTTCAAAATAAAAATAAAAAATAAAAAGCTACAGAGGTTTTTTATTAAAGTTGACAAGTATCAAGTGATCCTAATCCAAGTTCAAGGAAGCATCTTTATCATCATAATAATTAAAGTGGGAATCTAAAGTGTGACAGTTTGCATAAATACGTGAGTGGCATATGCATGTTCAGATTCTGTAACTTAAAAGTTCCTAGACATATCTAGCCCTCAATTTCCTCTTCTATAAAAGAAGAGAATTAGACTGATTGACCAATGGTTCTCAAGGGTGTCTACCACCAAATCACTTAAGTGATTCCCACTCCAGTACCTTTGTTATGAGTTGAATTGTGTCCCTCCCAAAAGGTATGTTAAAGTCTTAAACCCTAGGACCTGAAAATGTGAACTTAGTTAGAAATAGGGTCATTGCAGCTATAATTAGGTAAGATGAGGTCATCCTGAAGTAGGGTGGGGACTAATCCAATATAACTGGTGTCACTATAAGACAAGAAGACGAGGCCCAGAAGCACACACATAGAGGGAAAAGGGCCATGTGATGATTGAGGCAGAAATTGGAGCAATGCTCCTGCAAGCCAGAGAAAGCCAGCACACCACCAGGAGCTAGCAGGAGGCATGGAAGTGTTTCCCCTGCAGGTTTCAGAGGGAACATGGCCCTGCCGACACCTTGATTTCAGATTTCTGGCCTCCACAACTGTGAGATAATAAATTTCTACTGTTTTAAACCACCCCATTTGTGGTACTTTGCTATGCCAGCCCAAAGAAACTAAGAAACTTTAGGAGTGAGACAAAGGAATCTGTATTTTGAAAGCTCCACCCTCCCTGCTGGTGATTCTGCTATGAGCAAGGTTTGGGACCACTAGACAGATAATCTCCAAGTTTCTGTCCAGATCTCAGATTCTGTGATTCAAGGATATATATGTGTTGTTAACAGAAGGAAAAAAAGAGAAGGATATACTACATATTCACTGATGAAATAATGTTGAGAACTACTAGCACTTGGAGACAATACCAAAAGTTTCTCTCCTACTTATGACAATGAAGCCCTAAATGATGCTATTCTATAGTTGCTACCCTAGAAGTACAAGGCACTTGAAGGTCAATTTAATTTCATCTTGACAAACACATCTACTTGAACTTACTTGCTCTTCGAGATACGATGCTTATTCAGGTTTCAGTCAGTAAGTGTTGGGGTACTGTTTGTGATAGATGTACCTCCTATGGGTACTATATCTTCTATGTATGAACATCCAGTTCTTTTGCAATTGTCTGTGATGATTGATATTAAGCTATCATTTCTTGGTCTGTGGCATCAAGTGCAAACTTATCTTTCATACTGCCAGCTCCAGACACTTCTCTCTCCTACCTGGGTCTGCCCTTGAGACACAATAAAGTGTGACGCATGACACTGCAGCAGCCATCAGGAATTTGCAAAGTGCCTGGAGCTGCAGAGTGCACTGAGTAATGGCTGTAGCCTTCCAGAACACACCAATGGGGCCTCCATCCATAGCTGTACCAGACTACCATGACCCCTCACTCCACAATACATCTTGTTCATCACTCATGGAAGCTGTTCTTCTACATTTTCCTCTTTATTTCGTGTCTTCACCATGGACTACCAGTGGGAAACCTGTAGGATATGCAGTTCTTCAAGGGAAAAAATGCAGAGGAAGAAGAGAAACACTCGTTAGCATTTTTCTCTCCTATAGTGTATTCTTGAACAGAACAGGATTGGAAATTTAGTCAAAAATAATCAGGCACCTGGGAAACAGAAAGGGAAGCTGTCTTTCGTAGCCGTGTCTACTAAAGTGTTCTCAACACATGGACGGGGGCTCCTGACTTCTGTCTGCATCATGTGTATACATATTTGTGTTTGGGCTTTTTATCCCTAATCTTGCACGATCTCTGTCTACTCTAATAGGAATGCTAAGGTAAGAGAAAACCATCATGGTTTATAATAACTGTTCTTCTCCATCCTTTGCCTCACAAATGAAGAAGATTGTTTATTTTTAGATCATTGTAGCAAATACATTACCTTCTATCTCTTTTATTGGTACTGACGAGATTAGTGCATGGGAGGTATTATATAGTATTAATATGGCCAATTTATGAGTAGATAACCTCTAGAATATTGAAGGTCTCTAAAATTAGGACCTATATTTGTACCCCTGATCCCTCGCCTTTGTACCTGGCGCGTACTAAGAACTCAGTCTATTTTTTTTAACCTGAATTGCTTCCTTATAGACATAGCTCTCCTGGCTTCTAACAACTAAGTGAGGGAGGAGCACACAAAATCCTGGACCGTGAAGGTGTTCACTCCAAAATAGTTGAGAATCAAGTGTCAGATCGGGATCAAGACATCAAATAATTTCTTGGGCTGGTTTATAGGACTGGTAGATTATAGATATATACTACAAACGTTCTGGAGAGCTGAGGCTAAGAATGGAGAAGGTCTAAAAATCGCATATGTACTTGAACTGAAGCAATGATTTTGGAGTATGCTGATATTTCTGCTTTAAGAAAAATTAATGGACACAACTTAAAACAAATGTTAGTTGATAGTATACCTGTTCATATACATCAAAGCTCTTCATACTCAAAGGGTCAGTTAATGCAATCAACAAAAGGGTTTTATATCAATGTGAAAAATCACCAGTGTGGTGCCTTAAACATAAAAAACTCAGTCCTTATTGAGTGACAGCAGTCTCAAGATATGGGAATTAGCCCTGTGGCATATTTTAAGACACACAAAAATCAGATGGATTCAGCATTCATTTGACTAAGTACTTGCAAATGTTATGTAGAATAATTACTTAATCACAGAATATCTGATTACAAAAGCAAAAACGCTATTAGAAGCAACATTAAGATGAATAATTATGATTTTTCCTAGTGTTTTATGGGAGTATAATTTTTATACAGTAAAATGTCAAATCCCAAGTGATCAGCTTAATGACTTTGTTCACATGTATACTTCCATGGAATCATCACTTATTTAAAAGTATAGAACATTTCACCACCTCAAAAATACTTTTTGATTTTAAAATGGTGCTAAACTGTGAATATTGGGAAGAAGAGGTGGGATTACATGCTCAAAAATTTAAAAGAAATTAGTGGGAAAGCAGAATTCAGTTGATAAATATTTGTTTCACACATAAGGTTCAGGTATGTTTCTAGTATATATCATGATGGTCTCCCATGTATCTCAAAGCTACTCAACTACTATGTTCACTATAATCCATTAAAATATTTTTAAGACATTTGCATGGTTTTAAACAAATAAATATTATTTGCTGAAGGAAGAGTTTCCCGTTGTTTCTCGGAATGCCTATATTTCTTTATTAGCCTCCCTCAAAGTTGATTCGTCTGAAGGTATAGATAATTGCAGTTAAGAGGATACTAGTGACACCTAGTGCTTATACACTAAAAATGTCTGCCTTGAAGAGAACATTTATTTTCTAATGGTTAGCTACTGTTAATCAAGTTCTTGCTTATGTGCAGAAAAGTGACAATGATAATCTCAGTGCTATTTCATGCTGTTAAAGACTAAATGGATAACCTTCCAGCATAACCTCTTAACATAATTAAAGCAAACAGATTTGACATTAACACTGCGCATTAAGAGCCAGTGCAGAGGATGAGAGGATCACAGAATGAGGAAGCATGTGCTTGAATTGGAATTTTATTATTCATAAGCAGATAGGGATGCTTAAAAGTTGTGGCAGATTGACTTGGTCCACTCATTAGGAACTAGTAAGTGACACGGCGGGGGACAGAGGTGGGACCTCTGACCACAATGAAAAAAGACATAAAAAAGTCTTCTTCCTTGTTATTAATGAGTTGGTTCTGAGATTTTTCCATATCTTAGGTCAGATTCTGAAATACTGTGAACCCAGTAGGCAAACATAGCAAGGCTTGGAGTGTGGGGCTGGTCCCTGAAATCAGATGGATGAGTCATAGCATCCTCTCTCTCCCTCCAGTCTAGGAAGAAAATCTCAGCTCTCAGTCCCACTGTGTATAGACCATTGAAACCAAAATATTTTCCCATCTGCCTATCATTCCTGTTATGCCACTGTCAGACTCCATCCTCTTGATCTATCAAAATCTTGGTTTAGTTTTATAAGCTAAACCAAATTGGGGGTGATTTTGCAGTTAATCTTTGGTTGATAGTGATGAAGCAAACGTGATCCTAGAGAAGGAAGGACCATACTGAAGGTGGAGAGAGAGACTGCTAAATTTTTTAAAAATTGTACAATTTTTACCAAAGATAAGTCTTCAAACAATGAAACGATGTAGCTACTTTCACTCTTCTTAGAATTGCCATCATCAGCAGATATTATTATTAAGCCTCAAGGATGTCCAGGGCACTGTGCTGGGCACTGAAATATTTTACATATAAATAATATATATATATAATGCTGACATATAATGTATGTGTACATATGTATATATATATATATCATATTCTAGGTTCTAAATTCTGGAGATAAAGTTATAAACAATATAGATAAGATGTCTTTCTCATGAAGCTTACATGCTAGTACAATTCATAGATAATAACTGTAACAATAATAACAGATAATTTTGGATAGTGATAACTAATGAGAAGGAAAAAAAAAAGATGAGGTACTGTGATAGAGAGTGATGACATAGGAATAAGGAAACAAATTTTTGCTAGGTATCCAGGAAACCTCTCTGAGGGGGTGATGCATGAACGGAAAGCTGAAAGAGAAGGCATGTGAACACATGGGGGAAAATAAGATCCCAGCAAGTACAAAGGCCCAGAGGCAGGAATAATCTTGGCTTATTTAGAGAACAGAAAGAAGCCAAATGTGGGAGGAGCTGTATGTGGCAGGAGAGGAGGAGAAGATCAGGTCTGAGAGAAAGACTAGAATGAAACTTTGCAGGTTGTTATGGGCTCAATGTTTGTGTTCCCCCAAAATTCATATGTTTAGGCCCTAGCCCCCAATTTGATGGTGTTTGGAAGTGGGGCCTTTGGGAGGTAATTAAGTTTAGATTAGGTATGAGAGTGGGACCCTCATGATGGGATTAGTGCCCTTATAAGAAGAGGAAGAGAGAGAGAGTCTCTCTCTCTCCACTAGCACACACCAAGGAAAGAGCATGTGAGGACACAGCAAGAAGTCGGCCATCTACAAAGCAGGAAGCAGGTTCTCACTAGACACTGAATCTGTCAGCAGCTTGATCTTGGACTTCCCAGCCTGCAGAACTGTGAGAAATACGGATCTATTGTTTAAGCTACCAGTCTATGATAGGTTGTTATAGCAGTCCGAGCAGACTAAGACCCAAGTGATGACATGGCATTTGGAATCTAAGGACAGTGGGAAAACCATTTGAAAATTTAAATTTTATGAATATATATATTCATTTCATTTAAGGACACTATGACTACCATGTACATAATAGATAAACAGGGTAAATATTGGGAGCAAGATGACCTCATGTAATTTACAATCTATTTAGGAAGGTAGGACACATACATAACGGAAGCTTAAATTCATAAAGAATACAGCCTACATTATGAACATACACTACTTCACACCTTTGATACTAATAAACATTTCTCCCTGTGGGAACATGTATTGCATGTGCAGAATGCCTTTAAGAAGTGAGCCCTGGTAATTTAGTGGACTTGGAAAAGCTGTGTCCTGCCATTCTCCTGTCTTTTGGGACTTTACACTATTTCACTCCCTCCAGTCTCATACATCAAGTCACTTGAGGTGTCACCTTACATGATTTAAGGCAGCAAAAGATAAACACACTCTGTCTCTGGACTCCGCATATTGGGTGTTTGAAGGGCAGGCCAATGATTGTTTATTTCCCTGAAAACCTCCACAGCTGGAGACATAATGAGAAATTCCTCCAGCAACTTTGTTGAAAAGCTAACAAAAACTCCCATGCAACATCAAAACTGTTTTGAATTTTTATGTTTTTTCTTGTACACCTCAAATTGAACTTTACTTAAGGACACAAAGTCTAGTTTTTTTTGGCTCTTGCTTTTGTTTCTGCATAATATATCATTTTGCAGTGTTTTGGAACACAACCATACCTTCCTCTCATTCCACTCTGTTTAAATTTAGCACTTCAATAATTGCTGCTGCTTTCTAAACACACACGCACGCACATGCACACACATACACAGTGACCCTTATGTAAGTTCCAATAGCACCTCATCATCCTGTCATTTATTAGCTGATTTTTCTTATTCTGCTGTCTAATTAAATGTGATCCCACTCTGTTATCAATGTTAGACTGTACACTCCTATTTGGAATTCTAGATGGCAAGAACACTTTCTGACGAATGCTCTTGTTTATTGACTTACTCAACATTGAGTGTTCAACAAGTGACAGATATTTCAATTTGCATGGATGGCAAAACCTAATAGGACATGGTCCCTGTCCTCACGGATGGCACATTCTCATGGAGGAGCTTACCAGAGCTGAGACAAAGCTCAGCTACCCACTTCCCTCCACATAAAAGGTGGAAGAGGGTGTTGTAGTGGTGGTGGATGGTGATAGTGGATGGTGGTGATGGTTGTTGGTGGTGATGGATGGTGGTGATGGTTAGCAGTGGTGGAGTGTTTGATATTATTTAAGTAGGAGTTGTTTTAGGTTTGGTCACATAATTTATTGCATATTCCAACCATTCTCATTTGTTCTTCTGACTCTTTGTTCATATGTCCATTCACTTCAAGACTGTGCTAGACAAAAAATATACAGAATGGTAGCATCAAGGAGCTTATTATAGTCATGCTGCTTCCTCTGGCAGAATACCTCCCAATCTCTTTAGCACCCACCTCAAATGTCATTTCTTCTGCGAAGCATTTCTTGACCAACTCAAGAAGCCTCTGTGGGACTCTCTACTATGCTTTCATAAAGCTCTTTGTACCTCCATTACAGCACTTTCCATAGCCTAACTTAGTAGGGTTTGTCATTGACTTTTCTCTGTGTATTTCTGTCCCCTTATGAGATTTTAAAACCAGGAATATTGCTTTCCTCCCACCCCCGCACCTCAAAACCAAAGAGTGTTTATGGTACATACTCAATACACATAGTGTTTATAAAGTGAGATGCAAGTCTTCTCATAGGAATCAGTATCCAAGCAGATATTTGAATGTTGCTTCTCAATTATCTGATGTTTAATAGAAGATATCAAAATTATTTGCCCAAACAGTGACTTGATGTTTTTTTCTTGAATTATTTAACAGATCTGTATAGCAAGCTTACCGTGTGCTACACACTGTTCCACAAGCTTTAGAATGTAAGATTATTTAAGGTTCACAACAACCCAACGATACTGGACAATCATCACTGTTACTGAACCAAATTTGAGTCCAGTCAAGTTTACTGCATGCAGTAAGGCCAATCTACTGACATCGGGTTGTGGTGAAGGACAGTGCAGTGTTTATTGTAAGGCTCCAGACAAGGAGTTCAGGGCAGCTAATGCTCAAAAAACCAGAACTCCCCTATGTGTTTCAGGGAAACATTTTCAAGGGCAAGGTGAGGGTGGGGAGTCACAGGGTGTGTGACCAGGTCATGCACAATTCTCTGATTGATTGATGGTGAGGTCACAGGGTGGTGTCTCAGGGGTTCACATTATCAGTCCTCAAGCTCCAGCTGGTCTGGGGGCTACATGCTCATGGTCATCATGTAGTTAACTTCTTCCATTTGGTGGGGGCTTTGGTATCTGTAAAACAACTCAGGAATGTGCATCAAATACTGTTATCTAGGTACTTCAGGGAGGAACTAAAGATTCTGTGATTGCCATATGGCTGATTGACCATTTAAATTGTTACCCAACTTCTACTTTTGTCACTACATGTTCACATCCTTTCAAACATTAATTCTTGAGCCAGGCTTTTGTGACTCAGGGGTGACCTGAGAAACTACGGCTTTTCCACAAACAAAAGGCAGGCAGAACATTGGGGGAGGGTCTGTCTGGGGAAGGCCCCATAGGGTCCTGCTCATTTAGATCACCTCCATCATGAAAATGAGGATCCTAGACAAGGAGATGCTTAGGTACTTTGTCCAAGGTCACAGAGCTGATCAGAGGCAGATCCCAGTTTTGATTCTCAGAAGCCGGGTTCCAGAGTCTACACTCTTGACCACTACACTCTGCTGGTCCTCCTATCATGCAGGTCTATTTCATAGCGTTGACTCTTGAGTCCACACACTCATTCACTTATTCAGCAAGCATATTCCTTTTCATGGCCACCACTTCATCAAGCCCTCTCTTTCAAGTGCTCATGTTTATAGAAAAGCTTTCTTTCCTTCCTCTTAGGCTTTAATTGTAGGAATCACCCCAGGCTGGTTTCTTGGCCGTCTGCTTTTATCTCTTTACATTCTCTTCTTTGGAGCTCCTCGTGCCTTTCTAATACATATCACTTTCATGATACTATTTTGTTGTTCAGTTCCTCCCATTCAAAGTGCTCCATCTTCTGGATCCAGATTACCTTTGCCACCTTATATTTCCACTTTCCTTTTCAAATATTCTGCTTCAAATACAACTTGCAAACACAGCGTAGAATTTGCTAGCCTGGACTCCCATGTTCTTGCGTCTGCTTTGCCCCGTCTCCACCAGCCTCACCTCTCCACCTATGAAAATGCTAACTATGTCTCTAGGGAGATGAAACAATCTCCAAGAAGCCTTTGCTGTGCCTCCCAGCTCACTGTGATCCTTCCACCTCTCCCTTCTGTGTTTCTGTAATTGCCTGCTCCCTACGCCTCTTATCTGGTATCTAGGTAGGACTTTGTAGTGATTGGGAACACAGGCTTTGCAATCAGGCTGCAAGACTCATAGCCCAGCTCCGCAACTTACTCTCTTGGGTAAATTCTTTTGTATCATCAACAAAAATGGGTATAATGTTAGCAAATTCATGCAATGGACACCAGGATGATTAACTCATACCGTAATAGCTTAAGATTAAAATTAAGATCAACAATTGCCTGGCACGTTGCCTTTAACACATGTTAGCAACTATCACTATAATTACATGCAGAACCTTGTAGCATCTCTAATAATGATATACAACTCCTCAGGTATTTCCTATGTATTATTAGTCCCCATCTCACTTTCCATACCTTTGTCTCCTACAATCTGCTATCTCCTTGTTCTTAGCTTTTCCCATTGTATTGTACTTTCTGACCCTAATGCCTGAATCAGATTTAAAATTGGATGCAACAGATTGGACTCTCTGTCATTTCTGAGGCTTTCATTTGTCCTGTATTCAAACCAAGTTCTCACCTAGTTCTGTTCCTCTGTACTTTCCCATTGATACAACTGATTCCTTCTCCCCAGTATCCTCCAATGTCTTGACCCACTGCCAGTCCCTCTTTATGGTCTCCTGGAGTCTATCCAAATAGATCTTAGGAACATTAAAAAGGAGAACTATAAATTTTCCTTCTGTGTATTCTCCACAGTGCTAAGTACAAACTAGATGCTCCAAATATATTTATTAAATAAATTGATGACACAAAAATAAAGATGTTCATGGCTTATTATTATAAGAGAAGACAATTTATATCAGTGAAATTTGACAGACATCTGTGATAGTCATATTTTAAGTAGGTTCAAAGAGATAATCAGAACATTTCGTTTGGTTTGACGAATAACTGAGAATTTTCCCTCCTACCAGCAATAACACTTAAAAGAGACTTTATTTCATGAATGGGGAGAGGTTTATTGCTTATGGCTCCTGGAAGACAGGAATTTGATATTTATTATAAGGCAACTGGAAAATTGATTTGACCCATTTAGGAGTTCAACAATGGATTTATAATAACTCTTCTCAAAGAGTACAAAAGAACAAGTACATCAATTGACCAATAGTACATTTAAGAAGAAAAAGAACTCAAGATCAAGGGAATTTAAAGAGATGGCCAAAGAACACTCTCTATTCAGAGAATTAAATCATAAGGTATTACAGAGGGTATAAAATGAATACATTAGGAAATGTTTCCTTAACTTTGGGACACCAATTTCAGGGAGGAGTCGCAAAACTCCTTCCTGTTAATGTAAAATCAAAATGATAATCCCACTCAAAATTTCTGGGTCATTGAAAACTTATTTAATTTGACCCTGTGGTCAGCCTCTGATGTCTTTGTACAGCAATTCTGGGTTCCCACAAGGTATATGCTCTCAGCCTTCTCTTGGGGCCAGCTAGATTCACAGATGGGAGAATAAATCCCAGGAAGACCCTGATGAAAAGGCTTGTGGGTGGAAAGGCTGAGTGGATGTTACACAGTAAGTGCCACCCAGGGAAAAAGAAGAAGTTTGCCTCCTTTCTTGTTTCCTCCAGAAGAAACACTAGCAATCTGGGAGAGATTCTTTCCCATCAGGCATTATCAGACCTTATCTCTGATCAATGCCCAGAAAATTCCAGTTCTAACAGGTCCTAAATTTGTCCAGCTACTTCCCCTTTTTCTTTGGGTTCGATGGGAAACTTTAGTTTTCCAGTAGGGTAGTTTCCCTGAGGCCTCAGGTAATTAATGGGTAATTTAAAAAAATAAGTGAACAGGTTAGTTTCCTCTGGCACAGAGGAGTTGGGATAAAAGGAGAGAAAAGAAAAAAACAAAACGTTAAATTTTCAAGTCTATGTAGAGACTAAATTACCTATCTAATGCTCACTTGGCAACAGAAACAAAGGGTAAATACACAATTAAAGAGAGCTCTTTGAAAACGCACATAAATTCTTTACTAGAGTTATAGGTGCCTACTCCATAAGAATTTAAGTTATACGTATAGAAGCTGAAATAGCTATTTTAGAAGTTTATGCAAATGGAGTGATAATTATCAAGCTGTAGAAATACAATATAGAAAAAAATACCTCCTCTCTTTTATTTTTTTCCTCCTCTCTTTTAAAATAAATTATTTAGATGTGAATCCAGTAAAGCTATACTTGATTAGAAACTAATTTTAAAAGATTTCTTTTCCCAAAGTTAATAAGATTATAATCGCTAACCCAGAAATAAGGATAATAGGATTATTAACTACAAAGTTCACTAAGTAAAAAAAAAAAAAAAAAATTCTAAATATAACTCCCTTGGAAAATTATTTCAACCTTCACATACTATCTTTCGCCCTCTATTGTCGTTCATTCATTTACTCCCCAATATTTGTTCCAACCTCTTCCAGAGAAATGGGGCAGAGACTCCTAATTATGCCTTACCTTTTTAATTGGCTTTATTTTTTAGAATAGTTTTAGGTTTACAGCAACACCAAGCAGAATGCATAGAGGGTTCCCATATCTCCCTTCTCCCACAAATCCACAACCTCCCCCCACTGTAGACACCCCACACCACAGTGGCACTTTCGTTACAATCGATGAACCTCCATTGAAATAACATTATCACCTAAATTATGTCTTTATTTCCATCTTTCCTTGTCCCAGAGTCATAAATTTTTTGGCTATAAATTAGCTACCAGCTATAAAGATCATATGTTTCAGCCTTTCTTGCAGCTCTGTGTGGCCAGGTGACGCAGCTAGCTCTGACCAACAAAATAAAAGAGAATGTGACTTGTCGTGGCTTCCAGGATCCTTCCTGAAGAGACAGAATGAGTGTACACTTAGCTCTTTTATTCTTCAGCCCATCTTTCTTCTTGCTCAGCAGTGCAGAAACCATCTTGGTTCCCAAGGTCAAAGCCATGCATGGCAGGGCAACAACAGAGAAAGAACCTTTCTAGGTGGAGCAGAGCTACATCTCCAGCCCTAAATTCTTTTAGACAAAAGAAAGGTAAATTTTTTCTTGTTTAAAACACTATTTTTGGAGGAATTCTAATACCCACAGCCATATCTACTACAAACTAATACAATAAGACAAAGTACTAGACCCCGTAGGTAATAAAATACATATAAGATCCAGCCCTCTCAGGATACCTCCAATCTGCTAAGGGAAATAAGATACATAAATGAATGAATGAGCTGTAAAAGTCATACAAACTGAGATTTATAGCGTACAGAGGAGGAAAAAAAGTTCTTGGGGGAAAAAGGAGAACTTGATGGACAAGATAGTGTGAAATTTGGCTCAATATGTAGCATTAGAAAGGGAAAGAATTTAACGTTTCAGGAACAGATTGAACTAACATAAATCCTAAGAGGGGTCTCTCAGAGAACCAAAGGTGATCTAGTTGGCTAGAGAGACACGGGAGACAAAAGAAACCGATACAAGTGTTCAATAGGTTGGGGCTGTTTATGGAAAGTAATGTCAGGCAAACAATTGTGTTTTTAGAGAACAGGATTCATTTAAATCTAATGTTAGGGAAACTGACTTGGCTGTAGTATCAGAGGATGTCAGGGCAGGAAGCAGTGAAAAAAGTCAAGCATATAAGGGTTCCTCTCCCTGCAATTAGTGTGACGGCATAAAAGGGAAAAAGAGGGGGTGGGAGGGCAAAGTGTGGAAAAGGAGCGATCTTTCAGACTTGGCAACTAGATATGAAATGCGAAGAGGTGGAGAAGTATATTAAAAAGCCCAGACTTTAAGCCAGGTGACAGGTCAAGGTGTAGTCCATTGCCTAGAGAAGGGCAGTTAGAAGTAGGAAGCTGTTTAATGGATTGGATGTATAAGTTTGTTTTTTTTTTTTTTAAACAACAGCTCCTGTTTATTCTTTTATTCTTTTTATTTATTTATTTTATTTATGGCTGTGTTGGGTCTTCGTTTCTGTGCGAGGGCTTTCTCTAGTTGCGGCAAGTGGGGACCACTCTTCATCGCGGTGCACGGGCCTCTCACCATCGCGGCCTCTCTTGTTGCGGAGCACAGGCTCCAGACGCGCAGGCTCAGTAATTGTGGCTCACGGGCCCAGTTGCTCCGTGGCATGTGGGATCTTCCCAGACCAGGGCTCGAACCCGTGTCCCCTGCATTGGCAGGCAGATTCTCAACCACTGCGCCACCACGGAAGCCCGGATGTATAAGTATTTTTGAAAGCATTGTGTGTTTGAGGTGCTAGAAGGAGGGCATGCCCATCAAGCCATTGGAAATACGGACCTTAAGACCAGAAAAAGCTCACCCTAAGGATAATGATTCCACAGTCATTCCAAAGAGGTAAGAGTCAAAATATATTAAATAGAGTGAGATAAAATACGAGAGAAAAGAAAAGAGACCACAGACGGAAATGTGGAGCATACCTCATAAATAGGTAGAAAGAGGAAAAAGAGGCTAGCAAGGGGGCCATCTCAGACAGGGGATTCCAGAAACTGTGAAGGGAGAAGAAACTTTTGAATCAAAAGTGGTGGTGGTGACCTATGTAAAACGCTCCTGAGAGGTAAGGATGTGGAAGTGCTTAGAAAAGCTACTCAACTTGATGTTGAGAAGCACATTAGGAAGTGGTCAGAGCATTTTTCATGGTTATGAGAACAAAAGCAATATTTCCGGGGGTAGGTATCAAATGGTAAGGAGGTAAAAGGTAGTCTGGTCCACTAAGCTGTAATAGGCAACAAGGCTGTCATGCAAGGCACAGTGAAAAAGATTGATGACAGTGGGTCCCAGCTGGAGGTGACTTGGGCAGGCCTCAGTGTCTTGGGGACACTGCCACACCACTCTCTCCTCCATCACTGGTGAACAGCTGTAGTAGGTCAGCATGCAGCCCTGATGCAGAGCCGAGAGACAGAGAGACAGAGAGAGAGATTTATAGCCAATGTGCTGATGGAGAGGTATCAAGAAGGACACCAAATAATTGTTTCCTTCAGTCAACTTTCTTGTTTCTTTTTTTTTTTTTTTTTTTTTTCACACACACACTGTATTTTATTTTTACAAGAGATAAATCGACTGACACCAAGCATTGTACATGGATGACCACAACAAAAGCAACAATGATTGCAATTACCAAACATGAAACACACTCATACTATGTCATAGTATTGACATTCAGTCCAGTAATCCTCCACTGTAACAGCTCCTTTACTTTGCAGTGAAAATTGATTTGTATATTCTTTGCCTCTGAGTCCTTGTGGAATTTTTTTTTTTTTTTTTTTTTTTTTTTTAAATTCAGACAGAAAGTCACAAAAATTATACTCATCCTCATCAGTTCACTCAGTCCCATGTAATTAATTTTTTTTTTCGTCTTGATCTTTTGTTAGCACTTTTATGAGTTCATCAGTTTTTCATTAGAGTTCTGAAAATGCTTATTCATTCAGTTCAGCAGTACAGTCCGTTACCAGAAACCTGTACTTGTCAGAGTCTTTTCCATGTATTTCTTGAAGATGAAACCCTTTTATAGGAACATATTTGCAAAATCATCAGAGTACACCCAGAACTGTCTGTAAATGACAAAAGACTTAACAATGACCACGGTTAAAGATTTGATGACAGTTCATAATAATGCAGTTGACAAGAAAATTAGTTATTTCTGAGATATACATTTTAAAGTAATAACTAGGATTATTACTTATAACATTATACCAGAACATATAAGATTTTTAGAAATTTCATGTAATGTCTGAAACATTTATATTAACATATTTCCATACATATTTCCATACAAGTACAAATATAAGATTTTTAGTAATTTCATGTAATGTCTGAAACATTTATATTAACATATTCCCATACATATTTCCATACAAATACAAATATGATTTTTAGAAATTTCATGTAATGTCTGAAACATTTATATTAACATATTTCCATACATATTTCCATACAAATACAAATATAAGATTTTTAGAAATTTCATGTAATGTCTGAAACATTTATATTAACATATTTCCATACAAATAACCCAATGAAAGTTTAGTATTAGTTGTTTTGTTTGTTTTTTTATACTGCAGGTTCTTATTAGGCATCAGTTTTATACACATCAGTGTATACATGTCAATCCCAATCGCCCAATTCAGCACACCACCATCCCCACCCCACCGCAGTTTTCCCCCCTTGGTGTCCATATGTCCATTCTCTACATCTGTGTCTCAACTTCTGCCCTGCAAACTGGCTCATCTGTACCATTTTTCTAGGTTCCGCATACATGCATTAATATACGATATTTGTTTTTCTCTTTCTGACTTACTTCACTCTGTATGACAGTCTCTAGATCCATCCACGTCTCAACAAATGACTCAATTTCGTTCCTTTTTATGGCTGAGTAATATTCCATTGTATATATGTACCACATCTTCTTTATCCATTCGTCTGTTGATGGGCATTTAGGTTGCTTCCATGACCTGGCTATTGTAAATAGTGCTGCAATGAACATTCGGGTGCATGTGTCTTTTTGAATTACGGTTTTCCCTGGGTATATGCCCAGTAGTGGGATTGCTGGGTCATATGGTAATTCTATTTTTAGTTTTTTAAGGAACCTCCATATTGTTCTCCATAGTGGCTGTATCAATTTACATTCCCACCAACAGTGCAAGAGGGTTCCCTTTTCACCACACCCTCTCCAGCATTTGTTGTTTGTAGATTTTCTGATGATGCCCATTCTAACAGGAGTGAGGTGATACCTCATTGTAGTTTTGATTTGCATTTCTCTAATAATTAGTGATGTTGAGCATCTTTTCATGTGCTTCGTGGCCATCTGTATGTCTTCTTTGGAGAAATGTCTATTTAGGTCTTCTGCCCATTTTTGGATTGGGGTGTTTGTTTCTTTGATATTGAGCTGAATGAGCTGTTTATATATTTTGGAGATTAATCCTTTGTCCGTTGATTCATTTGCAAATATTTTCTCCCATTCTGAGCGTTGTCTTTTCGTCTTGTTTATGGTTTCCTTTGCTGTGCAAAAGCTTTGAAGTTTCATTAGGTCCCACTTGTTTATTTTTGTTTTTATTTCCATTACTCTAGGAGGTGGATCAAAAAAGATCTTGCTGTGATTTATGTCAAAGAGTGTTCTTCCTATGTTTTCCTCTAAGAGTTTTATAGTGTCCAGTCTTATATTTAGGTCTCTAATCCATTTTGAGTTTATTTTTGTGTATGGTGTTAGGGAGTATTCTAATTTCATTCTTTTACATGTAGCTGTCCAGTTTTCCCAGCACCACTTATTGAAGAGACTGTCTTTTCTCCATTGTATATCTTTGCCTCCTTTGTCATAGATTAGTTGACCATAGGTGCGTGGGTTAATGTCTGGGCTTTCTATCTTGTTCCATTGATCTATGTTTCTGTTTTTGTGCCAGTACCATATTGTCTTGATTACTGTAGCTTTGTAGTATAGTCTGAAGTCAGGGAGTCTGATTCCTCCAGCTCCATTTTTTTGCCTCAAGACTGCTTTGCCTATTCGGGGTCTTTTGTGTCTCCATACAAATTTTAAGATGATTTGTTCTAGCTCAGTAAAAAATGCCATTGGTAATTTGATAGGGATTGCATTGAATCTGTAGATTGCTTTGGGTAGTATACTCATTTTCACAATGTTGATTCTTCCAATCCAAGAACATGGTATATCTCTCCATCTGTTGGTATCATCTTTAATTTCTTTCATCAGTGTCTTATAGTTTTCTGCATACAGGTCTTTTGTCTCCCTAGGTAGGTTTATTCCTAGGTATTTTATTCTTTTTGTTGCAATGGTAAATGGGAGTGTTTCCATAATTTCTCTTTCAGATTTTTCATCATTAGTGTATAGGAATGCAAGAGATTTCTGTGCATTAATTTTGTATCCTGCAACTTTACCATATTCATTAATTAGCTCTAGCAGTTTTCTGGTGGCAGTTTTAGGATTCTCTATGTATAGTATCATGTCATCCGCAAACAGTGACAGTTTTACTTCTTCTTTTCCAATTTGTATTCCTTTTATTTCTTTTTCTTCTCTGATTGCCGTGGCTAGGACTTCCAAAATTATGTTGAATAATAGTGGTGAGAGTGGACATCCTTGTCTCGTTCCTGATCTTAGAGGAAATGCTTTCAGTTTTTCACCATTGAGAATGATGTTTGCTGTGGGTTTGTCATATATGGCCTTTATTATGTTGAGGTAGCTTCCCTCTATGCCCACTTTCTGGAGAGTTTTTATCAGAAATGGGTGTTGAATTTTGTCAAAAGCTTTTTCTGCATCTATTGAGATGATCATATGGTTTTTATTCTTCAATTTGTTAATATGGTGTATCACATTGATTGATTTGCGTATATTGAAGAATCCTTGCATCCCTGGGATAAATCCCACTTGATCGTGGTGTATGATCCTTTTAATGTGTTGTTGGATTCTGTTTGCTAGTATTTTGTTGAGGATTTTTGCATCTATATTCATCAGTGATATTGGTCTGTAATTTTCTTTTTTTGTAGTGTCTTTGTCTGGTTTTGGTATCAGGGTGATGGTGGCCTCATAGAATGAGTTTGGGAGTGTTCCTTCCTCTGCAATTTTTTGGAAGAGTTTGAGAAGGATGGGTGTTAGCTCTTCTCTAAATGTTTGATAGAATTCACCTGTGAAGCCGTCTGGTCCTGGACTTTTGTTTGTTGGAAGATTTTTAATCACAGTTTCAATTTCATTACTTGTGATTGGTCTGTTCATATTTTCTATTTCTTCCTGGTTCAGTCTTGGAAGGTTATACCTTTCTAAGAATTTGTCCATTTCTTCCAGGTTGTCCATTTTATTGGCATAAAGTTGCTTGTAGTAGTCTCTTAGGATGCTTTGTATTTCTGCAGTGTCTGTTGTAACTTCTCCTTTTTCATTTCTGATTTTATTGATTTGAGTCCTCTCCCTCTTTTTCTTGATGAGTCTGGCTAATGGCTTATCAATTTTGTTTATCTTCTCAAAGAACCAACTTTTAGTTTTATTGATCTTTGCTATTGTTTTCTTTGTTTCTATTTCATTTATTTCTGCTCTGATCTTTATGATTTCTTTCCTTCTGCTAACTTTGGGTTTTGTTTGTTCTTCTTTCTCTAGTTTCTTTAAGTGTAAGGTTAGATTGTTTACTTGAGCTTTTTCTTGTTTCTTTAGGTAGGCTTGTATAGCTATAAACTTCCCTCTTAGAACTGCTTTTGCTGCATCCCATAGGTTTTGGGTCGTCGTGTTTTCATTGTCATTTGTCTCTAGGTATTTTTTGATTTCCTCTTTGATTTCTTCAGTGATCTCTTGGTTATTTAGTAACGTATTGTTTAGCCTCCATGTGTTTGTCCTTTTTACGTTTTTTTCCATGTAATTCATTTCTAATCTCATAGCGTTGTGGTCAGAAAAGATGCTTGATATGATTTCAATTTTCTTAAATTTACTGAGGCTTGATTTGTGACCCAAGATGTGATCTATCTTGGAGAATGTTCCGTGCGCACTTGAGAAGAACGTGTAATCTGCTGTTTTTGGATGGAATGTCCGATATATATCAATTAAATCTATCTGGTCTATTGTGTCATTTAAAGCTTCTGTTTCCTTATTTATTTTCATTTTGGATGATCTGTCCATTGGTGTAAGTGAGGTGTTAAAGTCCCCCACTATTATTGTGTTACTGTCGATTTCCTCTTTTATAGCTGTTAGCAGTTGCCTTATGTATTGAGGTGCTCCTATGTTGGGTGCATATATATTTATAATTGTTATATCTTCTTCTTGGATTGATCCCTGGATCATTATGTAGTGTCCTTCCTTGTCTCTTGTAACATTCTTTATTTTAAAGTCTATTTTATCTGATATGAGTATAGCTACTCCAGCTTTCTTTTGATTTCCATTTGCATGGAATATCTTTTTCCATCCCCTCACTTTCAGTCTGTATGTGTCCCTAGGTCTAAAGTGGGTCTCTTGTAGACAGCATATATATGGGTCTTGTTTTTGTATCCATTCAGCCAGTCTATGTCTTTTGGTTGGGGCATTTAATCCATTCACGTTTAAGGTAATAATCGATATGTATGTTCCTATGACCATTTTCTTAATTGTTTTGGGTTTGTTTTTGTAGGTCCTTTTCTTCTCTTGTGTTTCCCACTTAGAGAAGTTCCTTTAGCATTTGTTGTAGAGCTGGTTTGGTGGTGCTGAATTCTCTTAGCTTTTGCTTGTCTGTAAAGCTTTTGATTTCTCCATCAAATCTAAATGAGATCCTTGCCGGGTAGAGTAATCTTGGTTGTAGGTTCTTCCCTTTCATCACTTTAAGTATATCATGCCACTCCCTTCTGGCTTGCAGAGTTTCTGCTGAGAAATCAGCTGTTAACCTTATGGGAGTTCCCTTGTATGTTATTTGTCGTTTTTCCCTTGCTGCTTTCAATAATTTTTCTTTGTCTTTAATTTTTGCCACTTTGATTACTATGTGTCTCGGCGTGTTTCTCCTTGGGTTTATCCTGTATGGGACTCTCTGCGCTTCCTGGACTTGGGTGGCTATTTCCTTTCCCATGTTAGGGAAGTTTTCGACTATAATCTCTTCAAATATTTTCTCTGGTCCTTTCTCTCTCTCTTCTCCTTCTGGGACCCCTATAATGCGAATGTTGTTGCGTTTAATGTTGTCCCAGAGGTCTCTTAGGCTGTCTTCATTTCTTTTCATTCTTTTTTCTTTAGTCTGTTCCGCAGCAGTGAATTCCACCATTCTGTCTTCCAGGTCACTTATCCGTTCTTCTGCCTCAGTTATTCTGCTATTGATTCCTTCTAGTGTAGTTTTCATTTCAGTTATTGTATTGGTCATCTCTGTTTGTTTGTTCTTTAATTCTTCTAGGTCTTTGTTAATCATTTCTTGCATCTTCTCAATCTTTGCCTCCATTCTTATTCCAAGGTCCTGGATCATCTTCACTATCATTATTCTGAATTCTTTTTCTGGAAGGTTGCCTATCTCCACTTCATTTAGTTGTTTTTCTGGGGTTTTATCTTGTTCCTTCATCTGCGACATAGCCCTCTGCCTTTTCATCTTCTCTATCTTTCTGTAACTGTGGTTTTTGGTCCACAGGCTGCAGGATTATAGTTTTTCTTGCTTCTGTTGTCTGCCCTCTGGTGGTTGAGGCTATCTAAGAGGCTTGATGGGAGGCTCTGGTGGTGGGTAGAGCTGACTGTTGCTGTGGCGGTCAGAGCTCAGTAAAACCTTAATCCACTTGACTGTTGATGGGTGGGGCTGGGTTCCCTCCCTGTTGGCTGTTTTGCCTGAGGCAATCCAACACTGGAGCCTACCCGTGCTCTTTGGTGGGGTTAATGGCAGACTCTGGGAGGGCTCACGCCAAGGAGAACTTCCCAGAACCTCTGCTGCCAGTGTCCTTATCCCCACGGTGAAACAGAGCCACCACTTGCCTCTGCAGGAGACCCCCCAACACCAGCAGGTAGGTCTGGTTCAGTCTCCCCCAGGCTCACTGCTCCTTCCCCTGGGTCCTGATGCACACATTACTTTGTGTGTGCCCTCCAAGAGTGGGATCTCTGTTTCCCCCAGTCCCGTCAAAGTCCTGCAATCCAATTCCCACTAGCCTTCAAAGTCTGATTCTCTAGGAATTCCTCCTCCCGTTGCCTGACCCCCAGGTTGGGAAGCCTGACGTGGGGCTCAGAACCTTTACTCCAGTGGGTGGACTTCTGTGGTATAAGTGTTCGCCAGTCTGTGAGTCACCCACCCAGCAGTTATGGGGTTTGATTTTACTCTGATTGCGCCCCTCCTACCATCTCACTGTGGCTTCTCCTCTGTCCTTGGACGTGGGGTATCCTCCTTGGTGAAGTCCAGGGTCTTCCTGTCAATGATTGTCCAGCAGCCAGTTGTGATTCTGGTGCTCTCGCAAGAGGGAGTGACAGCACGTCCTTCTACTCCGCCATCTTGGTTAATCTCCAACTTTCTTGTTTCTATGGAATGAGAAAGCTATTCAAAAAGACCCACACCTAAGGCAGTGATAAAAACAGGTGACAGCAAATAAGGAAGGAATGGAGAACTTATTTATTATCTACTGCAAAATCCTAGAATTGAGATTAGTTACTTAAGATTGAAGTTAGCAAAACACTGACTGTCTGTTCGGGCCACCCTTGAAGATAAGATTGAACGTATCTTTGTTTTTTGCTGAGACATTTCTGCAACATCTTTTTGGCCTGAGAACTAGAGTCAACTTAGAAAGGAAAAGAGCAGTGTGAATGTGCCATCCCAGTGGTTCAGAACGAGAGATGTGTGTGTGTGTGTGTGTGTGTGTGTGTGTGTGTGTGTGTACACGCACGCATATGTGGGCTAGCTAAGAGTTTGAAATTGTCCTTGCTGTCTAATCTAATTCCTCCTCTTGAACCTACCCCCACCCAATATTAGAATTGAACAGTAGCTCCCACCCACCCTAATGGAACTAAACTATCTTGAACTTATGTACAGCAGTTTCTCCCCCTTCTAGCCTCCTCTCTGAGGTCAAAATTTTTTTTTATTCTTCAGAATTCACTCCTAGGCCCTCTCTTTTCTTAGAAAATCACACCTACACCCCACAGCTTCAGTTATCATTTCAAGTACCAATAGCCTCAAGTTTCTTTATCCAGTACTGATCACTCATCTGTGCTTGAAGAGGGGGGACATAAATGCCTACTCAGCATTCCACTTCGATTTCTCAAAGACCCATAAACGCAGCATGTCTAAAACAATTCAACTCGTGGATTCTTTGCTAAACCTACCATTTCTCCACTTTTCCCCATTTTAATAAGTAACCCCAGACTAGGAGTGATTATTGATTACTCCTTCTCCTTGACTTCCCAAATCCTATGGGTTCTACCTCCTAAATCTCTCTCAAATCCATCAATCCTCTCCTTCTACCTCCAGCAGCCTATGGTTTCAGCCACCATCCTCTCTCATCAAGAAAACTCAAAAAGTTTCTTCAGGATAGAAAGCCCAGAGACAAACCTACGCACCTATGGTCACCTGATCTATGACAAAGGAGGCAAGGATATACAATGGAGAAAAGACAGCCTCTTTAATAAGTGGTGCTGGGAAAACTGGACAGCTACATGTAAAAGAATGAAATTAGAACATTCTCTAACACCATACACAAAAATAAACTCAAAATGGATTAAAGACCTAAATGTAAGGCCAGACACTATAAAACTCTCAGAGGAAAACATAGGCAGAACATTCTTTGACATAAATCGCAGCAAGATCTTTTTTGATCCACCTCCTAGAGTAATGGAAATAAAAACAAGAATAAACAAATGGGACCTAATGAAACTTAAAAGCTTTAGCACATCAAAGGAAACCATAAACAAAACAAAAAGATAACCCTTAGAATGGGAGAAAATATTTGCTAATGAAGCAACTGACAAGGAATTAATCTCCAAAATATACAAACAACTCATGCAGCTCAATATTAAAAAAACAAATAACCCAATGAAAAACTGGGCAGAAGACCTAAATAGACATTTCTCCAAAGAAGACATACAGATGGCCAACAAACACATGAAAAGTTGCTCAACATCATTAATTACTAGAGAAATGCAAATCAAAACTACAATGAGGTATCACCTCACACTGGTCAGAATGGCCATCACCAAAAAATCTACAAACAATAAATGCTGGAGAGGGTGTGGAGAAAAGGGAACCCTGTTGCACTGTTGGTGGGAATGTAAATTGATACAGCCACCATGGAGAACAGTATGGAGGTTCCTTAAAAAACTAATAATAGAACTACCACATGACCCAACAATCCCACTCCTGGGCATATATCCAGAGAAAACCATAATTCAAAAAGATACATGCACCCCAATGTTCATTGCAGCACTATTTACAATAGCCAGGACATGGAAGCAACCTAAATGTCCATCAACAGAGAAATGGATAAAGAAGATGTGCTACACATATACAGTGGAATATTACTCAGCCATAAAAAGGAACAAAATTGGGTCATTTGCAGAGACGTGGATAGACCTAGAGCCTGTCATACAGAATGAAGTAAGTCAGAAAGAGAAAAACAAATATTGTGTAATATCACTTATATGTGAAATCTAGAAAAATGGTACAGATGAACTTAAATAGAAATAGAGATACAGATGTAGAGAACAAACTTATGGATACCAAGGGGAGGAAGGGGAAGGTGGGATGGATTGGGAGACTGGGATTGACATATATACACTACTGTGTATAAAATAGATAACTAATGAGAACCTACTGTATAGCACAGGGAAACTCTACTCAATGCTCTGTGGTGACCTAAATGGGGAGGAAAGCTAAAAAAAGAGGGGATATATGTATACGTATAGCTGATTCACTTTGCTGTACAGCAGAAACTAACACAACATTGTAAAGCAACTATACTCCAATAAAAATTAAGAAAAAAGAAGAAAACTCAAAAAGTTTCTTAAATGGTTTACTGCATCCATTATCACTGTCTTCCAGTTCATTCTCCATAATGTAGCCCGAGTATTCATTTTAGAGACAAGATCTTGTCCCTCTTCCCTGCTGAACACTTTTCAGTGGTTTCCTATTCCTCTTAGGAGAGAAAAGACATGGTCCATGACCCTTCACATGTCCCTTGAGCTTCTGCAGGATCAGGCTGCCTCCTGTCTTTCCTGCCTTTGCCTGCTCTTCTCTACACACTCACATTATTGGTCTTTAAAAAAGAAAAAATTTCTCTGATGGGCCATTCTCTTTCTTGCCCCAGGACCGATATATATGCTGTCATATAATTTCTCTCTCTCCCACTTACTCTGCCTTTGCTTCTCTAGTGCCTCTTTTATGGTCAACACAAATTTCATTTCCTTAGGGAAGTATTTTTGGACTCTCCAGTACAATTTCCTCTCATCGGCTTCCACAGAACATTTCTCGTACATAGAACTCAATAAAATTGTTTGATGACTCTCTTCCCGACCAGGCTGCAATCTGTCTTGTGCAGTGCTGTGTATCTAGCAACCGGCACATTTTCTGGAAAGGAAAGTGAATGAATGAGTAAATGGTTTTAGAGAAACTATCGTAGGCTTGACTTACAATTTCAAATCCATTTTTTTTTCTTCCGGCAGAATAGGAATTACCATCAAATAATAGCTCAGCTCAAATTTGGTTATCAGATCAGCAGAAAACAAGGCATTGGAGAAAAGTAACACAGCAGATAAGTGTGGTTTTCTGTGGCAGAGCTGAAGATAAATGTTAGAAATATAAGACTATGCTGAAAGGGGGCCAGTGGATGGTAAATGCCGGAATAAGAAAGTGAAGCAAAAGAGAACATTTAAGGTGGGAGGAAGAGACACAGAAATAAACTTTATAACATCTTTGCAATATCTGGGGCTTTTGAGTCAGAAAGACCTGGAGCTGAATCCCAGCTCTGCCATTCACAAGCCAATTAATTAATCTGAGTCTCTATTTCTTACTGTGACTTATTTCACACCCATAAAAAGGGTGTGAAGACTACTTTTTAATGGCAGGAAAATTCTTGGCGCATAGCAGGTGTCTGAATTGTCAGTTTCCTTCTTCTCTAACTCCAGGAGTTTCCACTTACATTTGTTTATTTTACATTCAGTTTATCAAGCAGTAAACTTTGTGGCATATAAACTTAATGCCAGTTGTGTTTCCCACAATACACAATTTTGTGTGGGTCACCGGAGACTACATAAACCATACCATGTCATTCAAGAGACTATTCTGTGCATCACTGAACAGTATTGAGAGAAATATAAACAGAGAAGGTGAGATGGCCAAAAGATTAGCAAGAACAGGAAGCAGCTAGAGCCCTTTAGGCTGGAGAATCAAAGAGAGAGAGAGTGGTCCTTTGAAATGTAGCTGCTGGGGCAGAAGAATGGGAGCTGGCGTGGAGGATGAGATTGCCAGAGAGGCACCTCTCACCCAAGATGCCACTCAAAGCAGAGAGGAAGTGAGACATACTCTGACTCCCCTCCTTTCAACCTCCTGCCAATATCTCCCACTGGCCAAACCTAACTGAAGCCATTGGACAGTGAGTCCTGGGAAATACCATTTGCAGAGTCAGATCTCTGAGATGGAAAGCTGAGAGGGGAAAACAGGGAATGGATCGGAGTGAAAACAGGCAAATGGCTGGCATAAACAGCAAGGAAGGGCAATCAAAAGTGATTTAATAGAACTCAGTTACCAAAAAAGAACCCTTCTGTGCTGGTGGAAGCCCATCAGACCGACACAGGAAAGATTACAGATAATAGTCATTTCGCTCTTTGTGCTTTACAAAGCATTCTCAAAGGGTAATATGGTGTAATGGAAAGAAAACAAGCTTGGAAGGGGATAGCATTGGAATATAAACAACTCAAACATGAAGTAGATGTAAACAGAACAAGTCTTTCACACTCTTCTTTTACTCCTCTCTCCAAATAAATAACCACTGTTACCAAATTAGCAAAAACCTTCTAGAAATTGTTGATGTATATACCAAATAGGTGTATACCTAGAGATACACATTTTATAAAAAAAAAAAAATGCTAAGCATATTGCCCTGAAACATTTTTCTGCTTTAAAATATATCTTTGTCATCTCTCCATATCACATATATAATGTTGTCTTACTATTTTTAGTAGCAGTATATCCTACTCTATGCTCAGATCATAATTCATTCAATCAATTCCATACTGGGAGTCATTTGTAGTGTTTTGAATTGTTTTCTACTAAAAATCAGCTTGGGAATAATACATTTGTACAAATACCTGCAGGATAAAATTCTAAAAGTGGAATTGCTGTGTCAAAGGGTAAGATGTTACACATTTTTAATATATACTACTACAACACATTCCAAAATTTGTTTGAACTTACATCCTCTTTTGAGTTTTATGGCACTATTTTCCAGTCAGCTCTTGATACTGCCTCAGACAAAAGCCCAGTCTGCATACAAACAAAAAGACAATTATTTATTGTGCGCAAATCTGTTCAACCAAACTTTATGCATACATATAACTCTAAGAAACAGGATATTTGAATACAAAGGAAAAAAGTTACTTTCCAAAAATATCATGTCTGAATATGCAATAGTACTTTCATAGCTTTTCATCTGCTATTCTGGGAAAGTCACCTGTGACATGAAAGAAAATTTAACAATGAAAGCTGATCATGTAGAAAAAACTAATGTATAAATAAAAATGGAAATGCCCAGCATATAGGCTAGATGAAAGTTTAAGCATTTCAAATATCCTAGGAACTTCAGTTGCTCTAACAAAATAGAAATGCTCCCAGACATACGTGTTTAGAGAGATTATTGCAAGGTTTATACACATGTGAAGCGTTTTACTTTTAAAGGCAAGGATAGGAGTCTAAATCAGGTGAGACTAATAGCAAGTTCATCATAAAGACACTAAAGGTTTTTCACAGTAATTTTAGAAGGAGGTCAGCCCTGTGGCTCACTGCTGAAAAGAGGCACAGCTGTCTAAGTATTTTGGGAGGTAGGGCAATATATGATACAAACCATTAAAAACAGGAGCCACGGCCAAGGTGCTATTATGGTTCTCAGGCCATCTTTGGAGACAAGAGCACATCTCCGTAATGGTTCATTGCCCTGGAAGACCATCCTGCATGGTAGATTTTACAACTACAGCTAGAGACTTTTAAAAATTCAAAATGTTATTGAATTTACAGTATCCAGTACACGGAAGCAACCTAAATGTCCATCGACAGATGAATGGTTAAAGAAGATGTGGTGGGCTTTCCTGGTGGCGCAGTGGTTGGGAATCCGCCTGCCAATGCAGGGGACACAGATTCAAGCCCTGGTCTGGGAAGATCTCACATGCCGTGGAGCAACTGGGCCCGTGAGCCACAACTACTGAGCCTGCACGTCTGGAGCCTGTGCTCCGCAACGGGAGAGGCCGCGACAGTGAGAGGCCCGCGCACCGCGATGAAGAGTGGCCCCCACTTGCCGCAACTAGAGAAAGCCCTCGCACAGAAACGAAGACCCAACACAGCCAAAAATAAATAAATAAGTAAATAAAAAATAAAAATAAAGGAATTCCTTTAAAAAAAAAAAGTAAAATAAATATCCTTTAAAAAAAAAAAAGATGTGGTATATACATATACAATGGAATATTACCCAGCCATGAAAAAGAATGAAATAATGCCATTTACAGCAACAGGGATGGACCTAGAGATTATCATACTGAGAGAAGTAAGTCAGACAGAGAAAGACAAATAGTATATGATATCACTTATATGTGGAATCTTAAAAAATGATACAAATGAATTTATTTACAAAACAGAAACAGACTCACAGACAGAGAAAATAAAGTTATGGTTACCAAATGGGAGGTATAAGTTAGGAGTTTGGGATTAACAGATACACATTTCTATGTATAAAATAGATAAAAAACAGGACCTACTGTATAGCACAGGGAACTCTACTCAGTATCTTGTAATAACCTATAATGGAAAAGAATCTGAAAAGCAATATATATATTCAGTTATACATATATATCTGTATATACATTTGTATAACTGAGTCACTTTGCTGTACACTTGAAACTAACACAACGTTCTAAATTATACTTCAATTTTAAAAAATGGTTAAAAGAATTCAAAACATTATTGGAAGTAGATTTTAAACAATAAACAGCTTGAGGTACTTTAGTCAAGGAATGTGTTAATATATTTTAAAAATACATTTCTTTGGCCAACCATCAGGCTGAGTTTGACAAGGGGCAGGAATATCTGTAAGACAGGGTGAAATGAGGTGTTCCAACGTTTACCTGGTCCAGGGAGATCTTGAACTGGTTCCAGTCTGTGGACACAGTTACCCCAGCACTTTCCCTTCTATATCATTACTACCCCTCTAAGTAACCAGGGGCCTCTGGCTCTGGGGGATCGTTAGTGTCCTGAGCTGCTGAAAAGAGGGTGGTTTCCATAAGTCAAGTTTGAGGACAAAGTCTCTGGGCACAAATGGGACCCGCTCTTATTGGATGGCAAGCTGTCAAAGACTGGTGGGAGGTAGGTCCTTCTTTGATGCCAATGAGAGCTACGCTTAACTTGCCGGCTTGATACAAGTAAAGCACCAAGCTCCCTGGAATGGAAATATGATGATTTGTGGGTGATTTCTTGGCTTTCCACATGGCTCTCAAAAATTGTTGACAAATATGATTATTCAGCTGGAGATGAGATAGGTCCTGGACGCTGACGCCCCTCCTGTCATTGTATCACTCAGGTCTGGGTCACTAGTCTTGGTCCCACTGATCTCTGCTCAGAGCATTGTCTTCTGTCTTCTTCCTTCCTCCTCCAGACTCTTCATCTAGATGACTGTCAAGATAGCCAAGATCTTCAGCTGTTCTTCAAGATCTAATCTTTGTGTCCTGACTTCAGTACTGGATCCAAAAGATTAGAATGTGGTTGTTTGATTTTTTTTATTTCTCCCATGTTCTTTTCCTTAAGGCAGTAGTTAGAGGACATGGAATTTATGGGATGGAATGGGGGCAGGAACATCACAAGAAACAGAAAAATATAAGGACTGAAAAACACAATGGCTAATATATAAAAATATTATCCTGCCCATTTTCAGAATTTGATAGTATTTTTGCAATTAAAACTTACAGGAAACAGTAAACTATAGACCCTCCCAGTTTAGCTTTCAGCTTCTAACAGATTCTACTTCAGAAGTAGCATAATAGTCTTGCTTCAAACCTATAAGGATCCTCCTGTGGACATTATGTCAGAGAGAACTGGATGGAATGAGTTCTGTCACATGGTTCTTGTTACAATAAAGCTGTAAGAGAAGAGAGAGTTCTGTACTCTGGATGCATTGTGCTTTAGAAATGAAAAAAGAAGTTACCCCATAACAGGCATTTCCACCAGAGAGCAATCACAGTGCCCAGTTGGTTCTCATGCTTTTGATAGTTCTTAACTGTGTCTAACTCTCCTGATGAGTTCCTGTCTCAGGCTCACAGATTAATATTAACTCAGGCCACAACAGTCAGATTCCTCTTGTTGAGAGGGAGTTATTTTGATCTGTACACTTTATCATTATAACATTTTCTAAAAGCCTATCTTGCAGCATTTTCCAAACCATGTTCCATGGAATCCTGGTATCCAGTGAGATGTAAAAAGGTTTTGCACAGATAAAAGGAAGCTGTAGTCAGGCTACTCACTGATATTCTGCAAACTTTACCTCTTATCATAAAGATACAGAATTAAATTAACATATAAAAGGCTCAGAGAAAAACTACTTGAAAGAAACCTGCCTAACTTTGATAAACCCAGTATTTCCCAAACTTTGCAAATACAATCCTGGTTTTATTCATCTAGTTTTGATGGGTATTACATGATCCACTTTTTGAAAAAGGCTGCTGTATACAAATGACATAATTTACTCAGATATTTGATTCCACACATCCCTTAAAGAGAGATTTCATTTCCATTTAGGACAAAAACCATACAATATTCAGAAGCATGAAAATCTTTTTTAATAGGAGAAACTTTTTTACATACTAAATTCAAAGCTTCAAGTGCTCCTTGAACAAACTGGAGAACTAAAATTTGAAGACTGACACAGCTAAAATGTCCATTGTGTAGACATCACTGTCATTACATAAGCCATCAACCTTCTTTAAGGTAAGAGACCCAGATATTAGATTCAGGTAAGTCAGGAGCAGAAGAGCCACATAGAATTGGGTTTCATGGTACTCTATGCTCAGAGCAAGACTGTGAGGGTGTGACCCACGAAGCCCAGGGGCAAGGCAAGCCAATGGACAAATCAATCAAGCAGTCAGGAGCCAGGGAAATTCAGTGGCTAGAAAGCAAGTTAAAGCATTAGATCAAATTCCAGAATACTGGAAGAGTACAAGTACTAGAAGATTAGACACAATGAGGGGCAAAGACATACAGAAGCAAAGGTACAGGAACTAGACAAACAAACTGGAGAGGAGGCATGAAGGACTAACAGAAAAGACCTTGCAGCAACGTCTGCTGTAATAAATAACTTACAAAAGAAAACTTTCCTCCTGGGACAGATGACCGGAAGGGGCTATTCTAAAGTCTAAGGGCGATAGCTGGTTAGTGGTTCATCTGAGCATAGAAGGAAAAAGAAACGAAGACTAGGACAACAATGATATGGTAAGGAAGGAATCATCCGAATGTTCAAATGAGTTTGCAGGAAGAAGGATTTGACCATCTTTTATGATTGAATCATCAATTTCATAGAAGTAGTATCAGATCGTTTATGATAATAATTCCAATTTGACCTTTTTTCATTTACAAAATACTAATGAGTTATATGGTAGAAATACCATATCAATGCCCAAACACACCTATCATATATGTCCTTTATAAGAGATGACAACTTAAGTATTAACACATTAATAAATGCCAAATGCCAATCAATAGATGAATATTCCAATAAATATGAAGAGCCAAAATTTGAGTTAACATTATTGTGCACAAGAATTAAATAAAAAATATAAAGAATTTATCATATATTTATAAATGTAGTATAATTGATTTCAGTGGATTGAATAATGTTTTATCTTTTTTAAAAATTATTTTTATTTTAGTAAAGTTTATTTTTACTTTAATAAAGCCTTTGATTCTAACCCATGGATCACTGTTAACACAAATTAAGAAAGTGTGGTACTCACCATGTTACTCTTTCCAGGGATTTGAAAGCTGCACATGGCAGGTCATTGCAATGGCTTTGCATTAGCCTGAGCAAATATATTGAGTAGTATTTGGCAGAACTGATCCTAGGGTCTCTCCTAATCAATACTTTTATTGATGACCTGATCAAAAAGTTTATAGTATGTTAACCATATTACTGAAGAGCTTGTGTTAGGTGGGTTTCTAAGATTTTGGAATTAAGCGCAATATGATTTTTACTAAAAGAATGTATCACATTTGCAAAAACACAGTGAAATTCGACAAAAACATATGCGGGTTAATTTAGGTAAGAAAAAGAATCTGAAAAGGAATATAGGGTGTGGAAATAGTAATTGATCATATATATAGAAAAATGATCCATGTCAGCATAATACAGATGTATTAATATGATTAACTTATAAAAATAATTTCAGAGTATCTCATAAGAGGACTCTGAGAATTTGTTATGAGCAGACTTTGAAGAGAGAGTGGTCATACATATGGATCTGTATAAAAGTGACAACCTTAAAGGGGTGGAGAGCGTCCTGATTGGCACATAGCATGTCCTCAGTTGGTGTCTATTGTCGCTGCATCTGTCAGGATTTGGTCAGGAAGACAGAGGCCACGTCATGCGTCCCAGGCATAAAGGATGTTAGTATAGGAAGCGTGGGCTTAAATAACTATTGGAGCAGCAGGGAAAGCAAGGTCAGGGAAGCAACACTGGTGACCTCAGTCTGAAGTGCTGAGGCGGATGGTCCTTCATACCAACGAAGCAGATGCAGTGAACCTCTCGTCTGCCCACCACTTTGCTTTCAGCTGCCTTCAGAGATTAATAGCCATTCCTTTTCTTCTACCTTTCACATCTTATAAGAGAACTTCTCACTGTTACACTGGGCCCCAGAGCCATGTGAGGAATGGGATTCTGGGGAAGATAATTCTTGCTCTAGAAAAAGGTGATAGTGTGATAATGTGATACAGCAATCCAGCCCAACTATATAAATGAAGATCCTATGAAGAAAGGATAAAATAATTTGTATGTTTAGCCTGAGGAAGACGGACTATGACAGGTTTTCACAAAATTTTTGACATGTTGTGAAACCAGGTTAAAATTCTTAGCTGATTCTGTTTGTAAATGATTGAGTCAACTATTGCCGCAATAGTAACAAACAACCTCAACATTTCAGCGGCTACAGTCACAAGCATTATGTCTGACCCGTATATCTACGGGTCAGACAGGCAACTGCTGATCTCACCTGGGCTGGAGAATTAATTCTAGGTCAAGGTTTAGATTCAAGTCTGCTCTACATGGCCTCGTTTTTAAGAGCTACCTAGGAGAGGCAGATTAATGGTCCCCCAAAGATGTTCACATCCTACTCCCCGGAAACTGTGAATATGTTATTTTCCACGGCCCAGGGCAATGAAGATTGCAGATGGAATTAACGTTGTTAATCAGCTGACCTAGAGAGGGAGATAATATCTTGAATTATCCTGGATTATCTGGGTGGACCCGTTGTAATCACAGGGTCCTTAGAAGTAGAAGATGGAGGTAGGAGAGACAGAGAACCCGAGGGAGAAGCAGAGAGAGGGCAGCACGAGGAGAACTTGGATCAACGACACTGGCTTTAAAGAGAGAAAAGGGAGCTATGAGCCAAGGAAGGTGGGCACCTTCTAGAAACAAGAAAGAGCAAGGAAACAGATTGTCCCCACAGCCTCTGGAGGAATACAGCCCTACTGACACCTTGACGGTAGCTCAGTGTTAGCCATTTTGATTGAGAAAATCAGATAGAAAGGAAAAAAACAGACTTTTAGAAAGAGATGATTACTCTGACTGATGACGAAGATAGTAATTCATAAACTGAAAGGTGTTGGGTAAATCGAATTCTGCACACTTGATCCTCAGGAAGCAAGGAAGAGAGGGAGAGAGGAAGGAAGAGAGAGAAACTAAGGAAGCATAGAGGCCCCTGGGAGAGGTAAAGGAGGTGTTTGGTGGCAACCAGGTAAGAGCTTCATAAAGCAGCTGAATTTCTCTATCACAGTCCTTTTTCCATTAAGTTTTGTATTGGGGGAAGGAATAAAAGCTTTCTAGCCTTTCCTAATAGCACGCTAATTGTATATGTCATGTATATTATATATACCCACTTTATACTTACACATTGTATAGAATGATATGATATATAGATTAAAATATAATGTATACTATAAATTATGCTATCTATTATAATGTTATAGTATACAATATAAATACATATACATCTATATTTTGTATATACATATGTGAGCGAGTCTTCTCCGTGAAATTTCTCTGTAGCTATTTCATTTCTCTCTTAAGCTGTTCTTCGTGAGCAAGGTTTCTGAGAGCTATCTGACCTCAAGGGTTAATTTTTAAAGCTACATTTCAAGGTTTCCCTTTTAAAAATGTATCTTCCTTATGAATAAACATTTCAGAAAGAGGCAGCTGAGGTGATCGGTTGCCTTGGGTATGTCCTCAGTCGTGGGAACTTCTCTCTGCAGGATGGAAATTGCTTCCATCTTTCAAAGTGAAACAGTGGAGAGAAGGCTGGATTAGCCCACTGACATGTTGGGGGAAATTCCAAACTTTCAATGAGAGGGATGGTTTAAGTGGTTTCCCAGGCGGCAGTGATTGTGATGGAAACCACCGTGTGGCCAGGAGGAAGTGGCTCTTCGTGCTGCTGCCCGCCATGCTGACTGCTCTGCTGTCCCCTTGGCCCCTGCCTCTACATCATTAGTACTCACTGCAGTGTCTCTACTGTATTAGTACTCATTTCTTCTGTTACTCTAGCTTCACATACACTTTTGTTCTTGCCAGAGACAGAGGATTTCTTGAGATTGAGGACTATGCTGTACCCACAGTGATTTCATGATCATCACATGAATTAATAATGAATGAACAAATGATTTTCCATTCCATTCGTTTCTCTCTGTCTTTGTCCGTGTATACACACACACACACACACACACACATCATCATCATCATCATCACCATCATCACAGTCACCATCCATATATTTCCCCCTCGAGTCCTATGCAGTCAGTTCCCTCGCTACCATCCACGCTTCATTTCTGCTGGGGTCGCCCTCTACCTCCCTGACTCTTGCACAGCTGCATCTCCTGTGGGTCTCAACCAGCTTCTCTCTTCATCTTGCCCAAGGGTACAGTTTAGGAGCTGTAGTGTTTAGGTACATTACAGAGAAGGATAGGGTCTAATAGGAAACAGTAGCAGAGGTTCTTCTCTCATAGAATCCCCTGCCTGGATGATCAGCCCCGTTTGGCATTTAGGCCCAAGCCCACATTTCAGGGCAGGGCATTGCATGAGTTAGGCTGGTTTCCTGCCCTGACCTCACCTCCCAATCTTTCCACCCTGGGCTCTCCTGTGGCCAGTCTGTTCAGCAGCTTTCTTGGAAAACACAAGTTCATTTCCATGGAGGTGCAGAGGACTCCTTCTGAGTACATTTCATTGTAAAAGAAAAGGGGAAATGCTTAAAAGAGGTAACTGTGCTGATGGTAGAATTCCAGGCTTTAGTGGAGAAGGTGTTTTAAACAATCAAGAGTGTTCCCCCTCATGAGAAAACAGACAGTACACATGTACCACCTCTATTTCAACCCATGTCAAATGTGAAGCAGGATTAGCTCTTTGCTGTAGTCTGTGCAGGATGCTGTATCAGAATGTCATAGACTGGGGGTCTTATAAACAACAGAAATTTATTTCTCACAGTTCTGGTGGCTGGAGATCCAAGATCAAGGCACTGGCAGATTTGGTGTCTGGTGAGGGTGCACTTCCTGCTTCATAAATGGCTGTCTTTTCACTGTCCTCACATGGTGGAAGGGGCAAGGAAACCTTCTAGGGTCTCTTTTATAAGGACACTAATCCTATTCATGAGCACTCCATCCTCATGACCTAATCACCTCCCAAAGACCCCCACCTCCAAATACCATCACATTGGAGGTTAGTTTTTAACATATGAATTTTGGCAGGATACAAATATTCAGTCTATAGTACACTTCTTCTTCAAATTCACTGTAAATAATCCACTCAGCAAGGTCCCTAAACAATATGCAGGAAATGGAGAAAGGGTTTTACACTACCCAGTGGGCAGCATTTACATCAAAAACTCACATTCAGCATTCTCACCCTCAGTCCCCACAAATACACCTCTGTCTCTTCTCCAAATCTCCAGACTTGCCCACCTGTACCCCTCTGTCCTGACAATAAGACTTTCCAAATACCCAGGATCCACTCTGCTCAGAATACAAGGAACATTTTCTGTTACACATAAAATAGGTCAGACTCTGAGGTAAGAACTGGAAACCCGAGCTTTCTTCTTCATGTGTGTAAAATTCTTGGTCATATGTGCATTTATATATGTATGTTACATCAAGGGAGACTATTCTTGGATATTTACTAGTTCAGATGGTTTCCCCAGATTGTTTTCCAGAATGAAAAAACTAGCAATTGGAATTAAAAATTCAAATTCAAATTAAAAACAGGTATTGTTTTAAAGCGTGTGTGAAAGAGCTCCAGGTTACTGGGATTCTTTCATCATGACAACCTTAAAATATGCAATCTATGTACAGCAATAGGGTTCTTATCAGTTAAAAGGTTAAATTGTAAGCGGCTGAAGAGGCTGACTCTTCCAGCTTAGCACAGAGTGAAGAATTTATTACGTAGTCATGATCTCATTTAGTATGCGAGGTAAATAGCCTCATTAAGAACATAATGTTAAGGAGATTCGTGAGGTTTCCAGCAGGGCAAAGAAGTCAACTGAGGGGGAGGGGGAGGCCAGTTGATGGAAATAGGCCTTGGGTGAGGCTGTGTTCTTGTTCTGTCTGCTGCCTATAAACTAAGTGTCATTTTAAGAAGAATGCTGTCCATCAGAGAAGGAGAAAAGGCCCTATTAGAAGATTGAGGCCCAAAAAACCCTCCAGAGTTTTTTCCCAGAGGTCATGTGGCTGCAGTCCAGTAATAGAGAGCCAGCTGAGGAAGTCTGAAAGCCAAGAGTGAGAAAGTGTAGGAAAGGTAACAAATCGCTTCAATTAGCAGCAGCATGTCTTTAACCCAGAGCTGGCCCCTTAGCACAGCTGGGAAGCAAAGGAAGGTTGTTTTCATTGTCCCCACTCTTCTTTCTTTATCTCGTATGAAATCTTTTCCTTAACTCCCAGCACAAATGACTTCTACTCTGAATGCCCCCAATCCAAACTTTGAGCGCAAGAATCTTTATTCAACTCCTCTGATGGTCTAGGGCCCCGTGTGGCATGATCTTGACCTTTCCATCCTTCTGAAGGTCACATGCTGCCTCTAGAGCCCTCATGGCTTACCCTCTCTGGCTCACCCTCCAACTCATCCTGCTGAGATTTACCTGCCCTCCTCTCCTCACAGCTTTGCAGGCTTAGCTTGACAAGGTGACATGAAAGAGAGACTAACGTCTGCAGATGGGCTAAATGGAGAAGTCCAAGGGGCCACAGCTCACAGGGCCATCAGTGGTCCCTCCCCTCCAGGGCAGAAATGCATCCTAGCGGTGGGTTTCTGGAGGAAGCTCTTCTTCTGGGGCTTTCTCTCACAAAAGATTTTCATCATGAATATTTCTGAGCAGGCGGGTTCTATTTGGTAGGAGAGGAGAAAGACAATGCTTTTGGGAAATAAGTAAAAAGAATAGATGGAGCAACAGTCCTTCTAGGCTAGGAACTATCTTTCTAAGGCATGGAGAAGACCCAGTTTTAAAGGTCCCAAGGTACTAGTAAATATCAAGGATAGTAATGCCTTCCCCCATGCTTATCATTGAGAAAATGGTCAAATTTCCCTGAGAAAGGGGTTTCTGATGACTTTTTAGGAGGTAAATCTCTAATGTTCCAATATTGTGAAATGATAGTATTAACTTTACTGGACAGTCACATAATATTGGCATTTAAAGATGGTGGGGAAACTGTCAGAAACTAGTTATTTTTGCTCAACTATATCTGTGACTCTGGTTGTCACAACTCTGGGTGCTAATTTTAAAAAGAAGAGATGTAAAAATGATCTCACATTTACATACCATTAACCACTGTAATAGGGTAAGAATGAACTTAGGTAGCTCACAGACTGCAGAGTTACTGCCTTGTGGATAGACAGGGAACCATAAAAATGTCACGGCCAAGTAAAAATGAGTGAAGCTTTAGTGCTAACTCCTCTGTGGAGGCTTGTCATTGTAATTTCAGTGTCCTGATTTTTAAAAGAAAGTAAACTACAGCGGCTTAAGATCTAATTCATTGTGCTACTTTTGGGCTTTTAGTTATTTTATTCTATGACTTTTGGATCATACATTCCTGGCTTAGGATAAGAAAAATGGGTAAAATACACAGAACTAAACCGAGGCAAGTAGACCTTTATAGGGTAGCCTATATTGGTCATTTTGGAGTATGAGGAATCTACCAGAGAAGAAAACCACTGTCTGGCTTCCATTGTAATGCAGTGGCTGGATTGAGGGGAAAAAAAAAAGAAAAACAATTAGGGAAGAATACAATAATAATATGAAGAGATAGAAAAGCTATTTCCTGGATCTGGAACTACACATCATAATTTCAACTATGAAGATCATAGTCAGTGGCTAATGTATCTTTTTTCTGCCACAGCAAATTTCACAGTCTTAACGAAGATAGAAAGACAGAACCTCTACCCCACTATCTTCCTCCACCAACTGCCCACCCCTTCCCCCTTCAGTATTTGGACAGGGTAGAAAACTTGGCAGTTTATAGTGTCCTGTTACAAATGCTGCATTTTAGAATCTGTTTAATTGAATTATAATTGATGTATAATATTATATAAGTTATATGTGTACAACATAGTGATTCACAATTTTTGAATGTTATATTCCATTTATAGTTATTGTAAAATATTGTCTGTATTCTTCATGTTGTACAATGTATCCTTGTAGCTTATTTTACACATAGCATTTTGTGCTTTGAAGTAGCCCAAACACTGCCCAGTCCTATCACTTTCACCTCTCCCGTGCCATACACAGCATTACTTCATTCTATATCCACTCAGGCATCAAAATGCACAGAAATTTTAAGGTAGGAAGTAGAACAAAACAGGAAGTCACACATTAATTCCTGAGAGGTGCAATTTGAACATGGAAAATGCCACAGTTAATGCTAAAATGTACAAAACTTCGAGTAGCAGTGAATGTTAGAGATTATAACAGTTTGTGTGTTTGATTAATTCAGATGACCAAAAAGATAATCCACAGATTTAGAAAAACCCTCTTCAATTCAGCTGAGCTGTATTATATGAAAACCGTTTAGACACTCATGCAAATCACTCCTGAACTGCCTCTTCCATGACCTCATTTCATCTCCATTTCTGACACAAAGTCCCTAAGCATTTTCACATCATTTCCTCCTGTTCAATTAGAGTTAACATTCCAGGCAGGAACAAAAGCCTTTGGATCACTAGATTTATTATAACCAGTGGAATATCATGCTCCTCTTTTAAGACATATTGCTAAACTCTCATCAGTTCCAAAATCCTGAATATGATCACTATAATATGTCCCACCTGGTTCAAAGTGAACCTGATCCTTGCAACAGGGAGGAAAACAAAGAGCTGAGTATACACTGTGTTAACATGAGGAAAATGCAAACCTCTCTAAGTTCCGTGTTGTGTAAATGTGGATAATAATAATACTTTTACACAGCCATATGATAAGAATTAAGTGAGATAAAGCAATTAGTACACCACTTGATATAGAGTAAGATCTTAATGAAGTAACAATTATTCTTATTAAAATAAAATAAGCTATGAAATAATAATTTGAGACTATATATATATATATAGTCAAAACAACAAAGGACAATACATAACTTTAAACATATTTTAGCAATACAAAATGGGAATAAGTAAACTAAGCATTAAATAAAGTTAGAAAAAGAAAAATATATTTAGCATAAAAAGTCAGTATAAAACTAGACAGAGAAAGGAGCTTCGAGATGGTGGAAAGGGAACCCTCCTGCACTGTTGGTGGGAATGTAAATTGATACAGCCACTATGGAGAACAGTATGGAGGTTCCTTAAAAAACTAAAAATAGAATTACCATATGACCCAGCAATCCCACTACTGGGCATATACCCTGAGAAAACCATAATTCAAAAAGAGTCATGTACCAAAATGTTCATTGCAGCTCAATTTACAGTAGCCAGGACATGGAAGCAACCTAAGTGTCCATCAACAGATGAATGGATCAAGAAGATGTGGCACATATATACAATGGAATATTACTCAGCCATAAAAAGAAACGAAATTGAGTTATTTGTAGTGAGGTGGATGGACTTAGAGTTTGTCATACAGAGTGAAGTAAGTCAGAAAGAGAAAAACAAATACCATATGCTAACACACATATATGGAATCTAAAAAAACAAAAGGTCATGAAGAACCTAGGGGCCAAGATGGGAATAAAGACTCAGACCTACTAGAGAATGGACTTGAGGACATGGAGAGGGGGAAGGGTTAGCTGTGACAAAGTGAGAGAGTGGCATGGACATATATACACTACCAAATGTAAAGTAGATAGCTAGTGGGAAGCAGCCACATAGCACAGGGAGATCAGCTCGGTGCTTTGTGACCACCCAGAGAGGTGGGGTAGGGAGAATGGGAGGGAGGGAGACACAAGAGGGAAGAGATATGGAGATATATGTATATGTATAACTGATTCACTTTGTTATAAAGCAGAAATTAACATACCATTGTAAAGCAATTATACTCCCAATAAGGATGTTAAAAAAAAAAACCAAAAAACTAGACAGAAATCACTGCATGAGAAAACAGAAAAGCTGGAACATTAATGTAGTTTCTATACTAATATTTTGAAGCATCTCATTAAGTGGAGAAAATATCTTCAAGTCTCGTCAGCCAAACCCAGAAAATGCAAATATACATTAGCATATAAAAGGTCATACAAGCAGGTACTAAGGAAATTATAGCAATTATAAGAAAATAGAATAACATTTAACATTAAATTACAAAATATCATTGATACAGATAATTTTCTAGATAAACACCCACAACATCATAACTGATATAAGAAGCCAAAACTCGACTCATCCAATAACCACCCCAAGTCCACCTGGTCTGTCAGTTTCCACCATTACCTGCCTAGTCCAGGGATTGGAAAGGTTTTCTGTAAAGGACCAAATAATCAATATTTCAGGCTATGCAAGCCATAAAGTGTTCACTGCAACTGCTCAATTTTGTCATTGTAACAGGAAAGCAGCCACAGATACTGTAAATTAATGAGCTTGGCTATGTTTCTGCAAAACTTTATTGATAAAAACAAGTGTGGGTCCAGATTTGGGCCAGTTTGTAGACTCTTGATCTAGTTCAAGTTACTAGCATCACTGCCCAGATTGTATCAGTAGTTTCCCACAAATTAACTTGCACTTATTCTGCGTACCAGCATCGCCACACTGTTCTTCACACTGCGGAAAGGCAAATCTAATTAAGTAACAAACTTCTGATTTGCCCTTAGCATTTTTAATACATTTGCTCTTAGGATAAAGGCAGAAATTAGTAAGGAAGTCCACAATGCCCTGAATTGTCTGGCCCCCGTCTGCTCCTCACGCAGGTTTCCTTTCAGTCCCTTCCATCACCCTGCTTCCTCTTACCACAGGACTCTTGAATATGCTTGTGTTCTTGACCTAGGTGCTCCTACTCCTACTCTTCCCTAATTCACATCTCGTAACTTATACTCCAGCTCATGTTTCACCTCCTCAGCTAATCATTTTCTGATCTACCTGCCTATTACAAAACTCCTGGCTTTTCCTAGCACTATATTGTTTGAGCTGCAATTTTATATATATTTGTTGTATTTGGATCTCTCTGTGTCTCCCCACTAGATTATATACCCCAAGAGGGCAGGAGATATTTCTGGTCTGTTAACCATTTTGTCCTTAGTACCTAGCATCATATTTGGTACATGACAGGAGCTCAATAATTATTTGTTGAATGAGCAAACAAACTAAAGAATACATAAACAAATAAATGAATCGCGGAGCAAATTTAAACACATCAAATAAATACTTGCATTAAAGATTCCAAGGCTAGTTATAAAATGATTTGTTTCAACTTTATTAGTTCCCAGGCTTATTAAAAAGTTCCAGAGCATAAAAAAATTGGGAAGCCTACCCAATTTATTTTATAAAACAGTGTCAACTTGTATTAAAACACAAGGAAAAGAAAAGTTGGGGATCCTATTTTTGCAATATACTTTCTTGACAGATTTGGCCCAATCATCAGTATGGTTTCAGCTTTCCAGTTGATTTCAATGTGCACCCAAGGATGAGATCCATACATCCAGGTAGCCTCACCTGGGGCAGGATGGTAGGAAGTGGGTGGCTCTTATAAGAGCCTTGGGTCACTGATATCAGATTTAGATATTTCCAATGAAGTAAACCTCTAGTCATGTGTATTTTTATGATTAAACACCACATTTATAAGTGACACTGAGATGACAAGATTAGGATGCATTTTTATCTCTCCAATTACTTTGAGAACCAGGACATGTCAGTCCAAGAATAGCTAGACAAAACAATAGAACAAAGAGCCTTGAACTCTATGCTGGCCTATATAAGAATTTATTTTAAGATAAAAGTGATTTAACATATCAGTAGCAAAATAAATGATTATTTCAATAAATGGTCCTGGAAAATTGCTTAACTATTCAGAAGAAAGTAAAGATCTCTAGCTCATACAATAATCCAAGTAAATTCTAGTTAAATGTAAAAGATGAAACTATAAAACAACCTGAAGTTTAAAAAATGGTGAATATTTATTTCAAATCATGTAAGGACTTCCTAAAGCATAAAAGTACTAACAGAAATAGCAAATAAAAATATCAATGACTTGCCTATATAAAATATACATTCTTACATATAACATGTATATATATATAACATATATAATAGATTAAAAGACAAAAGTGAGACAATTTTTAATAAATGTGGAAGAGTTAAATCTTAAAATTTGTTTTAAAAATTATTAAAACTGGGGCTTCCCTGGTGGCGCGGTGGTTGAGAGCCTGCCTGCTAATGCAGGGGACACGGGTTCGAGCCCTGGTCTGGGAAGGTCCCACATGCCGCGGAGAAACTGGGCCGGTGAGCCACAACTACTGAGCCTGCGCGTCTGGAGCCTGTGCTCCGCAACAAGAGAGGCTGCGATAGTGAGAGGCCCGCGCACCGCGATGAAGAGTGGCCCCCACTTGCCACAACTAGAGAGAAAGCCCTCGCACAGAAACGAAGACCCAACACAGCCATAAATAAATAAATTAATTTAAAAAAAAATTATTAAAACTTAGGGAGAAAATAGGCAAAGAGCATTATATGAATGAAAAAAGAAATTAAAAATTTGCTGACACTCATTAAAAACACATGTCCAGTTTCACTACTGTTATAAAATTTGCCAATTTATTATGAGAGATCATTTTTCAGGTATACAGTTGGTCTGTTTTTTCTTTCCTAAATGATAATTTTCAGTGTTAAAGAGGGCAAAGTGCAATGTTTACTTTCATGTATGGTTGGCGCCAGTGTAAATTGATAAACTTTGAAGAAAGCAAATTAGGAACCAAAAGCCCTTAGATGATAACTTTGGCCCAGTAATACCTCTTCTAGGAATTTATTATGTTCAATGATATTTATGGCAGTGTTATTTGCAGGAGGAAAACACTGAAACACCCTAAATAATAATAATATGAGAATGGTCAAAATAAAATAATGTGTTCCTTATGACTTAATATTATGCATTTGTTTAAATTCATGCTACTGAAATCTCTGTCAGGGTCACTTAGGAAATGTCCATGATTGAATCAGGGTATAACAAAGCATGAACTAATCAGGATATTAAAACTCTGTGGTGGTGGTGGTGGTGTGTGTGTTTGTGTGTGTGTGTGTGTGTGTGTGTGTGTGTGTGTGTGTGATTAACATGCCAACAGCAGATCTCTCTGGATCAAAAAACTAAAATTGATTTTTATCTTATTCTCTACCATTGTCTTTATTTCCCAAATTTCATCAAGTAGTCATTTTTTCAATCAGAAAAAAAATGTATTCTAAATTAAATAAAAATATAAACTTATATTCTCAGATACCACTTGCCTTTCCTCTTTTTATTCCCTTCTCTACTGGTATGAATTAGTCCCAAAAAGAGAGGAAATAACAACTGGTAAATTCAGATAACAGTCTGTTTTTGATGTTTGTATTATAGTCCTTTCTCTTTTTTTTTTAACGTTAAGTTTAAGCTTTGCAGTCACGTTTGGAAAAGAGACTCCAGCATGAATCATGCGTGTGGGATACTGATCTTTATCAGAGAATAATATTTAATCATTATCTTTCCAGATCTAATTGACAAAATGTCACAGCTCCACAAAATACACATTTTGCTTAAGATGATAGAAAACCAAGCTAAGGCTATCAGGAAGAAGCAGCACATTGGGTGGGTAAATATACCAGTGACACTTAAGGATCTGTAATATATTGTGAAAGGAGAACTAACTCAGTCTTTTTAAGTTTCTCTCACTCTTATCTTGGGATAGTCCAAATGACCAACTTATTGCACAATAAAGCAAGCTTCCGGACATCTTCAAAGCCTTGAGTTTCATGAAAAACGGTAAGTTCCACTATAGGTTGGGAAAATCTTAAGAGGTTGTGTCATTTAACTGAATTCTCTCTGTATTTGAAATTTTCTAACATACACTGTCTTTGCAGCATAGTATTAGACCTCAGCCTTGCCACTGCCTTTCAAGTTATATTTCTATTTGTTAACCATTAGCAGATTTGATTTTGGATTAAATGTCAAAAGAGAAATAGGACCTCTTCCCAGCTCCTGTGCCCACAGTTTTCAGCATTCTTAGAAGATACATTTAACAAGAAATGCCTTTTATACATGTGGCGATGCTGTTATCTTGTTTAGCACAGTGCTATTCATTCCTTGACATCTGTAGCCCTTCACAGAATAATTCAACTTCCTGGGTAGATCTGTGCAAAGGGGAAGAGAACCCTCTGCTTTGGAACCATCCGTTCAATCCAGACCAGATAGGGACACAGCCTAGGAGAACTGCATTTTGGCTAAAGGATGTGACTCTGTAACTACCCTTAGCTCAGAAGAACTCCAGAAGAGCTGATTAGAGACCCCAGCTGACTGTAGTACTTGAAAATGAGAATGTTTCCCTTATTCTGGGAGATGAATAAAAACAACAATGACCAACTTTCACTGAGTATTTATTTTAGGTTAGACAATGTTCTGGCAATAATTTATATGTAACCACTCATTTAATCCTTTACAACAGCACTAAGGATTTGATGTTATTATTATCCCTATTTCATAGGTGAGGAAACTGAGGTACAGACTCAGAGAAAGCAGTGAAAATTAATTGTATTTCTATACGGTAGTAAAAAACAATTGAAAATAAAATAATACCGTTTAAAATGGTATCATAAAAAATATTAAGAATATTTTGACAAAAATATGCAAGATCTCTATAGTGAAAGATAAAAAATATAGCTGAGAAAAATTTAAAACCTGAATAAAGAAGGAAAGCTACCCCATGTTCATGGATTGAAACACTCCATATTTTAAGATGTCAATTTAAAAGATTGATCTATGAGTTAAAATTTATCATAATTCCAGCAGGCTATTTTGTAGAAATTAATACAATGATTCTAAAATTTATGTCAAAATACAGAAGACCTAGGATAGCCAAATCTATAAGACCTGAGTTGGAGAACTAACACTCTCTGATTTCAAGGTTTACTCCAAACCCACAGTAATCATAACAATGTTGTATTACCATAGGGATAGTAAAACAAAAATCAATGAAACAAAATAGAGATTTCAGATAGAAACCCACACATACACAGTCGATTAATTTTCTACAAGGCACCAAGGCAATTCAATGAACAAAGATAGAATCTGAGAGTAGGGTCTGGTCTTGTGATTGCAGCTGTGACTAAAACAGGACTCACTACATCAACATTTATTTGAAGGGGAGAAGCACCAGTTAACTCCCTGGGCATAAGGGAGATTTAGCTCAGATTAGAACCCAGGTCTTCTTGATGCCATAGCTCATGCTTTTTACCACTGTGCTCTACTGCATCCGAAGATGACCTTGCAATTTGGGGTTGTTACTGAATTATAATACTGCTCACTGGAAACAAATATCTTTGTCTTAGATTTCACTTACTAAAAATATTTAATAACTGCTCTCATTCCTTGTCACAAAACAAAGCCACAATATAGGCATAAAAAAAAAATAGCGAAACACTATCTAGGATATGACACTGCCCAATATCCTCTCCATGTGATAAAAAAATATCTGTGCCTGTGCTTTCTTTGGTATTTAATTCCATACTATATATTCTTCATACTGTAGATAGGGTCTCAAATGTAAGATATTACAATGGGTGACATGCACAAACCAGAATTTTCATATTTGTTCTTTTGGGGGGAGGGGTCCCATTTGTTTTGTTTATTGTAAAATAATGCGGTCATAACATGCATAATCAATGACATCTTTATAAGAACTAAAATGGGTACACAGACATCAACTTTATTCTTTGTCTGTATAAAACAAATTTCCCCGTCAGCACTAGGTAACTAGTTGGTGATCTGGAACATGCTTTTGGCATGTAACATATTTGAATATGAATGTTGTTTGGTATCACTTTTTGTGTATGTTTGTTTTAAATTAAATTTTTTATTTTGAGATACTTGTAGATTTGTGTGCAGTTGTAAGAAATAATACAAAGAGATCCTCTATACTCTTTACCCAGTTTCCTCCAATAATATCATCTCGCAAAATTGTACTACAAAATTATAGCACAACTAGGATATTGATATAGTTAAGAAACAAAGTATTTTCTTCACCACAAGGATCCCTCATGTTACCCTTTATAGACACACCCACTTATCCACTTCCCTCCCACCTCCGTCCTCTCCAAAATCCCAGGCAAACACTTAAGTTGTTCTCCATTTCTGTAACTTTGTCATTTCAAGAATGTTATATAGATGGAATCACAACATTGTATAGCCTTTCAAGATTGCCTTTTTTTTTTTCACTAAGCAAAATTCTCTGGAGACTTATCCAAGTTGTTGGGTATATCAATACTTTGTCCTTTTTATTGATCGATAGTGATCCATGGTACAGATGTTCCATAGTTTGTTTAACCATTCACCCATCAAAGGACATCTGGTTGTTCCTAGTTTTTGGTTATTGTGAATAATGTTGCTATGAACATTAGTGTACAGGTTTTGTGAGAACATAAATTTTTATTTCTCTGTGCTAAATGCCCAAAAGTGTAGTTGCCAGGTTATATGGTAAGCACATTTTTTTGTGTGAGAAACTGTTACATTCTTTTCCAGAGTGGCTGTTTCACATTCCCATCAGTATTATCTGAGTGATCCAGGTCCCCCTCATCCTCACCAGTTTTTGTTGTAATCACAGTCATTCTGATAGGTGAGTAATGATACCTCATTGCGTCTACCCAAAGACTTGTACACAGAGGAGCCTGCATTTCCCTAATGGCTAATAGTGTTGAACATTTTTTTTTTTAACATCTTTATTGCAGTATAATTGCTTTACAATGGTGTGTTAGTTTCTGCTTTATAACAAAGTGAATCAGTTATACATATACATATATCCCCATATCTTTTCCCTCTTGCGTCTCCCTCCTTCCACATGCTCATTTGCCATCTGTATATCCTCAATGTCTCTTCATGTCTTTTGCCCATTTTCTAATTGGATTTTTGGTTTTTTACTGTTTAATTTTTGAGTTCTTTATATATTTTAAATCCTAGTCCTTTGTTGGATATATGGTATGCAAATATTTTCCTCTCAATCTGTAGCTTGTGTTTTTATCCACTTAGAGTCTTTTGCACAGCAATTTTTTTTATTTTGATAGGTTCAATTTATCATTTTTCCTTTTAAGGATTGTGCTTTTGGTGTCATGTATAAGATCTCTTTGCCTAGATCTAGCTCCCGAAGATATTCTTGTATTTTTTCCCAAAAGTTTCATAGTTTTACATTTTACTTTTAAGCCCATGATTCATTTTCAGTTAATTTTTGCCTATGGATGTCCAATTGCTCCAGCACCATTAATTGAAAAGGCTCTCCTTGCTCTATTGAATTCCTTTTGCATCTCTGGCAAAAGTTAGTTGAGGGAATTTTTGTGTGGGTCAGTTTCTGGGCTCTCTAATCTGTTCCATTGATCTATGTGTCTATACCTTCACCAATATCATACTGCCTTGATTATATAAGTCTTCAAGTCAGTTAGATTGATTCCTCCTACTTTATTCTTGTTATTCAAATTTGTTTTTGTTTTTCTAGACCCTATGCCTTTCACTATAGACTTTAGAATAAGCTAGTCTATACTTATAAAAAAAATCTTCCTGGGATTTTGATAGGAGTTGCATTCAACCCATAGATCAATTGGGGTTAACTGACATCTTTATAATATTGACTCTTCCAATCTATGAATGCAGTATATCTTTCCAGTTATTTAGATTTCTTATTTATTTCATCAGCACCTTGTCATTTCTATGATACAGATCCTGGAGAATCTGTATTGCTTCTTCATCTGTGACATATTTTTTTGGCCATCTCATTTTTTTTTTTTTTTTATGAGTTGGATTATTTTCCTGTCTTACTGGTTGTTTGGCCTGAGACTTCCAACACTGGAGTTTGTAGGCTATTGGGTAGAGCTGGCTTTTGGTGCTGAGATAGGAACTCCGTGACACCTCACTCCGATGAATATTCCCTGGGGTCTGAGGTTCTCTGTTAGTCCAGTGGTTCAGATTCAGAGCTCCCACCACAAGAGCTTCCGCCCGACCCTGGGCTCGTGAACCAAGATCCCACAAGCCACCTGTGTTGGCCAAAAAAAAAAAAAAAAAAAAGAACAATAACAAGTAAAAAATAAAATTACACTAGAAAACTAACAGATATGTTAGGAAGAATGTAAAAATTAAAATATAGATGAATCAACAACCAGAAGGTACATCAATACCACAATAGTAAAAAAGAGGAGGAGGGAAAAGGAGAAAAAAAAAGGGGGGGGGGAGGCCTTGGTTTTGGAGGGAGGGGCCTAAGCAAGGGTGAGGTTTGGGTGGTGGGTGGGGCCAATGCTCAGGACTCACAGGTCTGGAAAACGCCCTGGGAGCTGTGAGGGTGGGACTTAGGCTCAAGGAACAGAAGGGGCCCAGGTGTGCCCCCCACCCCTGGTCTCAGAGGGCAAGGGACTTCACCTGGGAGCCTAGCAGGCTTCCTGGGCTCGAGTGGGCAGGGCAAACGCCCTCCCCTCCTCTCCTGCTCCTCCGGTCTGGGAGGGCCCCTCCAGTCTGCCTCTCCTGGTCTCCCTGACCTCCCTCCTATGCCCCCAAGGACCCACACAGCCTGGAGGAGGGTTTGGAGGGCAGGGGATCAGCCTGGGAGCTCAGCAGTCTCCCTGGGCCTCAGTGGGTGGGGCAGTCACACTCCACTCCCACTCCTCCCAGAGGGCCCCTCCCGCCTGCCTTTCCTGTTCTCCCCTCAGCCTCCTTCCTGTGTCTCCAAGGACCCACAAGACCTGGAGGCGGCTTTGGAGGGCAGGGGATAGGCCTGGGAGCTCAGCACGGTCCCTGTGCCCGAGTGAGCTGGGCAATCGCCCTCCGCTTATCTTCCGCTCCTCCCGGAGGGCCCCTCCTGCCTGCCTCTCCTGGTCTCCCCAGCCTCCCTCCTATGCCTCCAGGACCCAGGCGGCCTGGATGGGGCTTTGGAGTGGGGGTACCAGCTTGGAAGCTCAGCAGGCTCCCTGGCCCGAGTGGGCCAGACGATCGCCCTTTGCTCCTCTCCGGCTCTTCCCAGAGAGTCCCTCCCGCCTGCCTCTCCTGATCTCCCTGGCCTCAGGGGCGGCAATCCTGTCTGGCCTCCACTTCTCCTCCACCCTCAGACCCCTACATCCTACCGGTTTACTTTGGGGTTCCTCCTGTCTCCCTGGGCATCAGAGTCCTCCACCAGTGGCCGGCAGGAGCCCTAATTGTGGGGAGACGCTAACTCCGTGGCTTCCCACACTGCCATCTTGACTCCACATCCTCGCATGTGTCTTTTTGAATTATGGTTTTCTCAGGGTATATGCCCAGTAGTGGGATTGCTGGGCCATATGGTAATTCTATTATTAGTTTTTTAAGGAACCTCCATACTGTTCTGCATAGTGGCTATATCAATTTACATTCCCACCAACAGTGCAGGAGGGTTTCCTTTTCTCCACACCCTCTCCAGTATTTGTTGCTTGTAGATTTTCTGATGATGCCCATTCTAACCAGTGTGAGGTGATACCTCATTGTAGTTTTGACTTGCATTTCTCTAATAATTAGTGATGTTGAGCAGTGCCTCAAAACACACACATGCCTTTTCATGTGCCTCTTGGCCATCTGTATATCTTCTTTGGAGAAATGTCTATTTAGGTCTTTGGCCCATTTTTTGATTGAGTTGTTTGTTTTTTTAATATTGAGCTGCATGAGCTGTTTATATATTTTGGAGATTAATCCTTTGTCTGTTGATTCATTTGCAAACATTTTCTCCCATTCTGAGGGTTGTCTTTTCATCTTGTTTATAGTTTCCTTTGCTATGCAAAAGCTTTTAAGTTTCATTAGGTCCCATTTGTTTATTTTTATTTTTATTTCGATTACTTTGGAAGTGGGTCAAAAAAGATCTTGCTGTGATTTATGACAAAGAGTGTTCTTCCTATGTTTTCCTCTAAGAGGTTTATAGTGACTGGTCTGACATTTAGGTCTTTAATCCATTTTGAGTTTATTTTTGTGTATGGTGTTAGGGAGTGTTCTAATTTCATTCTTTTTCATGTAGCTGTCCAGTTTTCCCAGCACCACTTATTGAAAAGACTGTCTTCTCTCCACTGTATATCCTTGCCTCCTTTGTCATAGATTAGTTAATGATAGGTGCGTGGGTTTATCACTGGGCTTTTTTTTTTTTTTTTTTTTTTTAAGGAACTCCTTTATTTATTTATTTTTATGGCTGTGTTGGGTCTTCATTTCTGTGTGAGGGCTTTCTCTAGTTGCGGTAAGTGGGGGCCACTCTTCATTGCGGTGCGCGGGCCTCTCACTATCGCGGCCTCTCTTGTTGCGGAGCACAGGCTCCAGACGCGCAGGCTCAGTAGTTGTGGCTCACGGGCCTATTTGCTCCGCAGCATGTGGGATCTTCCCAGACCAGGGCTCGAACCCGTGTCCCCTGCATTGGCAGGCAGATTCTCAACCACTGCGCCACTAGGGAAGCCCTGTCACTGGGCTTTTTATCTTGTTCCATTGATCTATATTTCTGTTTTTGTGCCAGTACAATATTGTCTTCATTACTGTAGCTTTGTAATATAGACTGAAGTCAAGGAGTCTGATTTCTCTAGCTCCATTTTTTTCCCTCAAGATTGCTTTGGCTATTCAGGGTCTTTGGTGTCTCCATACAAATTTTAAGATTTTTTTTGTTCTAGTTCTGTAAAAAATGCCTTTGGTAATTTGATAGGGATTGCATTGAATATGTAGATTGCTTGGAGGAGTATAGTCATTTTCACAATATTGATTCTTCCAATCCAAGAACATGGTATATCTCTCCATCTGTTTGTGTCATCTTTGATTTCTTTCATCAGTGTCTTATAGTTTTCTGAGTACAAGTCTTTTACCTCATTAGGTAGGCTTATTCCTAGGTATTTTATTCTTTTTGTTGCAATGATGAATGGGATTGTTACCTTAATTTCTCTTTCTGATCTTTTGTTGTTAGTTTATAGGAATGCAGGAGATTTCTGTGCATTAATTTTGTATCCTGCAACTTTACCAAATTAATTGATTAGCTCTAGTAATTTTCTGGTGGCATCTTTAGGATTATCTATGTATAGTATCATGTCATCTGCAAACAGTGACAGTTTTACTTCTTTTCCAATTTGTATTCCGTTTATTTCTTTTTCTTCTCTGATTGCCGTGGCTAGGACTTCCAAAACTATGTTGAATAAGAGTGGCAAGAGTGGACATCCTTGTCTTGTTCCTGATCTAAGAGGAAATGCTTTCAGTTTTTCACCATTGAAAATGATATTTTCTGTGAGTTTGTCGTATATGGACTTTATTATTTTGACGTAGGTTCCCTCTCTGCCCACTTTCTGAAGAGTTTTTATCATAAATTGGTTTGAATTTTGTCAGAAGCTTTTCCTGCATCTATTAAGATGATCATATGGTCTTATTCTTCAATTTGTTAACATGGTGTATCACATTGATTGATTTACATATATTGAAGAATCCTTGCATCCCTGGGATAAATCCCACTTGATCATGGTGTATGATCCTTGTAATGGGTTGTTGGATTCTGTATGCTAGTATTTTGTTGAGGATTTTTGCATCTATGTTCATCAGTGATATTGGCCCGTAATTTTTTTTTTTTTTTGTAGTATCTTTGTCTGGTTTTGGCATGAGGGTGATGGTGGCCTCGTAGAATGCATTTGGGAGTGTTCCTTCCTCTGCAATTTTTTGTAAGAGTTTGAGAAGGATAAGTGTTAGCTCTTCTCTAAATGTTTGATAGAATTCACCTGTGAAGCCATCTGGTCCTGGACTTTTGTTTGTTGGAAGATTTTTAATCACAGTTTCAATTTCATTACTTGTGATTGGTCTGTTCATATTTTCTATTTCTTCCTGGCTCAGTCTTGGAAGGTTATACCTTTCTAAGAATTTGTCCATTTCTTCCAGGTTGTCCATTTTATTGGCATATAGTTGCTTGTAGTAGTCTCTTACGATGCTTTGTATTTCTGCAGTGTCCATTGTAACGTCTTCTTTTTCATTTCTAATTTTATTGATTTAAGTCCTCTCCCTCTTTTTTTTTGATGAGTCTGATGAAGGGTTTATCAGTTTTGTTTATCTTCTCAAAGAACCAACTTTTAGTTTTATTGATCTTTGCTATTGTTTTCTTTGTTTCTATTTCATTTATTTCTGCTCTGAGCTTTATGATTTCTTTCCTTCTACTAACTTTGGGTTTTGTTTGTTCTTCTTTCTCTAGTTTCTTTAAGTGTAAGGTTAGATTGTTTATTTGAGATTTTTCTTGTTTCTTGAGGTGAGATTGTATTGCTATAAACTTCCCTCTTAGAACTGCGTTTGCTGTGTCCCATAGGTTTTGGGTCATCATGTTTATGTTGTCTTTTGTTTCTATGTATTTTTTGATTTCCTCTTTGATTTCTTCAGTGATCTCTTGGTTATTTAGTAGTGCACTGTTTAGCTTCCATGTATGTGTGTTTTTTATGCGTTTTTCCCTGTAATTTATTTCTAACCTCATAGTGTTGTGGTCGGAAAAGATGCTTGATATGATTTCAATTTTCTTAAATTTTCTGACACTTGATTTGTGACCCAAGATGTGATCTATCCTGGAGAATGTTCCCTGTGCACTTGAGAAGAAAGTGTAATCTGCAGTTTTCCAATGGAGTGTCCTATAAATATCAATTAAATCTATCTGTTCTATTGTGTCATTTAAAGCTTGTGTTTCCTTATTTATTTTCTGTCTGGATGGTCTGTCCATTGGTGTAAGTGAGGTGTTAAAGTCCCCCACTGTTATTGTGTTACTGTCAGTTTCTCCTTTCATGGTGTTAGCATTTGCCTTATGTATTGAGGTGCTCCTATGTTGGGTGCATAAACATTTATAATTGTTATATCTTCTTCTTGGATTGATCCCTTGATCATTAGGTAGTGTCCTTCCTTGTCTCTTGTAACATTCTTTATTTTAAAGTGTGTTTTATCTGATATGAATATTGCTACTCCAGCTTTCTTTTGATTTCCATTTGCATGGAATATCTTTTTCCATCCCCTCACTTTCGCTCTGTATGTGTCCCTAGGTCTAAAGTGAGTCTCTTGTAGACAGCATATATATGGGTCTTTTTTTGTATCCATTCAGCGAGACTGTGTCGTTTGGTTGGAATGTTTAATCCATTCACATTTAAGGTAATTATCAATATGTATCTTCCTATTACCGTTTTCTTAATTGTTTTGGGTTTGTTTTTGTAGCTTCTTTTCTTCTCTTGTGTTTCCCAGTTAGAGAAGTTCCTTTAGCATTTGTTGTAGAGCTGGTTTGGTGGTGCTGAATTCTCTTAGCTTTTGCTTGTCTGTAAAGCTTTTGATTCCTCGTCAAATCTGAATGTGATCCTTGCCAGGTAGAGTAATCTTGGTTGCAGGTCCTTCCCTTTCATCACTGTAAATATATCATGCCACTCCCTTCTGGCTTGTAGAGTTTCTGCTGAGAAATCAGCGGTTAACCTTATGGGAGCTCCCTTGTAGCTTTTGTCATTTTTCCCTTTTTGCTTTTAATGATTTTTCTTTGTCTTTAATTTTTGTCAGTTTGATTACTATGTGTCTCGGCATGTTTCTCCTTGGGTTTATCCTGCCTGGGACTCTCTGCACTTCCTGGACTTGGGTGCCTATTTCCTTTCCCATTTAGGGAAGTCTTCGACTATAGTCTCTTCAAATAATTTCTCGGGTCCTTTCCCTGTCTCTTCTCTTTCTGGGACCCCTATAATGTTAATGTTGGTGGGTTTAACGTTGTCTCTTATGCTGTCTTCATTTCTTTCATTCTTCTTTCTTTATTCTGTTCCACAGCAGAGAATTCCACCATTCTGTTTTCCAGGTCACTTATCCGTTCTTCTGCCTCAATCATTCTGCAATTGATTCCTTCTAGTGTAGTTTTCATTTCAGTTATTGTATTGTTCATCTCTGTTTGTTTGTTCTTTAATTCTTCTAGGTCTTTGTTAAACATTTCTTGCATCTTCTCGATCTTTGCCTCCATTCTCTTTCCGCGGTCCTGGATCATCTTCACTATCATTATTCTGAATTCTTTTTCTGGAAGGTTGCCTATCTCCACTTCATTTACTTGTTTCTCTGGGGTTTTATTTTGTTCCTTCATCTGGTACATAATCCTCTGCCTTTCCTTTTTGTCTATATTTCTGTGAATGTTTTTTGTTCCACAGGCTGCAGGATTGTAATTCTTCTTGCTTCTGCTGTCTGCCCTCTGGTGGATGAGGCTATCTAAGAGGCTTGTGCAAGCTTCCTGATGGGAGGGACTGGTGGTGGGTTGAGCTGGGTGTTGCTCTGGTGGGCAGAGCTCAGTAAAACTTTAATCCACTTGTCTGCTGATGGGTGGGGCTGAGTTCCCTCCTTGTTGGTTGTTTGGCCTGAGGCGACCCAGCACTGGAGCCTACAGGCCCTTTGGTGGGGCTAATGGTGGGCTCCAGGAGGGCTGACACCAAGGAGTACTTCCCAGAACTTCTCTTGCCAGTGTCCCCGTCCCCACGGTGAGCCACAGCCACCCCCCGCCTCTGCACGAGACCCTCCAACACTAGCAGGTAGGTCTGTTTCAGTCTCCTGTGGGGTCACTGCTCCTTCCCCCTGGGTCCTGATGCTCACACTACTTTATGTGTGCCCTCCAAGAGTGGAGTCTCTGTTTCCCCCAGTCCTGTCAAAGTCCTGCAATCAAATCCCACTAGCCTGATTCTCTAGGAATTCCTCCTCCCGTTGCGGGACCCCCAGTTTGGGAAGCCTGACGTGGGGCTCAGAACCTTCACTCCAGTGGGTGGACTTCTGTGGTATCATTTTTCTCCAGTTTGTGAGTCACCCACCCAGTGGTTATGGGATTTGATTTTATTGTGATTGTGCCCCTCGTACCATCTCATTGAGGCTTCTCCTTTGTCTTTGGATGTGGGGTATCACTTTTGGTGAGTTCCAGTGTCTTCCTGTCAGTGATTGTTCAGCAGCTAGTTGTGATTCTGGTGCTCTCGCAAGAGGGAGTGAGCGCACATCCTTCTACTCTGCCATCTTGAACCAAACTCTGGAATTCAGTTTTGACAATAACCAGCTAACCTGAGAAAACCTCACAGTTGGCACTTAGTTTTGGGTTTTGGGAGACTCACCCCATGAAATCTGTCTGTATCTAGGTGTAGTCCTTGTTCTCATCTCAGAAGCCCTGTATGTTGAATCTGAGTTTGGGCACACTGCCATTTTTCTTTGGTGATCTTAAGTCCCTTTAAGACGAAAAACTTTAGCAAGTGTCTTCTTGTGCAGAGGCTTGAGAAGAAAAGCAAGAAGCAAATCCTCTACATATTGCAACAAGTTAGAACCTCTAGGGAACTTTGTATCCTCAAGATCAGCCTTTAGAAATTGTGCGAAGTAAGAAGGACTCTTCAGTAAAACCCTGAGGCATTACTGTCCAGGTGAATTATTTTTCTTTGCAAGTGAAGGTGAAAAGGTATTGGCTAGCTTCATCAGTGGTAATACTAGAGAAGACATGGCATAAACCAATTACAGTAAAGAATTTACTTTAGGTAGAAATGGATGTAAGTAGCATATGAGTTAGGAACAAACAACACAGTGTCAAGGGATAACAGTGTTACTTATTGCTTGGTGGTCCTGAACAAATCTCCACCCTTACCCTTAGGTTTTCTCCCTGGTAAAATGGGAATGTTACAGGGGTAGTATCAGAAAGACTAAACCTTTAAAAAGATCTTGAATAAAGCCTGGAGAGCTTCAGATGCAAAGATGATGTGAGCTTGGATCCAGGAGGAAGACGTACCTTCAAACCCTGGGGTTGGTGAGAAAGCAGTGAGCAACAGTGGGCTCAATTGTGGGTACCACACCTTTTTGCTCACCAGCCCCAAAACTGGGGGCGGGGGGGTCTTCTCTGGTTCCCATATAGGCCACCAAAATGTTGACCTGAAATAAATAGACTGCCAGATATTTCTTCTACAAAGATGGATTTATTCAGGGTCAGCAGAGAATTACAATTTGAAGTCTGCAGCCACTGCGAGCCACATGAAAGTTCCTGCACAAGGAAAGGAAAACACTTTTACAGGGAGGAAATGGAAGTCCAGAGGGTATAGTCAGAAATGAGTCTGTGGCTTTTCATTGGGTGAATCCTTGCCAGGAAAGAAGAGGAGTGTTTCTTCTTCCTGTTGGGCTCTGCTATGATCGCAGGTCATGAGAGTGCCCCCTTCTGGTCTCTCAACTTCTGTTTAACTGAGGTTTCTGTTCATTAATTTTTATAATAGCATTTCCTTATTATTCTTTTGATGTCTGCAAAATATCTAGTGGCATCTCCTGTTTAATTCTTGATATTATTAATCTGTGTCTTCCCTTATTTTTCTTTGACAGTCTTGCTAGAGTTTTGTCAACTTTAGAGTCTTTTCAAAGAACCAGCTCTTTGCTTCATTGTTTTTATTTTTTTGCTGTTGTTTTTAATTTCATTGATTTCTAGTGTTGCCTTTATTATCTCCATCCCTTTGCTTGTTCTGAGTTTATTTTGCACTTTTTTTTAGGTTCTTGAAGTAGGAGCTCGGATTATTTATTTGAGAACTTTCCTCTTGTCTTTCTAGTGTATACATTTGTGCTATAAATTTCCTTTTCAGCACTGCTTTTGCTGTGTCCCACAAATTTTGATATGTTGTATTTTCATTTTTATCCTATCTAATGTATTTTTTACCTTCCCCTGAGACTTCCTCTTTGACCCATGGATTATTTATGTGTGCTGTCTTGTTTCCAAGTGTTGGAGATATTCCTGTTATCTTTTTGTTATTGATTTCTAGTTTGATTCCATTGTGATTACAGAACACACTGTATGATTTCAATTTTTTTAAGTCTGTTCAGGTTTGTTTATGGCTTAGGGTGCAGTCTATGTTGGTACATGTTCTGTGGACAATTGAAAGAATGTGTAGTCTGCTGTTCTTGTGTGGAATATTCTATAAATGCCAATTAGATGCTGCAGGTTGATGGTGTTGTTGAGTTCATTTATATTTTGCTGATTTTGTCTAGTTTTTTCCATCAAAACTCAAAGAGAGAAGTTGAAGTCTCTAACTATAATTGTGGATTTGTCTATTGCTCTTTTCAGTTCTATCGATTTTTGCAACACATATTTTGTGGCTCTGTTATTTGGTGCATACACATTTAGGATTGCATGTTTTCTTGCAAACCTATAAACTATAGGTTTATATAATAAGGAAACTACAAGTTATCTTGTAGTACAAGTAACTACACTACTGTTAATGTGGAGAAATATGTGTCCTTGTTCAAGCAGGTGCTCAGGGGTCAGTAATAAGACCTGGAAGATGACAGGGAAGTCTGACTTTCATTTCATGCTGCCAAAAGGAACACAAAGTGGAATTCAGTAGGATTTTTGTCAAACTCTACTCAGACTGTTCAGTTGATGCTCCTCATGCACTTGAAAAAGTGATTATCTCTGCAAGCACTGATGTTGAAGCACGGCGTCCTTTAACTGCTGTCTTTGTAAGGGCCATGAGGGAAAATCACATCCCCACAGTTGAAGCCTCCCATTTTCCTGAATGGACTTGATAATAACATTTTCAGACACTCTGGAAAGACACTAATAGTGGGGCCTTGAACTGGAGGGAGGGAGAATCTCCAGGAGTTGGACCTGAAATTTGAGCCAGAGGCAAACACAGAAGTTGCCCATTTGCGGAGGTGGGCCAGCCTCAGCCCTAGAAGTATGCCAGGAGGTGGGCACAGAGGTACACTATAGAGGAGCCTAAACATGGGGCAAGTATCTGACAGTAGCCACATCTAATAACAGAGGCAAGTCCTACTCATTTTCTCTATTACTACCAGTGTATGCATTGGGAAATTTCAACTACAGCTTTGATTGTACACTATTGTAGAAAATCAGCATATATGTCTGACTGAAATTTGGGCAGAATGAAAAAGGGTATGAATCCCAGTCACCCAAGGTCAGAATGTCACTTCACTTTAGAGTTGATTTGGGACAACGTAAACCTAAAGGCAATGGTCTAAGTGTAAATTGGATATTATATATTTCTGACTACAGTAAGGAGGGAGGCAGTTATTGCCAAGGTAACATGGAAAGTGTTCCTGGGAAGCAATGTAAATAAGGGAAAAGCTGGGTTAGCAGAAATAGAAGACATACTGCTCTCTTTGGGTGACACAGCTTTTGTAAAAAAAAAAAAAATCATCAAGTATCTTTCAAATTTCATATAATGGTGGGAAATAATTTTCTCTCCTCTTTAAGATGAAAGCCGTTTTATTGATTTACTTATCTGATACTTTAAGTAGATCACTAGACTCTGCAGAAAAATTTAAGAGTCACAGGAGGTTCAAAAGTAAAAGGTTAACTAGCCATGGGACAAAGTGGAAATACCTCAAAAGCTGTAGCAAAAAAGCAGTGGCAACTGTTAAACTCTCCAAATTATGAGCATTCTACCCTTTTACCATAAATAATTCTTCTAACCAGCATTTTTCGTAACTGTCCTTCACTGTAGAGAATGGCACATAATTTGGTATCAAATTTTGCTTTTGATAATGTACAATAGAACTGATTATTGTCTGCCTAATTCCAAAAAGTAAAGCTACAGAGAGGCTCTTTCAGAATTTGACAGTTGAGCTAGCTTTGTCTGGACTAAATATCTCCTGTGTGGGGAGAGGAGTGAAGACTTTTATGAATGCAAATGAATGACAGTATTGTTAGAGTATAAGAGTATCAACCATGTGTAGAGGGGATAAAAATAGAATGTAGAAGCCCCTGGCAGCAATCTCAATCTCAGAATGAGGAAAATACAAAGAAAAATGTGCAAATATGGGTGCTTTATACTAGTAAAATATAGATTTGGTTAAAATTTTATAATGCATGTACTGCATAATGTCACCACTGCACCACTTATAATTCTTCAAGACATAGACAGGATTCTGTTTTTGCATATGCTGTGTCTTATGCATAGAATATTCTTTCCCTGCACCTTTAGCTGGTTGAGAACTATTCATATGTCCAGAGTATTTCCAGTGTCTTCTTCCAAGAATACCATCTGAGAGATTGAATATACACACAGACAGTGACCAGACCGTATATAACAATAGAACTCTAACTCATAACCTCTTCAGTAACCAGCCCAGGAAGCCAAACAATAATTTCTTAGCAATGGGTCCAAAACGATCAGGACATAGGCAGTGATTGCCAGCTTCCCTATTTTTTTGCCCTGCTTCCAACTCAGGACCAACAAGAGAAAGCCAAACATGCTCCCCAAACCAATCACATAGGATGTTCAGTTTCTAGTTAGCCAACCTCTAGCTTTCCCATGACAACAGCCTCTAGTCAGAACATACCTGAAACCTTCCCTTTTTTCACACCACTTCTCTCTCTGCCTTTGAGTCTCTGCCAAACGCAAATGATTGTGGTGAACGCCTTTGCTTTAACAAGCTCAGAATAAATAGCTTTTTTTTGTCCTCATTCAATGATTTATTTATTTCCATATGTCCCTGTTTTTATCTTCCTAGCATCAGTGTCAAAGGATTTAATTTCGAGTTATTGATACTTTCACAAATACGTCTGGCTTATGTCATAGGACTATAACGTCTCTCAATTTAATAAAGATTCAGTAAAAATTCAACAGATTGTGGAGCTGGTCCGTATTGTCATCAGAGATATTTTAGTTTTCAGCATAATATGCTGTACATATTTTGTTAGATATATAGGTAAGCATTTCAACTTTTGGTGCTATTACATATAGTCCTGTCTGTTAAATTTACAATACCAATTGTTCGTTACTGGTATATAGAAATATAATTGATTTTTGTAATTTACTTATGTCCTGTGACCCTTCTAAACACACTAAGTATTAGCTCAAGAGGAGTGAAAACATATTCACACAAAAACCTGCATGTGATGCTTTGTTCATAATTGCCAAAAACTGGAAACAACCCAATTTCACTTCAACTGGTAAATGGGCAAAAAAAATTATGATACATCCATACAATGGAATACTACTAAGCAATAAAGTAACAGACATTCAGTAATGTGGATGAATCTCACATGTATTATGCTAAGTGAAAGAAACCAGAATCAAAAGGCTTCAAATACATGATTTCATTTATGTGATACTCTAGAAAAGGCAAAACTATAGGTAGGGGGAACAGATCAATGGTTGCCATGGGTTACTGGCTGGGAAGAGATTGACTGCAAAGAAGCAGCCAGAGGACATGTTTTGGAATTGATGAAACCATTCTGTACCTTGATCATGGTGTGATTTTGGGACTGTATGCATTTGTCAATGCTCATAGAATTTTACAACAAAAATGTGAATTTTAGTGTATTAAATTTAAAAATCAGTTAACTGTGTATTTTTTTCTTAATCTATTCATAGGAATGTAGGACAAAGAACGAGGGAGATATTTCACTATATTGGGTTCCATTCTTGATCAACTTAAATCATTTAGCCTAGATGCCATGTATAAGAGCCATAGACAAAATAAGAAGTTTCTGGTTAGAGTCTCCAGGATGTTGAAAATGGTCCCCATTCTGTGCTTCTTATGGAACATTTTCTAATAATCAACTTTGGGCAAAAGGAAGGATCTGTCCTGAGAGACAGAGTTCTCTATCACTGACAATGATCAAATAACTCAACCTGAACAACCACTCTGTGGGAATTCTGGAGAGGGGAATTTAAGACCTCCAAACCCTGAGATTCCAGTATTCTATCAAAATAAGATAAGTGGGTTGTAAAGATAGATGTGAATCGCTGATACATATAAAGGAAATATTGAAAAAAAAGAGAGTGGTGGGCTTGCCTGAACCATTGAAAAATTGCATTTATTTAAGGTTTTTTTTCGCATTTTATTTTAGTTTATTTATTTATTTATTTATTTATTTTAACATCTTTATTGGAGTATAATTGCTTTACATTGTTGTGTTAGTTGCTGCTGTATAAGAAAGTGAATCAGCTATACATATACATATATCACCATATTCCCTCCCTCTTGCATCTCCCTCCCACCCTATGTATCCCACCCCTCTAGGTGGTCACAGAGCACTGAGCTGATCTCCCTGTGCTACGCAGCTGCTTCCCACTAGCTATCTATTTTACATTTGGTAGTGTATATATGTCCATGCCACTCTCTCACTTCATCTCAGCTTACCCTTCACCCTCCCCGTGTCATCAAGTCTATTCTCTACGTCTATGTCTTTATTCCTGTCCTGCCCCTAGGTTCATCAGAACCAGTTTTTTTTTTTAGATTCCATGTATATGTGTTAGCATACGGTATTTGTTTTTCTATTTCTGACTTACTTCACTCTGTATGACAGACTCTAGGTCCATTCACCTCACTACAAATAACTCCATTTCATTTCTTTTTATGGCTGAGTAATATTCCATTGTATATATGTGCCACATTTTTTCATCCATTCATCTGTTGATGGACACTTAGGTTGCTTCCATGTCCTGGCTATTGTAAATAGTGCTGCAATGAACATTGTGGTACATGACTCTTTTTGAATTATGGTTTTATAAGTTTTGATGTTTTTAAGCTCGCATATGTCTACTTCGTGTATTGTTATATCCATAATCCTATTTAGTGTTATCATTCCATTAGCTATTCAATGTGTGTGTGTGTGTGTGTGTGTGTGTGTGTGTGTTATCTTTTTTTTTTTTTGGCTGCACTGTGCGGCATGTGGCACTTCCCCAACCAGGGATTGAACCCATGCCCCCTGCCGGGGGCACAGAGTCTTAACCATTGGACCACCAGGGAAGTCCTGGATATTATTGAATTTAGTTTTAATTTATTCAAAATACATTCAAATAGTTTTATATTTCTGTATAGGAAAAAAACACTCCATTTTAAAGATGAAACTTAAGTCTTACTGGCTAACTTAACTATAAAACTCAAGATAGCCAGTTGCCCACCTACACTGGATTAATATATCTGTCTCTCATGATATATACAAATGAATAGGTAAATAAAACCTGTATTTCTCATTATTCTTTACTTCCTTAAAAATTTTTATACAATTTTTAAAGGTTATTTTCTATTTACAGTTATTACAAAATATTGGCTCTATTCCCCGTGGTGTACAGTACACCCTTGAGCCCATCTTACACCCAAGAGTTTGTACCTCCCACTCCCTCATCCCTATATTTCTCCCCCTTCCCACTGGTAACCACTTGTTTGTTCTCTCTATCTGTAAGTCTGCTTCTTTTTTGTTATATTCAGTAGTTTGTTGTATTTTTTAGATTCCACATATAAGTGATATCATACAGCATTTTTCTTTCTCTGTCTGATTTATGTCACTTAGCATAATGCCCTCCAAGTCCAGCCACATTGCTATAAATGGCAAAATTTCATTCTTTTTTATGGTTGAGAAATATTCCACTGTATATAAATACATATACCACATCTTCTTTATCCATTCATCTGTCAGTGGACACTTAGGTTGTTTCCATATCTTGGCAATTCTAAATAATGCTGCTATGAACATTGGGGTGCATGTAACTTTTCAAACTAGTGTTCTTTACTTCTTATTTTGGGTAAATGGGCCTATAAAGATCTATAAAGACAAAATAAATGGACAATCATCAATGTTTTAGGGACATGGAAATAAATTAACTTGTGAATGGAAGGTGTTTTAACAGAGATAGGCAGAAATACCCATAATTCTGAAGACCTTCTTCCCACTGTCTTTTATATATGTAGGCACTTTGCTAGCTGGGACTGGGCTTGGCAGAGGTAAATTGAGAGAAGTTATCCAGAACATTCTTTAAGTAAAAAGCAAGATTTAGATTAGATTCAAGATTCATCATTGTTCTCTACATATGTCTCTCTGTTAGTGAACATGTGTAAATGCACTCTTAGATGCACTTATTTCCACTTACGTTTCTCTGTGAACAGCATACGTGTAGACATTATATGAATAATTATGATGTAATGTACACTTTTCTCCAGATTCCCACAACTTTGAATATGTCAACAATCAACTGTAAATATATGCAAAGGATTTCTTAATTATAGACTTATTGAATTCTACAACATAGCTTTGTGAGTTGTGTTACTTTTGCAAGTTAAGATATTCCTTGAAGTTCCTATCAATAAAATATCCCTCCAAAATAAAAGTACGTTCTGTGATCTAACGTCTAATATTTTTCAGATCGTTACCCTTAAGAAAAAATTAGAAACTTCTTCTTATAGGAAGTGAATTTAGTGCCTGATTCCTAAATCATTTGAGTTGCTTGTAGAAAGTATATGCAAAGTTTTGAAATGCCTTAGCTTTGCTGAAATGGATCAGAAAGGTCATGGGCAGTAAGACGATCCACCAGGGTAGCAGCACAGATAATAGCTCATGTGTGCAAAGCAGTCCTTTGCTGTGCAAGATGATAGTGTGCGACCACATACACTTTAGTTGAGTTTTTAACAACAACAAAAATCTCAAAGCAGTCTAGGCTATAGATTTAATAGCCAGTTGGAGTTATGCAAGCTTGAAGAAGAAGAAAATGGGTCTCCTCTCTCTCTAATTATTGTACTAGTTAGGTCAGAGTGCTATATGATTCATGAAAAACTGAAATACCATTGTGGTAGGTTGAATAGTGTCCCCCAAATAGTCATGTCTACCTAGGACTTTAGAATATGACCTTGGTTGGAAATAGGGTCTTTGCAGATGTGATTAAATTATGGATAGAGATGAGCTCTTGTTAAATTATGGTGGGCCCCTAACCCAATGAGGTGTTCTTTACGAGAGGCAGAAAGGAACACACAGAAAAGATCATTTGAAGCCAGAGGTAGGCAGACATTGGAGTAGCGTACAAGCCAAGGAATGCCTGGGGCCACCAGAAGCTGGAAGAGGTAAAGAACAGACTTTTCCCTAGAGCCCTCAGAGAGAGCACAGCCCTATGGATGCCTTGATCTCAGATTTTCGCCTCCAGAGTTGTGAGAGAATAAATCTCCATTGTTTTAAGACATCACATTTGCGATAATTTGTTAATGAAACACTAGGAGACTAATGTAAGAAAAATTGGAAATATATTTGGGTTCATTTTCATCATTGTGCATATATCTTTAATTTTTTGAACATTTTCATTATTCTGTATGTATCTTTTTTATATTGAATATCCAGATGCCAAACTTTATAAGCAGTTTTCATGTTATTTCCATCTCTATTTTACTGAAAGGCTATTTTAGATTAACTTGAATTTCCTTCAACAAATCGCTTTCATTTTTAATTGGCCAAAATGACCCAGCCCACTTCTAAGGTAGAATAATCAAGATAAGTGGATGAATCAATATTTCAGAATGAGAAAAATGCTCCCTACAGGAAAGGTTCTTTTTTTCCTACTTTTCATTCCTAGACTGGTTGACAGATTTCATTTATTTAACATAAAACATGTGAACATAAACACGTTGTTATTCTCTAAATGTCTTACCCTTCACATTTAGGTTTTTTTTTAACTTGCTGATGGATGCTATCTATTTAATTCAGTTAAATTAGCATGTTATACTTGATTGATTAATTAAATCTTGATTCAGCAATTTTGTTACCTTTTTTTCAAGGATATTTTCACCCTCACTCTTAAGAACAGAAAAGCTCTCAATGTGAGAAAACTCTCCAAGTACTTAAGCGCAGGAAAACCGTCATTGATAATTGTAACCAACTCATGTTTTACATGGAGAAACTGACACCCATCAAGATTGGCCTTTATTGTTCTAAACTCTCTCAGAAGAAAAATGCACAAAAACTTTTAAATCTACTCATGTGGGTCCACAGACACCTTGAAACTCTAGGTATAGTTCTTAAAAAAATATAAAGGACCTAGAGAAATGGATCCTTTCATTTCTGTAACTTTATGAGTAAAAATTTGAAACGGAATTGCCCAGAATAATTTCTCCCGAACCAAAGTTGAAAGTCAGTTAGAATGCCAACAAAGAGATTAAATCACTCTGGTATTTTCTGGTAATAAATAGTTGAAAGACAGCTGGTTATAAAAAGACTTGTAAAGCAGAAACTTGAAGAATGATCATTTCAAACAAAGTTTCTTTTTGTCTGGGTGAGATGGAGTGGTCATGGCTTATGGGTCCACTGTGGTCAGTCATTTAGAATGAATTCTTCCTACTTAATCGCTTCTCTGATTGCTTGATTGTTGTTATTGTTTGCACTGCAGTTTCTTTACTCCAACAAGTAAGATGTCATTTCCTTCTTTATTCGTGTTGGCGTGGATCTTCTGGAGTGGAATGTCAGCCTGGCGCACAGTCACTGCCGTCTAACAGAGATATGTGGCATTTATAAAGCCTTTCTAATACACAGGGTTACATATCCAAATTGTGCACCATCTGGGTTAATACAAATAAAGTTGTAATAAATCATTCATCACAATGTGAAATTTTATATAAATTCACATGAATTCTTTTTTTTTTTAACTTGCCACATGGGTGTTCCCCAGCAGATCTATGCCTCTGTACATTCAAGGAAGTTTATTTGCTAATAATCCCATGATTACAGCTTTGTTTGTTAGTCGCTTTATGCCTCACATAAAATTGTCATTTTTTTATTGTTGGCAAGAGAGCCTTGATTCAAAACCATTTAATACGGTGACTTTTCTGCAGATGGGTTTCGTCCATCCACTGTGCTTCATCATGTCTAAATTCCAGGGCAATAGCATTTTGACAGTATGCCTAATGATAAAAAAAACTATAATGTTATATTTCAGGTGCATTTCACCTTTACACAAGTGTGATATATACATATTCCTGCTTCCTTCCTCCTAAAATAAGAGGTTTAAAAAACTTGAAAGCAAAGGATTTATTTTTGACTTTCCCAAATATCTTCCAAGAGAAAGCCAATGGCAATACTTCATATACAAAGGGAGTAAACAAGAAAAGACACTGGAGGCTTGGAAAAAGGGGGCAACAAGTCCCTTCCAACTCTGCTGAATTGGGAAGGAATTAACAGGAGCCTTCTGTTTCAATGCCTTTCTCTTCCAACCAACTGAGTTCACAGAAAGCCCCTCCTACACCATTCAGGATCCCTGCTGAATACTGAGCTTGAATGGATCTGGAAGTAAAAGATGCTGAAAGACAAATGAACAAAGGCACCTTGACACAGGTTTCTTCTTGGGTGGTTCCCCTACTCTTACCATACTTCGGAGAAATTACATGTTTTATGTCAGTCTTCCCCACTAGACTATAAACTTTAGTCTTTGGAACAGAGTATGTTGAGCACATGAAACAAAAACAACAAAAGCTATTTATCTAACGTTGAAGAGGGTGAATTTGTTATTAAAGGGAATGGGAATCTCAGGAAACACAATTGCAAGGTGTTCCTTATGAGAATCTCAAAGTTGTCATTCGTGTACACACTGTTTCTTCTCTTACGGCCCGTAAGATGTCTCATCCTTGTTTCATATTTCTGTGTCTGCTTCCTTCTCTCAACCCTCAAGAGAAGTAGGGCAAATATTATCACATCCGTTTATAGATGTCAAAGGTCAGAAGATAGCTGCTGAAATTAGAACCTAAATTTTTTTTAATTTCACCTCTGTGCTCCTATTTTGACCTTGTAGCGTCAAATTCTGCTGTGTACTCTTCAGCTGGTCAAGGGGTGAGTCTCTTAACCCAGTGATCCTCAAACATTTTGGCGCCAGGGACTGGTTTCGTGGAAGACAATTTCTCCAAGGAGGGAGGGGAGATGGTTCAGGCGGTAATGCAAGCGATCGGAGCGGCAGGTGAAGCTTCACTCCTCGCCTGCCACTCACCTCCTGCGTGCAGCCCGTTCCTAACAGGCCACGGACCGGGGAGGGGGTTGGGAACCCCTGTCTTAACCCCAACAAGCTGCAGTTTTCTCTCTGTGAAATTATGGTAAATAATACCTGCCTTTTACATCTAAAATGTTAGCATTATCAAAAATATATAGAGTATATATATATATCTGTATATCTATAGATATATAGATATTCTAAATCAAAATGTCTAGACAAATTCTTTGCTATTACATTTTTCAACAGATTTTTGAATTCCTTGCACCTTTCTCTATCCACCCTCCCATCTTTCCTTCTCAAATCTGGAAAAAGCAAAGTTTTTCCACATCAGATTTCTATGTAATATATCGTTACTTAGCAGCAGACCTTAACTATGATATTCATTAAGAACAGATGATAAGGGGCTTCCCTGGTGGCGCAGTGGTTGAGAGTCTGCCTGCCAATGCAGGGGACACGGGTTCGAGCCCTGGTCTGGGAAGATCCCACATGCTGCGGAGCAACTAAGCCCGTGTGCCACAACTACTGAGCCTGCGCATCTGGAGCCTGTGCTCCGTAACAAGAGAGGCCCGCGCACCGCGATGAAAAGTGGCCCCCGCTCGCCGCAACTAGAGAAAGCCCTCACACAGAAACGAAGACCCAACGCAGCCAAAAATAAATAAATAAATAAATAAGTGAAATTCTAAAAAAAAAAAAGAACAGATAATAAGATGTAAACTGTGTTTAAGTGAATTCCTTCCATTTAAAGTAGATGGAAGATTTATGCTATTTTCACAAGTCTGCAGTCTTTATAATGAATCCTTAAAATAGTGATTTGTACCTTGGAAGTCAACAGATATAGTTATAATGGCATGTTGATTATCTCCAGAATTTCAATATGCCTACCTAAAATCATGCAGGTATCCATGTATGTATAGCAAATCTATATAGGCTAAGTGTCAAGTTTCCTTGTTTATAGGACTTATATTAAATGATCTCTAATTAATTTCATGAGAAATTGAATTAATTAGTTAATAATTACAATTTCTTTGATAAACAAAATATTTTTTAAAACAGGGAGCCCATGAAGAAACAAAATGAAAGCATCTCTTGATAGTACAAAGTTGGAGAAATTCTGCATTCCAGCTTCCAAAATAAATTGGTTCTTAGCTGAAGTGGATGTGTCCTGGGAGGAGGAAACTGACATTCAGCACTACGTCACTGGCGGACGTCACACCGTGGGAGCCGCTTCAGAGTGAAATGCTACCCACGAACTGCTTCATGGGTAAAATGTATCAATACATTGTGTAGGGTGAAAAACTGGGAAGCTTAATGTGAATGTGCCCCCACACAGGAGGGGAATATATTCTGGTTGGATAGTGACCCCCCAAAATCTCTGTGTACCTAAAACCTCAGAATGTGACCTCACTTGGAAATAGGATCTTTGCAAATGTAATTAGTTAAGATGAGGTCATACTGGCGTAGGGTGGGCCCTAAATCCAGTGACTGGTGTTTTCATAAGAGATTCAGAGACACACAGACAAGGAAGAAGGCCCTGTGAAGATGGAAACAGATTTTGGAGTGATGTGTCATAAGCCAAGGAATGCCAGGGTTGCTGGCAACCACTAGAAGCTAGAAAATGGCAATGAAGGATTCTTCCTTACAGTTTTCGGAGAGAGCATGACCCCACCAACACCTTGATTTCATACGTCTAGCCTTCAGAACTGTGAGAATAAGTTTCTGTTGTTTTAAGCTACCCAGTTTTTGTGGTATTTATTCTGGAAGCCCTAGGAAATTAATGCAGAAGGTTGAAGGATTTTTGAAAATGATTATGCTTACTGATTAACAAGCCCTACTCCTCTACTTGGACCCACATTGCAAGGCAGGTGTTTTTCCCCGGATATTTTTTTTGCTTCCTGTCAGGCTTAAATTTTCCAGAGTCAAGCAGTGAATCCTAATTCTGCACACAAATTAAAGTTAGTTGCCCAAACATTATAGTACAGTTTTCCAAAGTAATTAATTTACTTAGATCCTTGATTTGTTTACGCTCAGAGCATCTGAGTCATTTTCTTGTGTAAGTAAAATGACGTATTTATATACAACTCTCTGTGTGTGTGTGTGTATATTTATGCACGTTGTACACAGGAACATGATTTACTTTTTTCCAGATTGAACACTTCCTAATGTGTTAGAGTTTCCAATAAGACAACTGCCATGAGTTAAACAGCCATTAAATTGAGAAAGACTAACTTCAGCAAAAATTTATTGATGTTCATTATTGAAGAACAATAAGTGCCATAAATGTTATATAAATGCCACGATGCAGTTCATGATTTCTTTTTGTTATTGATGTGTTTCTTTTTATTCCAGCTTTATTGAGATATAATTGACATGTAATATTGTGTAGGTTTAAGATGTACAATGAAATGATTTGTAATATGTATATATGCAAATGAGCACCACAGTAAAGTTAGTTAACACATCTATCACCTCACTTAGTTACAATTTTTTGTAGGTGGTGAGAACTTTTAAGATGTACTCTCTTAGCAAGTTTGAAATATACAATACAGTATTCTTAACTATATCACTGTGCTATACATTACATTTTAAAGCTGGAATTTTGTAACCTTTGACCACCTTCATCCATTTCTCCTCCCACCCGTGGTAAATACCAATCTACCCGCTGTTTCTATGAGTTCAGTTATTTTAGATTCCACATATAAGTGAGATCATGTAGTATTTGTCCTTTTCTGACTTATCTCACTTAACTAATATCCTTAAGGTCCATCCACATTTTTATACATGACAAGATTTCCTTCTTTTTTATGACAATAATATTGCACTGTATATAAATACATATAACAATTTCTATATCCATCGTCAGTGGACACTTATGTTGTATCCATACCTTGGCTATTGTGAATAATGCTGAAATGAACGTGGGACTGCAGATATCTCTTTAAGATATTGATTTTATTTCTTTGGGATATATAATCAGAAGTGGAACTGCTGGAATATGTGGTAGTTACAATTTTAAATTTTTGGATGAACTTCCATAATGTTTTCTATAAAGGCTGAACCAATTTATATTCCACCAACAGTGCACAAGAGTTCCCTTTTCTCTACACCCTCACCAATGCTTATTAACACTTATCTTTTTGATTACAGCCATTCTAAAAAGAGTGAGGTGATTGTAGTTTTTATGTGCATTTTCCTGATGACTAGTGATGTTGAGCAACTTTTTATGTACCTGTTGGCCATTTGGATGTCTTCTTTCCACACTACGGCAGAAAAAATACAAGATGAGCTGGGAACATCTTGTTCTGACACAAATTAAGTGGTCAAGGAATTATGGAGATACATCAAAAGGACACAGTAGCCAGACTGAAGGGGCTCCCATTGATCAAATCTTTGAGAAGTTGAGCATCAAATTAAATAATAATAGTAAAGATTGTAACCCACTAACTGAAGTAAGAATGCATGAGTCCATACTAGTATAAATAAATTATAAATAAATAAATGGTTTGGCGAAGGAGGGATATTTACCTATTCTCAAATTATTTACTCCCAGAATAACTTCACAAAGGAGAAACCTGATAGGCATTACCGTAATAAAGTGATCAAAGTTAGCATCACCAGAAATAGGACATAGAGAAGCCACATTCCATCTGATAGAACACAGTGAGAGGAAGAAGCACCACTTGTACATTATCAATATGCAGAACTGAATCAAATCGTGAGGAAGACCCCATAAGGGGCATCCCACAAAATAATTAGGCCTACAGCCTTCTAGAAAGTCAAGGTCATAAAAGTCAAGGGAAAATGAAAGAACTGATCTAGAATCATGGAGACTAAAAAGCCATGATAATGTAATGCTAAGCATGATTCTGGACTGGATCCTTTTTTGCTGTAACTGACGTTATTGAGATAAAAGGATAAATGTGAATTTGGTCTGAGCATTATATGATAGTAATGTTACTTTCCTGATTATGATCATTTGATTGTTAATCGTGTTATATAAGAGAATGATCTAGAGTAATTGGTGGTTAAAGGCATCATGTTGTCAACTTACCCTCAAATGATTCAGAAAAAAACCTTCTTTGGGCTGAACTTGAAACTTTTCTGTAGGTTTGTGATTATTTAAAAAAAAAAAAAAACACTACTGCATTATTTCTGAGAATAAAAATGATAAAGTAGAGATTTTGCTTAGATGCCAAAAATTACCTTGGTCTAGGATCTGGTCCTGAGTTCTATAGACCAAAAATGTCCATATGTAAATGTATTCAGAAGTGATCTTTGTATTGGAGGGGCAAACTCATATTAACCAAATTCACAAGAGGAGACAGTATAAATCACAATGCAAAATCTTTTTTTTTTCCACATAAATGGCCAAGAATTCTTTTTTAATTTTTTTTTATTTTGTATTGTATTTTTTAATTTTTATTTTGTATTGGAGTATAGTTGATTTACAATGTTGTGTTAGTTTCAGGTGTACAGCAAAGTGATTTAGTTATACATATACATGTATCTATTCTTTTTTGGATTCTTTTCCCATACGGGTTACTACAGAGTATTGAATTAAGTTCCCGGTGCTATATAGTAGATCCTTGTTGATTATTTTACATATAGTAGTATGTATATGTTAATCCCAACCTCTTAATTTATCCCTCCCCCCCCACATTTCCCTTTGGTAATCATAAGTTTGTTTTCTAAGTCTGTGAGTCTGTTTCTGTTTTGTAAATAAGTTCATTTGTATCATTTTTTAGATTCCACATATAAGTGGTATCATATGATATTTGTCTTTATCTGACTTAGTTCACTTAGTATTATAATATCTAGGTCCATCCACGTTGCTGCAAATGGCATTATTTCATTCTATTTTTATGGCTGAGTAATATTCCATTGTATATACGTACCACATCTTTATCCATTCATCTGTCAATGGACATTTAGGTTGATTCCATGTCTTGTCTATTGTAAATAGTGCTGCAATGAAAGTTGGGGTGCATGTATCTTTTTGAAGTATGGTTTTCCCCAGATATATGCCCAAGAGTGGGATTGCTGGATCATATGGTAGCTCTATTTTTAGTATTTTTAAGGAACCTCCATACTATTTTCCTTAGTGGCTGTACCAGTTTACATTCCCACCAACAGTGTAGGAGGGTTCCCTTTTCTCCACACCCTCTCCAGAATTTATTGTTTCTAGACTTTTGGATGATGGACATTCTGACTGGTGTGAGGTGATACCTCATTGTAGTTTTGATTTGCATTTTTCTAATAATTAACAACATTGAGCCTCTTTTCATGTGCTTTTTGACCATCCATATGACTTCTTTGGAGAAATGTCTATTTAGATCTTCTGTCCATGTTTTGATTGGGTGGCTTTTGTTTTGTTGTGTGTGTGTGTGTGTGTGTGTGTGAGCTTTTGTTTTGATATTGAGCTGCATGAGCTGTTTGTATATTTTGGAGATTAATCCCTTGTTGGTTGCTTCATTTGCAAATATTTTCTTGCATTCTGTGAGTTGTCTTTTCATTTTGTTTCTTTGCTGTGCAAAAGCTGTTAAGTTTCATTAGATCTCATTGTTTATTTTTGTTTTTATTTTCATTACTCTAGGAGGTGAATCTAAAAAGATATTGCTACGATTTATGTCAGAGAGTGTTCTGCCTATGTTTTTCTCTGAGTTTTATAGTATCTGGCCTTACATTTAGGTCTTTAATTCATTTTGAGTTTATTTTTGTGTATGGTGTTAGAGAATGTTCTAATTTCATTCTTTTACATGTAGCTGTCCAGTTTTCCCAGCACCACTTATTGAAGAGACTGTCTTTTCTCCATTGTATATTCTTGCCTCTGCTGTTGTAGATTAATTGACCATAGGTGTGTTGGTTTATTTCTGGGCTTTCTATCCTGTTCCACTGGTCTGTAAGTCTGCCTTTGTGCCAGTACCATACTGTTTTGATTACTGTAGCTTTATAGTGTAGTCTGAAGTCAGGGAACCTGATTGCTCCAGCTCTGTTTTTCTTTCTCAAGATTGCTTTGGCTATTCAGGGTCTTTCATGTTTCCATACAAATTTTAAGATTTTTTTGTTCTAGATCTGCAAAAAATGCCATTGGTGATTTGATAAGGATTGCAGTTAATCTGTAGATTACCTTGGGTAGTGTAATCATTTTGACAATATTGATTCTCCCAATCCAAGGACATGGTATATCTTTCCATCTGTTTGTGTCATCTTCAATTTCTTTCATCATCATCTTACAGTTTTCAGAGTACAGTTCTTTTGCCTCCTTAGGTAGGTTTATTCTGATGCAAAATAATTTGACCGCAATTTTTAAAATATATAATGTCCAAGGAGAATCAACCACTCACAATCATTGGTGGACTATCATCTTCCTGCAAGGAAAATATTTAATGGAATTTCTAAGTAAATCAGAAGACAATGTTGGGGAAACACGGAGCAAGAGTTAAAGGATGGTTAATGGCTAATATCATGAAACTATTATAAACACCTAAATATTTTTCCATTATGTATAGAAGTCCTGGGCTTTGAAGTCAAAAAGACTTGAATTGAAATTCTAGTTTCAGACTTTATTTATGTGTTCTTGAGAAAATTAATTAACCTTTAGAAGTCTCAGTTTCCTCACTCAAAAAGTGAAGACTGTAACTTTGCAAGACTAATTTGAGGATTTAATAAACTAGTGCACATAAAGCATTTAGCACACAGTTTATACTAAACAAGTGTTAACTTGTGGTTACTATTCTTATTTTGCCAGCTAAGTGTGCTGAATAACTGCATTGAAAGGCAGAGGCCCTTGTTCTTCTAAGAACCTTGGAAATATACTGGTAAATTCTTATTCATTGTCTTACTATTTCCAACCAACCTGATGACTTTCCACCCTGGGTTAACTCAGCATTTCTGCAGACTGGGTGAAATGCTATTGATAAGCTAAAACTTTAGAAAAAAATACAGCCATTCTTTTATAAGATGCCTAATGAAATGCCTGGAACATGTTAGAGGCTTAATGAATATTTGATGAATGAATAACTCCATGAATAAAAGATAGCCATGAATAGAATCTGGATGTCTTCAAAAGTCCTCAGTACTCACATATAGATTGTCAATTAGGATAGATTATGTTTATAGTTGTCTAACCTTAGTCATTAGACAGAGTGTTTTTCGTAATTTCATTCTCAAATTATAATCTTAAAGTTTTAGAGTTACCTTGAAGGTGTGAGATAATTTTTGGAAATACAGTTGTAAAACTTAGCCAAAAGATTCTATTCTGGGCAACTCATTCTCTGGTAATTACAATGCATGAGATGTTTCCCTACTAAAATGCAGGCCCAATGTATACAACAGCATTGTTGATGCCTAATAATTTAATGCCATTTCCAATAATACCCAAATTATTTCATATGTTGTTCATCGAATATACGCTATAATATAACTTCCATTTGGGGTAAAGTATCATGTTTAATTGACATTTATAGATTCCATTGTGATTAACATTTGTCCATAATAACAAAAGAGGAAGAAAGCATTATGATTAAGAAATGCTCATATACAAATTTCTAGGTATTAAGAAGAGTTAAAGGATTTCACTTTTAAATGCTTTAAAATATAACTGATATATAGTAAATATGGTTTTAAACTATAATATTTTTTCCCAAAAAAAACCCCCCCATTTTCCTTTTGAGAAATTGGTGTCAGATCCCTGAGCTTCTCCTCCTTTGTCTCAATCCTATTCTACTTTCTAAGCTAAAAGGAAAGAGGGCAGGAGAGGTAATGTCAGAGTCCGATGATGATAAGTTTTTCTGAGTGATTGGACACAGCTAATTTGTACATCATTGTTCTTGGGGCCACACGTGAACAATGCAGTCTTTTAGAGCTCCCCCTGAAATCTCCTCTTCAGCAAGATGAGCGGTTTAACTAGCTCTAAAGAGCTACACCTGGTAGCCTTAGTTCAGCCTCCCATCAAACCACCTTTCATTTCCTCAGAAATCCCAATAAGGCTCCTGGGCTTGAAAGTCATCCATCTTTTGCTTTTGGAAGGACTAAAGCTCTCAGGGTCTCCTACGAACACGTTTTAAGAGGCAAGGAAAGAAATCCATTTTTTTCCTCCTACAAACGGGAACATCTGGGAATAGACGCTGTGCATCTGACAAGAGAAATGACACCACAGAAGTGTTGTTCTTTTGACTCATTTTTAGTCACTTTGCATCGCATAAGTAACAGTTGTTTATCATCTCATGGACACTCTTCAACAGACGCTAATTTGTGATGCTAATTAATATCACTACCAGTAACCCTAAGCTCTATGCCTTGCAGCTGGTATTGGCTAGGGGCAGAAAAGCAACATCTGCATGGAAATATTTATTCAATAGATTTTCTAGAACCCATCACCAACATCCCTTCCCACAAAAGTGAAAACCTCCAATAGCATAAATCATTTGCAGGTTGTGACATTAAACTGAACAATTGCTCCGACTCCTAAAATCACAATTGCCTTATTATTGGAAGCAGCTTAAAGTGAAAAAGCAGAATGTGACTCCCACTTTCCCCCCTCCAGAGGCCTACCTCCTGTCAGAATGCACCAGAACCATGGAAGCCCATATTGTTTCAAATCAGACATCAAATAGAGTCTAAGTGTCCTACTAACTAGCACACCCACCATTTGTCATTGGCGCAAAAGGAAAAGGGTTTTTTTTCAATTAATTATATAAATAAAGAAAGGAACTGCCATAAGCTGAATGATACCTTTTTCTTCAATTTTTAGATATTTTCTCCCCGCCTGCAATCTCCTTTAATAATTTCCCACTATGAATATTGCATGCCTTTCTTTAGTTAATTATTTATGTTGATGAAACATGGCACTTACTGTGCCTTCTAGGATTCCAGTTGAACCTGATTCTGTGCTAGCTAGGCACAGAGAGGAATTAGAGCTCGCAGAGGGCTTTGGTTTGTAGAAAATCTTGTAGCTATTTTTTTAAATTCAACATTCACAATCAATTTTTTTGTCGTATAAGATCATTCCGTCTGTCACCACCATTGCCATCCTCTGAATGTCACTTCATATATTTCAAAAATCACTTGCAACTCTCATAATAGAGACCACCAGTCAAATTTCAAAAGTCCAGCCCCCTCTAGACCTACTTACCAACTTATCTTGATTCAAGACTACAGAGACTCAAAGTTTAAGAATCTTTTTTGTTTTTAGCATCAAACTCATTTTCAGAAAGAATCTCTGGTTATCAGAAATACTTCGTTCCTTCTAGAAGGAGTCTTCCCTAAATCATGAACCAATTTTAGAAAAAAAGGAATCCTGGTTCTTTACTTATTGAGAGGGAAAATTTGGAGGGAACCTATTTGGAAGACTATTGTCTCCACGACTTCTTTTCATAATGTATCTATTAACAAAAAGCTAGATTGATTTCTGGGGAGTTTGAAATCTAGTTTTCTCATAAAATGCAATAAAGAATGAAATGGCTAAAGATGACCTTCATAAAAAAAGAGAAAATAAGATAGAAGCTATTTCACTCATTGTAAACTGAATTTCTAGATACTGTAAGAATTATTGACAGGGATAGATGGGTTGGGTGCCCCTTTTAAGAAAACAAAGGCAGAAGAAACCTGGGTGTGTGCTTAAAAGGTATGCTTAAAAGAATATGAAGGGCAATTTTTTTTTTTAATTAAAGTATAGTTGATGTACAATATTATATAAGTTACAGACATACAATATAGTGATTCACAATTTTTAAAGGTTATACTCCATTTATAATTATAAAATTCCCTCTGTTATACAATATATCCTTATAGCTTATCTTATACGTAAGAGTTTACCACTTAATACCCTCCCCCTGTATTGCCTCTCCCCCTTCCCGTTCTCCACTGGTAACCACTAGTCTGTTCTCTATATCTGTGAGTGAAAAACAGTAGTTTTAAGGAGCTTTATAAAAATATAAGGAAAAATGAATATTGAGAAAACATGCAATAAAAGGGGAAATTGCTCTCGAACTGCTGAAGCAATAGTCTTAATTTTTTAAATTTTGCTTTTCATTGTTCAGATTTTTTTCTAAATTAAATGTTAACATTTATTTTTAAAAAAAGAAAAGGAATACAAAATTAGATACAAAGCGAATAATATTTAGAGTGAGACAAAAATCACAACAAAATATAAATTTTTAAAAGTTAAGAAATAAATAATACCAAAAACCAAAATAACACATTTTATTAATTAATGACCTGATACACCTCTATAGTATTTTTATTTCTTACATTTTGGGGGCTACATGCTCTTTGATTACCTCTTTATACAACAGTGCTTTTCTAATAGGTAACTTAGTTTTTCCTCTAGCATGAGTAATGGACATTTATTTATGATGATAATTTTAAAACATTTCTTTCAGTTCCAAACTTGTTTGGTAATGTCAATGTACATTTTTATGATTGTTTTCAAATTTGAGACAATCCCTGATAAATATCATATTGTGAGCTGTACAATTTGGAAGAATTTGCCATGGACAAACTTCTGCTTCTGCTTCTTCTCCTCTATTATCCAAACGTTTCTGTTGCAGAGTATCAGCATATTGGAGGATAAGAATATTACTACACCAGCGCAATTAATATTAGCTTAACTACAAACAAAAAAGACTGTGAACCAACTAAGTATATCCCACTAAAGCCAATGGAAATGTATCCTCAACTCCACTTTTATTTAGTAAGACTCTCTAAATGTCTATGGCCTTTCAATGACACTCCATAAGAGTGAGAGGTCCTGAAACGTGATGTCATGAGCTTAGTGGTAAATGATAAATCTCTGATTATTGCCTTGGGAAGAAAGGAAAAATGGATATTAATATTAACAAAATACAAACATTTTATGAGTGTGGCCTTCTGGTGTACAAATATGGGAGATGCTATGATACTCAGTATTTGAAACCCAGCCAATGCTGCATTAATAATGGAAGATAAAGATTTTTAACATATTGTGTTAAACAATAATTAAGAAACTGATGCCATATTTACTTTTTCAATATTTTCAGGTGACCTGAACAAATTTTCTAATGCATCTAGGGTATTGGCTGAATTATCAAAATGCTATATATGATTGGATTGATGAATTTGAGAAACAGAACAAGTTTGCAAGCAATTTCTAAAAACTGCTTAAGAAAGCAAGCAATTCTGAGAATTCTAATTGATTCTAATACAATTAACAAAAAGCAATTTCTAAGTTTACAAGCAATGGAAATAGTGTTTTATCTTTGTCCCATCTATTTCTCATATGAAGGGTATTTCTGAAAAAGTCTTTTTCTAAAGGATCCCTTCCAGTTTTTTAAGTTTGGTTCCTTTGTACTCTAGATGGAGCACTTAGCCTTCTGCTTTCACTTTTTGTTTCATCAAGGCTGAATTACAGTCATGGAGGAGTCGGGAAAGGCTTTCCTTAGAAAGCTTTATTGATAGTCTTCAAAAATAAGGAAGAGATTTCAACTCTTCCATACAAAATGGCTCCTTCTATCCAAACAGCCATGTTTGTGTGTTTTAATGATTACATTTCCAAAGCTGATTGGTCTCCTGGTTTCTGGTTCATAAGTAAAGAATGAGCATGTTGCTTAGTTCCTCATTATTTGAAGTAGTTCAAGGACATTTCTTAAAAAGGGTTAAAAAACAATCAAGAGTGAAGTTGGCAAGCGTCGTCATCATCAGCCTATGCAGTTGTTGTGCTTGTGCCCATGGCAATGTCCTCTCAGTCCTAAATTTAATGCCATGGCTGAATGTGCCAGGAGCAATGATTTTCAGGGGTTTTGCAATGTTTGCATTCTTTCTTTCTTTCATTTAAATTGGATTTGTTACTGACTCACTGATACATTAAGTACCCTATAAATTCCCAGTGATAAGATAATATGATTTCTTGTTTCCGGGGACATTGAATAAAAGAAAAATCAGAGCACAGGTATCTAAACATTTTGCATTAGCAACCAAACCCAACATGGTAAAAACACACAGCTTTCTAAATTCAAAACTGTAAAGGCTCTATATAACCAGTGACCCATTTTACTAGGTAAAAATAAAAGATCTGGGGAAAAAAAAAGATTCCTATGGCCATACTATAAAATAATATAGGATTTAAAATAATTATTAATGCGTAGTCAAAATTTTACAGCTTTGTACGTGTTTTGTGCAAAAAGAATGATTTATTTCTGAAATATAAAAGTCGGATGAAAACTTTCCCTAGTGAAGTTATTTTGTGATCGAGAGGACAAGTCAGCTTCACATGCAGTAAGTTACAGTGGTGAGTACTAGGATTTATTCAACTCAGCTATATAAAATACACCAACACCTTTTTGGAAAACAGGACTGAGAGGCAGCAAAATAGCTATAATCAGTGTGTTCTGCTCCCAAAAGTAAAATAGCCATGAGATTAAAAAAGAAGTTTCTCTCTTCCAGCTTTGAACGAAGCCAGGTTTGCCCTAAGTGTTTTCTATAAGGCTATGAATTCATTTATCTAAGGTAATTTCTGGCTAAGGTCAACTAAAAAACAATTCCTTTGAAATAAACTGATCATTATTAGGAAAACTGAACGCTTTCCCTGACCTTCAAGGCATTGAAACTCATCCTCTGTGCCCATTTTTATCACCCCAAGCATGGCCGTCTCATAGTACTTAACACTCAGGATTGTAATTGCCTGTCTATCTGTCTCTCCTATCAGAGAACGAGAGATCATTAAAGGCAGATGATGCACTTTGTTTATCTTTATTTCACCAGCGCAGGGCCCGTGGAAGGCACTTGTCAAATATTTATTGGATGGATGGATGGATGGATAGATAGATAAAAGATGATGAATAAAAGCAAAATCATCCACAGATATTCTAGGTTTTGAAACCAAGTAATATTCATCTTTTTATAGACATAGCTGTACCTACATTTAAACAGTGATAAATAATTCCCAAAGAGCTTACAAGACTACATCTAAAACAAATAAGAAATTTCTGAAGCTTCTACTGTCAAAAAAGATCACTTTTAGGAAAGGTGATATAAAACAATGGTTCTAAATTCCACGACTAATAACAATAATAATCCACAACTGTTGTGGGCCTTCCATCCACTGACAGAGTAGTAATTGCTTCTCGTGCATTTATTTCTCACAACTCTTATATACCTATTTGCTAATGGGTAAATCAAGGCAATAAAGAGATTCTGTTACCTTCCCAAGGTTACAGAATAAGTGGAAGAATTAAGGCTTGGATTCAGACACTCTGAGTACAGACTTTGTGTGCTTAATCACTAGGCCACATTCCTCTCCTTAGGTAGTGAGACTGAAAGGGAAATATTATCAAATATTATCAAATCTGACCCACAACATATTTTCTGGGTGTGAGCCTAAATCACTGACAATGAAAAGAGAATTATTTCCAGAAAATAGAAAGGAGCAAAGTTCAATTATTTCCGTTAATTGAATAATGGTCTTGTTGAAATACCATGATATCACTTGATCCTACTTTATAGCACAGAGAATAGATTTGTCTAAGAGTCTTTGTAGACTGTAGTCCCTGTGCAAAGATCAAGAATGTTTTAGACCAGGGATGGCAAATGGGTTCCCACTTTTGTGCCAAAGTGTTCACTTCCTGGACATGAATGCTGAGGCTAGCCTGCCGAAGCTCCCACAGTCATTAGTACTGCCTGCCCTGAGCACACAGGAGCCCTGCCACTGGACACATGCCATTCACGTGCTGTCCTTCTCCTAGGAACACTGTTGGGATACATTTCTATCACAGGGGTTCTTCAATCAGGTTGTTCATCAGAATCACCTGTGGAGCTTTTCCAACATACACATACCAAGGAAAGACACTCCTTGACTTCCATAAACATACAGTTCTGGGAGGAAAAGTCATAAAAGCACGTTGTAAGGTACAACTGAAAACACAAAGTCCCTTCCCATGTCTTCATGAATTAGGTAACCACCTCAAAATAAAGACTTGAAAACACTTCTAGTTGAATTCAGACCTGCCTATGCATTTAAATATTTCAGCCGTTTCAGGTAGCAATGCAATATGTAATTTGATAGAAATACTGGGAGCACATATATGTATAGTCTTCATAAGAATTTAATTTTTGAAAGGCGTTGTTTTAAATATATAAATTATTAGCAAATAAAAAAATAAAAGCAAGAAAGGAAAAAAGCAAAAATGGGGTCCAAAATGGTTATTGTGACTAACCAGTGATGTCTTCAAAATCTTTCTGGAATCTAGTTTGTTGGCTGCAAATAAAGAGGTAAAAACAATGCAGCTGAAGGAGCCAACTCTTTATTTTGTGTTTCCATTTCAAATGGCAAAAACTCAACATTTTCCCTAGTGAAATATTTTAAATGAAAGTTCTTTCAGTAACTGCAGAAGCACTAAAAGAATTGTAGTTACCTGAAAGATGTGTTTGAGAATAAGGAAAGGGAAAAATACTGAAGAATCTTGAAAGTTACTCTTCTTTTTTACCACCATGCCAAAATAATAGAGTTCTGAAATATTAACATGTGAAGGGTAATCTCTGAGACCTTTTGCCACTTCCTAAAATGAAGAAAGGTTGCATACATTTTTGTCTTGCTGCTATGAATAATAAGAAGCCATGGGATTCCTTGTAGTAGTCCTGGAATAATTATGAAACAGCTGATTAAGTTCAAAGTTAGTATGGAAATCTGTTCTTTTAAAAGTCTTTCATAATCTATCTCTAGCGGGAGATAATTCTATCAAATTTGAATTAATCTATAGATAATGGCGAGACTATTGTCCACTATTATGTGTCTATATATGAGATACGAATATTGCATGGATTGTAAGATTTCACAGTAAAATAACTCAGGGCCAGATTACAGAAGGGATTAATTGTAAATAGTAGAAGTTATGACAATCACCCCCAGAAAGGGATTAATCAACTTCAAACACAAAACTTGACCTAACAATAATAACCTAACCGCAGATAATTCTTTGGAGAGTGGATTTTTAAAATGCAGGTCACACAATGATCCCTTTATAGATCCAATAAAACATTTTTAAAATTACCCTATCTGGTATCATTATAAAGTATAATCAGGTCCCAGTATTATCATTACTACTGAAGCCTATAGTAGAATTAATTGTTCTTCATTTCAAGTCAAAAATAGGCTTTTTATCAGGAAACCTAAATTAAAGCCTTCAAAAAGTTTCCATTTTGAATAGTTAAGCACATTATTAGTAATTGGGATGTAAGCACTCATTCATTTTATCTTTTGTTCATGCCTGGTTTCTATTCTTTCAGTTTTGAATCCATATTTGTTCCACACATATAGCCAAAGTACAGAAAATAATGGGGCTTTCTGCATATGGGGTTACATTGTTCCTAAGGTGTGTGGACAAATGATAATAAAATAAGTTTGTACTTTATATAAAAATAAAGGTTTTAAAATTTTTAAAATTTTAGCAATACTTATACATATGTGTATATATATATCTACACATATATATAATAAAATTTACCAATTTTTAAGTGTGCAATTCAATACTGTTAAGTATAGTCATTGTTGTGCAGCCAATAGCCAGAACTCTTTCCATCTTGCAAAACTAAACCTCTATGTCCATTAAATAACAACTTCCCCTTCTCCCCTCCCCCCAGCCTCAGGCAACAACAATTCTATTTTCTGTCTATGAATTTGAGTTCTCTAGCTGTCTCATGTAAGTGGAATATTACCATATTTGTCTTTTTGTGACCAGCTTTTTTCACTTACCGTAGTGCCCTCAAGTTTCATCCAGGTTGTAGCATGTGTCAGAATTTCCTTCCATTTTATGGCTGAATAATATTCCATTGTATGTGTATACTACATTTGGTTTATCCATTCAGTCACTGTTGGACACTTGGGTTGCTTCCTCTTTTGGGTTATTGTGAATACTGCTGTTATGAATATGGGTGTACAAATATTTCTTTGAGACCCTGCTTTCAATTCTTTTGGGTACGTGCCCAGTAGTGGGATTGCGGGATCACACGGTAATTCTAACTTTTAATTTTTTTGAGGAACCGCCATATTGTTTTCCGTAGTGGCTACACCATTTATATCCCTACCAATAGTGCACAGGGTTCCCGTTCTTCTACAGCCTCACCAATACTTGTTATTTTCTGGTTTTTTAAAAATATGAATTAGGCTTTACCTAGCATCCTTAAATGTATTTCAAATGATCTATCTATTATACCTGCTGGGGATGAAAATCTGAGCTTTTTACTTTCTATAGGAAAAGATTGTTAAAGTTGAAGATGCAGAAAATGAAACTTTTCTAACAACTATGGATCAGTGTTAAGCCCTGATCCCCTCTCCCTCAAAATATCTGACATATTCTTTGTACAAAGTATGCATTTAGGAAATAATTTTTTAATTAAATGAGATAAAATGTTTTAATTTCCCACAGAGTTTTAAAATCCAAGGTGAATTTCAAAATTCCTCAGGGTGAAGGACACATACTTTTAGGTTATTACTCTACCCTCATCTGTCTAATGGACATTGCCTCACTTGGTAAACTATTTCTTTTGGTTGTTATGAGGATTAAATGAATAATCCAAAGCACCCAGAACAGTCCATTATAAATTTAATAAATGTTAGCTATGATCATTTTTATTATTATTTAAATACTGTAAAAAGTAGCAACAAATTAGCAATTAAATGCAATTACATGTTTTTAGCAGTATATTAGGCACAGTGTTGAACATTGTCAAAGTACAAATAATAATTCATGCCTGGATAATATGGAAATATAGTTTAATTTGAAAGAAAAAAGATAAACACAAAAAAATGTAAAGTATAATGCAAGGCAGGATTAAACCACTTCCATTTGAAACTCCCTTTCTTTAGCATCATGACTTTGTATAATTCTTCTCTTAATACATCTTCCTCATTTCTTTCCCCGCCACCCATGTATGATTTTGACCTCAGTCTTCTAGTCTTCTCTTTTTACCTGTTTTCTCCCTTGATGATTTTATCTGCTCTCATTTCACCACCATGGAGATGATCACAGCCTGAATATCTCTCCTTCAATATTGCTGACTCATCTACCTGATGAACAATGACAGACCAGTGCCATTTTGAAAGCAGATCTAAAACTCAAGTGCCTGTTTCAATTATTATTGTTACTGCTGCTCCTTGACATAGTTCTGTCAAAATCCTGTAATTCTACTCCCTTATCTGCAGAACAAAATCTAGAAATCTTAGTCTGTGATTAAAAACCATTCACAATATGGCTTAAAATTAGTTTTTCTACTTTAGCTTCCCTATATATACTCTAAACTAAGCTACATATAATTGTCCTTGTAGAACTTACAGTTTTCTTTTTTATGCCTTGTGAATTGAGTTATCTTGTTGCTGAATTGCCCTTTTCCTCATCTCCACCTTTTGAAATCCTATTCAAACACCCAAGAGCCAGCTCAAACCCTGATTCCTGCACCCCAACCAAAAGGACAGTCTCTCCCCTCTGAACTTCACTGTTCACTGTACATAATGTACATCTATTCTAAGGTACCTGGCTTCTAGGTATATGTCAATATGCACTAGATTTCCAGTCCCTGACAATGACTTCATTGTCTAAGAGTCTCCCAAATGAATGAATGAATGAATTTATTTATTTATTTATTTTAGCTGTGTTGGGTCTTCATTTCTGTGCGAGGGCTTTCTCTAGTTGCGGCAAGCGGGGGTCACTCTTCATCGCGGTGCGCGGGCCTCTCACTGTCGTGGCCTCTCTTGTTGCGGAGCACAGGCTCCAGACGCGCAGGCTCAGCAGTTGTGGCTCACGGGCCCAGTTGCTCCGCGGCATGTGGGATCTTCCCAGACCAGGGCTCGAACCCGTGTCCCCTGCATTGGCAGGCAGATTCTCAACCACTGCGCCACCAGGGAAGCCCCCAAATGAATGAATGAATGAATAGATAAATAAATAAATAAATGGCTGAGTGAATGAATGAATAAATGAATAAAAGTAAATGTAGATTTTTAAAGGAAAATCAACTTTGTAATTGTATAGAATGTAGGAGAGTCCAGATTCGGGGAGTCACCCTAAAGACTGTTGTATTGTTACAAATATAAAATCCAAGCTGGAACTACCTCAGCAAACTGGATAAGTAAGTGATTTAAACTACTAAAAAGATACTAATTTTTTAATTGTAGAATGTATGTCTCACATGGTACACTTATTATACTCAGCTGTCTTCGCATATTTCATTTTGGAAATTATCTATTGTCTTAGACTAAGACCAGTGTCTTAGTCTGCTCAGGCTGCCATAACAAAATACCATAGACTGGGTGGCTTAAACAAAAGAATTTTTTTCTCATGGTTCTGGAGGCTGGAAATCCAAGATCAAGGTCCTGCAGAGGTTGGTTCCTGGTGAGACTTTCTTCCTGGCTTGTAGATGCCACCTTCTCAGTACATCCTCACATGGTGGAGAGCAAGCTCCCTGCCCTCTTCTTCTAAGAGCCCTAATCCCATCATAAGCGCCTCACCCTCATCATCTCATCAGATCCTTATTACATCCTAAAGGCCTTGTCTCCAAATACCATCACCTTGGAGGTTAGGGCTTCAACATATGAATTTGAGGGGATGCAATTCAGTCCACAGCAGTGGGGGAGGTGAAGAGATGTTTTACCTTTTAAACACATCTTTTCAACATTGTATTAGTCATAGAGAAATTTGGCAAATTACCAGAAAAACCTCTGAGAATTCCAGAACAATTCACATTATTTTCCTGTTCAAAATTCCATGACTTCACCCACACATCAACAGGGAAAAAAAAAAATACATATACATAGATACATACATATCTCATGACTTCCTTACTGATATAACTTGAGGTTCATAATGTTTTGACCAAGGTATGAAATTCCCACTCTATCAGTCAATACTCTAGCTACTACATCTTAAAACTTCCTGTTAAAATTTACTTACCCAAAGTCAGAAGCACTGTGACCATGAAGCTAACGGCATGAGCTAAATGGCCCCTCACTTGCATGGGTTACTTGGAGGGACACTGGCAATGTGTTAACATGGTCTTATGTTTCAGTGAATTTAATAAAAATGATACTTTAAAAATTCTTTTACTTAAAGATAACCCCTAAAAGTCTATAAGCTTCAAGCCTCACAACACTTAGATAAGCCTCTGCATAAGAGGTGTAAAATAACGACAGAAGATTGGATCAGATTAACTAGACATCAAAAAGCGTTCTGAGATGGCAAGCTAGTTTGTGAGGATGGCACACCTGTAAGGGATCGTTACTATAACCAAAAGTGGGGTCTGGCTACTCCCGGCTCAAAAGCCAATAAAGAGGCAAGGTTGGTGGAAAGGAAAGTTTGCTTTATTCTGGATGCTGGCAACAGGGGTGGGGGGAGAGGGGGGAGGGTGGACTCCTGTCCAAAGGCCGACTCTCCCCCTCCTCACTGACAACCAGTGGGCAAGAGCTTTTATAGACAGAGGGGGCTACATGCAGAAACAGCAAGGTCAGCTCTGACAGTCATCTTGAAATTGGTCATCAGTGGTCTGACCAGCGTCATCTTGATTGTTTTAAGTACACTTAAGTCTTCAGTTCCAGGGTCAGTTTGTTCCCATTTCCTTGAGGCCAATTCCCAGAATTGGGGCACCTTATGTCATGGCTAGAGTCTGGCCATCATGTAGTTAACTTCTTCTACCTGATGGGGGGTTTCAGTATCTACACGACAGATCAAAGGATATGGCTCAGCACATTATCTATAGCCCTTGAGAAGGAACTAGAAGTCCTTGACTTTGTTTACTATTAAACTATTATTTAAACTATTATTGTTTAAGTAACTATTGTTGCTATTATTGTTACTATTATTGAGTAAACTATTATTGTTTTGTCCTGTTTGACTGTTTTCCTTTGCTTTTGTATTTTTTCACTTCTCTGATTAAACTTATTCTTTGCCTAAAGTTTTTTCACAGACAAAAGGCAGACGGAGGACATGGTAGGGGGGGATGGACCATAAGGTCCTGCTCCATTTCATTACCACGTAGGCCCCACAATGCTCCCACCTGTTTCATCTGACCCCAAGCACTATGAATGATTCACTATAATACTTCATTTAGTCTTTCAAGATGTTTTTTCTTACTGACACTTACTTGGATCTGGTTTCCTAATCAGTGTCCTGCTTTGAGACCCCAATACTTGTATTCCTTGCTTATAAAATGAGGGTGAAGAGAAAACCTATTTTGTAGTGTTATTGTAAACATAAAATGATATGATATACATAGGAATGCTTTGTAAGCTATTCTTTCTATATGAATTTGAAGCCTTCCATGATCTGGTCCCATATGAATTTTCCAGTCCTGTATTCCACTAGAGCCCCTTGTTCTGGCCAAGTTAGATTACTCATACATCTCTGAACTCAGTTTGCAATTTTTGTTAGATCAATAACCATATCAGAGATTGAAAAAAAGCTGAGAATTATCTTAAACAAAAAAGACCTCAGGGTCAGATCATTTTACCTATGAATTCTTTTAAATTCTTAAGTAACAAAAAATCTCATGCTATATGAACAGTTGGCGTCATAAAGAAAATCTTTTAAAAGACTCCAATTTATTTAATGAAGCTAGCAAAACCAGAGAACAAAAATACGTCAAAATGCTTGGTGTCAGTCTATTTATCTCTTGTAAAAATAAAATACAGTGTGTGTGTGTGAAAAAAAAAAATGAAATTTCCATAAAGGGAAAATAATGGAGAAGTTAAAATATCTGAAAACTTGCTTGTGATAGGAAGACTTTTTAATATAATTTAAAACAATGTATTCAATAATAGGTACTTTCTCTCCTTTTAAAAAATTATTTTGAAAGCTAGAGTGATAACTAATTAAACTTTTTTTTCTGTTTTAAAAAAAAAAAAAACGTCAAAATCTTCTTAAAATAAAAACAAATAAATTGGGTTAATTTCACTTTTTACATTACTGCAACAATAACAAAAATACTGATAAGTAAAACTCAATATTCATTTAAACCATGTTTCTCAAAATTTGGTTTGTGCATCACGTGTTAGAATCATGGTGTGGAGGGGTTACTTCTAAAAATTCAAATTCTCAGCCTCACCCTACTGATTATGACCTACTGAATCAGAATCTCCAGGGGTGTCCATAGAATCTGCATTTTAGCATTTGTCCCAGGAGGTTTTTATGCAAACTAAAGTAAAAAATACTACATTGACATAATCTGTCACAACCATGTAACATTTCTATCAATTAGAAATGCGAGAAATGATTAACATTGACACTTAGTGATGTAAAGATTTATTTCAATAAACCTCAAAAGAAAAAATCCACAGAATAGATGCTAAAAAGTTAGTAAAATTCATTACCTATTCCTGTTTAAAAAAGAAAACATAAAACCAAGAACAGAAGAATGCAGATCCTCAAAATGATAGAGAATAACCACTTTAAAGCAGTGTTTTTAAACAGAAAAAAGAAACCAACATAAAAACATAAGTGGGCTTTTTTAAACAAAAAACATTAGCAGCGTTATTATTAATGAACTAAATAAGGGTATCAGAAATCTCCTGTATCACTTCACATAGTTCTAAAGTTCTGGTGTAGACATTAAGACATCAGAGATAAAAAGAAGCTTCATTGTTGGAAAGAGGGAAACCCAATTATCATTATTTTCAGAAACCATCATTCCAGCCACTGAAAATCCAAGAATACATACTGAAAAATATAAAGAGAGAATGTAATGTAGCTTTGGACCACCACCAAAAAAAAAAGTCTATGTACCAAAAATAACCAGTTAGAATATTCATTGATTTATTTAATGAACATTAACAGAATACCAAGAAAATCACCGAACAATTGAAGAATCATTGAAGAATATATTGAATATAAAATTTATAGAAATAATAAAGGAAACAACAAGCTTTGAAAGAGAATGAAATAGATAAATCCCAGGGAAATCTATAGAAGGAGAAATAAAAATGATGACTAAGAACATGTGCTACCGAGCACAGAGATGTCAGCTCACATCTTGCCTGGTGACCTTGAACTGATACTTAACCTCCCTCAACCAAAGGTCTCACTGGTTCAGCAAATTCCCACCTACACAGCAAATGCTCTTATATTGTTTCAACCTGTCCTCTATCTGAGAACATTTGGGTTGTTTATGATGTTTTTGACAAAAAAAGCTTTTAAATTTTTAATTAGTTGGATCTCTAAATCTTTTTTATGTGCTTGCCTCTTGGCATTACTTTTCTTCACCCTCCTTGGAATCTTCTTTTTTTGGCTCCCTTCCTAGGTTATTTTGTCTGGGATGAGAAATCTTTATTTGTCCGTTCACTTTTCTCAAGAGAGGCTTTTCACCATCTCCTCTTCTAGTAAAGATATAAGTTTGCATTTTGTCAAATTAAAAGTCATATTTTTTTTTTTGTGGTAACCTATGGAGGGAGGGTTTAGGCTGAATCAGAAACTAAATGACAAATAACTCCTGTTTTTAAAGTATTTATCAAACTCAAAGTATCTCTCTCTCTCTCTCTTTCCCACACACACACACACACATTTACCCATAGGTTTATTTTCCTGAACTTTTTTTCTCATCTATTTATGTTGCATAGACTATGAATTTTGTAAGATAACTCAAATCATTTTCAGAACAGGACAAAATAAAAATAAATAACAATATCAGAATATTCTGCCTGGGGCTTCCCTGGTGGCACGGTGGTTGAGAGTCTGCCTGCCAATGCAGGGGACACGGGTTCGAGCCCTGGTCTGGGAAGATCCCACATGCCGCAGAGCAACTAGGCCCGTGAGCCACAATTACTGAGCCTGCGCGTCTGGAGCCTGTGCTCCGCAACAAGAGAGGCCACGATAGTGAGAGGCCCGCGCACCGCGATGAAGAGTGGCCCCCGCTTGCCACAACTAGAGAAAGCCCTTGCACAGAAACGAAGGCCCAACACAGCCAAAAATTAATTAATTAATTAATTAATTTTTTAAAAAAAAAGAGTATTCTGCCTGGAGAGAAGTGAGAAGCAGCTCTAGCTGTTATTACCAAGGAAATAACCTTGTAAAGTTTCATTACCACATAACTGTTTATCAAGAGGTACAGAAGAGCTCACTGGGAAGGTACTTCATCCGAATCGTGATGAGGCTAGTAGTGCTGACACTGCTCCCCCTGGTCCTTTCCATGCCTTTTTTCCCGACCCTGCTATTATCTTTCACTATTCTGAAGATTGACACAGGTCTGCATCAAGTCGTTTGCATGGAAGTCCTTTTTGAGACTAACTTTTATAGTCTTTTTAATATTCATCTTCTTTCCTTTTCTTATGCAAAGCTCTCCTTTATTCACAATTATCTAATTCTGCATCCTAACTGTTGACTTTTTGATAGAAGAGTATTAATTCCTGTCTGATGCTGTGATCATTGGTATCATCCTTAGCTACTCCTTCTGTGGTCCTTGTTATAGTAGGACAGCACGTGGGGGAAAGCTGGATCACCAGCTGCCCCATTAGGGCAGTCATACAGACATGTAAGCAAATTGGAAAGAGACATTGGAAGTGGGTCTTGTTAGTTTCAGTGTGCATCTTGTTATCGGAAGGGTCTTGTTATACAGCCCCTGAGCCTGGCGTACCAGGAAGGCATATGTGACAGCATTTGGAAGGAGGGAACATTCAGAGCTTTCGGCCTACTCATACCTGCTCAGGCTCCTCAGACCGGCCGTGACAACCACTGTGTCTCCATGGAGCTGAGGGAGGCGAGGAGAACTCTGAAAAGAACAGTGGTCTGTTCTGGCCGAGTGTATCACCCCTGCACTAAGTAAACTCCCAAACTAAGCTGAATATGACTCTGAGATCTAAGTAAACTGCAAGTGTAGGGTGCTTGGACGCGTGCATGCAATCCAGTGAACCAGAGAATAGTATGTGACACTGGCCAATTCCTTTTTCCGTCCCCACAGCACAAGATTCTCTCAACGTCCCACTCGTCCGTCTAGGTGGGAAGCAGACTGCTCCGGTTTCAAGTTCTAGCCCTGGCACTTACTAGCTCTGTGGCCTTAGGCAAGTCACTTAACCTCTCTGGGCTGGTTTCCTCCCTCCTGGGACTTTGTGAGACTTAGAACTGAGAGCACAGGTACAGAGCCTAGTACAGGGTCTGGCACAGACTTAGAGCACAGGTACAGAGCCTAGTACAGGGTCTGGCACCTGAGCACTTAAGACCTATGGGCTAATGTATTCATCACCAGCAGCGGCATCTCTCCCTATAATCTGCCCCTCCCGACTCAGATAGCGAGATGCCTCTGGTGAAAGTTCTTCCCTCAGTGCCTCCCAGGAACCCGTCCATCTCCTCTGAGACGCTCCGTGGTCACTGAGCCCTTATGTTTCACGTCTCTTTCACATTCCTCTCTCCCTGACCCTCCCTTTCAGGCTTATAAACTTGTACTAGACTTTTCATCCTCAAACTAATATACAAAACCACAAAAATACTTCCTTGGCGCTTTCTCTGGTCACTGTCACCTTTCTCCCACCCTCCACAGCCAAGCCACTAAAAACAGGCAAATAGGCTTCACAGACTCCACGTTCTTAACTTTTATTTCCCTTCAATTGAGTCCGGCTTCCACTGCCACCGCGCCACCGAAATTGTCCTTTGCAAGGTCGCTACTAATTGACAACTTACCGAATTCATATTTTTCAGTCCTTGTTTGACCCGACTTCTCTGTAGCCCTTGCACCACCCTTCTCCAAAACCATCTCTTCCTCTACTGTCTCTTCGGTCTGGTTTTCCTCTCTCAGATGCTTTTGTTTTGACAGTTATTAGGTAACTCCTTTTCTCCACAGCCCTTAAATGTTAGGCTGCTCTAGCCCTTAGCTCTCGTCTTTCCTGACTTTTCACACGCTGCGGGCAATGTCACCTACATCATCAGACCACGCCCCACCCCTGCCCTCTCTGAACTGGAAATGGCCTCAGATTTCATCCAGGCGTCTTTTCCCAACAGCAAAGCAATGTTTGCTGCTGTCCAATAAACACTTGCACGTGGATACCTCTGCTACCTCAGCATCCCCTTGTCATCCTTCCTGAATGTGCTTCTCTTCAGGTGTTTCTCTTGCTGCACGATACTCTGTCACTTACCACGAGCTCCACTCGAATTTAAACCCTTACCGTGGAGTCCTCAGATCTCAGCTCCAACATTGTTTCCTCAATGAAGCTTTCTCTGAACTCTAGCTTAGCCCATAATCCTTTCAGTCTCACTTTTTAAAAAAAAAAAAAAGGGGGGGGGGAGTTTTCCTTCTTTTCAATAGCAGTTTACATTGAAAAGCGTGATCATTTAACTAACAAAAATCTTTCCAAACAGAGTTATAAAACTGAGGGCAAAATCCTGTCTTTTTTCACTAAACATTATAGTCTAATCCCTTAATATGGTGTCTGGAATAAAGTATCTGCTCAAATATATAAAGGATAAATGATTCAACCAAAGAGTCTAAGCATTTCCCAGACTCATGTATTACACTGACTCCTGATACCGGTTCACTACCAAGTCCTACTGATTTTATTCCCTAAATATTACTCAAAGTCTGTCTTATCTTTCCTAGGTCCTCTTCAAATGCTTTTACTTAATGTTTAAATTACTTTTCATCAATTTAGCAGCAGCCTCTTTATTATATAAGTGTTGTATTTAATTAAACAGATTCTGCATCCAGACTGCCTGGGTTTATATCCTGGTTCTGCTATTTTCAAGGTATGTGACCTGCAAGTTACTTCACTTTTCAGTGCCTTCATTTCCTCATCTATGAAACAGAATCAATAATAAAATTACCTCCCATGGTTCTTGTGAGCATTAAATATTATAAGTGATTCAGAGTCCCTAACCCATGGTAAACAATAAATTCCAGCTCTTATTTTTATTACTATTTCTTCTCTTGGTGTTGGCATTTCCAGAGTAACCTCAACAAGTTTAGAAACTCTAAAATGCAAATTCCAGAATATGTCAATACCTGAACATCCTTTAAAGGCTCCTCATTAACTGAGGATGAGTTTATGTGTAGAAAGCTACATGAAATCTAATACTTAGATGATTTTGCTCAAAATATTACCTCTATCTGTCATTATTATCTCATTTCAGTCCATTTGGTGAAGTCCTACTTAAGTTTTAAAACTAGTTCAAGCATCTCCTCCTCCAAGGAGCCTGCTTCTTCTATCCTACAAAAAATTTGGTATCTTTCTCCCCACTCAAATGGCACCATGGTCCTTCTTCCATACAACACTAAACACAATTGTTCTGTAATGATCTGCTGACTTGGATACACCTTTTACTATCTGTGAATTTCCTTGCGGTCAGGAATTATGTATATTCAGATGTGTGGGTACAGATTTTGAATATGCCTGTCACAGAAACAGGGCTCAATAAATATCTGCTAATTGAATGGATAACTATTCACCATCAGCGTTAAGCATATTGTTTTGTTAGGGGAATTATCCATATTATATACATGCCATTTCCTACTTGTAATTGAAATGATAGAAGACCGCTTCAGGACGGTGAACACAGGAATCACTCTTTACACAGGTAACGGGTAGATCCAGACCATAGGAACCTGTTCCAGTTAGATTTGTTTCCTTCTCTTTGCATTGTCATTTTTATATTTTGAAAAACAAAACAAAACAAAAACACACAAAAAAACCAAGCACCCCTTCTCTCCCTCTCACCGTATATCTCTATTTTGAATTTTCATTTACTGTCACTCCTTCCTGGTCTCTTAGTAAGTTCTTCCTATCTGCCCCATCCATCTCGTAGAAACAGTGCAGCCTCCAGCCTTCCATTCTTCCACAGGGGCCTCCCTGAATCTGTTCACGTCCTTGATCAAGAGACTAGTTGTGGATAACAAGAATGTGTCTTTCGATTATCTCCAGGTGAGTGCTCACTGTTGGAGTCTGAGAAGACAAGAAGCAACTTGAAAGCTCTGACCCCTCATATCAAATATCTTCATAAAACTTGATCTTGCTACATAGGCATGTGTGTCCCTCACATGGCATATTCAATTCTCATAAAATTTCCTCCAATTAAAATCATAGAGTGGGGTGTGCTCTTGCTTAAGTCTTTTGAGTAATTATGACTTTTTACATTTATAACAAATTTATAACATTTTGAAATATCTTAACTATGTCAACATCCTCTCTGTAGGACCATTGTCATCAAATCAGATAAATAGCACAAAAGCTAAGGTGAGAAAACTTTAACTCTCTGCTTTACAACTCCCATCAGTGTTTTTTTACCAGAATTATTTTAAAGGTTAGTCTGTACCAAGGGGTGTAGTTTCCAACTTTGACAGTTTTGTGCATTGCAGTGTTGCTAAAAAATTTATAATGGAAAATACTATTCTTGCAACAATAACAATATAAATATACCGAGAGTTGAGAAGACATTAAGCGTATGATAAGAGAAACAAATGGGCGGAAGAATAGGTAGTTGGTCACATAGGATGCTTGTTCTGATTCAAAAAGGTCATCACAAGTTTCTCCTTGGCTGCTCCAAGGAGAATAATCTTCATGCTTAGTAAGAGAGATATTAGTGAAAATGAGGGAGATATTAAATTATACTATATTTATATTTTTGTTTCTTTTATTTGGGGCTACTTATTTCACTGATGTTTACCCATCCAAATAGAGGCCTGCTATAAAAAATAATTTAATAGAAAGCAATGTTCTGATTTAACCAGCAGGCTAAAACACAAGCCTTCCATTTTATCATGTTGACAATAGCCAATATAACAAAAACACCATCTTCCCTATCTAGTTGAGAGCTTACCCAGGTAAAAACAAAGTAATAACAAGGAAATAAGAAGCCCCTTATAAGAGTGCAAACTTAGAAACCTAACCTATAAAGTGATAACACTCAACATTATTTATGTCCCTGACTTTCATCAATTTCCTTTCTCTTTCTCTTTCTTGCCTGCTTTCCAACAATGCTTTGCAGATTGAAGCCAAACATCAATGATTTCATTTGTCAGCCCCTCTGGTTGCCAATCCTTTTGATCCATTTTCTTCTCTTCTGAGTTCTCTGAGTATTATTTTCATCTTTTTGTACTTTTGTATTTTATTGATGTGCTGCTTTAGAATTTCCACTAAATGTTGCCTTTTATTTTTATTTTATTCACTTAGTTTCTTTCTCCAGGAATTGGAGCTTTTACATTTTAGGATATTTATACAGTTTTTAGGGTTCTCACTTGCATACAATCCACAAACAGGATCCCCTTTAAAGAAATCTGGTGAAATAATAAATATGTGGTCTAGGGACTGAGGGAGACAGGGATTTGAATCCTCCCTCCATCTTTTACCATCATGAGGACAACAGGTACTTAACCACCCCAAGCTTCAATTCCCTTGTCATTCAAATATAGATAATACCTACTTTGTGGTTTTCTTTTGAGGATTAAAATTCCAGAATGTCTACTAGCCAGCACAGAACAAATGGCAGCTACTATTATTCTTATCATTATGTCTACTATTTCATTGCAGTTGTGATGACAAGATTCTATGTGGATTTAAATGTGAGAGGTAAAACTTTAGGGCTTCTAGAGGAAAACAAAGAAGAAGAATTTTAGGACCTGGAGGAGGAAAAGACACAGAAGAGCTAACTTAAAGGAAGACACTGATGTCTTAGGCTTTATTAAAATTAAAACCTTCCATTCATAAAAAGTTAAGAAACTGAAAAAGTAGGGCTCACACCCATAGCATATTAGAAACTTTTAACACCATTTCAGAAAAAGACAGACAAGCTAATAGCAAAACTGACAAAATAATTGGTAAGCATATAACAAAGTGGTCAACCTCATTAGTCACTAGAGAAATGCAAATTAAAGACACAATGGGATGCCACTACACAACCAGCAGAATGACTCAAACTGAAAGATTGACAGAAACAAATGTGAAGGATAAGGATAATGAACACTACTGATAGGAGTGTAAATGAGTCCAATCACTTTGGGAAACTGGCAGTATCCAGCAAAATGGAACACACATCTCCAATGATCCAGCAATTACTCTCCTACGTGGGCGCTAAAAGACTTGCACAAGAATGTTAAAGGTTGTGTTATTTACATAGCCCCAACTAGAAAACCCCACCTGGCCATTAGAACTTCAACTGGGTAAAACAAAGTGTGGTATATTTATGCAACGGAATGCTGTTCAGAAATAAAATTAATGGATCACTGCTACACACCACAACATGAGTTTGGATATGGGAATCATGAATATACTATTAAGAAAAAGAAGCCAGGGGTGGGATAGGGAGGGTGGGAGGGAGGGAGATGCAAGAGGGAAGAGATATGGGAACATATGTATATGTATAACTGATTCACTTTGTTATAAAGCAGAAACTTATACACCATTGTAAAGCAATTATACTCCAATAAAGATGTTTAAAAAAGAAAACGAAAAAGAAGCCAGATGCAAAAGGATACAAACTGTATGATTCCTTTTATTAAAAGTTCAAAAATAGGCAAAGCTAAGCCATGCTATTTATTTATTTATTTATTTTTAATTTAGTTGTGCTGCACAGCTTTCAGGATCTTAGTTCCCCGACTAGGGATCGAACTTGGGCCCATGGCAGTGAACGCACCGAGTCCTAAGCACTTGCCCACAAGGGAGTTCCCTAAGCTATGGTATTTAAAGTCAAGATGGTGGTTGTCTTTGGGTAGGAGGGATTGGTTACTTGAGAGGCCAATGAGGGGGGCTCTGGGGAGACTGAGGATGTTCTATTGCTTGCTTGGGTCATGGTTACATAGTTATGTTTACTTTGTGATAGTTCTAATGAATATTCAGGAGGTGTGCACTTTTCTTTAACTTTGCTCTATTTCAATAAATAAGTTTAACACACACACACACACACACACACACACACACACACATACACATAAAGTTCATTGCCTTATTTAAGAAAAACTTTGTTTCTTCAGTGATTGTTTTTTGTCCAGTGGGTTGATTCATCAAGATTTCTTCCCAGAGATACATTGTGTTTTGAGAGGAATAAAAGCAAATGCAGTTTTGGAAATGAAAATTGAAATAATCTCAATCACTTCACTTTAAAATCAACACTTCATTTGTTGGTTTTATGAAATTCCTCAAGTCTTTGAAGAAAGGAATAGACACCTAGATGGCAAAGCCACTACCATGGGCAAGACGTGAACTTTTATCAACTAATCACCTTTACAAGCAGCATCTTATTTTTTAAAAACATCAGTAAACACTTTGATACATTTTGTGGACATTGAATCAGCAGCACCGTCTCTTAATGATGTTTTTAACTGACTTGTGTTTTAGTGTTATAAAGTCTGGTTAATTAAGGGATTGTATAAGGAACACATAAGAAAAACCATTTTAAAACCTCTACTGAGTGTGCTGCAGTCTGTTGTTGAAAATATCGCTCATTAATTTGCTCAAGACACTTCTGTGATGGAAATTTATTTTGAAGTTTAGTGCCAGGAAGTAATTTGTTCCCCCTAAAAAGCTAATGTGTTTTTTTCAATGGAAATCAGGTGAATTCCTAAATTTCCCTTTCCTTTGATCTTCAGATAAGTAGAACCAGAGGGACTCATCTCCTTTGCATTCTACTTTCTCTGGACTGTTTACTACTTTTTATTCTGATTTGTATTTTTCTGTTCCTGATTTTATTTTTATTTTATTGTTTATATTTTGTGTAAGTTTCATCATAGATGGAAACGAGAGGACAAAAAAAATTCTTCTTACGAATATATAAACAGTCCCATTATTCACTTTTGGTGCAAAAGAGGGGGAAAAAATGTTGTTTTTAATAGAAAACTCTCTGTAAAGAATACCCACATACAAGACAATAATACAGTAAATATCAAATAAATGAAACAGACTATAAAAGCTATCAGTTCAGAAAATGAAGTCCTCACAAGCACACTGAATTTGGTGAAGAAGAGGAGAAATTTGACCTGGGATCTCAAGGGCTTCTACGAAACAGATAAACAAGAAAGATTTAATATGACACTGAATTGACTGATAACATTTGCAAGAGACACTTGTACTTTAAACTTTGTCACTAATTATTGAATGAAAGATATGACACATTTTTCCATGTTAGCAAAATGTATGTTGAACAATAAACATTTAGGAAACAGCTTAGCAATAGTAAAATTTAAATAAATGTTAGCTACTAATAAAACTATGAAAATCATAACTGTTAGTATTATCAGTAATCCAATGGGAGAAATATTTTTCGTTAGGATAATGAAAGCCACTAAAATCTCTCTGAATGGACAATTGCCTGTTTCACCGATGGGTAAACACAGGCTGAAAATATGTTTTGTCTCTGTCTTTCCAAACTGCAGTAAATCAGAGTATGTAGCTGGAATATTGGTCAAGACAATGGAGCTAACGGAGAAAAAAAAAAACAATAAAACTGCCTTGAATCAAATCTGTGCCTCTTATAATCTGGTGATCTTGAATAAGGAAATCATCTAAAATGAAATTATTAATTTCTATCTATAGGGTTTGTAGGGTAATTACATATGATCATATGGATGAAAGATTTTTTGCATATATTAAAGGTGCCAGTGAGAGGATATGAATGTATCATAGAAGCCAAACAGAGTTTTATAAATGCCAAGTCCAGAGAAATATAACTGCTGCACATGTGGAGAGGCTACTAAAACTGTCCCAGGTGAGGCAGAACCTTTTCTGCTGAGTTTAATGATCCAAAACTTGAGGGCAATGTTCATGCTGCTTGAACTTTGATAATTTCTTACTTGATTTTCAGTCTTTTTTGACCCATTAATGGCCTTTGTCACCCACCTTCAGTTTTGCCTCTCAGATTATGGACTTTACCTGCCAACTGCTTATGGAAAGCTAACATAAGCCCTTTGGATTTTATTCATTCAACAAATATTTACCGAGCACCTAGTATATGTCCTGCAGTTTTCTGGGTATATAGCCAAGGACAAAACAAAATCCTTTTCATATAGAGTGTACATGCCAAGGAGCAGAATTTAATAATAAAAATATTTCACTCACACAACACCAAGGCTGATTGCAATTATGAAGCAATTTAAGAGATGTGAATAAATAGCACAATAATATCTAAGCACAATTAGATTTGAAACAATTGGATTCATTATAGTTGGATGTGGAGAAATGATTAAAGCCTATTTCAGTAGATGTGAAAATAAAATGCCATCATAATAAAGCCGGGCAGATTGTGTATTCCAAAGGTGACTGCGTCAATTTATATTTTATCCTTAATATACTTCTTTTCGTGACATTGATTCTTGAATCTGGATGGACCTGTGTAACTGTCTTAATCAACAGAATGGATGGAAAGGTTGCTGTGAGACTTCCAATAATAATAAGGGACAAAAGATGGGTCACAAAGCAACCCCTGTCCCCAGTAGAGAGTCATTCCATGGCCCATTCTCCCCACATACAAACAAATGAGTTGAAGAACCATGATTCAATCACTCCAGTTCAGGATTTGTTGTTAAATTTGATTTGCCCTTGGCAAATGGATTCATACAATAAAAGGAGGGTCAAAATTAGTTTGCATTCACATGGGATAAACAACAGCACACATTCATGGTCATGCCTCACAGATCTTTGTCTCTATTGCTATTTGTCACAGTATAATTACGGCCTGGATTATCTGACACTTTCCAAGCAATATCACATTTGTCCACTATACTGATGACATCATGTATAGCAAGTCCAATGAGAAAGAGGTGGCAAGTACTCTGGATTCATTAAAGAGATGCATGTGCTTCACAGTTTGGGGATAAAATCCCTACAAAGATCAAGGTGCTTCTTGCATCAATAGAATTGTTGGGGATCTAGTTGTCTGAGGCACTCTTAGGACATGCCCTAGAAATACAAGTTATTGCACCTTGCACCTCTTATTGCTAGGAAAGAAGCACAATGTTTAGAGGCTTCTTTGTTTTGGAGCAAAGATATCCCGTATTTGCAAATACTGGTTGAACACCTGTGTCATGTGACACTGAAGGTTGTTGTATATGAGTGGAGCTAGAGAAAGAAAGGGCTTGGTAACAGGACGAGGCTGTAATAGGTTCAACTCTGCCAGTTGGGCCATTTAACCCAGTAGATCTGAGGATACCTGAGGTATCTATGGTAGAGAAAGATGTCATATAGAGCTTCAGGCAAGCTCCGGTAGCAGAATTATAGCACAGACCCTATGGAATCACATTAGAGAAACTGTGAACCATTAAAAGGAGTTCCTAGAGGAAGAACTTCCAGAATAATGATTTCAGAAAATCTGCTCATCCATAAAGCTACAAGATCACTAGCAAAATTTTTTCAAAATCGGCTTTTTCAGAGCTTAAAAATTAACCAGAAACTTGCAAAACTCCAGGAGTATTTATTCAAGAAAAATGACAGACTCTTGGTAACAACAACAACAACAAATATCAGCTATGTGATATTTTAACTGGCCTAATCCCCATTCCAGTATCCCCAACACCACAGTAGCCTGGAAAATCAACAGCTTCAGAAGCACAATACTGTGAAAACCAGGTGCTCAGCAGCCGTCAGAGGGGGCAAAACAGATTTGCCATCCCCCCCAAAAATACTCTATTTTCAGAAAATTGTCACTATTTGATCTGTCTGGAAGATTCCTAGAAAAGCCCTATTCTCAGACCTTAGCTTTATTTGACTTGATTCAGAGCTCATGAGCAGCCCTATACCTGAGGCATTTGTCAAAAACAATCAGTGGCAATTGTTTAACATCACATCTGCCTGAGGCAATAATACCAGTTGGGACTAACAAGAGACTGCCTAAATAATTTGAAAGGAAAAGCTGATGAATGAGATGCCTTTAGAGGGCTTTGAAAAGCTCTAGCATATTTCTGGGGATCTAAAAGACCATACACAGGTTCAAGGCTCTGCACCTGGCCAGGAAGTACTTAAGAAGACCATATTCTCTCACCTCTGGCTGACTTTGAGGCTCTTCACAAGCAGGTAGTAAAGGCTAAGGCTTAATTGTAAACTGTCTGCTGTAACATTGAAGCCATACCACCAAATTCAAAAGCCTTCAGCAAAGACTGGGAGACTTACTGGTTCAAGGCATTTAAGAAAATTTCTATCCAATCATTAGCTGACTACTAAGTTTACTAAGCTAACTAGGTTGAGACTTCAGTGGCCACACATAATAAAGAATGCACACTTGTCAATTTATCCAAGGAAAGTAACTAAAGAAATAAAAGTAACAACAAACCATGGGGGGATGAGTAATCTGGTTTCCAGAGCCATCACATTTTTTTTTTCTTGGCTGCACTGCATAGCATGCGGAACTTCCCTGACCAGGGATCAAACCCATGCCCCCTGAAGTGGAAGCACAGAGTCTTAACCGCTGGACCACCAGGGAAGTCCTGTCACATTATATTATTTAAAATGTAGTTTTCAACAAAAAAGTATGAATCATGTAAAGAAATGAGAAATTTGGTCCCTATACAGGGAAAAAAGCAATTAATAGACACTGGCATGGAGGAAGCACAGATGTTGACCTTAGTAGACAAAGACTTTAAGCAGCTGTTATAAATATCCTTAAAGAACTAAATGAAACCATGACTGAAAATTAAAGGGAAGTACAAGAACATTATTGGACCAAATACAGAATATCAATGAAGATATAATTTTTTTTTGAATGTATTTATTTATTTTTGGCTGTGTTGGGTCTTCGTTTCTGTGTGAGGGCTTTCTCTAGCTGCGGTGAGCGGGGGCCACTCTTCATCGCGGTGCGCGGGCCTCTCACTATCGCGGCCTCTCTTGTTGTGGAGCACAGGCTCCAGACGCACAGGCTCAGTAGTTGTGGCACACGGGCCTAGTTGCTTTGCGGCATGTGAGATCTTCCCAGACCAGGGCTCGAACCCGTGTCCCCTGCATTGGCAGGCAGACTCTCAACCACTGCACCACCAGGGCAGCCCTATTTTTTTAAAAAAAAGAAATTTTGTAGTTGAAAAGTAAAATAACTGAAATTATTTGACCTGAGGGGTTAAATAGCAGATTTGAACTGGCAGAAGTGAATCAGTGAACTTAAAGATAGGTCAATTGAGATTATCCAATCTGAGAAACAGAAAGTAAAAGAATGAAGAAAAAAGAACAGAGGCTGAGTAGTGTGTGAGATATCACCAAGTAAGTCAATGTACAAATAAATCGAAGACTGCAATAATCTGAATGTTTGTGTCCTCTCAAAATTCTGTTGAAATCCTAATACCCAATGTGATGTTATTATGAAATGGGGCTTTTGGAAAGTGCTTATGTCATAAAGGTGGAGCCCTCATGAACGGAATTAGTGTTATTATAAAAGAGACCCCGCATAGATCCCTTGCCCCTTCCACCCTTGAGGACACAGTGAAAAAGTGCCATCTATGAACCAGGAGCCATGCACTGTGGCTGGTGCCATGATCTTGGACTTCCCAGCCTCCAGAACTGTGAGAAATAAAATTCTCTTATTTATAGGCAACCCAATCTAGGTATTTTGTTATAGAAGCCCAACAGACTAAGACAAAGACCCAAAAAGAGAATAGAGAAAGGAAGGAACAAGAAGAATATTTGAATAAATAATGACCAAAAACTTCTCAAATTTGATGAAAAATATTAATCTAAACATGAAGTTCAAGCAAATCCAAGTAAAATAATCTCAAAAAGATTCACATCTGGAAGTATTATCAAACTGTCAAAAGACAAAGAGATCTTGAAAGCAGCAAAAGTGACTCATCACAGAGAGCTACAATAAGATTAACAGATGACTTTTTATCAAAAACTATGGCTGCCAGAAGGCAATGGGATGTCATATTTAAAGTACTGAAAGAGATGGACGACCAACAATTCTATATCAAGCAAAACTATCCTTCAAGAATGTAGAAGAAATGAAGACACACCCAGAGAAAAACTGAGAATTTGTTGATAGCAGATCTACACTATAAGAAATGCTAGAGTCCTTCAGACTGAAATGAAAAGGCATTAAATAGTTACTCACATCCATTTGAAGAAATAAAGAACACCAAAAAAGGTTATTGACATAGGTAAATATAAAAGACAGTATCAGTGTTTTTGTTCATAATGCCTTCCTCTTCCTATCTGACTTAAAAGACAACTTCATAAAGCAATAATTATAAACCTGTTGATGAACTTAAAACATTAAAATATGTAATTCTTATGACAATAATAGATGAAGGAGGGAAAAGGAACAGAGAGACATTGGCTAAAAGTTTTTGTATGCTATTGAAATTAAGTTGGTATTAATTCAAAATACATTATTTTAAGATGTTAATATTAATTGTAATCTTCAGGGCCACAGTTAAGAAAATAACTCAAAAATATATTAAAAGAAAACATAAGGGAATTAAAATGGTACAGAAATGGAGAAATAGAGTAACATAGTGACATGAGACATAGAAAACAAATAGCAAAATAACAGATGTAAATCCCACTTTATCAGGTATTACATTAAACATAAGTAGACAAACACTTCAATCAAAAGGCAGAAATTGGCAGAATGGATTTTAAAAAATGATCCAACTGTATACTGTCTACAAGGCATACTTCAGATTCAAAGACATAAATAGGTTGAAAGTAAAGGGTGCAAAAGATATACCATGCAAGCAGAAACCAAAAGAAAACTGTAGTGGCTATATTAACATAAGAAAAAATAGACTTTAAGATAAAAATTGTTACTAGAGACAAAGAAGAATGTTTTATAATGATAAAAGTGTCAATCATTCAAGCAGGCATAATAATTAAAAACATATATGCACCAAACAAGAAAAGTTCTAAAATACATAAAGCAAAAACAGACAGAAGTGAAGGAAGAAAAAACAAATCAATATTAACAGTTAAGAGACTTCAATAGCCTACTTTCAATAACAGAAAAATCAACTAGGCAGAAGATAAATAAATACAAGACTTAAACAACACTATAAACCAATTATACTTAACAGACATCTATAGAACACTCCTCCCAACAACAGCAGAGTAAACATTATATATCATACAATAAAATATTGTTTGTACATAAAAAGGAATGAAGTACTAATACACACTACAGAATGTATAAACCTTGAGAAGTTTACACTTAGTGAAAGAAGGTAGACACATAGGCCACATATTATGTGGTTCCATTTATATGAGATTTCTAGAATAAGCAAATCCATGGAGACAAGAAAGAAAATTAGTGGTTGTCTAGACCTAGGGGAATTGGAGGGAATGACCTAGACCTAGACCTAGGGGAATTGGAGGGAATTGGAGGTGACTGCTAATGGGTATAAGGTTCTATTTGGTGATGTTGAAAATGTTCTAAAATCAGATAGTTGTGATGGTTGTCCAACTCTGTGAATGAACTAAAAAAACACTGAATTATACACTTCAAAAGGGTGATTAGAGTTTGTGAGTTATAAAAACCAGCTCCTAAAATGCTACTAGGCCATGATAAAAAGTAAGCTTCTGACCACTGGATAGCAGAGGACCATGTGGCTGGAAGTTACCATTATGACCCATCAAGTAAAAAGTCAGGTGAGCCCAGCAGCAATCCATAGGACTCTGTATGAGCCCTCCAGCATATGCTTCCTCTCACTCAGACAATTCTAGCTACTGCCACAGCTGAATATCTGACTTGTCAGCAGCACAGAATAAGGCTGAACCCCAGAATCATACCATCCCTCAAGGAGACCACTGAGCCTCTTGGTGGCAAGTTGAGGAATGTTTTGAACTCAAGTGTTTCATGGGAACATCTCCTGGTACTTCCATATCTGTTTTTAACCAAACAGGTTTATGCAGAAATCATAATCTGATAGAGCACGCTAAACAGAGCCTATACCCCTCAGGAATGAAAGTCTGTGTCAACCCACCAGACAAGCTACCTGGACCAGCACATGTGCACATTGAAGAGAGGAGAATCTAGAATGGATGGAGAAGCAATGAAATGATGCATGCCACTGACAGCAGGGTTTTCTCAACCTCCATACTATTGACACTTTGTGATGGATAATTCTCTGCTATTGGGGCTGTCCTGTGCATTGTAGGGTTATGCCAGTAGCAACCTCCAGCTATAGCAACCAAAAATGTCTCCAGACATCGCCAAATATACCTGAGTCGGAGTGGGGGGAGGGGGGGATCTTGTCTGATTGAGAACCAATGACTTACAACCTAAGGAACAATGGCAGCTGCAGGGGTTCTATTTTGTCCAGCTAACCCTCCCCTTTTATAAGTTTCGCCAGAAAATATGACCCACCAGAACCCTAGAGAAGCTGTTCCTGGATAGATGAACTTGGGGTGAGAAGCAAGCCGATCTAAGCAATGTCAGGAGTAAGCTATAGTGGGTGCTGTGGGTGTCCCAACAAGATCCCCTTTACCAACAGGTGCACCTCTCTTCCATTGCTGCTAGTGCTATGATAACTCAAAGGTGCACCCTTCTCTGCAGAATTTCCCTCTGCTAAATGGGAGTTCCGGTGCTGGAGAGGCTACACCTCTACACCCCTCTGAGTGGGACTGACATGCATTTTGAGCTGCAGAGCTTCCCGGGGATATCAGACTGAAGTCAGTCCCCAGCTGAGATCTCTTTCCCCTCCTGATTTTCTCACTCTTCTGCTGAGAGCACTCAACCAATAAACCTCTTGACCAAGAATTTCCAACTCAGGCTCTGCTTCCCAGGACAAAAAAAATCATTTATTTAATGCCTGTTATGTGCCAGCATTTAACTTAGACTTTTTTCATTCTTAACGTCATTTAATCTTCAAGATAAGAGCTAAACATCATTAATCCTATTATACAAATGAGGAAAGCTCCAAGGAGTATGAGTTGTTCAAAGTTACACCCTAAAAATGGCAGAGCCACCATTTGAATCCATTTGAATTCATGACTTCTAAGACTATGTTCTTAACCAATAACTAGTCTATCTTTGAGGTTAAAATGTACTGAAGATATTTATAGTCTTCTCCTAGGTGGACTTCTCCTTTCCTTGCTGGAGGGATTCCAAGGTGTGTAAAAGACTATGGGCTTCCATTTTATGACTCACTTCACGCAAGGTTTGTGTTAGAGATATTCATTAAATGTTGAAAACCCCATTCCTCGGTATTGGATGATCTGTCCTCAGGCAAGAGAGTGTTTCTGAATTCCTATAAGAGAGTTCATATACTCTCTGGTTCTCTAGGGAGGAAAGGGAGTTTGACATTCAGAATTAGCTTCTATTTTGAAGAGTAGGAGGAGGATAATACGAGAAATTTCTTTCAAAGGCCACTTGCAATGGAAAATAAAAGTAAAAAAGCAACAGTAAATTGCGTCAACATATAACTTTATAATCTATTTTCTTTAATTATTTTAATAAGAACTTGAAAGTAAGACACATTGTACATAAATCCCCTGGCAGTTGAGTGAGAGCCAAAGGAATTATAAGCTTTAAAAAATAAGTTCTCTGGGAATTAGCTCTAGGCTATATAGGTATTTTGGTGTTGGAGAATATATTCCTTTCATCTAAAGAGAATTGCAATACACTTTTGCTTTAGTGAGAATTTGTGTTTAATCTATGCATTTAAAACAAAGAGAGACCACTAAACATTACCATGCTACCTTGGGTAGCGTTTGTTTTAATTGAAATACCACCAAGAGATATAAAGTCTTTAGCTAGCAGGGTATTTTGTTGTTGTGTTGGTGGTGGTGTTCTGTTTTGTTTTGTTTACCATTTATGATTTGGTGAATATTTTTAGCATTATATTTAATAGAATTGGTGAGGTATTGTGGAAGAGAAAATAACAATCAAGGTCAACACAGAGATTCCCCATTTCTAAGGCCAATTTATTTTGAGGAAAGTATTTTTCAGCAGTAGTGATTTTACAGATTTTTCTAGATTTTTCCAGATTTTCTTACTAGAAAACTGATACTTTTTCTATGGACCACATCATGGACCTATGAAAGCAAACACTGATGTAGTACATATAATCACAGTGGTGGGGGGAAGAACTTTAGTTTACAAGGCCAATCTCTCCATGGCTGCAGATTTCCCAACTTTCTTCCTCTTTCCCTCCCTCCGTCCTTCAGTCTTACTACATACTCCTCAGGGTCACTGCTGTTGGATGCCACAGCTCCTGCTATTAACGTCTTCCGTTCTCCACTGGTTACAAGACTTTCCAAACTCCCATCAATGAAAAATTTTTTTAAAAAATCAACAGAAAATGAGACATGAAGATATCAAAGTGTGACCTCTTTTCTATTCAGAAATCCTGATAATTGGAATGGAAAGGCAGAGAATCAAGTCAGAACTGTAAATAATTTGGAACTTTCATATTAATGCATTGTAATGCATAATTGCATACAGAAGATGGAGGAGAATAAAATGGGAAATGAAATATACAAAACTAGTTTAACTAGGAGAAGTTGTTCCAGGAAGAATAGATACCTAAGCAAAGCCACCTGCCCCAACTTATTTCTCCTCATAATTCTTGACTTTTTTTTTTAACCAGCACCTCCTTCCTTCTCCCAATGCCTGAATCTGAAACAACATTACTTAACTGACACCAACAAGTATGTAAAAAATGGTACAGATGAACCGGTTTACAAGGCAGAAATAGAGACAGAGATGTAGAGAACAAACGAATGGACACAAAGGGGGGAAAGCGGGGTCAGTGGGGAGTGGTGGGATGAATTGGGAGATTGGGATTGACATATATACACTAATATGTATAAAATAGATAACGAATAAGAATCTGCTGTATAAAAATTAAATAAAATAAAATTCAAAAAAAATGTGTTTGTTTTTTTTTTTGTCTTTCTTGGTGTCTTGAATCATGGCTCTATAATTTGCTGGCTATGCTCTTGGAACAAGTTCTTTAAACAATCTAACTCCAGCATCCTCTGTAATAAATTTTATAAAGATGGGAGTGAAATAATAGAGCTAAAAGCCTAGCACAGTTCCAGACAAACTGTGGAGTTTTAGTAAGCTTTCTCTGTCTACCTGAAGTGCATATTTGCTTTCAATCATTCACACTTTATTGTGAATTAGTTTAATCAGAATGATTTCTTCTCTAATGTTTACTCTTACTGAAGAAATATGAGTTGTGGTAGAAGCACCTGAGGGAAAGCTTAATGTCCCTGCGAACAGCTAGAAGGTGCTGGATACTTGGAGGAGACAGAGAGGGACTCTTTGAGGTGGGGAGCAAGGCAGAACGGAGTTACAGAATAGAAAGGGGAAATTTCATCCACTTTTGACTTTTTTGAGGCTAGAAATGGAGAGGAAATACATCCCTTCTAATCCTTCCCTGCTAAAAGCCCTCCTGCACTCAGAATCTAATATTTGGGCATTTCATTAATATCACTCTTTAGTTACACTTGGATTTTATAAGTTTCTCTGAGCAATCTGATAAGGAGTCATCATCTTGGTGGAAAGAAACATTCTTCTTTACAAATACCTGTTTTCCTAATAAAGTTTAGATGCATAACCTGTTCATAATTGGAAGCTGACTGTAATTAACATAGCATGTGATTAAAATCCATAACTCCAGTGCTGACACCATTAAGTGATAACTTCTGCATTTCACAGGTTTTTTTAGATTAATTGTATCGAGATTAGTTTTAATTTGGATTCTGTATGACTCATTCATGAACCATGGATATATCTGGTTACACTGAACAGCTTCCATCCTGTTTTAGAAATTATTAACTCTACCTTCAGAATCTAAGTGAAAAAGTATCTCACGGTGTGTTTCAAATGTGACCACCAAAGAGTATAGAAAATTGAAACAAATTATTCTACCACTCCTCACCATTCTAAGGCCAAAACTGAATTAAAAATAGTAAGCAGGCCCCATGTCCTCATAACTACTCTAATTCTGAGGGTAACATTTACTCCTGACATCATGCCCCAAGATGCTGAGAATAGAGTTCAATGTTTCCGCCCCACTGCCCGTCTTCTCCATCACAATCCCATGGAAAGCAGGCAGATTCTCATATGATAGGACATTATATAAAATAATCAGTAGTTGACAACCCATTTTCAATTTTTAAATGTCTTCTTCAGAATTCCTACCCTTTATAAGGTTTTTCACTTTGTTCCTTCTCTGTTGCTGTCAAGAATCTAATTTTCTGAAGAATCCTTGACAGTATTCATGTAATGTTGCAAATTCATTCAGTGATGGTACAGATTTCATGGAGGAGGTGCCAGCAAAACAAGCAAAGTGCCATCATTTATTGTCATTACATTTATAAGATCCACGGAGCGTAAGGAGGAAAAAATCATTGCACCAAGTACGGAAGAAGATTGGGACTCGTTGAGGTTCTGCAGAGTAAGAGTGCAATATTGGGTCACAGTCACAGTCAATTGAAACGTTCTCTCCCTTTGGGAACAACTGCACATGACATAAATTGAGCACTCTATTTTTTTTTGTCAGCTATTAAATGAACTTGAAGAAACCTGGATTATTTAATTGTTTTGTTCCAGCACCAAGGACTATGGAAGGACTATGGAAAATAAGAACACTGGAAGATGGGCTAGCAATTCAGATTTTTTTTAAGGTTTTAAAAATATGACTCCATGGAATATACTAAATAGAAAATGATCTTGGTGGCGTGGATTTATTTTTTGTTGGCAACAAGATTTTATTTTAAACAGGGTACCTAGTGGCTTGGCATGCTGCCAATATTTGACAAAGTGGCCAACCAAATGGCACTGATGGGAGGAAACCTCCCTCAGACTAGGGAAAATAGATCTCAAAAAAAAAAATAAGGCCTTTGAGTACAAAAGGGAAACATGAGCAGAAAACTAAAAGGGTCCACAGGGGGGAAAAAAGTACTGAAAAATATAGGTATAAATCTTGCCTAAGCCCAAGGTAAACAGAATGCCCCAAAATCAGTTCAAAACTTCACAGCAGCTTCAATAGGAAACAGTCTGAAGTGAAGGAGAATGTGAACACCCAAGATTCTTTTTTGTTACATCTTAGTTCTGCTTTGGCTACCAACAAAACAGCTCTATTTATTCATTCATTGTCAGTCTGTCAGTCAGTCAGTCATTGTCGATTTACATGTCGAACTCTGTGCTAGGCATCAAGAATGCAGTAGTAAACAAGAAAAAATGCAACAGTGAAAGAAACAAGAGACAGGGAGATGCAAGACTGGTTGTTAATGACACACTGCGAATAAATAGAGGATACTGTGAGGTGGAAGACAGCATACGAACCCTAAGTTTGGGGTGTCTGAAAAGTTTTCTCGGAGGCAGATTAGTGAAGAATGGTCCAAGCATCTAGAAACACATGCGTAAAGGTACAAGAGACAGAAGGAAAGAGAAAGAGAGAGATGAAAGAGTGTATTATGGCCAGAGCTTTGAGATCGGTGAGAAAAAGAGGCAGAAGAAAAAGCAAGAGATAAAGCAGTGCCAGGGTAGCTTGGAATTCTTTAATTGTAAGTCTCAAAAGCCAAATTCGAAAAAAATTTTAGCAAGAAAAAAAGAGAGGAATCCATTAAAATTACGTTGGGATATCTCATACATAAATCGAACAGTCATACTAGGGAAAGGGAAGGAATACATCTGGGTCTCAAACAACTAGTAGGAGAGTTGAATACCAGTGAAACTGTCTTTAGCTCTTGTCTCTGCTTTTTCTATTGGCTTTTTATTCTCATTGCCTTGTCCAAATAGCTTTTGAGTTTTATGTCTAGGATTCAACCTTTAGAGATTGAAATTGATTCTCTGTCTTAGCTTCAGCTTCAAAAATTGGGGGGAAATCCATTGATACATGCATTCTTTTCTTCTTTTAGTTCACTCTTCTATGTGTCTACCAAGTGCCAGGCACTGTTTGATGTGCTGGGTTCATGTGATGAGCCCGACAGATAAATCCATGCTCTTATGGAGCTCACATTCTAGTGGGAGAAAAGAGCAAACTAATACGTGAACAATGCAACTTCAAGTAGTGCTGAGTGTCTGTAAAAAAATAAAACAGAAAGGTGATGAAGTGATGGTGTGAATGAGGGAGGGGGGAATGGGTGAGTATCACCAAGGAGGGGATGTTTGAATAGAGCCGTGTTGAACAAGTCAGCTCCTGACAACATCAAGAGGCAGAGATTTTACACAGAGGAAACAGTAAGGTCCAAAAGAGGAGACATTTGGCACATTCAAGGAGCAAAACGAAGGCCTGTGAAACCAGGGTAGTGAATGAAGAAAAGGATGGTAGGTGATTGGTCACAGACAAAATCAGGGGCCAGAAAACGTACAAGCTTATGAGGCTTTGCAAAATCAATTTTATTCTGAGTGAACTAGAAAAGCATCATAGGCAGCAGGATGGGGAGAAAAAGCAAAAGCAGGAATACCAACTATAAAGCTCTTGCAGTAATTCAAGTGAAAGGCGTTGGTGGCTTAAACTATGGTAATATTAGTAGAAACGGAGAGAAGTGGAGAGATTTGGAAAACATTTTGGAAATAGAGCCAAAAAGGCTTGATGATGGATTGGATGTAAAAGGGTAAGGGAGAGCGAAAACACCTAGGTCTGGAGTTTAAGTGAGCAATGGGATGGGTGGTGATACCCATTGAAACCGAGGGCAGCGATCAGTTAGCTTCCTTAAACTATAACTTGCTTAATAAATAATATCCTGTTGGGGGCTTCCCTGGTGGCACAGTGGTTGAGAGTCTGCCTGCCAATGCAGGGGGCACGGGTTCGAGCCCTGGTCTGGGAAGATCCCACATGCCGCGGAGCAACTAGGCCCGTGAGCCATAACCACTGAGCCTGTGCGTCTGGAGCTTGTGCTCCGCAACAAGAGAGGCCGCGATAGTGAGAGGCCCGCGCACCGCGATGAAGAGTGGCCCCTGCTCGCCGCAACTGGAGAAAGCCCTCACACAGAAACGAAGACCCAACACAGCCAAAAATAAAATAAATAAATAAATAAAAATAAATTAAAAAAAAAAAAACTCTACAGTGTGAGTTTAAAAAAAAAATAATAATAATATCCTGTAACCCGCCTTCACTGACCAAGCTCGCTTCAATTATTCTTGCAAATTGCATACCCTCCAAGCTTCACGTAATTTAGACAAATCTATCACCAGAGTTTTTAACTGTCCCCTATAGATAACACCTCTGATGTATGGGTTGTTATAGTAATGGTTGCCTAATTGGTTTTTAAGGATCATGGAGCTACTCTTGCCCAGTTCAAGCTGGTCGAGACCACCCACCATTCGACTGAAACTGCACAAGTGTCCAATGGATGACCTTTTGACATCAGAGGGCCAGAAACCCCACCCTCAGATCATGCTAACGTCGCCATTTGCTGAACATGTCACGTGAAGAAGCACGTAACTCAGATATGCTGGTGCAGAGCAGCCATTGCCTCACCTTTTTCCTACCTCCAATCACCTCCCCCTGCACCTCCAACCACCCTATAGTCTTTGCCCATCAGTATTCTAAGCCCCTCACCAACGGGGAGGCAGACCTGAGATTTGTTCTCCTATCTTCTGGCTTGACTGCCTTGTGAATAAACCTTTCTCTGCTGCAAACCTCAGTTTCTTAGTGTTTGACTTGCTGTGCATTGGGCAACAAACCTGGTTCAGTAATACTATTTACTAAGATGGAAAATTCCAGAAGGTGAACAGGGTAGTTTTTAGGGGGTGGGCTGATAGATCTACCCCAGGAACCTAACAGCTGTGAGTGGATGTTCACGTTTTCCTCTGAGTGCTAAATCTAAATTGATAGTAAGTACATCAGTTGGGGTAAGGAGGGGCAACAATTTACAAAAGAAGGGTAAAGAGCTGGCAAATACATATGCCAAATACAAATGTATACACACACACTGTACATATGTATGCATGTATATACACACACATATATATTTGTTTATATACTCCATAGATACACACTTATATTATGGCTATCTACCTATCTATAAAGATGTATATGCACATGAATTCAGTTTGGACTATGGCAGGAGCATGGGTCATGTTAGAAGCAAAAGAAAAGGAGGTACAGACTCCTTTGAGTCCAGTGATGGAGCAATCCTACCCTCCCCCTCTGGCAGCTATTAGAGTTGGCAATTCACCCTTAACTCAGAAATTGTTGGCAGTGAAGGGGGAAGGGGTGTTAGATGGAATAAATATATATTGAACACCTACTATGTGCTAAATTGTGTGCTTACCCTTTCCTACCTGATTACAGGTAACTGAATAGAAAAGTTCTGTCCTTCACAGTTTTTAAAACATCTCCTGTCATCTGAAAACAAAAACAAAAACAAAAACACCAACCTAGTCAAAAAGATGGTTACCATTTCAAATCCTGAGGACTTGTCAGGAATGTCCTCCACAGTCAAATCTTTCTGCCTAATTCACCAAGGACATTTATAATTCTGACAAGACGTCTCTGTCTTTCAGAACATCCCTGCAGGAGGTTGTCAACTTTAAAAAATGGCGCCCTAAATAGAAGGGGGAAAAGTAGTTAATGTGCTTGTTTTCATAAACTAAAGTTCATGGAGAAACTCTGGACTCCTCCCCAAACACCACTCACAGACAGCTGGTGTGATATGTACTTCACGCAGGCGCCTTTTATTTTCAAGAACATTTCTCTTCCTTAGAAATCGCTTTAACGAATACTCTCTGGATTGATAATTCTCTCTCCTTGCAATCCTTTTGGCATTGGTGTAATTCAGTTAGATGACATAAGGATCTCTATTCCTGCTTAATACATAATATATGTTCAACTGACAATAACAAATTGTTAAACTTGTGTGGTTAGTGTCACTTGCTTAGATTTAAATTTTTTTGATTTTATAAAAGCTGATTCCCCAATTACATATTTTATGCTCTATGCTATGTCATAAACATTGGAGATTTATAATTTCTGCCTATTTTGAATCTATAGATGTTAATCATCATTGTTCTTTCTGAAACTTTCCTGAAGCAGCCCGTGGTGGTAACCGAAGTGCATCTATTTTGCAGGCACTGATCTCCAGTGCTAGGTCAATGCCATACCAGAGAGAGCGCTAAAATTATTTCTTTACCTGGAAGGAGCCAGGTAAGGATTAGTTCTTTCCTTAAATAATTTTGTAAACAGTTTTTTTTCTTTCCTTATGACAAAAATATGATTTTGATCATATTTTGGAATAGAATCTTGTCATTTCCAATGAAAGGAGCTTTTCTCAATATAAAAATAATAGATTATCACCATAAGAAACATGGAAAACATTAAATATGAAAATCTGTAAGTACAATTTGCACCTTGTCCCTTCTTTTTGAGGATTTAGCACAAGTCTTCCTGGCCCCTGTAATTAGGAATAGACACAGTGGAACGCCACGGGAGATATCACACCTGTCTTTTGACAGACGGACGACTGAGTAACTTGTACCTTTAAGTGTATTTACATTACAAAGCCATAACGCCTGTTTTGACAGTCAGGTTTTGTAGCAGTCCACTTCAGTTGTCATATTAGGAGTTCATTTGTGACCTGACAGTCGTGTCAGTATTTAGTTTTTGTCAAGTTTGGATTGGCAAAGGGAAAGTATATCAAAACTCTATTAATAAAAGTGACAGCTGTTGACTTGACTAGGAATGATTCTAATTGGTGATACATTTTGCTTATATAAAAATGTATAAATTAAAACATCTTTTTTTAAAAAAGTAAGATCATAGTAAGACTATATACTTAATAGTAAGCCTATAGTTAGTAACACTGATTCATGTATTTGAAAGTTGCTAAGAGTAGATCTTTTTTTTTTAAATTTATTTTATTTTATTAATTTTTGGCTGTGTTGGGTCTTTGTTGCTGTGCGCGGGCTTTCTCTAGTTGCGGCGAGCGGGGGCTACTCTTCATTGTAGTGCGCGGGCTTCTCATTGAGGTGGCTTCTCTTGTTGCAGAGCACGGGCTCTAGGCACGCAGGCTTCAGTAGTTGTGGCACGTGGGCTCAGTAGTTATGGCTTGCGGGCTCTAGAGCACAGGCTTAGTAGTTGTGGCGCACAGGATTAGATGTGGGATCTTCCCGGACCAGGGCTCAAACCTGTGTCCCCTGCATTGGCAGGCACATTCTTAACCACTGCGCCACCAGGGAAGCCCAAGAGTAGATCTTAAAAGTTCTCATCACAAGAAAAAAAATTTGTAACTAGGTATAGTGAATCATGTTAACTAGACTTATTATGTTGATCATTTCACAATAGATACAAAAATGGAATCATTTGGTTTTACACCGGAAACGAATATAATGTTACATGTCAATTATATGTTAAAAAATAGTAAAACAGGGCTTCCCTGGTGGCACAGTGGTTGAGAATCTGCCTGCCAATGCAGGGGACACGGGTTCGAGCCCTGGTCTGGGAAGATCCCACATGCCACAGAGCAACTAGGCCCGTGAGCCACAACTACTGAGCCTGCGCGTCTGGAGCCTGTGCTCCCAACAAGAGAGGCCGTGATAGTGAGAGGCCCGTGCACCGCGATGAAGAGTGGCCCCCGCTTGCCACAACTAGAGAAAGCCCTCGCACAGAAACGAAGACCCAACACAGCCATAAATAAATAAATAAATAAATAAATAAATAAATAAATAAATAAATAAAAATAGTAAAACAATAATAAATAAAATGAGATCTCAGACGTGGAAAGGATTAACAGAATGCGTGATATACATAGTCCCAAAATAGCAATTCCTTGCAAATACTAAATGGCTAAATGATTTAAGCATATTTTAAAGAATTTTTCTGTTTGGATTTGTGCATATTTATAATAATAAACATTTAATTTGTGTGAATTGTATGCATCTAGACTTGTGGCAATTCTACATCAAGAGTTTTCATTCCACCATTTAAAAACAAACAACTGGGGAATCTATAACCATAGTTATAGAATTGTTATAACAAGGAAGCAGTAATAATACATTTAAAATACATTTAAGTTTTTACTTTAACATACATGTTACTATTTAGTGACCCATCTGTGAATTTGCCAGCCTTGAAACTACAGAGCAAGGTTTGTTCTGCAGCATTTGTGTTAGCCTCTTCTGCTGTAATTGGCTTCTCCTACAGGGAGTGAAAATGAACTGTGCTCTGGAATGATAACCGATAACCCCTCTCATGGGTAACAGTGACAACAACAAAAATGCTTTCAGGATTAGGTCACTGGGTAGGACGGTGCTTGGGGATTAAGACTGATATCTCATTGAAGGTGAAGGCAGGGGCTGGGGGTGGAGGGCTCCTTCTCCAGCAGAATGCATTTGAATGAATATTTATCAAATACATGAATGCTATGTAGATGTTGTTTTTCTTGTTTTTGTTTCCTCTAGGTAGTTTGTATTTTTAGGAGCAGCACGGATAACAGTCATTTCTTAAATTTTCTTTGACTGATCATTGCTGATCTTCACACAAAGGGACACAAAGTGGGAACAAAAGAATAGTCATTATATTTGGTCATTCAGAATTTATGCACTAAAAACAGACTACCAACATGCCCAAAGCAGGAACAGGATCACAAATTATCAGAGTGAAGCAGTTTGAAATTGGCATAACTGTAAGAGAAGCTAATTATCAGCAGAAGCACCAAATAAAAACACTGCAGAAGGAAACTTTTCCTGTAGCCTGACACATTCTTGCATGGGTCACCGAACAGTAACAATGCACTAAAGTACAGTGGAAACTAACACAACATTGTAAAACAGCTATACCCCAATAATTATAAAAAAGTTAACATATTATTACTGGTTCTGTAAAACAACAGTGTTATAACTATAGCTCTATGTAGTTCTATAGCTTGGACATAAAAAAGAAAGAGAACGTACTTTATGTATTTCAGGAGGTAAGATTGGTAAAATAATTAAAAGTAAAAGAAGATGAGGAATAATGTGGAAGGATAATATCATTGTAGAATTCTATTCAGTTACATTACTTAAATTATATTCTATTGTATGTAATACATATATTCTATTGTACATATTCTCTGAGAATCCCATTTTATATAATTGGGTTTCAAAGCACATCTTAAGTTTTTCTCTTGTGTCATAGAACCAATCTATCTATTTTCCCCCTGTCTGGGATATAACTACTCCAACACACAGCCCCTAGGCACTGCATAATAGTGTTGTCACTGGATGTGCTGGCTTTGAAACGACACAGTTTGGGTCCAAATCCTGATTCTGCCACTTACTATGTATGACTTTGAACAATTTCCTTAAAATTCTACTCAAGTCTCCTCATCTGTAAAAATGGGAATATGTAATAATACCCATAATTATATGTGATTATTATTACATATAATATTATATGTGATTAGTATTACATATAAAATTACATGTGATTAGTATTACATATAAAATTGCATGTAATTAGTGTTACATATAAGTAATATATCTAATAATAACTCTATACCTCACAGCATTGTTGGGGAGATTAAATAATTAACATATCAAAAGGTTTAGAACCACTTAAACATATATTAAAAGCTCAGTGATTGTCCTTATTTTACAGAAATAATTGGGTGTTATTTTCATAGAATAAAGGAATGATTAAATTTTAAATTTATATATAATGCCTAGAAACACTGTTTATATTACAATACTTTTGGTAATACTTGGCCAACATTTTATGGTAGTTTTATACTGTAACTCCCTAATTTGACATTGTAGAATGCAGTATTTGACTTATTACTTCTGTCTATAAAGCAGTGTTTGATGCTAATTGCCATTGGTAAAATAAATAAGGATTAAAACCCACTCTCCAAAAGTTAATTACACTTAATGTAAGAGGTAACAGATTTCCAAATGATAGGTCACATGGTGATTTCTATTGAATGAATAATTAAAAAAAAAAAAACCCCGAAGTCTAATAAGATGAAAGAGTAAAGCTTTTTCCTACCAGTTAGTCCTCTTGAGTGTTCGCCTCTTTTTGAATGATTTATGTTTATTTATATATTTAACCTACTTCATCCACCACAAACTGTTCGGAGTACCTTTTTTTGTTTGTTTTTCCAGAACTACTCTTTTTTTCTTTTAATTTTTTTTTTATTGGAGTAAAATTGCTTTACAATGTTGTGTTTGTTTCTGCTGTACAATGAAGTGAATCAGCTATAGGTATACCTATATCCCCTCCCTCTTGGACCTCCCTCCCACCGTCCCCCATCCCACCCATCTAGGTCCTCACAGAGCACCCAGATGAGTTCCCTGTGCTACCTTTTGAAACATCTGAATCAATTTACGTTCCCACTTACAAACCAGCCTGGAGTTACTTGTAGAGAAATGCCAAAGAGGGAAGCATGGTTCATGGGCTCCTGGCTAAATATTTCACAGTATCACAATATGATGGTGCTACTGTCTTACACATTTTCACAAGGGTTATTTAAAATTAAGTCTTACGGCATTTACAAACTCATTACAATGGGGAAAAAAAGTCTTCTGTGGTTTTTAGAATTCTAAGATTAAAAGGGTCCTGCAGAAATTCATCCGTTGTTTAATAGAGGTATTAGTAAAAAGAAAAAAGTCCCTGTGTCAGAACACAATTAAAAATCCTTGTAAGAGGAGATTAACCAAGATGGCGGAGTAGAAGGACGTGCTCTCACTCCCTCTTGCGAGAGCACCAGAATCACAACTGGCTGCTGGACAATCATTGACAGGAAGACCCTGGACTTCACCAAGGAGGATACCCCACGACCAAGGACAGAGGAGAAGCCACAGTGAGACGGTAGGAGGGGCGCAATCAGAGTAAAAATCAAATCCCATAACTGCTGGGTGGGTGACTCACAGACTGGCGAACACTTATACCACAGAAGTCCACCCACTGGAGTGAAGGTTCTGAGCCCCACGTCAGGCTTCCCAACCTGGGGGTCCGGCAACGGGAGGAGGAATTCCTAGAGAATCAGACTTTGAAGCCTAGTGGGAATTGATTGCAGGACTTTGACAGGACTGGGGGAAACAGAGACCCCACTCTTGGAGGGCACACACAAAGTAATGTGTGCATCGGGACCCAGGGGAAGGAGCAGTGAGCCTGGGGGAGACTGAACCAGACCTACCTGCTGGTGTTGGGGGGTCTCCTGCAGAGGCGAGTGGTGGCTCTGTTTCACCGTGGGGATAAGGACACTGGCAGCAGAGGTTCTGGGAAGTTCTCCTTGGCGTGAGCCCTCCCAGAATCTGCCATTAACCCCACCAAAGAGCACAGGTAGGCTCCAGTGTTGGGTTGCCTCAGGCAAAACAACCAACAGGGAGGGAACCCAGCCCCACCCATCAACAGTCAAGTGGATTAAGGTTTTACTGAGCTCTGACTGCCACAGCAACAGGGAGGGAACCCAGCCCCACCCATCAACAGTCAAGTGGATTAAGGTTTTACTGAGCTCTGACCGCCAGAGCAACAGTCAGCTCTACCCACCACCAGAGCCTCCCATCAAGCCTCTTAGATAGCCTCAACAACCAGAGGGCAGACAACAGAAGCAAGAAAAACTATAATCCTGCAGCCTGTGGACCAAAAACCACAGTTACAGAAAGATAGAGAAGATGAAAAGGCAGAGGGCTATGTACCAGATGAAGGAACAAGAAAAAACCCCAGAAAAACAACTAAATGAAGTGGAGATAGGCAACCTTCCAGAAAAAGAATTCAGAATAATGATAGTGAAGATGATCCAGGACCTCGGAATAAGAATGGAGGCAAAGATTGAGAAGATGCAAGAAATGATTAACAAAGACCTAGAAGAATTAAAGAACAAACAAACAGAGATAACCAATACAATAACTGAAATGAAAACTACACTAGAAGGAATCCATAGCAGAATAACTGAGGCAGAAGAACGGATAAGTGACCTGGAAGACAGAATGGTGGAATTCACTGCTGCGGAACAGACTAAAGAAAAAAGAATGAAAAGAAATGAAGACAGCCTAAGAGACCTCTGGGACAACATTAAACGCAACAACATTCGCATTATAGGGGTCCCAGAAGGAGAAGAGAGAGAGAAAGGACCAGAGAAAATATTTGAAGAGATTATAGTCGAAAACTTCCCTAACATGGGAAAGGAAATAGCCACCCAAGTCCAGGAAGCGCAGAGAGTCCCATACAGAATAAACCCAAGGAGAAACACGTCAAGGCACATAGTAATCAAATTGGCAAAAATTAAAGACAAAGAAAAATTATTGAAAGCAGCAAGGGAAAAACGACAAATAACATACAAGGGAACTCCCATAAGGTTAACAGCTGATTTCTCAGCAGAAACTCTGCAAGCCAGAAGGGAGTGGCATGATATACTTAAAGTGATGAAAGGGAAGAACCTACAACCAAGATTACTCTACCCGCCAAGGATCTCATTTAGATTTGATGGAGAAATCAAAAGCTTTGCAGACAAGCAAAAGCTAAGAGAATTCAGCACCACCAAACCAGCTCTACAACAAATGCTAAAGGAACTTCTCTAAGTGGGAAACACAAGAGAAGAAAAGGACCTACAAAAACAAACCCAAAACAATTAAGAAAATGGTCATAGGAACATACATATCGATAATTACCTTAAACGTGAATGGATTAAATGCCCCAACCAAAAGACATAGACTGGCTGAATGGATACAAAAACAAGACCCATATATATGCTGTCTACAAGAGACCCACTTTAGACCTAGGGACACATACAGACTGAAAGTGAGGGGATGGAAAAAGATATTCCATGCAAATGGAAATCAAAAGAAAGCTGGAGTAGCTATACTCATATCAGATAAAATAGACTTTAAAATAAAGAATGTTACAAGAGACAAGGAAGGACACTGCATAATGATCCAGGGATCAATCCAAGAAGAAGATATAACAATTATAAATATATATGCACCCAACATAGGAGCACCTCAATACATAAGGCAACTGCTAACAGCTATAAAAGAGGAAATCGACAGTAACACAATAATAGTGGGGGACTTTAACACCTCACTTACACCAATGGACAGATCATCCAAAATGAAAATAAATAAGGAAACAGAAGCTTTAAATGACACAATAGACCAGATAGATTTAATTGATATATATAGGACATTCCATCCAAAAACAGCAGATTACACGTTCTTCTCAAGTGCGCACGGAACATTCTCCAAGATAGATCACATCTAGGGTCACAAATCAAGCCTCAGTAAATTTAAGAAAATTGAAATCATATCAAGCATCTTTTCTGACCACAACGCTATGAGATTAGAAATGAATTACAGGGAAAAGAACATAAAAAGGACAAACACATGGAGGCTAAACAATACGTTACTAAATAACCAAGAGATCACTGAAGAAATCAAAGAGGAAATCAAAAAATACCTAGAGACAAATGACAATGAAAACACGACGACCCAAAACCTATGGGATGCAGCAAAAGCAGTTCTAAGAGGGAAGTTTATAGCTATACAAGCCTACCTAAAGAAACAAGAAAAATCTCAAGTAAACAATCTAATCTTACACCTAAAGAAACTAGAGAAAGAAGAACAAACAAAACCCAAAGTTAGCAGAAGGAAAGAAATCATAAAGATCAGAGCAGAAATAAATGAAATAGAAACAAAGAAAACAATAGCAAAGATCAATAAAACTAAAAGTTGGTTCTTTGAGAAGATAAACAAAATTGATAAGCCATTAGCCAGACTCATCAAGAAAAAGAGGGAGAGGACTCAAATCAATAAAATCAGAAATGAAAAAGGAGAAGTTACAACAGACACCGCAGAAATACAAAGCATCCTAAGAGACTACTACAAGCAACTTTATGCCAATAAAATGGACAACCTGGAAGAAATGGACAAATTCTTAGAAAGGTATAACCTTCCCAGACTGAATCAGGAAGAAACAGAAAATATGAACAGACCAATCACAAGTAATGAAATTGAAACTGTGATTAAAAATCTTCCAACAAACAAAAGTCCAGGACCAGATGGCTTCACAGGTGAATTCTATCAAACATTTAGAGAAGAGCTAACACCCATCCTTCTCAAACTCTTCCAAAAAATTGCAGAGGAAGGAACACTCCCAAACTCATTCTATGAGGCCACCATCACCCTGATACCAAAACCAGACAAAGACACTACAAAAAAAGAAAATTACAGACCAATATCACTGATGAATATAGATGCAAAAATCCTCAACAAAATACTAGCAAACAGAATCCAGCAACACATTAAAAGGATCATACACCACGATCAAGTGGGATTTATCCCAGGGATGCAAGGATTCTTCAATATACGCAAATCAATCAATGTGATACACCATATTAACAAATTGAAGAATAAAAACCATATGATCATCTCAATAGATGCAGAAAAAGCTTTTGACAAAATTCAACACCCATTTCTGATAAAAACTCTCCAGAAAGTGGGCATAGAGGGAAGCTACCTCAACATAATAAAGGCCATATATGACAAACCCACAGCAAACATCATTCTCAATGGTGAAAAACTGAAAGCATTTCCTCTAAGATCAGGAACGAGACAAGGATGTCCACTCTCACCACTATTATTCAACATGGTTCTGGAAGTCCTAGCCACGGCAATCAGAGAAGAAAAAGAAATAAAAGGAATACAAATTGGAAAAGAAGAAGTAAAACTGTCACTGTTTGCGGATGACATGATACTATACATAGAGAATCCTAAAACTGCCACCAGAAAACTGCTAGAGCTAATTAATGAATATGGTAAAGTTGCAGGATACAAAATTAATGCACAGAAATCTCTTGCATTCCTATACACTAACGACAAAAAATCTGAAAGAGAAATTATGGAAACACTCCCATTTACCATTGCAACAAAAAGAATAAAATACCTAGGAATAAACCTACCTAGGGAGATGAAAGACCTGTATGCAGAAAACTATAAGACACTGATGAAAGAAATTAAAGATGATACCAACAGATGGAGAGATATACCATGTTCTTGGATTGGAAGAATCAACATTGTGAAAATGAGTATACTACCCAAAGCAATCTACAGATTCAATGCAATCCCTATCAAATTACCAATGGCATTTTTTACGGAGCTAGAACAAATCATCTTAAAATTTGTATGGAGACACAAAAGACCCCGAATAGCCAAAGCAGTCTTGAGGCAAAAAAATGGAGCTGGAGGAATCAGACTCCCTGACTTCAGACTATACTACAAAGCTACAGTAATCAAGACAATATGGTACTGGCACAAAAACAGAAACATAGATCAATGGAACAAGATAGAAAGCCCAGAGATTAACCCACGCACCTATGGTCAACTAATCTATGACAAAGGAGGCAAAGATATACAATGGAGAAAAGACAGTCTCTTCAATAAGTGGTGCTGGGAAAACTGGACAGCTACATGTAAAAGAATGAAATTAGAATACTCCCTAACACCATACACAAAAATAAACTCAAAATGGATTCGAGACCTAAATATAAGACTGGACACTATAAAACTCTTAGAGGAAAACATAGGAAGAACACTCTTTGACATAAATCACAGCAAGATCTTTTTTGATCCACCTCCTAGAGTAATGGAAATAAAAACAAAAATAAACAAATGGGACCTAATGAAACTTCAAAGCTTTTGCACAGCAAAGGAAACCATAAACAAGACGAAAAGACAACCCTCAGAATGGGAGAAAATATTTGCAAATGAATCAACGGACAAAGGATTAATCTCCAAAATATATAAACAGCTCATTCAGCTCAATATCAAAGAAACAAACACCCCAATCCAAAAATGGGCAGAAGACCTAAATAGACATTTCTCCAAAGAAGACATACAGACGGCCACGAAGCACATGAAAAGATGCTCAACATCACTAATTATTAGAGAAATGCAAATCAAAACTACAATGAGGTATCACCTCACTCCTGTTAGAATGGGCATCATCAGAAAATCTACAAACAACAAATGCTGGAGAGGGTGTGGAGAAAAGGGAAACCTCTTGCACTGTTGGTGGGAATGTAAATTGATACAGCCACTATGGAGAACAATATGGAGGTTCCTTAAAAAACTAAAAATAGAATTACCATATGACCCAGCAATCCCACTACTAGGCATATACCCAGAGAAAACCGTAATTCAAAAAGACACATGCACCCGAATGTTCATTGCAGCACTATTTACAATAGCCAGGTCATGGAAGCAACCTAAATGTCCATCAACCAACTAATGGATAAAGAAGTTGTGGTACATATATACAATGGAATATTACTCAGCCATAAAGAGGAACGAAATTGAGTCATTTGTTGAGACGTGGATGGATCTAGAGACTGTCATACAGAGTGAAGTAAGTCAGAAAGAGAAAAACAAATATCGTATATTAATGCATGTATGTGGAACCTAGAAAAATGGTACAGATGAGCCAGTTTGCAGGGCAGAAGTTGAGACACAGATGTAGAGAATGGACATATGGACACCAAGGGGGGAAAACTGCGGTGAGGTGGGGATGGTGGGGTGCTGAATTGGGCGATTGGGATTGACATGTATACACTGATGTGTATAAAACTGATGCCTAATAAGAACCTGCAGTATAAAAAAACAAACAAAACAACTAATACTAAACTTTCATTGGGTTATTTGTATGGAAATATGTTAATATAAATGTTTCAGACATTACATGAAATTTCTAAAAATCTTATATTTGTATTTGTATGGAAATATGTATGGAAATATGTTAATATAAATGTTTCAGACATTACATGAAATTTCTAAAAATCTTAAAAAAAAAAAAAAATCCTTGTAAGAGATACATGAATCATACTGGTCACAAAATAATTTTAGTGTCAGATGCAGAGATCAGATCCAACCCCTTAATTTTATAAAGGAGGAAACAGAATCAGAGAGAGTCAATAGCTTACCCAGAGCCACTCAGCTGGTTACTGAGAGGCCAGCCGTGTGTCAGTTTATTAAGAACATTTTATCACTAACCGGGTGACCTCCAGCAAATTATTCAACCTTCCTGAGCCCCCTTGTCCTCACTGGTATATTGAGTAAAACCTATAAATATGATAATTGGAAAGATTAGAATAATAGATTGCATGGGTAATACACAGGCAAGCTTTAGTGTAGCCTCATGACCTCCCCAGTCGGGGGCGGGGCGGGGCGGGGGGTCGGGTGGGGCGGAAGGGGACCATCCCTTGCCAAATAGAGAAATAAATGAGTGGAAGTGATCATCATCACTGCAGAAAAGGAACGCTGCACTCTGTCAGCAGAAAACGGCAGGGGGTAACTGGGATGGTGGGGCGTGGGGGAGCTGTATGGAGTGATTCTAGAGCTTTGTATCCCCAAGAAACTAGACCCATTCACATTCTTTCAACAGACACTTATTGATCACTTACTATTAGATGCTGGCAATACAGCAGTGAGCAAAACAAAAATCCTTCCCTAGGGAGCTTGCATTTTGGTGAGGAGAGAGATAGACCAGAAGCAAATAACTAAGAAAATTAGATAACATGTTAAATTATGATAAGTGCTCTGGGGAAAATGAGGCAGAGAAAGGTAATAAGGACTTACTGTGTCTGGGGAGGAGGCTGAGACGGATTTTAAACCAGATGGTCAAAGATCAGAAGGTTCCTTGAGCAAAACACTTTAGAAGTCATTGTTTTATACCGTATATTAACGCATATATGTGGAATCTAGAAAAATGGTACAGATGAACCGCTTTGCAAGGCAAAAATAGAGACACAGATGTAGAGAACAAACGTATGGACATCAAGGGGGCAAAGTGGCAGGGTGGTGGTGGTGGTGGGATGAGTTGGGAGATTGGGATTGACATGTATACACTAATATGTATAAAATAGATAACTAATAAGAACCTGCTGTATAAAAAAATAAATAAAATTCTAAAATTCAAAAAAAAAAACAGAAGTCATTGTTTTACAAGGGAGTGAAAATCTCTCTCTGAAAGATGTAAAAATTCCTGACTTGCAATGTATTTAGAGTTTTATCTACAAAGATGTTTATCACAGCCTTATTTATAATAACAAGAAAATAGAAATAACATAAATCTCCAACTGAAGAGCTTGTTGCATAAAATACAGATGAAAAAAAATGACACAATATTTTAAAATTGTGTTTTGGAAGAAAATTTAAAGGCATGGGTATGTGCTCTATAGTTGCAAAAACATATATGCCATATGCTTCCTGATTTCTTCAGTATATTTTTCTCCAATTAGAAAAGAGGGCAATGGTATTCCATAAAATATTGATAATATTACTATCCCAGAGATGTGATAGAGATTTTCAATTTTTTAAAACTTTTCTTATCTTTTTACATTTTGTACTAGAAACAAGTATTACTTCTATAAAAAAAAAATTAAAATAAACTGAAAAGCTCTAGAAACTAGAATGCTTACAAATGTCTTCATAAAACATAGAAAGGATGCTTATCCAATTTAAAGTGACAATCTGAAGAGTTGACATGGTGTAAGAAGAATCAAAATCACAAATTATTTTGACAGACCAAAACAAGGGCCAAAGACATCAAGATGAACTTTATTAAAAATCATTTGAAATCTCCATCTGGGCTTTTAAAAAATCAATTTAAGAGTTACAGAGCTGGGGGATCCATTTGACAGCAGCTCACGCAAAGAAAAACCTGAGGGTGTTAATGACCACAAGCTCTACAGGAGCTCATAGTGTGACACAGCTGCTTAGAAGCTAATGAATTTTTCCATTAATTAATATGCTTCTGGAGTCAGCACAGGAGACATAATTGTCCCTCTTTAGTCTACACTGGTCAGACAAAATTGGGCCCCCAGACGGAGGGAAACATTCCCACTGCATCTTGTTTTTCTCCTTTAGAGCCTTAGTCACACTTAAGACTCACTAATTTAAGCAATGCTCGCTTAATAATCTGTTGTCTCTGCTGTCCTGAAAGCTACCTGAGGGCAGGGACTGTACTTTTATTATTTACTGCTTTATCTCCAATGTCTAATGTAGGCTCTCACAAAAAAAAAAAAAAATTGCTTGCTGTTTTGAGTATTGTCAGTTCCGGTAACCTCATTTATTTATTCTATTTAACAACACTTAATATCATGTCTATTTGTGCCAGGCATGAGTCTAAGACCTTTAGAAACAGATATTATTTCATTAATCTTCACTGCACCCAAGTGAAGCAGGTAGACAAGAACAATGAGTTACAGAGAGGTTAAGAAACATGCCCAGGCAGGTAAGGGGAGGAGCTGAAATCTGAACCCAGGCACCCTACACTCTGCTGACTTTCAAAAACAAAACTTTGAAAAAACTATGCCCTATCTGTATGAGGTCGACCAGGAAAAGGAGTCTAAAAAATATATCATCTTGAAAGGTTTGAAAGAGATGGACCAATTTAGGCTAAAAACAAACAAATAAAAAACAGAGTTGATATGATCACTTGACTTTGAATTTAGAGCACTTCTATGCTTCTGTGCAAAACAGGAAGTAATGATGAAAATTAATGAACTTTCCTATGTTGAGTATGAACCTGCAGGTTCATGCTAGGGCAATCCCAGTTGATGCCTATGGTAGCAAAACAATTATCAACAGCACCCTCTTTCATTCTCAAAAATGTTGGACAATCAGTTATTACACAGTCACCATGTTTATGGCTTAAAAGAAGTTTTCACATCATTTGCACGTTTAATTTTTACAAAAGTCCTGAGTAGTTGGTATAAATATTAGTTTACTATTCCTCATTCTTCAGCCTGAAAAACACAGACTTGTTCCAAAATACTTCACCAGTTAGCGGCAGAGATGTGACTTGAACCAGATTGTCTGATTCAAACTCTACATGTTCTTCTCCATCTACTCTGCTGAGTAATTCAACTTGCTCTGTATTGCTACGGAGCTCAGGACCAGGACAAATAGGTAGAGATCCCTAAGAAAAGATTTATCCCCAAATGAAGCACCACATGTATGTAACGTGCTTATATATTAGAAGAAAAAAACTGACTTAATGAATGAGCTGCCTGGTCAGTTGGAAATTTGACCGCTAGAAACTGCCCAAACCCAGGACTGAATGGGCAAGGGGTAAGGTTTTTACCAAGGGGACCTCCTGCACCAATAGGGCCTTGAACCATTACACATGAGCATCTCAGAATGTGAGACATAGATTTTTGGAGGTAAATGAACCATTAGCGGGTCATGAAATGAATTTTGGCACTGCATGGACACAGCACTCCAAATCACCGACGTACCTAGTGAGACCTTCTGATTCCCTTTTTTAAAAATAATTAAGTAATTAATTAATTAATTAATTTAACATCTTTATTGGAGTATAATTGCTTTACAGTGGTGTGTTAGTTTCTGCTCCCTTTTTAATTATAGCTTCAATCCTTCCATTGCTGCCAAGGGGAAAGCCTGAGATTGGTGCTAATACACTTTTAATGCTACTCAAACACGCTAACCCACCTTTCAACCAAGAGTGCAGTATATTTTGAGCCTTCAGAGGCAGTAATATCCATTTAACTAGATCTGATACCATTGTTCTACCTTCACTGAACTTATTCTGATTTTGGATTTCTTTTTATGGTAATGATATACATTTTTCTTTAAAAAATAAATCTAAGTGAATATGTGGGTCAACCTAAATAAAAACATTAGCTAATTTATATTCAAAGCTATGGTAGGCAGAAAAACAGCCCACTAAAGATGTCTATATCCTATTCACTAGAACCAATGGGTAGGTTATCTTACATGGCAAAAGGGATCTTACAGATGGGATTAAGGTTAAGAACCTTGAGATGGGGATGTTACTATGGATTATCTGAGTGGGTCCAATCTAATTCACGTGAGTCCTCAAAAGCAGACCACTTTTCTCAGCTGTGGATGGAAAGACACATGAGGACAGAAGTAGGGTCAAAGAGATGTAATATTGCTATTCAGAAAGTGGAGGAATAAATGGTGCAGATGAACCGGTTTGCAAAGCAGAAAGAGGCACACAGATGTAGAGAACAAACGTATGGACACCAAGGGGGGAAAGTGGGTGTGTGGGGGGGTGGTGGTGGGATGAATTGGGAGATTGGGATTGACATGTATACACTGATACGTATAAAATAGATAACTAATAAGAACCTGCTGTATAAAAAATAAATAAAATCTGAAAAAAAAAAAAAAGAAAGTGGAGGAAGGCAGGCCATGAGCCAAGGAATGCGGTGGCCTCTAGAAGTTGGAAAATGCGAGGAAATGGATTATCCCCTAGGGCCTCCAGAAAGTAATGCAGCCCTGCCAAGCCTTGATTTTAGCCATGAGGCCCAGGTCCACCTTTTGACTTATAGAATTAAGACAACAAACTGGCCCTTCCAGTTCTGAGAGCCTCTGATAATATTCTATCACCTGTCAGATTTACGTCCTTCCCAATAGCTAATTTGGTGTTTCCTGCCTTTTCATAGACATTCCAGGAAGAAATTGAAAAACAGAATTATTGAAGAGAAACAGAATCTTGTTTGGGAAAAGTAGTTTGTTTTTCAGGGATGCAGTGCTGGAGATGTAGGTATGACATTCTTACTTATGATCACATCATTTTTAGGTGGATTCCCTTGATGTTGAGAGTAATCTGCTTGTCCCAGATTAGTGAGTTTTATTATTCACACATTACAATATTTTTCTTAAAAAATATTGGATACACTCAATTTATAGGTTAATTGAAGGAACTTTCTACACCAGTTGCTGTGAAAAGCAATCAAACAATGCGTCCCAATAAAACGGAAGCTGAATTTGATAGCATGTGGTTAGTCCATGTTATACTGAAGAAGAAAACAATTACGATTAACCAAGTCTATGTGCTCCAAGTTGTTTTATTCTGCCATTTTGAAAATTCACAACCTACAGACTCATGTTTGATTACAGTAATACCTAACCACTCCCCATTCATCATATTCTCCTTTGACTTGATTACATATGTTGAGATATATGAAAATGTCTTCAGGAGAAAAATAAGAGTTAATCAAAGACAGAGGGAAATGTGAACACTCCACATCACATGATTGATTATACATTACACGTGTAATCTGTAGACTAATAAAGCAGGACATGAATATAGCCAGTGAATACATAATCAGAGTCATTAAAAGAGAGCTTGTCATCTCATAATGTTAGTCAAATGCTATTTGACCAACTTGCTTCCAGCAAGTAATGGGGCAAATTGATGTCAGCTAATCTTAAATCTAAAGAACAGCACATTCTGGAACTAGAGGGTTTTTTTAAAAAAATTTTCATCTTTCTTAGGTTGAACTCATTTATCTTGAAGAAATGTATTTTCATGTAATGCCAATGAAATAATACCCAAGAGCGGATTTGAAAATGGCAAGCTGTAATTTATCGTGGCTATGGAGGAGCGGAATGGCCACAAGATCTCCAAAAATGCCTGTTATCAAATGGTCAGAAAAGTGTTGCGTAGACACCCCTCTGATTCATCATCTTCAGGCTACTAAAGTACCATACTTCACTGACATGCCACAAATTGAAATAAGAATGGAAAATTGATCTTCTTCCCCTGAAAAAAAAAATCTTAATTTAATCGATTTCCAGCTTAGTTTTAAGAAGAAAATATCATACTCTTATCCAAGAGTGATTTGGTTATGTATTAGCCCTGACCCATGTTACAGGAAACATATTTTTGGATTCTTTAACGAGTGATAACTGCTCACGTGATACAAAGCTAATTTTGAATTATTGTGCTTTCATTGAGAAGAATATAAAATATCCTTTTTCCTTTTTTAAAATACATTTTATTCCTGACATAGGTAGGAATTCCTTTGAAGCCATTTGGTATTTGTTTTAAAGCAAAACTAATATTACCAGAATCCTGGGTTCTAGCAAATTGTTAATTAGTTGGTAATTAATATGGATTAATTTTAGCAATCCTACAAATTAATTACTTCTGGACTCTTTAATAAATTGAACTTTGTAAAAGATATATTTTATATCCATTGCTTCTTTCTAACATATCCCCAATTTCAGATAGAACTGAAAGAAACCTGATAAAATCACATAGCACTGTCCCATCTTCACCCAGTTTAAGTTGTATTATAACATTAGACTTTTTGTTCCCTGGAAACAGGAGCTTAATGTCTAGAGTTAGAAGATAGGGACCACATTCCTTGTTTTACTGAAGCATCCTCAGTGAATAGTGTGCAAGAAACTGCTGCATACAGTCATATATACTGTATATGACTTTAATAATGCCAGAGAAAAGTGTTTATTTTATATTTAAAGAGAAAAATTGAGTTGACTCTCAAGTGAGCATGTAAACATCTTCTCAAGCCCTATAATAAACTAGCTGATTTTGGCTCAAAGACTGAAACTCAGCTTCCCTAGATGGCCACTTCTGTCATCGCCCTTCTGTAAAATATATTTAGTTCCAGGAACAAAGCAATACTAGCTGGCATGGGGAAAATCTGATTTAAGCATATTTATCTCTTTAAACACGAAATTGGGAAATATCTTAAATGTTGAGGTACTAATTAGAGTCAAGAGACCCTTTACACTAATTTCTAACTCTAATATCATAAGCCTGTCTCAATAACCAAGTTTTTTGAGCAGACAACACACAAATACTCAGACACACATTATTTGATGTTTCTATTGATATTTACCCATTTTGAAGCTCAAAACTCAAAGCCTTTTCCAGAAAAAAAATCTCAAAGTACTAATATCTTTGATATGACCATAAAACTCTTATAAGCCTTAGAGATATGTACTTATGCTCTTTTTTTAGTAGAAATCAATAATTCTGTTTTCAGTGAGGATAATAGATACATGGTACATTTGTAAACTATTAGCACTGTTCTATAAAGGAAATAAACTCACAGTTGCTTCCAAGAGAGTATATTATTAGATCTTAATATTTAACTTTGCTCACCAAAATCGATTTGCTGTTGCTGTTGTTATGACTGCTTCCAGGTGGTTGTCTGCCTTAAAGAAATACACAAATTAGTTCAGGAATGTTCTACACCTAAATGATATTTGCTGCTTTTATTTTTATTTTCAAGTGCATCATTTCATGAGGGCTCTGAAAACAATTGCATGGCTTCTCCTTGCCATGTGTCTCATTTCTCAAAATATCAGTCAACAGGGAAAGGAACAAGATGATTGGACCTTCTCGGTGGAGATGGCTCCTGCACCGATGTTCTCCCCACACAGACTACCAAGCTGAAAGCTGGCTGCTTTTTTATTGAAAACAATACATTTCTTACCTTCTCCATGGAGTCCTCCCCAGTTTTCATATTGAGAATTCCTCCTTTTGCCAGAAACGGTGTCCTGTGATGCAAAAGAGCCGTGTTTTATCATCGGAGCAATTTAACATTATGCTTCTTACACTGCTTTTTGACAGCTCTTTATTCAGACTTGAAGTGAACATTCCAAAACGCAGTATTTCCTCAAATATTTCAAATTTCTAAGGCTCATTCTGTAATCCTTTACACTGGATTCTTCTTAAATTCGGAACCTCTAAAACCAGATCGATTGAGAATCCTTGAATGATTTCCATTTAGATCTGCTTTCTGCTTCCATGTGTAAATCTGGGTGTCCTTTGGTAAAACAAATTTCCAAGCTTCACTGTAACCTGTGGCTGTTCCTCCCTGGAAGGAAAAAATCTTACCACAGTGAGCTAACATTACAACAGCTCAGTGATTGAGTGCACTGTGGTTTCTAAAACTTTTTAATTTGATTTGTTTTCCAGGTTTTGCTCAAAAACTACATGTTGGATTTACCACATACACCATCCTTACCAGGACTGGCCTGGTTCATAGTCTGAACAAGCAATAGCCTAAAAGGTGTGGCTTCAGGGACCCCAACATGACTGCCCTCCCATCACCAAAATATCCTTCTTTCTAGCACCTCACTGCCCAATTTCTTTTTTTTTTTTAATTTTTATTTTTTTATTTTTTAACATCTTTATTGGAGTATAATTGCTTTACAATGGTGTGTTAGTTTCTGCTTTATAACCAAGTGAATCAGTTATACATATACATATGTTCCCATATCTCTTCCCTCTTGCATCTCCCTCCCTCCCACCCTCCTTATCCCACCCCTCTAGGTGGTCACAAAGCACAGAGCTGATCTCCCTGTGCTACGCGGCTGCTTCCCACTAGCTATCTATTTTACCTTTGGTAGTGTATATATGTCCATGCCACTCTCTCACTTTGTCACATCTTACCCTTCCCCCTCCCCATATCCTCAAGTCCATTCTCTAGTAGGTCTGTGTCTTTATTCCCGTCTTGCCACTAGGTTCTTCATGACCTTTTTTTTTTATCCCTTAGATTCCATATATATGTGTTAGCATACTGTATTTGTTTTTCTCTTTCTGACTTACTTCACTCTGTATGACAGACTCTAACTCCATCCACCTCACTGCCCAATTTCTTTATGACTGCCTGAAATACTTTTTAGCAGAGGATGAATTTTTTTTCAATGCACTGTAAAAAATAAGTTGGACATTTAAACACTCTTCCAAAGAATTGCAAATACCATAAGAATTGGATGCCTTCCTGTGTGTAGATTTTGATGGGAGACAAGATGTGAGGACATAGAATACATATTACTTAGGTGAGAAACTGGAATTTCATGGATGAAAAGGGAGGCTGAGAATGAAACTCACGGCCTGCTCCCTAGCTTTGCTTATGGTCAATCCTTGCGATTTTAATTCTCCTAAAGAGAACAATACTTGTCATAGAGTTTTCTATGCTACTTATAGAAAATCCTTTATTCCCTTCTTTGGTAGCTAATTTCTGAGCACATGTAGAAATATTTTAACATTGGCGTTTCTATGTTCTGTTACAATTTAGAATCCTTCTTGCCTCTGTTTCATGGTCTTATTAGTATCACTTCTAGTAGTGGGATCCTTAAATAATTTAGATGTCAAAGGGAAACTATTGCTTTACATGGGGTTCTAATAGAACTGTACCTCCAAAGAACTATAATTTGTAAATCTTAAGATATTAATTACTATCACTAGTGTTAATGATTTACACAATATAGACTAATTAATATTTATTCATCAGCAGTGTTCAAGTAAAAATACAGGTATCCATCTCATGTTCCTAGCTTACTCCTCATGCATTTTGAGTCTAAAATTCAGAAATGACATTGACATCACACAAACCTTTAAAAATTAATATTTCATTTTTAATTTAACATAATCAATTATGAAAAACTAAGTTAATTTTTTTATTCATGGATTTCATGTTTTTATGATAGCATTTATATTCTTTTTTAAAAAATAGTTAAGATGTACCATTGTACTTTATTTTTTAAAATTTATTTATTTTATTTATTTTTGGCTGCATTGGGTCTTCGTTGCTGCGTGCGGGCTATCTCTAGTTGCAGTGCATGGACTTCTCATTGCTGTGGCTTCTCTTGTTGTGGAGCACGGGCTCTGGGCACGCAGGCTTCAGTAGTTGTAGCACGGGGGCTCAGTAGTTGTGGCGCATGGGCTTAGCTGCTCCGTGGCATGTGGGATCTTCCCGGACCAGGGCTCAAACCAGTGTCCCCTGCATTAGCAGGTGGATTCTTAACCACTGTGCCACCAGGGAAGCCCCAGCATTTATATTCTTAAACATCTAATGTAGAACTCACTGATAAAGATCATCATAGATTTGGAGGCAGCAAACTGTGGCCTGCTGCCATTCAGCTGCTACCTGTTTTTGTAAGTCATGTTTTACCAAAACACAGTCACATCCATTTATTTATGTATTGTCTATGGTTGTGCTCCTACAGAAGAGTTGGGTAATTGTCACAGAGACCATATGGTCCTCAAAGCTGAAAATATTTGCTATCTGGCCCTTTACAGAAAAAATGTGCCAACCCCTGGTGTAGATTATCAAAATTTCATCAGTTTGAAAAATCTTTAGCAACTCAGGAAATTATTTTCCTAGTATCAAGGAAACAATAAAAGTTATACCTCCAGAAAAAGATAACTCAAAGTTAAGTGTTTGCCTAATGTAACATGATGCTATAAAAATAAAATAGTCCATAGTAAACATCTAGGATTTTGGACAATACTATAATTTGTTAGACTTCACTTTTCTGGAAATCACTTTTTAATATCTCAGGCAGATTATTTGGTGACTCTAAGTTTTGTCTTTTTAAAAATGTGATGGAAACTACCAGACAGGAGAGTATAGTGATTTCACATTTAGACAATCCTGTCTGATCCAAACAGATAGCAATGACATATAAAATACAAAAAGAAAGTCAAATGTACATAACCAGGATCAAAAAGAAGATAACATTGTTAAGGACTAGAAACAAAAATATGACTCATTCGTAATAAAAGTGATTACCATACTAATATAAAAGGTATTTAATAAAATAATGCTTAAACTTTAGAAGTATTCCAGTAAGAGTCAAGAAGACAAAGATTTCTCTCATATTCATTTCTATTAAAAACTGTAAAAGATTTCTGAGAATGAAATAAGTGATGAAAAAGAAATAAGTATAAATATTAGAAAGAAAGATACAGTTTGTTTCTCAAAAGATAATCATTTGCAAAGAAAATCCATAGGAACTAGAGAAATATAAATGCTAATAAAACAAATCAATTGACCAAAATTGTTAATTTAATTGACCAAATTTGTTAGAATTCACCAGAATTGTTAGAAACAAGATCAGCATATAAAAGTCAATGATATTCCTGTGCTCCATTAGAATTGGAAAATGTAATCAATTATAGCAAAAATAAAACCAAAAAGAACTTGGAAATCTAAAAATGATAAAAGAATTTTTTTGAGAAAATTACAAAATATCATAGGACATAAAAGAAGATCTGGAAAAATATTGCATACTTAGGAACTGGAAAATTTGAATTTTAATATCTGATTTCACCTAAATTAATCTTTAAGTTTAAAGTAATTTCAATCAAAATTTTCACACAGTCTTTTGCAAACTGGACAAGCTATCATAAAATTAAGGGAAAAGTATAGAACATAAATTAAAAAATTTTAAGTATCTAAAGAAGAGAAGGAAAGCAAAATTGTGTGCTGTGGGAAGTGGGAGAAGAGCTTGCCCTTAAAGATTAATAAGGTATATATTGTAAAACTAGAGTAAAACAGAGTGTGTGGTATTGGCAGAGCAACAGATAAATAAACCAATGGAAGCACATAGAGTCCATTTATGCAAGGAAACTTGAAATATGATGTAGATGGCGTAAAAATTATTAGGGAAAAGGATGAGCTCTTCACTAAACATTGTTGGCACAATGAAAATAATAATGAAAAATAAAGTTAGATTTCTACCTCATATCATATGGAAAATGTATTTTTTCAAATTTATTAAAGCCCTAAATATGAAAAGCAAACGTTAAGCCTTCAACATTTCAAACAATAATAAAGGAGAATTTTTATCACTTCAGGGTAAGAAAGACTTTCTTAAAAATCAGACAAAAATATCACAACCATAAAGGAAAAGATTGATAAATTTGACTAAATTAGAGGAAAACAAGACTATTCAAAAAGGTACCATAAATTAAGTGAAAACAAAACAGAAGGAAACAAACAAGTCATATACCTGAAGAAGATATTTGCAAAACACATAACCACCAAAGGATTTGTATCCAACATATATTAACCAAGCAAAACAAAACTCCTACACACTGCAGAATAATAATCAGTATTGAGGCTACTAAGTACAAAGAGCTTTATTTGGGTTCTTAAGAATCGCAATTTGGGAGACACAGATTCGGGTAAAACCAGAAGAGTGTTCTGGGGAAGAAAAAGAGTCAGGGGCTTATAAGGGTAAGAGCCACAGGCTACTCAAGAATTATGATTGAACCTGATGCAACAAAGGAAATACTTGTCCTCAAGTGATAGGCTGTCACAAGTTATTTCAGGGTAAGGGTCTGATAAATATCTTGAGTTTCTGGAACATTAGACAGATGTTCTGGATGGGTAGGTTAAAACAAGAAGTGGTCAAGGACTTCCCTGGTGGTGCAGTGGTGAAGAATCCGCCTGCCAATGCAGGGGACACGGGTTCGAGCCCTGGTCTGGAAAGATCCCACATGCTGCAGAGCAAATAAGCCTGTGCACCACAACTACTGAGCGTACACTCTAGAGCCCGTGTGCCACAACTACTGAAGCCCCCGCACCTAGAGCCTGTGCTCCACAACAAGAGAAGCCACTGCAATGAGAAGCCTGCACACCGCAGCGAAGAGTAGCCCTCGCTCACCACAACTAGAGAGAGGCCGCGCACAGCAACGAAGACCCCACGCAGCCAAAAATAAATAAATTTAATTAATTAATTAAAAAAAAATAAGTGGTCAAAGTTCAGATTCCATCTAGCCTGAGACATGCGTTAAGTCCCACTTCCTCAATGGCCTCCTGACTCCATTTTAAGGAGCTCTCTTAGCAACACTGACTCCATTTTGATTTTCCTTTCATAACACCAATGAAAAAAAGTCCAACAACCTAGTAGAAAAGTGAGCATAGAATATGAACAGAAAACTTACAGACATGAAAATCTGAGTACCCAATAAATTTCTGAAAAGACGGCAACCAAATTAAAAACTAGAAATAGGCAAATCAAAATAAGAGACTGTGTCATACAAATCACACTGGGAAAATTTTCAAAGTCTGATAGTACCAAGTGTTGGTGAGGCTTAACACAATGGAAAAAAAAGCTACTCAGGTAGCTTCCACTGTATCTCAAATTTTTATCATTTTCAATCTTAAGAAAATTGTAATAACAAACATGTATTGAATAGTTATCATATACCAGGCACTTCCCTAAGCTCTTGACATGTATTATTATAGTTAAAACTCATAAAAACTATATGAGATATTATTATACTAATTTTATATTTGAGAAACTGAAGCACAGAGAAGTTAAGAAACTGTCCCAAAGTTACACAGCAAGGAATTTATTTAGGTAATAGACCAGGGATTGCATCCAGGGAGTATTAGTTTGGCATCTGGACCCTTAATCACCATACTATACAGCCCTGCTGGCATGCAAATATGGGAAAACACTGATATTTGATAAAGCTAGAGTATGTGTGGTTTTTAAAAATTATATTACACTGTAATAATTTTATGACTTAGTAAACATTTTAGTTTGAAAAAAGTATATAAGTACTTTAAAAGAATTGTATTTATAAGAATAAGGGATCCCAGTCATTCAATCCAATTATAACCATTTAAATCGAATAATAATAATAATAATAATAATGTGACAATAAATGATTTTGAATCTTCACTTACTTTATAAGCATTCCTTTTTTTTTTGGTCTCCAAAATATTCCTAAGCAGAATTTCTTAAAAATAGGACTCAATAGTACCATTATGTGGAAACCAAATTTGGCTATTATTTCTTCTCGAAGGGAAGCCATTATGCTATTTATGTGTTTGTATTCTCTTAATCACTACCATGACATTCAGAATTCTCTGCAGGAATGTACAAGAGCAGCTGTGAGGGGACTTTTGTGCTTAGGGAATTATAAATACATTCAGTAATAGAGAAAGAAAAACAAGGAAATTGCCCATATACCTTAGTTTGTAATACGTTGCTTTCCCAATACCAGAAGCTAATTCACAGTATTCATGGGCCCTTAAAAACAACTAAGATATAAATTCTGTCCTGTTTACGTGAGATCTTTATGAAGATAAACAGATAATCCTGATTTTGTTGATGGGAGTCTGTGGAAATGACCTGGCCCAGATAGACATTTTAGATGACCAGCAGATCCTTACAGGCAAAAGGAAAGAGTCTGGGGTGAAAATCAGACAACTGCTGGAACTTACAAAAAATTGTGAATAAATCAAGCTTGCTTCCAGGTCTGCCATGGCTCGTCTCCCTGGAAGCCATTCTATTCTTAAATAACCTTTTTCTAGATTAGCCATCGACGGATCCGCATCTGAGGAACATGGTTTTACTCTTGATCCAAAAAAACAAAGTCCATAATCCTAAATTCTAGCCTCAAAACCCAAAGCATAAAGCAGCAGACAGTGACAAGAGACGTGATCGTGCCAGGGTGGGGGGGAAGGAGGGGAGCTGGTGAGGCTCCAACCCTCCCGCAGCCTATCTGTGGCCCCCTCCCCACGACTGTGTGCACCAGTGTGATTTTGACCATGAATTCTGTCCTATATGATTGGATAAAGACTTAATGGGGGGAACGAGTAATGATAGCAAAGCAAGTGATGTGCCTCTTTATCCGTAAATCCAGAGGAGGCAAGTATCCGAAGGTAAAATGTACTGTGACGCTTTTGCTTCCTACCCAGCAGAAGAAAAGCACTTCCCTAACTTTTCAGTTCCTGAGCCTTATCTGTTTGTTTTGAGAGTAAACGTGATATGTTTTTGATTTATGTCATTGAACTAATGCCAAATTGAACATCATTATTGTGACAACTTACAGGTAGATGCTATTTCATGCTGTCGTTATTATTTTTGGGTATTAAAAAAATACTTGCTTCTCATTCCTAGGCAAAATATGAGTAAAGGCAACTCTAGAATACATTATTATTTTATTGATATATTAAATACGATCCATCCGAAAATATGGGAACTGTTATGTATATGCCAATTAAAGGTAAAACCAGAAACCCCTCTTCTCACCAGATTGCAATCCTCAATTCATCCCAGTGGCCTACGAAACATATCTGACACCCAAAGTGGGTCCTATTTTAATACCCTTTCCTCTGTACAACAAAGTGATTTTCAGTAACAATCATGAAATGATTGATTTCAAATACATTTGTCATATGAACCAAAAATTTTACTTACTGAACTAAAATAATACATTTCACAGTTTACATTTATTCTTTCACTGTTTTACATTTTAAACATGAATGCTTTTGGGAAGGGGGATGTTTCCTCCTCTACACCTCTTGAGTTCCTGTGGCTGAACTAATACTAAAACTGACACAAGACAGATTAACAGGAGAAAAAGAGACACATTTTAATTTATGAGCACGGAGGTCTCATAGAAATAGAACCCAAGAAGTGGCCAAAGCAGGCAGCTCTTATACTTTTTAGACAAAGGAACAATACATTTGTGAGGAATTGACAGGACAAAGCAATTTAGGCTTTGGGTGCTCAATGACTGAAGAGTCTAAACAGAGTCTGGGCTTGGGGTGGTAAATTAAAGAAGTAACAAGGTTTGTCGATAAGGGCTTTTCACCCCAAATTCCCTATCTCTGGTGAAAAGAGTCACCTTCTACCTCCAAACCCAGGGAGTGTACTTTTCACACGAGAGATTTATATCCTGCTTTCAGGGAGAGGAGGGTCAGAGTGTCCCTCTTGCATTGGCCATTTCTTGAGTAACTTTAATTCAAAATAATCAATGTACCCTTGGGGCACATTTTGGGGAGGCCCACCCTGAGCCCTGACACTGGTCACATAGAATGACAGAACTGAAATAACTCTAGTTCCGTTTCTTCTTTATAGTCTTCCCTGGGCTAGCATGTTTATTTCAAATCTACTGTTTAAATGCAGGAATATATAAAGAAATATATAAAGTACCACGAGGTTGGAGCCAGGATGCTGAACTGAATGCAGGTAGCTGAATGCCCACATATGGCGGATGGGAGCAACGGCTCAACAAATCAACCTCCATGCAGACTGCAGTGTTCACTAAAGGATCAGTAATAAAAACACCAAGAGCACCACAGTAGTTATGGAGTAGCCCAAGAGAGGATTTTTTCAGAGAGGAGTTTTTAGCACTAGCCTGATGTAGAATTGTTGCCATGTGGTGATAAGAAAGAAAAAAGGGAGGACAACTTTTGATCTGTTTCATTATTGCTTTTAAATTTCCTATAGCCAATTCACCTCGTTCTTGCCACCTCCACTGGGCCACGCTATGTTGACATTCTGGAGCCTGGACCACTCTTCTGAAAGCCAGAGCACTGGATGTCCATCACTGAACATGGAAATTTGTCATGAGAGACCACATTGTCGCTCTGGCTTTCATACCTGATCTCTTTATTCACACCCATCTTTCTAAGAGAAATGCATGAAAATGGAATTGCCTGGCTTGGGGGAAGTAACCTCCCAAAAGAATCCTTTTCAGGTGAAGGGATAGAAGTGGTATTCTGTTCTTCTCTCCAGTAATGACTAGATAAAGTTGTTGTTTGAAAGTCTGGCAATTTAATGCAGATAGAAATAATACTATGTGGGAAAGGGACTAACATTTCTTGAGCACCTACTGTGTGTATCAGTACTCTCCTCACTTATCTTCTTTAGTCCTCCTAGACATTATTTCTAGTCTATAGTATAAATATTTTGAAGGTTAGAAGAGGGAGTTTACACACATCAGAAGTTATCACTTCACTGTCCAACTTCTAGTACCAATTGTCTTAATTTGGACTCCTCCAGAAGCAAACCTTGAAATGAGGATGAGAGTGCATTTTAGAGTTTACTTAGGAAGTGATCTCAGGAAACTGGGAAAGGAGTGAAGAAGTGAAAGAGAAAAACGAAGGCAGAAAATAAAGGATGCTTTATCGAAGATGTCACCAGCTTCAGCAATATAGCTGAATCCCAGCGTAGAATTCACCCCTTGGTGTTCTATCCGAGGGGCTAGGGAGCTGGGATATTGTCTCTGTAACCCTCTTCAGTGGTTGGCACAGGGCTGGTCCAGACACAGGGGAGGCATTTGTTCTCTAGCACTTCCGACCTGCCCCTTGATGAAGCACAGCAGTGATACAGGCAGATGCTGGCAGCTGGAAGCTGGTGGCTCTCACCGAAGCAGTGAAGCCTACGGAGCTAGGAGTGGGCAGCAACAGCATCTTCCAAAGGTACCAGAATTTTCAAGGACCTGACTTAACCCAACACATCCTGGTCCCCTTGGAGGCTGGTGTGTATATATTTTTTCACTTTTTATTTTAGAAGCTACTTATTTACTTTTTAAATATTAAATCTATCTACATGGTTCAAATATAAACTTAAAAAATTTAATTGGGGACACAGAGAAATGATTCCTCCCATTTCTCTCTTCAGATACCTATTTTCTAGCTCGCTCCTTACAGGGTACCACTATTACTTGTTACATAGTTTCAAATATATTCTTCCAGAGATTATATTAAATATAAATATATATTCTACCTCCCTCCTATTTGTACAAAAATGATAAAAATATGTATTTATATGTATTATATTTTTAAATGATTATTATTTATAAATATACATTTAGATAATGATATTAAATATATATATATAAATATATCATTATTCTCTATCAGGTTTTTTCTACCTAACAATATGGTGGTTATCTTTCCATATCAGTATATCAGCATATCAGCTGCATAGTAATCCAACAGCTAGTTGAAAAATAATGCATTTAAGTAGTTTACTAAGAATAGACAGTAAGTTTTCCATCATTTGTTATAACAAAGATTATTCTGGGAATAACTTTAAAGACAAGTCTTTTCGCCTGTATGAAAGTGTATCTACATGGGTGAGTGTATCTATAAAATGAATTTCTAGAGGTAGAATTGCTGTGTCAAAGACAGTAGGTATTTTCAGTTTTGATAACTATTGCCAAATTGTGCTTCTAAGGTTTTAAGGAATTAAAGCTCTCTAAATATTTGAAGGAACTTTCTATTATCCCTCCTTTCTGTAAGGAAATCTTAACTTCTTTAAATTGGTGGGACAGGTGAGTTAACACTTCTAGAAAATATCCTTAGTCTGTAAAATACTCAATGACATTTTAAAATTATCAGTGGCATTCTGTATGCTAAAGAACCATCCAAGGCAAAATTAAAATAATTTAGCTGCTACTGTGCATAAATATTTGACATGACCCTTGGGGGAGAAAAAAAACATTCTATTTTTAGAGGATGAATATGGAAAAATTTGACAGCTTTTTCTTAAAAACAAAAGTCCATTTTGGCATGTCTGTTCTGACAGATCATGTGTTAGTTTGGTGGGATAAAATCATCTGTGTGAATCCTCATATTTTGAACAGCACCCATAATAAATACTGCAATTGGTAACAGTTCTGAACAGACCCATTTCTTCATCAGGATTTGAGTTTAACAGCAACAATAACAAATCAGTTGCTATTTTGTTGCTGCCAAAGAGTTATTTTCCATAAACTTAAGCATTCCAGAGACTTTTCTTTATGATGCTGTTGACATCATTGTCAGAATCTATCAAAAAGCAGGCGGCAAAAGGAAACTTTTAACTGCATTTTCTTTGATTTAGATGAGTCACCCTCACTAACCACTTCTTTCGGAAAAAGGGAATTAATTTTTTACACTCTCCTCAGACTGAAAAGATAGTCTATAGCATGCACACCAAAATCTTTCTCTTTCCACCTGCAAGACTGATTAATCTACAGCATAAAAAATGTAAATCTTTGGGGATCTTGTCACTTTTATGGTCTGTAGGAGATGAATTCAAGCAGGGTTTCGATATTGCTTGGGCCTCTGGCCCCAAAATAATATAGCCGTGTCACCAGGGGAAAGTCTGTGGGAACAGGCTGTGCTATAATAGTTTACAGATTCATAAAAAGTATTGATCAAGCTTTGTCTCCTGTAGTTCTAAATAGAGTATTAAAAGGATTTTATCTTCTAGACTAGAGCAGCCCAATAATGCTAAGCATGGCAATGAACAAAAGCATGAAAATCAAATACAACCAACAAACACAAAAGCATCTGGCTTTATGTTTAATTCAACTACCATCAAGTTAATGGTGCAGTCATGTAAAGCTTCTCCTTCTAATTAAATAATTAGCCCTTTTCTGATGGACAGCTTTATGCTTGGCCACGCTGGCTGTTTGTAAAAGCAGAGCTGACAGCCATACCATGGCAGAATAATTTGTACAGCTTCAACAAAATTCCAAAAAGCCATCCACCCACTTCCTTTCTGGTTAGAATCTCCTGTCCATTTCCCTAAATTTCTACTGGTGGATTGGGTAGTGAAATACTACTGACAACATCAACACGGCAATGGTGTTGACATTTCAACCTGGTTCCAATTCTCAAATTCAAAGATAAGACAATTCTGGACTCATATTTTCTGAAACAGTCTTTCAACAAAGCACAGTAACGTTTAATTTTTATTTAATTTTCTGAAATTGTAACTCTGGATTTTTTTCCCACAGGTAATGCAATGTAACTTTTGCCATTGACCCAGAAGTTCACTACATTGCTAAGATTTTATTTCTCTTTGGTCAACTATCCTTTTAGTTTTAGAGGTTTTTGTAGATATTCTCTTTGAGTGGGAAGAGATCCAGATTAGAATGCTAAAGTTCTCTCACGATTCTGTGACAAGAAAATTTCAGATATACGAGGGAGATATTTCAGATCAAATAATATTTGTACTATTATCAATGGATATAAATTCTGTAAATAAATTTATAGTGCTAGTTATTGCAAAAATCCAGAAGTCTCTGATCCTCTTGATGTGGAAGAAAATAGAAAGACATCAGTCTACTTGCAAATATAACACCTAACACCTATTTACAAAGATGTGTTTCCTCACATGAAAATAGTCTTGCAGAAGAGGGATGATTCTATAGTTTCTTCCTTCAGGAGGGATTGGTGAGTTGGGGAGATCTGAGGTACTGGGAATTCTCTAGAAAAGGCACATCTCCTTATTGTTTTGTCAGTCAAAGACCTAAAGCCTAATTGCTAAAAATGTTATTTGCATTTTTGCAACACTTACTATTCAGTAGTGGTTAATGGGTATTTAAATGTTTCTCTGATTAAATTGGGAAAACAATCTTCATTATAAATGAATTTCTGAAAGAGGCTTTTAACAGAGCATAGGGGCAGGTAGTGGCAGCTTGTTTACCTCCGTAGATGACAGAGATGTCATTCTTTTCAATAGTCATTTTATGGTAGATTCAGGTTATAGTTTTTATTTTATTGTTGATGAAACCAGGCTTCTTCCTGGGTCCACATGAAAGAGTAATTTCTAACTACATTGAGCTCAGAGGTTATCTCTTATCCTGAAGAAATAAATTTGCCATCAAATAATGCATATAGTTTTAATGGAAAAATCAATATCACTTCAAGAAATAAATCCTTCATTCTTAAAGACATATTCTGAACTTCAGGTGAACAATGAATTAACAACATCCATAACTTTACTAACATAAAAAATTACCATAAAGCTGCTTAAACAGTGCAATAATGTGGTGTACAGATTCCGTAGAAAAATTTTGCTGCTTTCAATAAAGTTTTTAATCATTTCTATGAAAGTAGCTACAGAAATGAATATTCTTGAAAAGACAGCTTTTGAGTTGTAGATTGTACACACACTATATAAGAAGACATATAACGTGGATTAAGTTTCCTTTGCTGTAAAATGAGAAAGTTAAGCTAGAGATTTTCCAAGATTCATCTAATTCTATGACTAGTCTCATCACAAGAACATTCGCTATTATGCTTTATGGTCCAGAGACTTGTCTTGGATATCTCAGAAGAGAAGGTGTAGCTGTGTTCCTACTTGCCTTTTGGCCTTCAGAGGAAAAATTAATCAGGTCAAGGTCAGACCACTAGCTCCATAGGGAAGTCTGCCTTGAGGAGGTTCTGTATTTTCTCATATTTCAGGAAGACATCTGTCCAACGCACAGACGTGTAGAAATCCAGAGCCCTGGACACACATTCTCAAAACAGGCTTCTGACTTTCAATATCCCTCCCTTGACTGGCAGTGAACATTCCTGGAGGGGAAGGTAGGGAATTATGCACATAGCTTGTTGGCTGTCCATGGCTTCTTTTGAAATGTAATCACTAGCAGTGCACAGGGGAAAAAAATGCCCATCAATGGACATCAAGGGCTCCTAGAACATGTCCAAAACTAAAAGAAATGTGATCTCCTGCTTCCAGGAAGTGCCATGGAGTGACAGCAGAAACTGCTAAAGGGCTAGTAGTTCCAACAACTTCTTTCCATCTGCTGAGCATTTTGATATGATAATTTATTCTACCTGCTTGGCTAAAATTTCTCTGGCTTAATAATTAGGAGTTGTTTAATTCTGTGGTTAGTTACTAATTTTATTACCCAAGTTTCTGAGAAGGACAGACCCTTTAACCTGAGTTAGAAGTCACATCCTTTTCAAGGGATTTGGATTTCTCTGAAGGTTACTTATGGATGGAGAGTTCCTTTTGTTTCATCCAACATCCTGACTACTACATGCTAAGCCACTTATGGGAAATACATATCATTCTATGTGATTGCCCTCTCAGTAGCTGAAGCGAAGGCAAAAAGGGAAATATTTGATATGGTATTCATGTGTCTTTTTTGGTAATTATTATGATTTAATAGTAATTTTGACAGAAAGATTAATTTACTACTTTTTTTTTCTGGAATACTTTCTTTTTATAATAGACTAACTCCACACTGCTACAGATAACCTCTACCTGACCTGTAGCTTCTCCTTTTTACATATCCAAGTGAATCACTCTTTTACTGTTTAGATTGGAAAATGGAGGAAATACAAAGATTTTTACTTTTAATTTGTTTCTTTTGCATCAGAAAATTAGTATTTGGTAGATACAGCAAATAAATAACAACAAAACAAAAACAATACATATATGTGAATATTAAACCTTAACAATCTAAAGTTACAGAAGTTTAGAATATAAAACCAAAACAATAATTTTAACAGAAGTTTGCAACTGTTTATTCTATTTAATAATTATAAAATATAACAATGCAAGACAAATAAATTTATTTAGAATGCAGAATATACCACAGTGAAAATAGGGTCTTTTTCTTTTAGCACATAAAATATTCCCTTCCAAAAGTGCAAAAGAATTCTAACTTAGAAGAGTTGCATAGGGTAAATTGGAAGCTAAATAGTTTAAAATATTTCAGCTTATATAATCAGGAGGGAAAAGATCTACGGCTGAAGAATGATCAATACCATCCAATGGATTATCAAAATCCTGAGGCATTTGTTCTGATACTTTATATACATGCCAGCCTTTGTCAGTCAGTAAACTTTTGTCAATAAATAGATTGCAAGGAAAAACAGAAAGAGAGAGAGAATAACAAACCTTGGTTTACTTTATTCATTCTACTTTCTGGCTTTACTCAAACTTCACTTTCATTGTTTCATAAAGGAAAATCCTTCCTTATCTTTCGCCTACCCTCACCTGTTCCATCTTTACATGACACATGGCACTCCTATGACTTGTCTTAAAATCCTGCAATCCTGCTTTGAAGTTAAAGAGAGACAGACAAAGAAAGAGGGAGAGAGACTGATTTTCTGAGACATTATATGGGGACTCTATAGAGGAGTTTTAAGTATTTGATATAGGGATAAGTCATTTGAAGCAGTACATAAAGTATTGAAATAGGTGTTTTGTGTTTTGTTTTTATCCATCTATCTTCTTACCTTTGAAAAGTTTTTCTTTCTCTCTCCAAAACTAAAAGCTTAATTGCATTGGAGAAGCTTATGAGAAAAATAATAGGAGAAATAAGTTTTTCCTTGGAAATGGCCTCATGATTCCCATTTACTCTTAATAGCATAAAAGAATTTAGCTCCTTAAGGGAACAAGCCATGCACGCCTATGTTTTTAGGATGGGTGTGGGATTTTTTTATGCACCATTCAGAGAAACACATGTCACTTCTTTTAAGATGTAAAGGTGTTTTATGGTGTGTGCCTGAGCTCTAATAATATCCAAAGAATTCAAGACAAGTAGAATGTCAAGACAATAGGTAACTAATTAATTACTTTAGGTATTTCTTAGATGTCTACTCTGTGCTATATTAATTTCTATAACAGCTCTCTCTGAGACAGTTAGCAAAGTTCTAATTTTCAGAGTAGAAAGCTAAACTTTATCTAATTTCACTCTTTCTAGGAATCCATGCTGCTTTCCTAAATAAGGAAAACTTCAGCGTATGCAGAGGGATAGGGCGAAATATAGCCTGTGCCAGACCCAAACAGGGAAAAGGCCTCCTTCATATGGCATTTTGCCGTGAGGGCACTTAGATATCTGCCCTCTTTGAGGTGCTATGTCTCTAGTGTAAATGATGGCTAGCCTCCCTGAGGTCACATAGCATTACCTTGCAAGAGATACTTGCCGGAAATTTTATAAACGCATTAAAAGAAATTGCTGTTAGAAATTCAGTTCGCGCTATGGACCATATAATTTACTCTCCAGCTAAACTAAACATAATATCAGAGCCAGATCTCAGAAGGCAATGGTAAGATGCCCCCGAAACATGGGAATAGGTTGTTAATATGTAGCTGAGGAGACAACTGATCCAGTATCCATAAGTGTATCTATCATTCATGACTAAGATTAATTGGTAAAAGAGGTTGCTGGAGCTTAATCAATGATATTAATCCATTATAAAAAAAAAAAAAGGATGAGTCAGTAGAAGGAGGTTGTGTGCCTAGAATTCAGGAGGAAATTATAGTGGTGATAGATGAGGCAAGGGGAAAAGAGAAAGTCTGAGAATTTGTATCCCAGTCTTCAATAATGGCCCAGGAAAGAGGGCATCGTGATAAACCCGAGTCCATGATTCAGGCTATTTGTCAGGTGGATGTCTTTTTGATAAATCAACTCTCACAGCATGGTCCTACACTAGCCACAGGGAGAGTGGCTAAATAAACCACTTGGCTTCTTTCCATAGTTACCAAACAACCGCCTGAAAATAATATGAATTACTTCATATGCTTTCCTAGCTTTCAGTCTTATTCTGTCTGGGCAGCTATATTTCTTGTTGAAAAGAAATACAGTTACATTTGAGTTTTTACAGGCACACTGTCTTATCAACTCTGGAGGCTTTAAAGAAAATAAAATTTCTAGGTGTAAGCTCAGGACTAATATAACTATGATGGTCATTTCAAATAATGCCATTCTGAAAGGTGCAGTCTGACTTTATATGTCTGGTATATAAAGTATGATATATATATTTTCAGACCAACGTTGTTCTTCCCCACCTATACCTTATGTGTCTTTGAAGCTCAGCCATCAGTCTACACCACATACCATCAGTCTATACCTCCCTCTGTCCCTTCTCATCATTGCCTCCTCCTGATCTTCCAGAAATTTGGTGTTCAGCTGATAGCCTTCCTTTCAACCATACATTCTGCTGCAGCCTGCCAAAGTGCTCTTTGGATAAGAACGAGGCAAAACTAATGATCCAGGCTCAGTTTAAGGTACAGAAGAACTTTGCTTAAAAGAAAAATGTAACCAAGCAGTACAAAAATTGTACGTCAGAGATATAGATGAGATGCTTTGGCTACCTGATGGAGAGCCAGGAAACTGCCTTAGGTTTGCTGGTCTGGGGGCTGCAAGGCTGGAGCAAAGAAGACACCAGCACTCGCTCTACATCCATGGAAGACGTGGGGACTGTGTGTTCTAGTTCCCAATGTTTCAGCAGGACGGCCGTGGCGTGGCTTGCCACTGCATCCGTCCAACAGCCACTTCATTTCTAAATTGTGAGAAATAAAAGTACAGTCTGAGATTCCCCTATGGTTCCTGCTTTAGTCTTAGCCAGAGAGCATCCATTCAGGTGAGTGTAGGCTGAGCTCCTCTTACTGCAGTTGCAGCCTGAGTTGGGAAGAATGTAGCTCTATTGGTACCTCCAGGGTTGAACTGATATAACACCAATGTGTCCCAATTTTCCCTTTTCCAAAAGTTAATACAATACATAAGGACATTGATGTACCAACTAAACACCCTTAATATTGAGAATTAAATAGAAATTTACTCATCCAAAGCTGGAAAACGGCACATATTACCCACAATGAGATTGCCAATCATGCTGCCTGAAGAATGGGATCACATAAGTAGTAAAAACAAACAAACAAACCTTCTCTGATTCACCTTATTAAAATGCCAGTTTTGATGGCCATTCAACTATTTCATATCTGGCCATTTGCTGTGCATATTTTCAGTCCATCTGCTGTTTGTGGTAAGCAGAATTCTAAAACAGCTCACAAGATTCCTAGCCCCTGATATACACACACCATGTCCCAGTTATTTTTGAAACACTAATTGAGGTAATGCAGAGAAAGGAATTTTGCAGATATAATTAGTTCCAAAATGAGTTGACAATCAGATAAAAAGATTATCTAGGTGGGCCTGACCTAATTTCATGAGCTCTTTAAATGTGACTCCAGAGGTCAGATAGAGAGAGAAGGAGAAGTCACAGGGATTTGAAATGCAGTAAGAAATCAACATGGAAGAGATTCTCTGATGCTGTCTTTAGAGATTAAGGGGACCACACGTAGAAATGTGTGTATCCTTTAGGAACCAACAGTGGCCCCCAGTTGAGAGCCAGCAAGGAAATGGGGATCTCAGCCCACAGGGAACTGAATTCTGCCAATGGAAGTGGAACCTGAGCTCCAGATGAGAATGAAGCCAGGCCAACACCTTGATGTCAGCCTAGGGGACACTGAGCCCGAGAACCGGATGAGCCAGGCTCAGACTTCTGACCTACAGAACTGTCAGCTAATAAATGGGTATAGTACCAAGCTGGTAAATTTGTGGTAATTTGTTACACAGCCATAGAATATGGTTGAACTATTTTTTGCCTACCAATTTATCATGCAGATTCTATAGTTTGCCTTTCAGTTTACGTTTTAAAGCTATTGCCAGGAATTGAGTTCAGAACTGAATTCTACACGTGGAAGACGGTGGTAGAGTGAGAATGTAAGGAGCATATCTGAGTCCACAGTATTTCCATATAAGACCTTATAGCTCTTATAATGATTCTTGAGGACTTCATTTTTAAAGGCAAGAGAAATCATGACCTAGTCTTTTCTGCAAAAATAAAATATAAACCAAGTTTTTAATTTATTAAATATGCAAAAGCTTTCTCTGAAAGCTTTGGTAAAATGATTAGTTCATCATATAACTAGTCCATTGGTTCTAAATATTTGGCCTATTTATATTTAACAATTTTTTAAGCTGTATATTTCCTTTTCTAAAATATATAATATATTAACTATAATTCTGTACTATATGTATATTTGGAGTTAAACTTAACCATATAAGAAGTGGTCAGTGGAATGTTAATTTAGCACATAATATTATTTATTGTTGAAACTATTCAATTCAGTGGGGAATATATATATATACTTTTTTTTTTTGGCCATGCTGCGCATGGAGTCCTAACCACTGGACCACCAGGGAATTGTTTCTGGGGAATATTTTAGATACTAATGTAGATGAAGGCATATATAAGGAAAAACTGATATTACCAAGAATTAAGACAGTAATGAGCTAGTACTCCCAGGATATAACCATTGATGGCATAAATGTTAAGGATTTTAAAAAAATGAAAAAAATAAAGTCAAGAAAAATAAATGGTTTCTTCTACTAGTGTATGGAAAAAATAAATGTTAGTCACCAGTGTATTATGATAGTAAAAAATAGAAGGATAATGCATCAAGGACACAACACGTTATCCACTGATTAAACCCCTTTAGGGACAAATAAACACACAAAAATGACCAGAATAAACTGTGAGAGAGAAAAAAATGTGGATGAAAACATAGTAACTACCTGCAAACATTTGAACATTAAACCGGAAATGGAGCTGCTTATCACTCCATGCCAGCTACAACTGAAAGATTATAGGAATTTACAAAGGATCATTTTAATTTAATCTTATGTAAGTCCTCAGTAGGTCAACTATTCTCTTTGGGATTTGAGGAACTTAATGATATAGATTTGCTTAGGCTGAATACCTTTATAATCCTAGTCAAATTAAGTGGTTTTTAGAAGTCTTTACTGCTGTCATATCTTAAACATCTCTAAAAATGTTATTTCTCTAAACACATTCTTTCTATTAAAAAATATTTTTGAGGATCTTTTGTGTTTCTAATAACTCTTTTGGATATTTCTGGAACTATGGCAATTTTTTTCAAGTCACCAAGGTGATAATCAGTGCAAAAACTTAGAAGTTTAGTAAATATTATCCTTAAAAAAAAAAAGATAATATATTTCTTTGTACCAAGCACTGCTATCACTATCATTATCAAAAGAGAATGCAGTATCTTACTTATAGTTCAATGCATACTGGACTGCCTGAAAAATAGATAAAGGAAAACATATTTATGTGCTAAGGATCATAAAGATAGTATTTGCAAGAAATTTTCACTTGTATTACAAGTGTGAAGAACTGTTAAGTTCATTACTGGAGTACCATACCAACTATAAGGGGTTGTTGTGAATTATTAAATTTTTTACGTTGTTATGTGATTTTATTCTTGCTTAAGACTAGCATGATAAAGCGAAGTTGCAAACATATAATGGAAATCTATTATCACTAAAGGTAAATTATTTTTAAAAGACAGATGATTAATTCACCCAGCAGATATTTATTTGGGGCCAACTAATTGACAGGCCCCATTCAAATCACTATAAAAACTACAACGTCAATCTTCCATGAACTTTCTAACAATGGCGGTTTCAGCGATAACCAAAAGCTTGACTGAAATTCCTGAAAGGTTATGACAAGTTTAAAGTTCAACTTTTGTTGACAAGCTGAGCTATGTATATTCTGAAGTTCAGTCTGATGTAGCACTACCTGCATCGCACTGGCAAGTTTCCCGTAGATTACATGTCTCCCTTTTCCTACTTTCCCCCATTCCCACTGCTAAGGCATTTGTTCAGGCCACTCCCATCTCTGGCCTAGATTAGTGCAATGGTCCCCTCCAGCCTTGCGCATTTTGCACCCTCTACCAGCGTGCGCTTTCTGAGGTGTTATTCCCTTGCTTATTACCTCTTCTCCCCATTGCTTTTGGAATAAAGTTCAGATTCTTTAAAACAACACACAAGACCCCTGCTAACATTTGCCACCTCACATTCCTCACTCCACTGAGCTGCTTTCTGTTCTGCAAACACACCATGCTCTTTCTCAGCCCTGGACATCCTCCGATACACTTTCTTGTGACAAAAAAGTCCCCCTTTCCTCATTCCCCCTCTTTGTTCCCAATCCTACTCTCCAAATATGAATTTAGTTACCACTTCTGGAACTTTCCTTGATGCTCCCTGACCACTCTCCCAAGGTTAGGTGACCCTCCAGTCTTCTTCTCTAGCATTTCTTACTAACACGGCTGCTTCCCTTTGCTCTCCCCCAGCAGACATTCAGTTCCTTGATACCCTGTGCTGTCACATCCCCTACACCAAACATGGTGCCAGGACCACAGTAGACACCCAATAAAGATGTTTAATGTGAGAAATAAACGACTGAATCAAATCATCAGGGTGGACTCTGCTTTCTTATCTGCTAAATAATGTGATCGAACTGAGAATAGATTTATTCTTTGGGAGGTAAGTCTGTCTAGGTACAGAGGAATCCAGGTAGGATGGCACACTAATGGGGTACATTGAGGAAAGTTTAATAAGCGGATGATTTACAAAGGTGTGGACAGCTTTTAAGAAAATCATCCAGGAAGACAGTAGAACCCCAGGGCTAGTGAAGAGGATTGGAGAGGTATGGAAGTATCACCTTTAGGCCTAGAAAGGAGAAGGGATGGAATGGTCCTAGGGTCCAGAGGGTAGAGGGTTTGGTTGTGACCTTTGGAAGAATATTTTAGTGCCCCCTTGACAACCTGGGAGGGGGCGAGCTGAGGGTATAAGGCTCTTCTCCTCTCTTGCCTCTTCCTCTCTGACCTGCGCCTGCATCTCACTGGCAGAACCCAGCCGGAAGCCAGAGGACAAGGAGATCTGAAGATGTGGTCCATACATGCCTGCCCTCTGACACTGGGCAGGATGGGGAGGTGACATTTGGATGTGGAGGGGCAAACAGAAAATACACACCACAGTGATCTAATATTCCAAGAGTTGGCAAATAATAACAACGTTTAAACCATGACTCGAGACAGTGAACTATTAGGTGGGCAAAATTCTGCCAGATGGGTATAATTAGTAAATTACTGTGATTAGTAAATTTCAAATTAGTGATTAAACAAATAACACAAATTATTTAATAATCTGACCTTATAATGTAAAGGTTAAAGTGGCTTTGCTCCATATACTGCTTTTCCATGATGCATGTTTCTAACCTTTTCATTCCTGATCCAAACACCACATGGTAAGATAATTCCATCACTCTCTTGACGTCTTCCTTGAAACCATTGCTATGCCCTTGCATTATGGAAAAACGGGGGTCTCTCGGTATCGCAGACTTTATTTAAATTGGTACAAGAAACTAGAGATGTTGAAAAGGGCAGTTCAAAGGGGCAGACTATGGGATTCTGCAAGTTTATATTGCATGAAAGTTGTGAGGTTCAAAGTTGAGTGGGGCATAGTGAGGTTCAATCTGCATAAATAAAATTTTTATTATCTTTTCTTTTAATTTTCAGATTTCTTACCCTCTGTTACGGGCTGAATTATATCCTCCCCAAAACCTACAGGTTGAAGTCCTACCCTCAGGACTTCAGAATGTGACTATATTTGCAGGTAGGGTCTTTAAAGAGGTAATTAAGTTAAAATGAGGTCATTAGGGTGAGCCTTAATCCAATACGACTGGTGGTTCTTTTAAGAGACTATTAGGACACAGGTACGGAGGGAAGACGATGGGAAGACATATGCAGAAGACGGCCACCTACAAGCCAAGGAGAGAGGCCTTAGGAGCAACCAACCTTGCCAAACCTTGATCTTGGACTCCTAGCCTCCAGAACTGTGAGACACTACATATCAGTTGTTTAAGCCAGCCAGCCTCTGGTACTTTGTTAAGGCAGCTCTAACAGCGCCCCCTCACCCCCCAGGCCACCATCACATCTCTTGCAATTTTAAGCTGACAAATTTCCTGCATAACTCTAAGATTCATTTTCTCCCATGAATTATGCCACCTCAGGGTTTTGGACAGCCCACAATTTTATAACATGATTAAAGCAACAGCAAAATGGTGAAAAAAGATCTCAAATACCAGGAACACAGCCAACGTTCTTCAGGCCATGAGCTAGGGCCTGCTGTTTCCTGTCATCAGAGGGTCTGTGGGATCCAGTTCGTGGGTGTGCAGCTCCAGCTGGGTACTTTTCTTTAACAAATAGTAAAACCAAGCAAGTCTCAGAGTTGCTATTTTTCAAGATGTAAAAGCCCAAAGAGGTCCACAATTTCAGTGGGAATGCCAATGATAACGGTTGAAAGAGACTTGGAGAAATCTTCCCTTTTCAGATCACTTTAGCCAAATCAAAGATCCATTCATAATCATATGCAAAACCTCACCAGAATTAATTGTAGGATTGATCCTAAATTTAACCATACACCTATATGGTGGTTTATGATTTTTGTTAAAGATGCAAGCTAGACACAAAAATAATTGACTTGCTATATTGTGTGTGTGTGTATGTGTGTGTGTCTCTGACATAAGGGGTTCTCATGTTATGATTAATAAACTATTTCCACACACCTAAAGGTAGGCCCACATAGAGAACATTCTTCAAGGAGAAATTATTCTATTATTCTATTTTAAAAGATGTTTCAGTCCTTGAAACAATAATACAACCTCTGTGTTAATTCGAACTATTGTTTACTTACATCCACTATTAAGAAATACAAATCTGACTATTCTTAAAACCATTCGGCAGCTTCCCACCACACATAAAAGAAAGTGTGAAGGCCTTATCATGTCCACGAGCTCTCCATGAACTGAGCCCTTTGATTTTTAGCCTTAGCTTATGAGGATTCATCCTGCCATCCACAGCCCATTTGGCTTTCTTTCTGTTCCCTAAATACACCAAACTCTTTCCCATCTCAGAGGTTTTGCACATTCTGATCCTTCTGTCCAGAAAACTGTTCCCAAGGGTTTTGACTTAATTTGCTCCTTCTCATCTTTGAGGACTCAGCTGACACATCACCTTCATTCTTGAACTTCTACCTCAGTGCCCTTTTCCCCCTATTAACTATCATATAACCCTTGTTATTTCCTTCATAGAAACTTTCAGTCTTACACATCATGTTTATTTATTTTGTGTATTTACTTAGTATCCTCTTCTCACTAGAGTGTAACTGGCATAAAGGCAGAGATCTTATTTTTCTTGTTTACATGCCTATCCAAAGAGGCAGCTGGGGACACGGGAGTTGCTCAATAAATATCTGATAAATAAACAGACAAAAGATATGGTTTCCAAATACACATGTGTGTAATATTATATGATCCTTGATGCTGTCAATCTCAGCCCATTTTCTTTAAAATATTTTTCAGTGTTTAAAATTTTGAAGACAGCTTAAATAATGCTAGATTACTTGGTCTTTTCTATAAATCTTATTTTAAGTTTAACTTGATTCTGTCAATAAATAAATCATGCTTGCCTATAGTATGCCAGGCACTATACTTGGCACTTAATATGACCATGTAGTTTTCCTTCCAATTCTCTTTCCATTTTTCAGAATTCTCGGAGATTATGAAGCTATCAGAGATTATGAATTATCAGAACAACTTATAAGAATCTTCCCAAAATTTGCTGACCCTCAACACTTTTGCCTATAAATTGGAGACAGTCAATACCAAGCCTCCACACCTCTAATTCTGTTGGTATTGTAGTTCTGTTTTCATTAACTTATGCTCCTAGCACCTCTTTATATTTATACAGTGGATAAAAGTCATCAATGATGATGCCACATCCTATTTAGTCCTCTATTTTATTTTCCTGCAGACAAGAAATATACAGCAGGAAAGAGATGGTTTGAGGAAAAGCATTTTTTCTCATGCAGGTACAATTTAAATTTTAAAACGAATGTTTAAAAGAGGCCAGTTTAATCTGCTGAAGAGACAGGCTACCTAAGGTAGGTAATGGTACCTATAAATATTTACTAGTTCTTTCCATCAACAGACATGTTTTCTAAATATTCAAGAAAAGTAGGAAGGAATAACAAACACTAGGCTTCTCCTTTCCTCCCTAATGATGCTTTTTTTCATTGCGTATAAGATCATTTCTTGGCTGCTCTCTGCTCATCCCACAGGCTCTAGCTATTCTGTGTTCACCATCTATGATAAGTCATTTCGATTAAAAGTAATACCATTTTCTTGCATTTAATCCAAAGGGTGATTTAAAAATTTATTCATAGCAAGGGAGTGCCTGTCAAACATTATTTTTACACATCAATTCCTGGTCTTTACCACATTTACAATAAAGTCGTCAAACTGAGCCATATTTGTTTCTATATCTTCCTGTAAAGTCTTTGCCCTCCTTCCTGCTTTTTTGTCACCTTGAAACACATTTCACTTTTCTCTCCCGTGAAAGACTCCGGTCAGCTTGAAAAACAGATATGGGCAAATGCCTACGCTGGGGAAGAAGATGCTGGCACATCTAACACAGAGGTAGAGACAGTGTTCCAAGGATAGTATACTGGTATTTTACTCCTTTGCTGTTAGTGGTGGTTGAAAAAAAAATAATAGGAGAGTTTTATAGTTTCTGTACATGTGTATCATGTATAAGTGATTTAGTACTTCCTGAAGTGCAGTCAAATATGTCTGAAAGATGCAGATTGAACATCTCTGTGCAGATTTGTTAAACAGTCCTTCCGATCAAAATGAAAAATAAACCATAAACATGTATCAGATATGATGTTAAAGCTTCTAAAAGGTGTCACTCGACACTGAAAAATTACATGGAATCAATAAGTATACTACAGACTTACTCTGTGCGTGGAGAATTTTTCAAAATATTATTGGTGTTTTGAAATTAAGAATTAAAGTGCTCAGCAAAGTGGCTAGAACATAGAATGTGAGCCAAGAGGAGAGAGAAAAGATGATGCAGGTAAGAGATTCTGAGGTAAGAGTGATATCATATCGCTCGGGTATTTTTAATATTCTAACAATTAACTCATCAGTGCTTAAATCTATAATTCCCCATGAACTTAAATTTGACAACTTTTTGAGGGAGTTGCAAAAAGTCACATTCTTTCTTGGAAAGTTTATTCTTGGATGTTCCCATGTGTTAAGAAATATGTTGAGGGCTTCCCTGGTGGCGCAGTGGTTGAGAGTCTGCCTGCCAGTGCAGGGGACACGGGTTCGAGCCCTGGTCTGGGAGGATCCCACATGCCACGGAGCAGCTGGGCCCGTGAGCCACAGCTGCTGAGCCTGCGCGTCTGGAGCCTGTGCCCCGCGACAGGAGGGGCCGCGATAGTGAAAGGCCCGCGCACCGCGATGAAGAAGCGGTCCCCGCACCGCGATGAAGAGTGGCCCCCACTTGCCTCAACTAGAGAAAGCCCTCGCATGAACCGAAGACCCAACACAGCCAAAAATAAAAAAAATAAAAATAAATAAATAAAGTAGCTATAAAAAAAAAAAAAAAAAAAAAAAAAAAAAAAAAAAAAAAAAAAAAAAAAAAAAAAAAAAAAAGAAAAAGTAAAAAAAAAAAAAAAAAAAAAAAAAGAATATCAACAAGAACTGTATAGCAAACATTATATTTAAAAAAAAAAAAAAAAAAAAAAAAAAAAAAAAAAAAAAAAAAAAAAAAAAAAAAAAAAAGAAATATGTTGAAAGACGGATTTAAGCAAGAGACCATATCCAGAACTTGTTTACTTTTACCTTAGTACTAAGGTTCAAGTTACTTTCAAAATTATAAGCCAGAAATAGTGTCCTTTCTTCCACTAGAATAAGGCAGTCTTTCAAGTTTTAAATCCCCCTGTCATTAGCTCTCACAAAGACAAAAGCAAGAAAATAAATATCTAGTCAATATTAACTTCTTTCTTCTCCTCTTTTCTAAGTACTATGAGAAAAAAATTTAATTGCTTTTTTAACACAAGCGAAAAAAAGACTTTTAAATATGCCAAATATCCGAATAGTGTTAACAATAATTATGTGCTGCCATAAGGTGAGATGTAAATAACTAACTAAATCACATGAGTTTAGTGATACTAAGCTGAACTGGTTCTGTTTTCAGCTATTTTGAGTATCAACCTCAGAAAATAATATTTGCAATACATATGCTACATTTTATGAGGCTACCAGATTCAAGATTTCTTGAATTTTACACTAATTTTTCATTATATACATTAGTTTTCAAAAATCACTATTTATCTTCATTTTTACAAAAATCCTCTTGTTAACAGTATTCATTTGGAATGAACAGTCGACAAGAAGTCCTCAAAAAAAGCTAGGACAGTCACCACAGTCTGTGTCCCTCAGGGCTGAAATGATATTAGATTTGGTGAGGCGAACCGTATATCACAAAATACTCCCAGCACTGGACAAGGAAATATTTCATTGCATGGGAGGGGTGGATTTAGAATTACTCTCTGCCCTCAAATGCCATATTTTATCTTAGGATACATCATTGACATACTCTCTTGATTTCATCAGATCTCTTAAGAGTTTGCTTTCTTTCTTCAAATACAAACTCACACACACATACGCACACACATCATTGAATAGATATCATTCAAAGCTATTTCAATTTTGCCTTTTTTTTAAACTCTCAGCGAATCTTTCTTTGTTTTTTCCTATAGGCTTAGCATTTCTAAATTTAATGATATGTGATTTGAATTCATTAGTTATCACCTTATTAAAAGGGATCATATCTCATTAATTTTCGTATCCAAGGCACCAACACAGAGTACCCACATTGACTAGACAGCCATGCTTGGTGAATTAATTAGCAAAATATTTGTCAAAGAAGGCTCCATCACTAACCCACTTCTAGACGCTGTTGAAACTTACAGTACAGAAGACCCCTCATCAATTCAGGGCGCTGCAAATGATTTTTTATTTTGACTTAGGGTCTTGAAGTCATCTTCAGGATCACTTCATATCTTAACGGACCATATCAAAAACTGAACCCATTTCAGGAAATAAAAATGTATGTGTCCAAATATTGGTTTAGAGGAAAGTACGGCATTTTTCCAGTAAGTTGTTCACATAGAATTTTTCCTATTCCAACCACTTATCAAAAATCATCAAAGCTGTAAAATAGAAGTTCTTTATACAGAGGCACATTTATAGTTCCACATGTTGTATGTTTCCAATTTAGGTTTTTCTCCATATAAACACTGTCTTATAAAATTTTTATAAAATTTCATTGCTTAAGACTTAAAAGTGACTGTTTGGAAAGGTTTTGTTTTTGTTATTTTTTAAAGGAAATTCATACTCTCTTAGTTTAAAAAATTATAGACATAACTTCCCTAGTGACTTTGACTTTCCTAAAATAACTGCGAGCTGTGCTTATTCAACCAATCAATATATATTTATTGACTTGTTCTATTTACCAAGACTATTAGGTTCTGACTATTCTAATTTATTTGACCTTGAATCATTGCTTTACTTGGGCAGCAGATAAATAATAATAATGGTAACACATCTTGTTTCATTTTTGTTTATAATTATCTTTTAGTTTTTCTGTTTGACCAATACTGTCTTGTTCTCTATTTTAAAGTTTTTAATTCTTTAGGGATCGTAGTTCTTCCTCATTTACCATTAATCCTGTGTTTAGTCCCATCATGCATTTTTTCCTTTTTCTTTTTCAATATTCTTCTGGACACTTAATTTGTGCTTTAGTTACATAAATCTGGTCCTTGATAATTTTTCTTAATTTTTGAAGAAAATAATTTCTTCCCTAAAAAAGTGTTAAAGACAGAGCTCACAGAGCCAAATCTTTTTTATTTCCCCGTCTCTCAATAATTTTGGGCAACCTCAAATCGCAAACTTTGCTTTACAGTGCTGGGTATAGCGGGAAGTAAATAAATCATTATGCTTCCAGACTCCTCCTAGTCTGTAAAGTTTTAATGCTTTGTCTTTGTCCTATTTATCCCTAATATTAAAATGATAAGATGTTTTCTTCTGAAATTTCAGAGAGAAAGTGCTGCTTTGTACAATACCACATCCTGCATCTTGTAGATCAACGTTGGATAACCAGTACCACATTCCTCTAGGGTGTTCTCATTTTTGTTTTGAATTTCTTCTACTGAAGAAAAGCCAACCCCAGGCTTTTATTTTCTGATTAGAGTTCACTTTGGATGTCACTATGCAGATCCATTGATATGTGAAGCTGAATAATCATTGGAATAGCTTGATCAAAATAAGTGATCTTGATGAGACATCAGGGAAGTTTTGAAATTGGAAGGATCATCAGGGACCATCCATTCCCATGACCTCATGCACTACAGGTGATAAAACTGAGCCCAGAGAGGAAAGACTTGCCCAACTTCGTGGAAGCAAATCCAGTTCTCCCGTACTCTTTCCATTTCATCTCACTAGACTAAGCTTTTTAAAAACGGTTTTCAACCTCTTTTTCCTTAAGAATTATTTTTATTCCCCTCCCCCAACCCAAACAGTCTGGATAAAGTGGTTTCTATCATCTATTACAAGAGTCCTGCCATTCTCCCCTCTGGTTCAGTGGGGTAGCTTGTGTCCTCTTGATCGTGAATCAGCATAAATGATGTTCTTTGATTATTTTTCTTGTTTTACTCCTGCTCTGCAGAATAAGAGCAAGAAAAGTTAAAGAGAAATTACAATAGCTTCTGGCCTATCCTCTGTTGACTCATGTAAAAATACTTCTTTCCAGGTAAATATATCTCTGCTTTCTCTCAAGAAAACAGCTGGAGCTATAAATAAGATGATTTAGAGGTATTTGTAACCCCCATATGGCCTTGTACATTGTGCTTAATACATTTCAGCTGAATTATTATTTTGGCTATTTATTAAGCCAAGTCATCATTCGAAACTGCATGGCTAAAGAAAAGCACAAACTCAAAAATAGCAAGAACTATCCCATAATAGTGTTGTACTTGTACCTTAAAGTAGCTTTTTTTTGTGCATAGAGACACCGGAAAAATATCCTTCCCTACTGTTTTCCTACTCCTCTACCCCATCCTCCTTACACACAGCTTTCATAAACTATGAGCCCCTCACTTGGCTCATTCTTTATATTAATAGTTACACTATTTTCAAAGCCAGGTTTGCATTTCTTATACTTAATCCAGTGATATCTGCACTGTGTGTGTTTCACAAATAAACTTATGAATGATGAAGTCCTCTTTCTACAAAGGCACTCTTGTCAACGAACGTACCTTGGGATTTGATGCAGAAACTTCTTCTATGACTATAATTGTTACCAACCTACACATTAAAGGATCAGTGATCCGTAAGCTTCATACTTGCCCAGAAACAATCGATAGTTAAGCACTTTAAGAAATTCAAAGAACTAAACAAAATTAATGGACTGGAGAGTTTAGAAACATGCTGTGAACCAATGTTTTAGAAATAATGCACTACGTAAAAATTAAACTAGTTTAACTACAAAATTTAAGAAGGTGCTATTTTCACTTATCCATGTAACTCTCATGCCATGCCATAACCATGTAATCAAATGCCATGAGAAGATACATCTTATACCGATGCTTTGCATGCTTTTTAAGGTGATTCTTTGATCCTTTATTCATCAGTGTTGAAAATTCACAAAATTCAATTTCCTTAGTCATTAAAATATTTTTAATGGGTTTGGACAGAGATTTAGGAATGGAAGGCAGTTCACAGTTCGAAGTGTTTGATTTGCTATAATAGACAAATGAAATAGATTCTAAAGACTGGAAAATTCCACAATGGACGGCAATGTCTAGAAGCACATCAATCAGGCAAATTCCATGAGAACTGACCTGACCGTGCCCAGTTTCCCCCATGAGCTACAAAAACTTTAAGAATTTAGAAACAACAGAGTTATAATGATATTCTTGCTTGACTCCTTTATTTTACCAATGAGAAGGTAGAGGCCACAAAAGTTGTATGACTTGAAGTAGCCAAGAAGTAGAGTCCAGGTCTCCTGACCCCGGCTGGGATTTAGTCCCTGCTCAAGTGTAATAGATGGTTACAACCCCAAGAGCTCATAGAACATGGAATGACACCCATGGGACAAAACCAAAAATGACTAAGTTAAATTGGTTAATTCATTCAATAAGCACTTATCAATTTCCAGTTAAATATAGCTCAGGGACACTACCTTGTTTCTTTAAAACTCCAACAGCAGAAAAAGAGGTTCATTCTAGTGGTGAATAAGGCCTTCAATGCAGTATCCGAGTTAAGCGTTAATAACAAACCAGCAGACATACAAATTAAGATAAAACTTGTAACAAAAATCAGGCTGTGTTTAAAAGAAACCAGAATCAGGCAAACAAGTCCTATAATAGTATTTCTTCACGGAACCAAAGTTTACTACCAGCAGATGTGTTCTTCCTAACCCACTTGTAAGAATAAGACCTACTGAAAACGTAGAAGGTTGATAACATCTCTGTTTGAAAAAATATGTACTCTAATATAGCAATGAGGTAGGTTTAGACACTTACTTTTTTTTAAAATTAATTAATTAATTAATTTATATTTATTTTTGGCTGTGTGGGATCTTCGTTTCTGCGCGAGGGCTTTCTCTAGTTGAGGCAAGCGGGGGCCACTCTTCATCGCGGTGCGCAGGCCTCTCACTGTCGCGGCCTCTCTTGTTGCGGAGCACAGGCTCCAGACGCGCAGGCTCAGTAGTTGTGGCGCACGGGCCTAGCTGCTCCGCGGCATGTGGGATCTTCCCAGACCAGGGCTCGAACCCAAAGACACTTACTACTTTTTAAAAAATTAGTTTTTCTTTGTTAATGCATAGAAACTACCTGAATGCAAAGTAAGCAATCAAGGGTTATGCTAATTTTGTTTGCCCTAGTTTGGTCAAATTGTTGCTCTCATAATATTTGGAACTAATGTTTAGATTTCAACGAAGTTTCCTTTAACGATAAGAAAAAAAAAATCCGTCCTGACCTTGGTCTGCCAACTTCAGCTTGCTGGATTTTGAAATGCGTGGCCTGAGAGAGCTACAAGGTCTTGGATTATTGTACAGGGCTTTTTTAGGAAGTCTTTGCCTTACACAAACCTGCTACCAAACTCGCCTGTGGCGCATATATCCTTACTGGAATTTACTGACCTATTATTTCATATATAGATAGAGATATAGGTATAGATATAGATCTATCTATATAATAATATATATAAATAATAGATAAATCTGTAAAGCAAAAGAAATTCTAAGACTTTGGAGACAATGCTTGCTTGTCACGACCTACTAACCTATAGATTTGTCCTTCAGGTGTTTCTAGAACACTTGGGAAAGAATCTGAGACAGGGCAGAGGTGAAGAAGAGAAGGTGACTTAGGAGACAAACGCCGGAGATCACCACTCCTTGGACCAGGAGTGGGTGGCACCAGAGCCCTAGGGCTGGGAGGGAGGGCGAGTGGCCAGCAGAGGCAAGGCCAGAGAGTGACAGGCAGAGAGCGACAAAGGCGGAGACGGGGAGGCCGGCGGGCGGGCGCGCGGCTCGGGGGAGTGAGGGGTTGGTGGGGGAACCGGGGGGCGGAGCCGCGGGGCGGGGCGGCGGCGGGAGCGGGAGCGGCCGGGAGCCCAGGCGGCGACGCAGCCCCAGTCGGGCGGACGGGCGAGGGCGAGCGCCGGGCTCAGCGCCGCTCCAGCTCCGGCACCGCGCTCCTGCCCACCGCGCGGCCCGCGGCGGGCGGAGTCCGCGAGAGTTTGCCCCGGAGCTCGGGGAAGTTTCCCGCCGAAGCTCCGCTCCCGTGAAAGCAGTCCCTGCCGGCACCCTCCGCTCCCCTAGCCGCTCGCCAGGTAACCGCCGGGGGTCGGGGCGTGGGGGAGGGGTCCGGGATTGGAGGGGCCGAGATTGCGGGGGCGCCGCTTGCACCCTCGGTAGGAGAGGGGTCTGCGTGGGCGGGGAAGCGCACCCTCACCTTTCCAGGTACTCCACCTCTGATGACTGCAGAAGGCATCTTTCTTCTCTTTCTACCCTAATCCCCTCCCCCCCCATTTGAACCCACTCCCGTTCACTTTATTGATTGTGCTGAGGGGAAAGGGGGTCCGGGAGATGGAGGGGGTGCGAAGACTTGGAGAGGGGCGGCAGAGGAGGACGGGTGCCTGAACTCGGGAGCTACCTGTGCTGGATTCCTGAGCCCCGGCGGGGCGGGGCACCCTGCACCCCAGGGTTCTGGTGCCAGCCCCCACTCGGGGCAAGCCAGCTGAGGTTGGAAAGAAGACACCAGGAGGAACGGTCTTGAGTTTCTCATGGCGGTTTATCCGGTCCTCCAGCGTGTTTGGGAGAAAGATGAGCATCTCTGCTGTGATGCCCCTTTTTGCATCGGTCCCAAACTCCGAGACCTCGCAGAGGCTCTTGCTGAGGCTGCGGGCCATGTGGGAGGGAAGTGCGGAGACTCGGAGCCCAGGTTCCATCCGGGCCGGCCACAGGGGTTGGGGGTGCCTTGGGGGGGGGGGCCCGAGGTGGGTGGGAGAGAGTAGGAACTGCGTGGTCGCTTTGTTGCCGCAGCTGTTACTTTCACACGGTTACCTGCTCCCGCTTCTGCCCCGTTCCAACATCCTGCCTATCAGCGTGTTTCTGTTAGGAGGCTAAAAGGTGTTATGTTTGATGTCTGTCAGGAGTTATTTCCAACTAAGTTCACAGGAGCGATGCTGGAGCGGCCGCTGTCCTCCCTCCTCTTCCTGCAGGTCCACCCACAACTCCCTCCCATCAGCAAACCGGTCCTGAACAGTTCCCAGGGTTTTCAAAGGGATAGGAAGTAAATCATACAGAGTGTGTGCTTGTGTGACTTTTCCCCCATTATGTTATCACGAGCAAATCAAAACACTGTGGATGTTCAATAGGACTCTCCTTTAGCAGTTTTTATAGTAATTAAGAGTATTATTTACCAGTATTTATTTTTCTTTAGTTTAACCCCAAACATTGCATTAATCTCTCTGTATACAGTTTTATCTGTGTTTGTCACTATTCCATTGGGTTTAAAGGACGTGGACTTATTTTAGACTGACATATATATACACACCAAAATACAGTGTGACTGTAGTTAATATTTATCTGTCTTCCTAGTTCGGTGGCCTGGCACCTGCCAATTTCAGTACATAATTATAGTACAATATGCCTGTCTACCAAATTGAGAATAAGGAGATTGTTATTGCCTTTCATGCGAGAGTACCCTGGACTACCAGATTTTATGATTGCTCAGAGGGTTTTTAAGGGCTTCAATCAGCATGAATCAGATACACAGAACAAAATTACTGTTCTTCCCCATGTATCCAAAAAAGGATACAATACTCGGGCACTGGTAGTTGACTCATTATTGAGGAAAAATTTAAGTCCTCTCATCACACAGAAAACATTTTGATTGAATATAGTCAATAAGAAATAGCACACATTGAATGACTTGAGAAAACAAGAAGAATTTTCCTCTGGCCTCATTTGGGTTTTATCTCTTTTATTACAGTAGCATCCTCCAGAAAATGAGCCTTGCAGATAGTTGTTGGTATGTAGTGACTACAACACCATATTTTTTAATACAGAGGCTTGGTGACAGTCCAAAAACATAAATGTTTTAAACCATTACCAACCATCTGTTCTCTCCCACTCCAAGCGTAATGTTTTATTTTCACAGGTATCAAGACATACATCCTCACTTTATACATTTCCATGAACATCCCCAAAGCTGTAATGGTATCTGATCTTGACCCAAGTTCAACAACTGTTGTGTTTGGCTTATTACACTATAAGCTCCTCTCCTTTTATTTTCAATGAAAGAAGAAATCAAAAAAGTTTTAAAGCCTTTGGCCAAGGCTGGTGTATACTCCAATGAAATCTGATTGCTCTTTTTTTTCCCCACCTTTTTATTACCAGAGAGAAGCTGAGAATTAGTGCAGCTTCCCACTCCTCTTGATGGCATTCTTTCCCTTTCTTCCTGGTCACAAGGGTAGCATTTGGTGCTCTGAAGCAGTGCATGAAACAGCCCCATGACTCCAGAAAATTAGTGTGGTTTCCAGAAGAATGTAACATCTTCCCAGGAAGAACTGACAAAATGGGAGACTAACTTAATATTCCAAACCCCAAATTAAGTAGACCTAAGACATACACATTCTTTCCCGCACAAATATTGGGTATGCATAGTATAGGGTATTATATAGGATACGAATAAAATGTGCATCTACATAGTATCTTTCTTTGTGTTTGGGAATCTAGATGAATTTGTATATAATTGGCAGATAGATACACACCCTTCATTTTGTTCATGTTGTCATTAAAGCAAGATTTGAGGCTTTGAGTCCTTCCCCCCATCCAGAATGCTTTCCCATTTGGGAATGTCTGCTTTATCTGGAACTGCAATGTTAGGATATTTTTATCACTTAAAATTAAGTCGCGTAATAAAAATATTGTTCCTTCAGTGTGGCCAGAACGTTGGGAAATTCTTTTTACTCAAATCTGGGTGTCCCAAAGCACTTCCGTATTTTTAAGGAAAAAGATATTGGCAATCTTGCTCACACTTTGCAAATAATGGATATACACTTGAAGACTATCAAGAACCAAAGAAAGGTGGGGCTTCTGTCTTCTTACGTGTTACGCTGCTCTATACTGCCCTTGCCTTGAAGGCACAAGATTCTCCTTACTTGCTGCCAGGATAACATTGCAAAGAATGAACCCAAGCGATAGATAATTTTGAAAGTAAAGTTGCATTTTAAAATATGGTCTAATTTAAACCTTTGGAAAAACATAAGGATGCGATTTTTCTGTGTACTGAAAATGAATTATCGAGGGGAGACAGTTTCATCATGTATAGGAAGCACTCTGAATTATTCATGTTAATGAGAGGAATAGAGGCAAAGATAATCCAAAATCATGGTTATTTACAAAGTCATTTGTGTTTGTCTTTGGAATGTATTACACGTTTGATTTGAAAACGATTTTCATTGTTGTTGTGGGCAAGTTGCCTTTCTAATTATTTTGTTTTGTTTAGGTTAATTTTTAAATGAGCTTGCATATCTCAAACACCAAAACGGATTTATGGGGAGGTGGGGCATGTGGGCAACCTGCCCAGAAACGAGCTGGGTGACAGAAATGAGCAAACCTGGTATGAAAACTTTGAAGTAAATTATATATAACTCCCAGAGAAGTAATCAAGACTGGATTCTGTACCTACTTAATGAATTAGTGTTAAGGATTAGATGTGTTCCTGGAAAAATAAAAGTCCTTCGATCAAAATTTGAGAAATTCAGTCCCACTTTGTATTTAACAGAGGTGATTAATATGTTTTTTAAAAGATGATAGTGCGGGGTGCTTCTGAAAACCAAATAGGAATATTCTAATTTTTAAGTCTTCTTTTGTTTGTTTTTGTCTTATTAAATGGAAGTTTTCAAGCATGAGGTTTTCCTAAAGCATACACATGTGTATGTGTTAAGGTGATACTCCTAAGCCTTATTTATATATGTATGTTCCAAAAGCAAAAACAGCAAGTTGCCATCATAATAAGGGGTTTGGTCCATTTGCTCTCTGCACCTAGGCTCCAAATCAAAAGTTTTATGAAAAAGAAGCTCTCAAGTATCTATTGTTACCAAGGACCTGGTTAGATAAAGTAGTTGAAGTTCAGCAAGACTGCCAATTTAACAGATTTCTATTGTGTTTTTCAAAAGCTCCAGGGCAAAATTGGTTGTAGATGAAATAGTTACCTGGGCAAGAAGTTGATTCACAGCATAGCACTTGCTCTTAAACACCTTGTCTGTGGTCAGTGTTCAGTTGTGTATAGATTTTGTTGAATTGTTATTTCTGTGGACTATTAGAATTTAGGAAACCTCTGTGGAGAAGGTTAGAGCTACCAAAAATATATGATTGGAAAGGCAGAGAGATAAAATCATTTTTATTTCAAGAATTCAAAGCAAAAAAGAAAACTGTGACTTTTACAACAGGGAGCAGAATGGTACTAGAAAAGTAGATGTCTCCTTCAGATTGGTGACTGTTCTCATGTGCTGTAAATGTGCTCACTCCATAAAGTGTAGGGGGACTTCTTTTTTGAGGGAACATTTTTGTTGTTTTATAAGACATGGCATTTTTAAAAGACTTGACTAGACTGAGTACTTAAAAAATATATTGTGGTTGGAAATGTAATTGCTACCCACAGGATATATTTTATATACATTTATTAAAGGAATCAGTTTCTTCTGATCAATGCCTAAGTCTTAGAATCAAAATTATGCATTTTGTGATAGAGCTGGAAAGGACCTTAAAAGTAATTTACTCCAATGCCCTTATTTTACAGTTAAGGAAATGGGGGCCCACAGTGATCCCAGTGAGCTGCTAAAGGTCACACCGGTGGTTAGTGGCAGAGTAGATACTGGAAACCGGATCTGTGCGACTCCTCATGCAGCTCCCTTGACTTAAGTTGGGTAGCTGGATGGGGGAGTTAACTCTTTCTAGCCATGATGGTATCAGCTGTACACGATAGTCATGAAATGAAGTGGTACAGAGGTACACACAGGAGGCTTGTGATTTTTCTGTCCTCTGTCATTCACTGTCATTCGCTGTGGACCAAACTGTGGTTCTCAACCCTCTTAGACTTTGTCCTCTTCTTAATAACAAATATTTTGTGTCACCCCCTTAGTATCTTGAAATGTAATTCATCAATAATATAATTACTGAATATATCTGTCATGAAAAGGAAGAATAGAATAAAAGTAATTTGTAGTACAATGTGCATTTCACTATGCTAATGTTTGGGGGTAACTTCACTGGAACACATAGTAAAGAAGTCAGAAGCTTGCTTGTGTGTACATACTGTATAACAAATAAACTTGGATTTAAGACAGAAACGTCAGAAGACATTCCATATAGGAAGTACAGGAAAATGAAAGGAGAATAGACTAAAAGTAGTATTAGGATAATTACAGACCAGACATTTGTATTTGGAAAGAAGGAAATGATGGTAATCGTTGTAGGGAAAATATGCTAAAGTCAAGTTACAGAAAGGCGGAGTGGAGAAAACGTGGATATATGATATTTTGCAAATGAGAGAGTAAATACTATGAATATAGTCTCACCAAAATCCCCAGACTGCTTTATGCAGCATTTTCCTGTTGTTACTGATGTGAACTCTACTTCAAGGGACTCTGCAGGCTACACACCATATCATCAATAATAACAAATAAAATATTTCCATGATGGAACTTATTGACAGTGCTGGTGCTGCCTTTTCCAGTTTATTTTCTGTTAACGTTGTAGTCTATTAATTCTAGATTTAAGAGAAAGACTATACCAAATCGTTGAATTATTCCCCACAGCAACCTTGTTGTAAACCACTGGACTTTTGGTGGAAATGCTTAGAAAATGCTTAGTTATGATTATATATACCAGATTCTACAGGTTGATATTCATTATAGGTTTAGTTCAGGGGACACTGCATGTTGTTTGGGATATTTGGGAAAATTCTTCACCAAAAAAGGCACTAAAAACCAATAGAACTCCCCTCCCTTAATGATTGTGACAAACCTGAGCCACCCCAGTCCTTCGCAAAATATTCTCTAGGGGCTGTCTGGCCCTAATGAGAGTCAGGGCTAGATAAACAAGATTTTTTTAAAAAATTCTTATTTATTTATTTTTTATTAAAATATAGTTGGTTTACTATGTTGTGTTAGTAATAACCTATAAGGGAAGAGAATCTGAAAAAGAATAGATATAGACTGAAAAGATTTTTATGATGACGTGGGTTATTTTTCGTGCCCGTATGCAATCCTTACTTCTTTTAAGCGGGACCATCCCACTTGTCCGCTGGTCTCTGCCTTCAGTGGACCAGGATTACAAATTTCACTGCCCATCAAACTCAAGCTCATGTTCTGATCTTTTTCTCTTTCTCACCTTCATAAAAATTTACTACTTTTTCCTTATTTCTCTTAGGAATCTATCTTTAATGGATGACTATGAGTGTTGACAAACTAATGTGCAAGCTGGATAATATTTTACTTCTCGCAGGCCTTAACCTTGTGCATATCTCCAGAAAGCAATGAAGGCTTTTATATAGAGAGACAATGTGTACATGCACACATATGTATGTATATGCATGTATATGTATAGATGTACATGTGTTCTGTGTCTACGTACATGTATACATACATAATTTCAGGCATTGAAAAAACAGGAAAAGGAGGCATCAATTGAGATTATATCGTCAATGCCCTTGAAATAGGCTTATGCAAAGAACTGCACGGGTCCAATACTGGAAGTTGCACCATGAAACATAGTGCTGTGAAGTATGTTCATAGCAGAGGCCAAAATCTGTTGCGAATGCAAATAAACTGTTGTATTAGAATGTTTTTGTGTTACTTGAATTAAGTGTGTCCTGTGCTGGCATATGGGAGTTGGAGGGTGAGAGATATAGACAACTCTGTTGTCCGTCTCAGATGTATATAGTCTGTGCGCTATTGCCACACTAAAAACACACCAACCTCTCTTCTCTTTGCATAATATAGTATTTGCAGAGGGATTAGAGGGTTTTGAAGATTGCCCATATACACAACCTATATATGGGCAAGAGAGTATATAGAGTATAGGATCCCAGAAGCAAGGAGGAAATTGAGAGCGAAACTCAAATTTTCTTACTTATAATGGTTTGTTTACTAGACCATAACGTAAGACCTGCTCTTGGGAACTGAGTTATTATAAAATGTCATTTCAGTATTAGCTACAGCAAGCATCTTGAATTTACCAAATTGTAAGGAAGATTTTTTTTCTTAGATTACTTTCCACAGTGGGTCCACCTAAGATGTCATTTATAACATCATATGACTTACTCTTTTTTCTTATTCTTTTTAAAGAAAGAAGCTTTTTAATGTAAAATTTTTTAAAAATTTTATTTATTTATTTATTTTATTTTTGGCTGCGTTGGGTCTTCGTTGCTACGCGCGGGCTTTCTTCAGTTGCAGCGAGCGGGGGCTGCCCTTCCTTGCAGTGCGTGGGCTTCTCATTGCAGCGGCTTCTCTTGTTGTGGAGCACGGACTCTAGGCTCATGGGCTTCAGTAGTTGTGGTTTGCAATTAAGATTGAAGTCACAGTATGTGTGTGTGTGTGTGTGTGTGTGTGTGTGTGTGTGTGTGTGTGCGCGCGCGCACGCGCATATGGGAATAACCAATTGCTTTGACATAATCGTAAGATTCTCTACATAGAAAAACATGTTTTACCCAATCAAGAGAGGCAGGTTTTCATACAAAAAGGATGCAGCAATTGTACAGAACACAATTTGATCTATGATTGTTTCGCTGTGTATTGTTCATTCTTACTGGAAGCTTCTTGGTCAATTGAATGGCCCAGCATTCAACCTCAGACTGACCCCAAACTTGATTTGGTCCACTTTTGTTACAATTTCTAATAAGAGTCTAGTGGTGCAATGGGAATTGAGGGAAGATAAAATTGAGGGGGTTGGATCGTGGAGGTGATAAGGAAAATAAGGAGCTTCTTTCATTTGAGCAGCACAAAGATCTATATAGGCAGTGAAATTTTATTGGAATATCTGCCTTTTCTTGTTATGCTTTTTACTCTTGCATGGAATGGGGGCAAAGATGGTGAAAGTAAAGCCCTTCTTCCTCTTTGTACCGTTAACAATGCCACACAAGAGAAAACCTTCTTTGTCAGAATAAACAGGTATGACACATTCCAGTCATAATGCCTCCTTTTTCCATAGGACCTCAATACTCCCCTAAACTGAAATCTGAAACACTAAAGAATGTAGGTATGAAAGGGAAAAATACACCCAGTTAGCGAAGTAATGTAGTAAAAGAAATGTCAGAAGCCTCTATTGGATACACATGAAAATGGAGAACGGAATAAGACAACTTTGTCTATTCAAATGAAGAACATAACTCTTACTACTGCATTAGTTTCAGGAGCGAGAAGCTCAAAGCTCACTTAGCTTTGTGATCATCTCTGTTGTCTTTTTTGTCACCAAGGGGGTTAGAGCTGTGATCCAAAGTTACAGGTTACTTTAAGCAAATACAGTCTGTGAAGATTTAGATAAAATGATGACGTTGATCGTATACTTTAAAAAAGAAGTTTCAAAATTAAAATGTGGACACAAATTTTTAGAAACATATCTCTCAATAAATTTGATTTTTCCACAGCACCCTTGGACAGTAGATTAGAATGAGGGTAGTTTCCTCCCTCCCCCTAAAAATCAATGTTCTCAACGTATTAAAATATGCTTAGGTGTTAGTGACATTATTGGACTAAAAGTAGTAACTACCAACGCTCCTTTACCTTCTAATATTTGTACTTTATTTTCAGTTAGGAATTTTTACCATCAGAGGATGAGATTCTATTACTGTGACAGTGTTGACATTCAGCTGGGTGCACTGATGTGGTCTTACTGGCTATTTGTGGCTGGAGCCCAAGTTGTACAGATTATTAAATATTTTAAATATTAATTCTGTACTTACATGATGACTTTTGTGATTTCAATATGGATAGATAGATACCTCTCACTTGCTAAATGTATGTGTGTATATATGTATATATATATATATATATATATATGTATATCTCACTTGCTAAAATGTCTAGCAAAATCATATTTTCAGATTTTGCAGATCAGGAAATTATAACATCATTTAGAATAGAACTGGATTTGCAAATTACTGAACTCTCAATTAGCAGAGGTTGTTCTTCTAGTACCTTAGAACTTTGGTTCACTTTGACTTTTCCCAACATACGTACACCACATACTGTCCAATAAGATTCCTTGAAATTACTGGCGCATGTTTTATTCAGAGCACTCTACAAAACATGATTATGGCTCAGAAAGTCTCTCTAAATTCTCCACTTGTAGATCCAGTTCTGTGCTTGGTATTTCTTCTTGTCAGTCTTAAACATCAAATGAAACATGTCAAAATCAAACTTGTGATCTCTGCCCATCTCACCTCAACCTCCAGGATTCCCCAGCTCCCAATCCGGGTTTTATCTTTGACATTCCCTCTCCATCCACCGCATATCAAAGCCCTCACCCCGTCACTGATGTTATGCGTCTACCTTAGGGCATCACCCAAGTCTCAGCTTTCACCATCCATTGTGTCAGGGCTACTACAGGGCTTTTATAACTCGTCCTCTGGCATCTGACGTTGCTCCCCCTCCAAATCCATCCTCCAATGAGGTGAGAGGAGCCTTTTCAAAATGCAAATATGACAACTATCACCCCTTCAGCTACGCATGCCACTTAAATGGATTACCACTGCTTTAAGATAATGACCAAAACTGTGCACCTGATTTTTTGAAACCCAACAAGGCTCCTGCAGTCTCATCTCTTTTGGTACCTCCAGTCCTTCCTTCTACTTCAGCTGCCTGGCTTTCTTCCAGTTGCTCTGACTCTCCCTGCTCTCTCCCATCCTCACACCTGTACACACAGGTACCCAAACATTGCCTAGTGAACTCTTAGTTAAACCTCAGATATCAACCCAAATGTCACTTCCTCAAATGAGCCATGTTGTCCCCCTAGACTGAGCCAAATTCCCTTATAATACACACACACAAACACACACACGCAGGTATCTTTGTATGCATACATGTATCTGTACTTGTGTATCCATATCCCTCATCACAGCTAGTTGCAAATTCACATTTATTTGTGTAACTGTTTAATTAATCCTAAGGGAGGGACCTGTCTAGTTTTCTTGGTCCTTATATTCCTGGAAGATCCATAGTGCCCACTCAGAGTAGGGGTGTAATAATTATTTGTTGAATAAATGTTGATTTGGGCATCCTGCCTTTAACCCCGAATGTGCACATGCATGCACATATACTACACACAAACACACACTCACATCCACCACACATTCTAAGATAAATAAATAAATAAATAAATAAATAAATAAATAAATAACTTGGAAGTTACAAGGCCCCATTTTTTACTTTCTTTGTGACCTCTCCAAATATCACACTCCTCTTTCTTCAGTTTCTCTTCCCTATCAGTGATTCATTCAGAGGTGACTTCAGCAGAGCTACATTTGCTTAGAGAGTGAGGTTGGTCTATTGAATTTTTTACCAAAAAAAAAAAAGTCCAGGCATTTCTTTACATTATTTCCTCTGACATGTGAAATCACTTGATAAATTCAGGAATTTTAAAAGGCTTTACTATATCAGGGATTTATGCTGTGCTGTTTGTGCATATTTTGGCATTAGTCAGTGATCTAAGATTATACCACGTTGGAGAAAAAAAAAAGAAAATCCTTTGGAAGTTTTCTATTTGCATGATTTCCATATAGAGATAAAAGAAATGAAGGAGAACAAATTAAAGTAAGAATAAATAGATGAATTTGAAAGAGTAACATAAAAATCTATGTATAAATTAAAAGTCTATATCTATATTTTTAAGAATTGCACAAAGGCTTCAAACTATGGCTAAAATAGTTAAGGAAGCGACCTATCATACTGACTGGCACTTACTATGTTCTAGGCACTATTCTAATTATTTGTTCCTGAATTCAAATTACTGCATTAAAACTGAGTTAGTCTCCTTTTTATTTAAAGCCTTCTTGGTTGAACTAGTGTAGGGGAGAATCTGCTAAGCCTGGCACGTTTTGTGCCAGAAAACAAGGAATTGTTCAAAAGGTGGTGGAGACACATCAGAAGGACATAAGAGCCAGATTTCAGGGATACCCACTGGCCCAACTTGGTATCATTTGAACATAAAAGTAATAATGTATGTTATGGATTACAGCACATTAATAAGAGCGTCCATGAGCCCATAGTGTGTGTAGTATGCAGATGGGGGCAGGTAGAAGGAAAAGCTCTGTTTCACTGAAGAGTACAAGCAAATGATTAAAAGAAAAGACAGAATTATAAAGTCACTTTTTGTGACTACTATTACAAAGGATAATCCACCACTGGGTGAATGGTTGATGCGGACAGGATAGTCACAGTAACTCTACATGTCAGCTCACAGATTGCTTATTAGTTACAAAGAGGGGAAAGTCCCTTTACAGGATGATATCTGGCACCAGCTTAACCAAGTGACTACACTGGCCGTCACCGATAGTGGACAAACTGACATCGTGTACCTCTTGATACACATGTGAAGTAGGACAATCCCTTCTGAAGTTATTTTGCCAGAAGTGATTCTCCTGAATCTAATCTTGAGGAAACAATCAGACAGATCCAAATTGGTCGATATTCTTCAATATAACTCACCTGGACACTTCAAAAATGTCAATGTCACTAAAAAAATCCTGGAAAACTGTTCAGTATTAAAAGACTAGAAGAATTGGCAACTAACTGAAAGATATCCTTCCTGATTAGATTCTGGATGAGAAAAAAAAACTATAAAGGATAATATTGGGACAATTGGAAGGAATCTGGATTTGGGCTGTAGATCATATACAGTATTACACCCACATTAAATTTTCTAATCATATTGGAGTCATGTAGGAGAATGTGTATTGGGAGAGACGATATACTGAAAAGTATTTAGAGATGAAGTCTGAGAATCTCTGCCATTTTCTTTCACGTGGTTTGGCAATAAAAAAAAGTTTTTTTAATATGGGAAAGCGAAAAAAGAAAATGTGGAAAAATGTTAACAATTTTTTAATCTGGATAAAGATTGTATAATATTACTGCTAATTTTCTGTAGATGTTTTTCAAAATAAAAATTGGGTAAAATATTCTGTGATTTTAAACCAACTATCCAACAGTTGCAATCATTGTCACATTGTATTGAAGTGAGCTTGTGCGCTTGAAAGCGGTTTCATTGGTCAATTAGTAAAGTGTCCTCTCCAGAGCATCTAAATATCTTCATTCAGTGTTCCATAATACTCACTAATTTATATTTAAACACTTAAGAAAAAGCTATCCTTAAAAATTATGTTGTAGGCAGTATAGGAGACAATACCTAATAGGATACTATCAGTAAATATTAGATGAAGTAATATTTTTCCCGTTGTTCAGTTATATATGAGAACTTTTCAACATGTGAAATTTTATAGGGAAATTAGGCAGCTTGGTAATATGTTTTTTCTTCTTCCATGTCTTTTCTTAACATTTGGTGCTTGCCTATAAAACAAAGTGTAAGATTACTGATGATTTTCACAGAAAGATCCACAACATAGCAGAGTGCAGTGTGCAGTGTAGAGTAGATCTGGCCAAGGCCCCAATGAGACTTAGGATCCAGTGTGATTCTCAACTGTACATCGTCTAGAAGGCAGGCAAGCACTATCAGTACTTGTATATTAGAAACAGGTACTTAAAAGCCCAATACCACAGATTTGCAAATACCAGAAAACAGAGCTCTCTGTTAGGTCAAAAGTGAGAGTCGATTCTATATGAAGCACAAAGTGAAAGAGATTAAATTTTTAAAAAGTTACAAAATTTGTAATAAAAAATTATCTCTTTAGAAAAATTTCAACTTCAAAATAAGTATTTAAAATATTCCTCCTATCATTTAAGTGTATGATGTGGTATTTGCAGTCAGGTCCCTGTAAGAATACTTTGCATGAATACTTTTCTGATAACATTTAGGGCTGCTTCGATATGTACCTTTCACTTATCCAGAACAAGTGGAGCAGTGCTTCTCGATATATGATAAAAAAAGAACTTCTAGATCTTCTTGTATCTTAAGATACAATAAACCAAAGGTAAGACTATTAATAGAACTCTTTCCCCTTATATTTCATATGCTAGTTCATAAATTATTATAAATTATAATAAGAGAATAGGTTTGAGTTTTTGAAAAATCTGAAAGAACCGGTTTCTTGATACTGCCAGGATATACTGTCTTGAGGCTAAATTGGAAGTTAAACTTCATCTTCAGCTTATATTAAGACAGACAAGTAGTTTAAACTTGGAATTGTTTTTAATAAGGGAAAAATAGTAAATTATTATGGGGAGAGAGTTGGTTCTTAAAAAAGTTTTGGGGCTTCCCTGGTGGCGCAGTGGTTAAGAATCTGCCTGCCAATGCAGGGGACACGGGTTCGAGCCCTGGTCTGGGAAGATCCCACATGCCACGGAGCGACTAGGCCCGTGAGCCACAATTACTGAGCCTGCGCGTCTGGAGCCTGTGCTCCGCAACAAGAGAGGCCGCGATAGTGAGAGGCCCGCGCACCGCAATGAAGAGTGGCCCCCACTTGCCGCAACTAGAGGAAGCCCTCGCACAGAAGCGAAGACCCAACACAGCCATAAAAATAAATAAATAAAAATAAATAAATTAAAAAAAAAATCTAGGATAGGTTACCTGCCTTCCTTCTTAAAAAAAAAAAAAAGTCTTGATTATCTTCAGATGAAGGTAATAATAGCTTTAGTTCTTATACCCATTGTCCCACTACACACACCTCCACCCCAAGCTACTCATATACATGTCAGTACTTATACAATGGATACCCATACTACTGTAAGGGGGACAGAATTTTAAGACGTGAGAACTGGGTAAAATTGAATTTTGTGATCTCATTAATATATTTTAATATATTGTTAATATGTTTTTATTTCATATTTTTAAAAAAATTTCTAAGACCATGAACAATGTAAGTTAAAAATTTGAATTTATAGCAATAGGAGAAGTGAACTTTCATATAGAATTTGGGTTTAAAAGTGAACAGCTATGTGAACAATTTGTGTAGGTAATTATTAGCTGGAAGCTGTTTGTACTCTAAGTTTATTGAATATACACATATGATAATAAGACTGCACAAATAGAACCTTTAGATAATAAATACACGTGAAAGATTGTGCCATGGGGAATAATTCTAGATATTATAAGTATATTGAATTCCCTGCACACAGAATGCAGAACCCTCGACCAAGTATGTAACTATTTTTCATTCATGAAAAATAGGTCATTTTACCTAAACCCTCAGAAAGGATCAGTGTAACAAACAATGGAAAATGGTGTTGTTCTATTTATACATATATTCCAAACAGCAATCACAGAAGAAATAGCAAAGTGGAGCCCTATATCCTGTCGCCAGTAGTGAGCTAAACTACACTCAAAATCACAGTTATCAGAAACAAATAAATACCTAATCATTACCTGAGAAGTCTTCCCTGTCATTGTGTATTGGAATCCCTGATTGTTTGCTTTTGTGGGATCTACTCACCTGCTTAGAAAAAGTACTTTAGCAGTAAAGTAAAATATAGAAGAGCTGAGTTCTTTTTATGAACCTTGTACATTTATAACACTTCATGGAACTGTACACTCCCCCATCAGTTTTACTGTATGCTAACAAAGATAAAATGAAGTATCCTTCCAATTCCCTTCCCTCATTAAGATTTTTTGTTACATTTTTATTATTATGCCCTATTTCCTATTTCCATATTTAAATGAAATCAGTGCTCAAAATCAGTCCTTTCATGCCTGTTTCCTTTTCTGAGCTACCTTGATTTATTTCGTGGATTGCCAGATTTCACTATCAAGGAGTTTATTCTAGGAGGGCTCGTGTGCACTATACTTCCTGAATTTTTACTTGCCTGATCCTTATTCCCCACCCCCTTTTCCCTGGCCCAGCACAGATGTCTTTAGTCCATAAGCCATTTTCTGATTTGCTTTTCATTTTTCAAGGGGGCTGGCAATGTGGAATGGCAGGAGCTGGTGTAGTGGTCAGTCTGCAGCTCCAGTGTGGGTCTTGTCTAGAATACCCTCTCTCACCATGCTTGTCCTACTTACCCTCGGGTTTAAACAGTCAAGCCCCTAACTCAGTGTTGTGATTTAGCAATCATGGCTTTCCTCCCATTGTCTCCAATGGTACACTCAGCTGGGAGACCAGTCCATAGCTAGTAAAAGTAGAAGGTGGGTGTGTTATTTTCTCCAGCCTACCATCCCCAGTCATTCTGACTTTGAGTAGGGAAGTTTCACATTCCCTAGAACCTACTCGTACCCTTAATGTCACTGTGCCAATCTAAGGTTGGGGACAGCCTGTTGGGACTATGATATTATTTTTAGGAAAGTTTATATCCACCTCAAGGTTTGAGAGCATATGTGAATTCTCATCATCCTCTCGTTTCTCTCTAGATTTACAGAATTTAGCAGATATGCCGTGCAGTTAGTGGTTTGAAGTTGTGGTTCTTTCCTTGTTTAATTGAAGATGGAATACTTTTTCACTAATTTTTAATAGACTTTATTTTTTAGAGCAGTTTTAGGTTCACAGAAATATTGAGTAGAAGATACAGAGATTTCTCATATACGCTCTGCTCTCCCACCCCCCAGCCTTCCTCGTTATCAACTTCCTCCACCAGAGTGGTACACTTGTTACAACTGATGAACCTACTTTGACACATCAACATCACCTAAAGTCCATAGTTTACATTATGGTTTACTCTTGTCCTGTATATTCTGTGGGTTTGGACAGATTTTAAATGACATGTATCCACCATTATAGTATCATATGGAGTGATTTCACTGCACTGGTGAAGGACATACCTCCCTCTCCTCCAACCCCTATCAACCATAGATCTTTTTACTTGTCTCGATACTTTTATCTCTCAACAATGTCACAAAATTGAAATATTACAGAATGTAGTTTTTCACATTAGCTTCTTCCACTTAGTAACATGCATTTAAGTTTCCTCCATGTCTTTTCATGGCTTCATAGTTCATGTCTTTTCAGCCCTGAATAATGTTCCAGTGTCTGGGTGTACTACAGTTTATTTATCCATTCACCTGGTGAAGAACATCTTGGTTGCTTCCAAATTTTGGCAGCTATGAATAAACCTGCTTTAAACATCCATGGGCACGTTTTTATGTAGATGTTAAGTTTTCAGCTCCTTTGGGTAAATGCCAAGGAGCATGATTGCTAGGTTGTATGTAAGGGTATATTTAGTTTTGTAAGAAACTATCAAACTGCCTTCTGAAGTGATGGTATCATTTTGCGTTCCTGCCAGCAGTGAATGAGAATACCTGTTGCTCCACATTTTCACCAGCCTTTGGTGTTGTCAATGTTCTGCACTTTAGCCATTCTGATAGGTGTATAGTGGTACCTCATTGTTTTAATCTGCATTTCCCTGATGACATATGATGTAGAGCATCTTTTCATATGCTTATTTGCCATCTGTATGTCTTCTTTGTTGAGGTGCCTCTTAAGATCTTCAGCCCATTTTTTAATTGAGTTGTTTGCTCTCTTATTGTTGAGTCTTAAGAGTTCTTTGTATATTTTAGATAATAGTCTTTTATCAGATATATATATTTTGAAGATATTTTATCCCAGTCTGTGACTTGTCTTTTCAGTCTCATGACAGTGTCATTTGCAGAGGAAAATTTTTTAATTTTAATGAAATCCAGCTTATCGATTCTTTCTTTCATGAATCATACCTTTTGTGTTGGATCTAAAAGCCATCACCAAACTGAAGGTCACCTAGATTTTCTCAAGTTGTCTTCTAGGAGTTTTATAGTTTTACATTTAAGTCTGTGATCCATTTTGAGTTAACTTTTGTGAGGGGAGTAACTTCTGTGTCTAGATTAATTTTTTTGCATGTCGATGTTCAGTTTATTCCAGCACCATTTGTTGAAGAGACTGTCTTTGCTTCATTGTATTTCCTCTGCTCCTTTGTCAAAGAACAGTTGACTGTATTTATGGGGGTCTACTTCTGGGCTTTTTATTTTATTCCATTCACCAATTAAAAAAAATTTTTTTCACCAATACCACAATGTCTTGATTACTGTATCTTTATATTATATCATGTCTTGAAGTTGGGTAATGTCACAGTTCTCCGACTTTGTTCTCCTTCAATATTGTGTTGACTATTCTGGGTCTTTTGCCTCTCCATATAAACTTTAGAATGAGTTTGTTGATATCCGCAACAAAATAACTCGCTGGGATTTTAATTGGAATTGCATTAATCCATAGGCAAGTTGGGAAGAACTGACATCTTGGCAGTGTTGAGTCTTCCTATCCGTGGACATGGACTATCTCTCCGTTTATTTAGTTCTTTATTTTCTTTCATCAGAATTTTGCAGTTTTCTTCATATGCATCTTGCACATGTTTTGTTACCTAAGTATTTAATTGGGGGGGTGCTAATATAAATTGTATTCTGTTTTTAATTTCAAAGTCTACTTTTTCATTGCTGATATATAGTACAGCAATTGACTTTTGTATATTAACCTTGTATCCAACGACCTTACTGTATAATCACTTATTAATTCCAGGAGAGTTTTTTTGGCAGTTCTTTCAGATTTTCTACATACACAATCATGTCATCTGTGAATAATGATGATTTTACTTCTTCCTTCCTAATCTGTATACCTTTTATTTCCTTTCCTTGTCTTACTGCATTAACCAGGACTTCCAGTATGATGTTAAAAAGCAGTGGTGAAAGGAGACATCCTTGCCTTGTTCCTGATCTTACTGGGAAAGTTTCAAGTTTCTAACTTATGTTAGCCATAGGTCTTTTGTATATTTCTTTATCAAGTTGAGGAAGTTCTTTATTCCTAGTTTACTGAGAATTTTTCATCATGAATGAGTGTTGGAGTTTGCCACATGCTTTTTCTGCGTCTGTTGGTATCCTCTTGTGATATTTCCTTTTCCGTCTGTTTATATGATAGGTTGCATTAATTGATTTTTGAATGTTGAATCAGCCTTCCATACATGGGATGCATCCACTTGTCATGGAATATAATTCTTTTTATACATTGTTGGATTTGATTTGCTAATATTTTGTTGAATATTTTTACATCTATGTTCATGAGAGATATTGGTCTGTAATTTTTTTGTAATGTCTTTGTTTAGTTTTGGTATTAGGTTAGTGCTGACCTCAAAGACTGAGTAAGAGGTTATTTCCTCTGCTTCTATCTTCTGAAAGATAATGTAGAGAAGTGGTATAATTTTTTCCTTTAATGTTTCGTAGAATTCACCAGTGAACCCATCTGAACCTGGTACTTTCTGTTTTGTAAGGTTATTAATTATTGTTGCAATTTCTTTCGTGGATATAGACCTATTCATATTGTCTATTTCTTCTTGTGTGAATTTTGACAGATTCTGTCTTTGAAAGAATTGGTCCATTTCCTCTAAGTTGTCAAATTTGTAGGCATATAACTGTTCATAAGATTCCTTTATTATCCTTTGAATTTCCATGGAATGGGTACTGTTGTCCCCTCTTTTATTTCCAGTAATAGCAATATGTGCCCTCTCTTTTTTTCTTGACTAGTCTGGCTAGGGACTTATTGCTTTTATTGGTTTTTTCAAAGAACCAGCTGTGGTTTTGTTGATTTTCTATCTTCATTTCTTGTTTTCAATTTCAATGATTTCTATTCTAATTTTTATTATCTCTCTTCTTCTGCTTACCCTGGAATTTATTTGTTCTTCTTTTTCTAGTTTCCTAAGGTAGGAGCTTAGACAATTGATTTTAGATAAAATATGCATTCAATGCTATAAATTCCCCTCATCTCACAAATATTGATGTTATGATTTCATTTTCATTTAGTTCAAAATATTTTAAAATTACTTCAGATTTCTTCTTTGACATGTGTTATTTAGAGGTGTGTTGTTATTTTCCAAGTATTTTGGGATTTTCCAGATAGCTTTCTGTTGTTGGTTTCTGATTTGATTTCAGAGCAGACATTTTATGATCTGAGAGCAGACATTTTATGATTTCTAGTCTTTTAAACTTTTTAATGCCTGTTTTATGGCCTGGAGTACGTTCTATCTTGGTGAATGTTTGCGTGAGTTTGAGAAGAGTGTATATTTTTGCTGTTGTTGGATAAAGTAGTATAGAGGTCCATTATATCCAGTTGATGGATGGTATTGTTGAGTTCAACTATGTCTTTACTAATTTTCTGCCTGCTGGATTTGTCCATTTCTGATAGAGGGGTGTTGAGATCTCCAACTATAATAGCGGATTCATCTGTTTTTGTTACAGTTCTATCAATTTTTGCCTCCCATAGTTTGACACTCTCTTGTTAGACACATACACATTAAGATTTATGTCTTCTTAGAGAACTAACCCCTTTATCATTATGTAATGTTCCTGTCTATCTCTGATAACTTTCCTTGCTGTAAAGTCAAAAACAACCTAATTGAATCCTCTGCTTAAGGTTCCACAAGGCTGCAATCAAGCAGTTGGCTGTGCCCTGTTTTTCATCTGAAGCCCAGGGTCTTCTTTCAGGCCCGTTGAGTTTATGGGCAGAATTCTGTTCCTTACAGCAATAGGTCTGAGAGCCTCAGCTCCCAGAGACCATCCTTCTCCAAAGGAAGTTCACAGCTAGCTTTTTGCTTCTTCAAGGCCAGTAGGAGAGCATCTCTAATTTCAGGGAAGTCCTGGACCCTCTTTTAAGTCAGGCCCACCCAGGATGCTTTTATTTTATTTTATTTTATTTTGGTTATCTTTTTCTTGTGTACAACATGATGATTTGATGTACATATACATTGTGAGATGATTACTACAATCACATTAATTAGCATATCCATGATCTCACATAGTTACCTTATGTGTGTGGTGAGAATACTAAGACATACTCTCTTTGCAAATTTCAAGTAAATAATAAAATATTATTAATTATAGTCACCATGCTGTATGTTAGGTCTCTAGAACTTATTTATCTTACAATTGAAGGCTTTTACCCTTTGGCCAGCAACTCCTCATTTCCTCAACTCCCTAGTCCTTTGTAACCACCATTCTATTCTCATTCTCTCTTAGATTCCACATATAAGTGAGATCATACGGTATTTGACTTTCTCTGTCTGGCTTATTTCACTTAGCATGATATCCTCCAAGTTCATCTATGTTATAGCAAATGGCAGGATTTCCTTCTTTCTCATGGCTGAAGTAATCTCTTGTTTAATTAACTCAAACACAATTGATTAAGGGTATTAATTAATTCTGCAGGTTTTTTTTTTTACCTTTTTCATATACTATTCATTAAAATCAAATTACAGTTCTTGTCCACACTCAAGAGGAGGGGATCATGTAGGGCCAGGCCTATTAGGGTTCATCTTAGAATTCTATCTGCCACAGAGACCTTGCATATTGACTTGCATATTTAATTTCTTGTCTGGTGCCTTGACTTGGTGTTGTCATAAATACCTAAAATTCAATATGATCAAAACTGAGCTCTTGATCTTCTTCTTTGAAGACTTCCCCTATCTTGAGTATCATTTCAAAAGTTAATTTCAAGTTTTTTCACTTCTTTCCGTCTCTACTGCTGTTACTCTGATCCAAGTCATCATCATTATCCATATTTGTAGACTACAACAGCCCCCTTCCTGGTTGATTTCTTTATTTCTCAGATCATGACTCACATGGCAGCAAAAGTGATCTTAAGACATAGATCTAATCCTTTCTCTCCTCTGATTATAAACACTCTATAGTTATCTGTTGCTTTTTAGAATTGCCCTTATGGACCTGATAGGACCTTGCCTATCTTTCCAAACTCACCTTAGGCCACTTTCTTTTATTCATTGAATTCCAACCATACTGTCTTCTTTCAGTTCCTAGAACATGTTAAGTTCTTTTCTCTTTCAGAGTATTTTCACATGTGATTCACTCTATGGGGAACTCTCTCCCTTTAGCAGCACAACTTTGCATGAGACTAGATCCTTCCTGTCCTTCAGATCTGCTTAAATATCACCTCCTCAAAGATGCATTCTCTGACCAACATGTCTAAAGAAGTTCTGCTGGTCCTTATACCAATATTCGATATGTTGACCCTTGCTTTTAGTATTTGTCACACTTCTTAATCATGTTTGTTTTTCTTGCTTTTTCTTGGCTCACTTTTGTGTCCTAGTATCTAAACAGTGCCTGTCAAATAACAGATCATCAAAACATATTTCACGAATGACTGAAGTGTTGCTATTACCAAAAAAAATGGGCTAGAGTAATTCAAAGAAGCCTTTATGGGAAAAGCTGGCCTTTTTTTTTTTTTTAATGAATATTCAAACCCAAACACTTACATGGATGTATAACTTTTTTTTTTAAATTTTATTTATTATTTTTGGCTTCGTTGCTCCACGTGGGCTTTCTCTAGTTGCAGTGAGCGGGGGCTAGTCTTTGTTGTGGTCCGCGGGCTTCTCATTGCGGTGGCTTCTCTTGCTGTGGATCATGGGCTCTAGGCGCTCCGGCTTCAGTAGTTGTGGCTCACGGGCTCTAGAGCGCAGGCTCAGCAGTTGTGCAAGGGCTTAGTTGCTCCATGGTATGTAGGATCTTCCCGGCTAGGGATCGAACCCTTGTCCCCTGCATTGGCAGATGGATTCTTAACCACTGCGCCACCAAGGAAGTAGGATGGAGAGTCAGAAAGGAAGAAAGTCCCAGACAGATAGAGTAAAGAGCAAAAACAAATTGATGGATGTAGAGATTAGCATGGAGTGCTCAGGAATCAGTAGACAGAGAGGAGGCTTCACGCTGGGGAACAGCAGGAAATTAGGTTGCAAAGGTATAGTTACCCCCTTATGAAGAGCCTAGTAGACAGACCTTCCAGTATAGGTTATTACATGATATTGAATATAGTTTCCTGTGCTGTATAGTAGGTCCTTGTTGGTTATCTATTTTATATATACTAATATGTATATTTTAAGGAAAGGAAAAATATTGAATAAGCAATATTTAAGAAAGATTAGTGAGGCAGCATTATTTGTATTGAATTGAAGAGGTTATCTGGAGATAAGTTGTTTATCCAGAAGTCTTTTTGTTCATTTACGCAGCACATATTGATATCCCATTCACTATGTCTAAGGCAGTGTGTTTGGCATGAGGGTACCATGGGTATCACTTCAAAGTTGAGTCCTAAAAAACAAAGACCAGCTTGAGTTGGTGGAGGGTCTGAAAAAAAGAAGAAAATATTCATGTGCCCAGGGACAAAAGAGAATGCAGTTGGTTCTTAGGAATTTATATAGTTCAGCCTGCCTTGGGAGTAGAGTTTGAGTAGAGGTATGAGTGATAAAACTAAAAAAGTGGTCGAGAGCTAGATAAGGATGGGCCTTTTTAGTCATTACACTTGACCCTTGAAGAATAGGAGGGTTAGGGGTGCCAACCCCCGCACAGTCAAAAATCTGCATACTGCTATCTCTGACTCAAAAGTAAAGGAATTGATGAATGATTCACCCAATGGCAGGAAGCTGAAACCATTTGGATAAAATCAGGACTGAAACTCTACTTCTTTTGATTCCACATATTGGGATCTCTAATCAAACAAACTTTCCCCCACACTTTGTTAATTAAGATCTGTAAAATGAAAATACAGGTACTACATTTATTGACAAAAATCTGCTTGTAAATGGACCTGTGCAGTGCAAACCTTTGTTGTTCAAGGGTCAGTCGTATAAGAAATTTGGGCCTGTTAAAAAGTGTGAAGAGTGGTAGAATACACAGTCAGCATTTAGAAAAAAGGGACCAGAACAGGTGAGTTATTAGAACTGGAAGCATGTATTAAGCTTTCATCTTTGCAGAAATTAGATCATTTCATGGGGAATGGAGCAGAGAAAAGAGAGTAGACCTCCAAGGAAAGAAAAAGAGAAGTGGGTGAGATCATTAAAGCTTGAAAAAAGATCACAGTAGGGGCCAGAGATGTGAGACGTTTCAGAATGGTCAACAGATCATGGCATGAAGAGGTCAGGAACTCAGAGGATATATTTTGCAGTGGCAAGAAGGAAATAACTTGTAACCCTAAAAAAGGCATTTCTCTGTGGTTGCTTGAATGCCCAGTTAACAGTTCATCAGAATATTTCAGCAGTACTGATGTACACTTTTGTGAGTTCCTAAGATATGTGGGTAAATAATGTAAAAGTATTTGTCAGTGCTGGAAAATGGAATGTTTTCTTAAGACAAGTAGTCCCTTATAGCTCACTTAGGTTTTCAGTTTATTTAGTCAGCTCTGACTTTTGGTAACTAATAAAAAAGTAAATTAGCTTATTTTGAGCAAATTTTAATAAATTTCATAATTTTGGCATCACTCTATGTAAGTTTTATTGGAGGTGTACACTTAAGTTTAGTGGAAATCATGCAATTTAAAGACAGATAAACCTGAGTTTGGATAATGGCTCTACCTGTTATGAGTCACGTGAACTTTCATATTTTGGTGTTTACTTCCCTAAATTGTCTCTAGACAGTATCCACGTTTTAGAGCTTGATATTTTAGTGTTAGGCTTTACGTATTGACTTTCCACCATGATAGAAGAGAATTTAGTCCTTTTTCCTTCATCTTACCACACATATTCATACTTGTCCTTCCCAGCCCTTCTGTCCTCCCAATAGTGATAGTATTTTGTTTAGACACATATTCAGTGTTTTTGTCGTCAGGACTATGTAAATGTTAGCCACAGCTTAGCCATGCAGTTTAATCTGTCTTGTTTTTTTCCTTTCCTACATTTTCTGTTTTTCTGAAGTTAATAGTATCTTGCTCTTTCATTTGTCTAATGTTCTAAATTTTTGTCACTGATTCAGGCAAACTCTTCATCATTGTCTAAATATTCTTTCAGGATGTTCAGACAGATTAGCTAGACTACAAGTTTTAGCTTTCTGAAAAGTTTCTCCCGTGCCTCTGTCCTGCTCCAGTTTGAACTGCTTGCCCTTTAAACCTGTATACAGCTTTCATCTTTTCATTACTGACCAGAAATTTCTCTTATGTCATCCCTCTCCTTTTCTGGGCCTACTGTTTCCTGTATCCTATTTCTTCCTCTTATTTTATTCTCTTGGTTTGTGCTTTTTGGGAGGTGAATTTTTTGAAAATTTATCTGAAAATTTTTTTTTTACCCACACCTTTGATTGAGACTTTGATAGAATTTGGTAGCATTTAATAATATTTTAAGTGAAAATAATTTTCCTTGAGAATTTTGAAGTCATTCTAGCTCCATTGCCTTATTCTAGATTCCACTGTTGCTACTGACAAGTCTGATGTTATTCTGATTCTTGATCCTCTGGATGTGATCTGGTTGTGATCCATTTGTTTCTCTCTGGCAACATATGGAATCTTTTATTTATTCCTAGTGTTCTGAAATGTCTATACAATGTCCCTTGGTGTGTTTATTTCATATCCATTGTGCTAAATACTCAGTAATCCCTTTGTATCTGGAAACTCATGTCCTTCAGTTCCCTGAGATTTTCTTGAATTATATCACCAATGATCTCCTTCCTTTTCTCTTCTCAGTTCTTGCTGCCTGGAATTCCTCTGTTATTCAGATTTTGAATCTCTTAGATTAATCCTATTTCCTGGCTTTTTTTTTCTTGTCCAGTTTCCATCTTTTTGTTCTTCTGCTTTACCTTCTGAGAAGTCATCTTAATGTATCTTCTGACCTGTATGTTGAGTTTTCAGTTTGGTTATGTTTTTCATTTGCAAGAGCTTTCTTTTTTTTTTTTTTTTGCTCTCTGATTTCCTTTTTTTCATTAAATATAGGGTCCTGTGCCATTTGATGGAATCAATTTTTTTGTCTCTCTAAAGATGTAAATTATAGTTCTTTTGAATTTTTTTTGTTTGTTTAGTTTAGTTAGTTATTTTCCTATTCTTTGCCCTGCTTCTCTTCAGGTTATCTATTGCTTTCTCTCTTGCTTTCCCTCTTCTGGGGAACCTAGTGTACCTTTCCTAGGTTTTATAACACAGAGCATCTTGCTTTTTGTTAGTATCTATGGAAACTCTTTGATTTCAGCATTCATGATCTTTTAAGTTGGTTATCACTCCTCTGCCTGCATTTCTTCTAAAACTTTATTATTCTTTCTCTCTCTCTCTAGTAATCATCTCTTCCCTTATATCTTTGCAAGTTTTTTTCTTCTAGTGTCTTTGCTTTCGTTTTAAAGGAGATTGAGGAAGGAATACAGTAAGTCCCCTACATACGAACAAGTTCCATTCCAAGAACACGTTCATAAGTCCAATTTGTTCATAAGTCCAACAAAGGTACCTAGGTACCCAACTAACACAATTGGCTATATAGTACTGTACTGTAATAGGTTTATAATACTTTTCACACAAATAATACATAAAAAACAAACAAAAAATAAAGAAAACATTTTTAATCTTACAGTACAGTCCCTTGAAAAGTACAGTAGTACAGCACAACAGCTGGCATACAGGGGCTGGCATCGAGTGAACAGGCAAGAAGAGTTACTGAGTGGAAGAGGGAGAGGAGGTCGGAGATGGTAGAGCTGAAGGATCATCAGCAATAGGAGATGGAGGGCAAGATGCAGTTTCACTCACGCCTGATGTTGATGGCACAGGTTCTGGTTCCTTGCTGGATTCAATTCTACCTACCCTCTTGAAAAAACGATCTGGTGATGTCTGGGTAGTAGCACTTTTTTTCTCGTCATAGATGACATGGTAGCACTGGATTGCATTCTGAATGGCTGCTGCAACCTTCGTGTATCATTCTACATTTGGGTCCTGTCCTCAAAAACTAACAGTGCCTCCTCAAATAAACAAAATCCCATTGCCATTTCCTGCGTTGTGAATCTCTTTGGTTTTTCAGTTACTTCTTCCTCTTGTCTCTCTCTGTCCTTTCTCTGGGCCTCCAATTCCATCAGATCTTCATTAGTAAGCTCCTCGTGTTGCACAGCAACAGTACTGTATGGTAAAGCACACAAAAGCGCAACCACTTGTAGAGGATGGACGCACGTGACAATGTACACCAGATGCGTGAACTAACTTACATGAGTAGACATGCAAATGCACGTTCACATCTTTCAAAGTTCACAACTTGAAGGTTCGTATGGAGGGGACTTACATGAGTTCATGAGTTCAGTCTGTCCCTTTACTAGATTTAACTAGACATACTCTTCATTGATTAGTTAACTAAATTAATTTAGATTAACCAGTACAATAATAGCATTAAAAGCATCACTAATTATTCATAATTTTGTAGTATCCTTCAGGCTCACAATTCTTTTTTTATAAATTTTGTTGTATTTTCTGCCTTTTTTATGGGATGTTAATCTTCAGAGTTATATATTATTCCTACTTTGCTTTGTTGGCGTCATTTCAGGCTTCTCAATATAACTATACTTATTTCAATGACTACCTTCTGGCAGTTACTTTGATGTTTTAATATGAGCACTGTTTCGCGGTGTGTTCTTTGAAAATGCCTTAAGAGCTTACTCTATGATTTTTGTCAGTAGATATTTTTGCAAGTTTAATTTATTTTTCGTTTTTAAACCAAGATTTGTAGATTAGCACCTTTGCTGTTTTACTTCATGTTGTTTGTCTATTAAATGGTTGCAGGCGAAGCACAGATGGACCAGAATGTGAAACAAGAGCAAAGAGATGGGGCATGTAGTAAAATTTAATAAATATTTGCATGAGATTGCTTGAAGCCAGCTTTGAGTGCTTGGCTCACAAACTTTGCTATCCCTAAGAAACAAATCGTATTTATTTTAGAATATACACATATTTCTAGTGTTTCATAGAGGTTTAGGTTAGCCTTAGAATTTTGCTATTTTATGGAAAGTAGTGTTATCTTTTCTACAAGAGACATTATACAATGGCAGCATACCAGATGTCTAGATAATATATAATGAAGGGGAAAAATCAATCTTCTAAATAGTTATTGACTGTCTAGCTAATCATTAATAGAAATAACTAACCAATATATCTGGCATAAGAAAGCAAGATACTCTTTAAATATTACACCCTTACAAGGGTTTTATTGTTACTGTGATGAGCAGAAAAGGGAATGTAGAAATAATGTAATATATAGGTGACAACATAGAAAAGATATTTTATCCAGGTAACAGCAAATAATATAGTAATAATAAAACAATCTATGTTTTATTGTCTCATCATAAAAATACCAATTTGAAAACATATCAAGACAGTTTGTTGAATATAAAGCAATGCCAAACTTTTTGTCTAAGTTATTTGTCACAGGAATTTGTCATTCTAGAAGTCGTCTTAACTATTGGACATTAATTAAGTACAGATACTGCTATTTTATTGTAAAAAAGTAACATTGCAAAACCAATTTGATCCATTCTGTTTTATGTTGTAGCTAACATTCTAATTTGAACTACTGCTTACTCAGAAGAAGTGCAAAGATCAAAATGACTTCCTAACATTCTGTTGCCTCTTTTTTTTGTTGGGGGGGGGGCGGTGGGCGGCCGCTCCACGTGGCTTGTAGGATCTTAGTTCCTTGACCAGGGATCGAACCTGGGGCCCGGGCAGTGAGAGCGTGGAGTCCTAACCACTGGACCGCCAGGGAGGTCCCCGCCTGTTGCCTCTTCAGTGCTGCCAGCTTGTTCTTGTTTGTTTGTTGTTGGTTTGTTTTGGTTTTTTTTTTACTAGTGACACAACCTCCACCAATCATAAGGAGGGCCAGAACACAATTCTACCTGTGACCCGGGGGGGGTGAAATGCAATGTTTAGCAAACTGCATGTTCCAGCAGTTTTATAGCCTGCCCTTTTCACTTAAGAAGGTATCGTGAATATTTTTCTGTGATTTTAATGATTCATCTTCAATGTCAATGTTATATCTACATAATAGTTCATTACATGCTGGATTTTGTTTGTTTTTTGAGGTCTTTTGGAAGTAAATATATTGCTATGAAGCTTTTAAAATTCTCTGGCTTTCTCTCTGTCTCTCTTACTCACTCACTCCTACATTATCCTATTTTTGAATCATGTCACTTTTTTCAGCTATAATGCCCCACCAAACTCACTAGATTTTGTAATTCCTTTATATATTGGTCTATCTCCCTGAAAAGCAACTTCTTCCTTTAGTTGATATGAAAAACTCATATCCTGCTATCACTGAAACCGAAAACAAAAATTTAAATTAACATATATTGCTTGTTTACATAGTACTCAAAGTACTTCATTATTATTTAAGATTCAAGGGTATGTGAATAACATTTGTATATGTTAGAAGTATTTTGACCTACTGTGCACTACAGTAAAACACATATCCTTTTTCTCTTCTGACACTTCAAACTCATGTTTGGAATAAAAAAATTTTCATCTTCCTGTTCCTCTCCCCAAAATCCTTTAGTCCTTTTTGATCTTCTCTCAATAATTTCACTTTGGTGTAGTCATCTTTTCTGGTCTCTTCTTTTTCCACTTTTGGGGGGACTATATTTCATAGTTAACCTTCATGCCTGCTATTTCTTAAGTCCTTGCCCTATGTTTACTTATTAAACAAACTGTTCATTTACAGTCTGCCATGGAATACGATCCTGTCTTAGTTTCTTAATTGCATGTTCTTTATGACAAGTTTCCTACTTCATAATCCTTTCTTTCAAATTTTTATAAAGAAGATATTTCTATTACCCTGCTGTTTGGACTGAAGGAAATCCCTCAGGCTCTAACCTGTAACCTGTTTTATTCTCCCACTTTATGTGTGAATGCCCTCACGTTTAGCTATTATTTTTATGGTGCTGATGCTTATAACATTACCCATCCGTTCAATCACGCTCTACTTCTGAGCCCTGCATTTAAAGAAAAGCATTAACAAACACAAATGTGTCTGGAGGAGGATGGTTAAACTGATTGAAGACTCCTAAACCATGTCCCGTAAGGAATGGCTGAAGGAACTGTGCATATTTATTGTTTATCTGGGAGTAAAAAGATTAAGGATAGACAGGATAATTGTTTTCAATAATTGGAAAGTCTGTCACGTAAAGGAGAGAAGAGATTTGTTATGAGTTGTTCTAGAAGACTCTACTAAAACCAACTTGTGCAAGTTGTGAAGAGCTAGGTTCGGCTGTTCTCTGATGAGGATCAGAGATTAAATCTTACTCCCTTTGGCTTTGCTTAGTGTCTGGCACTGAGCCTTAGTCATATTCCAGCCTAATGGATGTTTATTGATTGGGTTGAATTGGCTTGAATTGAAAGATTAAACCTTTCTAACAGGAAAAACAGACTGCCTTTTGAAGTAAAAATACCCTATCTTTCAACAAATATTTATTGATTAATTACAGTGTAGCTGCCCCCGTGCTGGACATCTAGAATGTAAAGATACTAACATTTTAATATTATAGACAACCTCTGTAGGCCAGGTGTTCTTCTAAATATCTTTTATGTATCAACATTTCACAACGTTGACCTCACGTGGTAAACGCTTTTATTCTCCCCAATTTAGATGTGAGGAAACCGAGGCACATAGGGGTTACATAATAAGCCATGTGACTAAACTAGTAAGTCATCAAGCTGTGATTTGAACCTGGCAATCAGGCTCCAGAATCTTCATACTTAACCACTATGATAAACTGCCTCCGGTAATGAAAGACAAGAGGATGTGCGTGAATGGAAGGACAGAAGGATTTTTGGATTGGAATAGAATCCAGTCCAATCCCTGCCCTGGGGATTCCTGGCCAGCAGCTGTCCTCTTCCCAAATGCCTGTGGTCTTCTTTACCTTCCGTCCCGTCTCCACACTGCCTCTGAGTGATCCTCCCACAATGCAAACCTGATCCTTCCACTCTCTTCAAACCTGCCGTCGGTCCCCTGGTGTCCACAGGACAAATGTAGTCACCCTAGGTTGACACTGAGGCCCTCTGTGGTCTGTGTCCACCTCCACCTCTCGCCTCACCTCCCACTGAACTCTGCATCAGACCATGTGGTTATGTGAGTCAGTCCTGTAGCTTTCTTGACTGGGGAGATAACAGAGTTATTGTGAGAATTAAATGAAATAATCAATATAAAATGCTCAGAACAGAGTCTACAATGTATAACTGCTCAATAAATGTTAGCACTGTTCTTTTCATTTATTTCTGATTATCTTGCTGAAATTGCTTCACCCAAAATATAGCTTATTCCTAAGTTCTCTCACTGTACTTACAATTGCTTTGTAATACACTGAAAAATAAAGGAACTTTATTAGGAACTCCTAATTTACAAATTCAGAGGCAGAGTGAGTACCTTCAGGGCCTAGTCAGAGCTGTTCCTCTGTTTCTCTGCAGGTTTCTCAGCTTTGCCTTCCTCTCTGCTGCCTTGTTGTTTAGGCTGGCTTCCATCAGGGCTGCCAGAAGACTTCCAGCAACAGCAGGAACTATGTGCTTCCTTAGTCACAGTCACTGAGAAAGAAAATATCACCTCTCATGACCATCCATCCAGAGCGCTAAGCTTGGTTCTGATTAAATGGCCTCCAAAACAGTCACCGTGGCCAGACAAAGCCTGGTTCAGTGGGTTGAATGGTGACCCCATAAAAGATACATACACATTCTAACTCCCAGAACCTGTAACCATATCTGGAAAAAGGATGTAATTAAGTTAAGGATCTTGAGATAAGCTCATCCAGAATTATCGGGGTTGGGGGCAAATCCAATGACAAATATCATTATAAAATACACAGAGGAGGAGGCTATGTGAGGTTGGAAGCAGAGATTGGAGCCACTAGAAGTCAGAAGAGGCAAGGAAGGATTTTCCCCTGGAGCCTCCACGGGGAGTGTGGCCCGTTTCTTTTGGTTACACCACAGTTGATCCCAATTGTGGACTGGAACCCATCTTTTAAAAAAATTTTTTTATAAAATTTTTAAAGGTTACTTTACATTTACAGTTACTACCAAATATTGGCTATATTTCCCATATTGTATAATACATCCTTGAGCTTATCTTACACCCAATAGTTTGTGCCCCCCACTCTCACCCCTGTATTGCCCCTCCCCCCTCCCCACTGGTAACCACTAGTTTGTTCTCTGTATCTGTGAGCCTGCTTCTTTTTTGTTATATTCACTAGTTTGCTGTATTTTTTAGACTCCACATATAAGTGATATCATATAGTATTTGTCTTTCTCTGTCTGACTTATTTCACTTAACATAATACCCTCCAAGTCCATCCATGTTGCTGCAAAAATATTTCATTTTTTTTTAATGGCTGAGTAGTATTCCATTGTGTGTATGTATACACACACACACACACACACACACACACACACACACCCCTCATCTTCTTTATCTGTTTATCTGTTGATGGACTCTTAGGTTGTGGAAGCCATCTTTTATTTAACACTTCTTGGGTTATATTATTAACTACTATGGTAACTAAAACTCAGTCATTTCATTTGACTTGCTGACCACCCTCCCCCTTATCCAATCTGTAGTTATCACTTATCTCATTTGACATAATCCCTCACTGATAACTCCTTCAAGTCATCTTAGAAATGATCACTCAGATTGCCATTTCCTTGTTTCAGGACTCCAAAAAACTTTTTAAGGACTCCCTCTATCTTCCTAGGACCCTTTAATGAAATAGAATTTGATGCTGTATTTACCTTATGTTTTCCTGAATGTGATCCTGGTGATTCCTGACTGACATATAAATACATGCTACAAATTCTTGTGACTGTGCTTAAACAAATGTAAAAATAACACTATTTCTGTATCATCCATATTTAACACGTTGACATCTTTAGGGTGGGGAAGAAGTAAAAATGAGAAATGAGATGAACAATCCATTCAACAATAATCTGTATGGGTATTTTTATTTTTCCCCTCTTTAATACAAACAAATATTTTCAAGGGCCTTTGGTTTTAGTCTTGTGCAGTCTTTAAAGACAAACTATTGTTGCAAAAACCAAACTAAAACAAAAAACTCTACACTGAACACTAGAATGTAAAATATGAGTTTAAAACTTTTTCTTCTAAAACAAAGAATATAAGGGCAAAGCCTTGTCTTGTTAAAAACCTTAATTATAATTAAAGTTTAATTACAACAGCTAAAAGTAGAAGGTACCTGTTAAACAAATTACACAGGAAATCAAAGCAACAAAATTCATAAGGAAGCACCTACAAATTAGTGTCTAGTGAAGGAATATGTTTCTATGTTCTGTATGACAAAACACGTTGAACAGTGGAGCTATTACAGGAATAGACCATGAAACACTAGGCCTGAGAAACCATGCGAAAACTATTTGAAAAGATCAGTATTATTGTACCCATTCATAGTAATTTCGCAAACTGTCTTCCTTTAAAATTACTTTGTAATAGTAATGTACTATATTAGTTTTCTTTGCTGCTATAACAAATCATAGCAAATTTAGTGGCTTAAATAGCACAAATGCATTGTCTTACAGTTCTGTGGGTGGGAAGTCTGACACAGACTAATTAATACTGAACACAGAAATTGATAAAATACCAATAAGTTTAATTAATTATTTAATAATTAATAATAAATATATCTTTTAAATGATTGAAATTAAATAGAAAATCTCAAACATGAGCAGGGTGAGGAAACGCTGTTCAATGAGTATTTAAAGCATGCTAAAGTTCTTGTGAAAACTGTAAACTTTACTAGAAAAATTTATTGTTAAGAAGGTAGTTTTTAAAAAAAATTTAAAGTGCTGCTTAGCTAACAGAAATAAAATTTATAGATTCAAAGAAAGCAGAAAGAGGAACAGAGAGGATTCGAAAATTTTAGGGAAACTAAAGAAGAAGGAGAAAACCCATTTTAAAAACAAACAAGAGACATAAATTTATGATGATTTAAATTACAAAATATTTAGAACTGGATGACAATGAAAATGCTAATGTGAAAATATGTGATATGCCACAAAAGTAGTTTTGGAGGAAATTAGTGGGCTTACATTAATGTGTTTTATAAAAAAGATCTAATATACATGAATTAATTTTCAATTCAAAAACTTTGGGGAAAAAAACAACAGATATCCCTAAAGAAAAAAAGTAGAATGAAGAAAGAAGTGAAGATAAGAGAAGAAATAGAGAACAAAAAACAATAGAGAGGAATTACAATATACTTTTAAATAAAACAGACAACTCTCTAACAAGAATGTTCAAAGAAAGTAAGAGAAAAAGCACAAATACATGTATTGAGAATGAAAAGGGGGCTATATTTACAGCTATGAAAGATACCTTTAAAATCATAAGAAAATCCTCTGAATAACTCTGTGCTTATAAATTTAGACAGTAAAAGGAAATGATAGTTGTCTAGGTAATATAATTGTCTAAAGGTGACTCAAAGTAAAATGAATAAATAACCATTAACAAAATCAAATCAGCAATCAGATTCATTTTCCATTCCTCAAAGATAGGCCCATATGTTTGTACAAACATATATAGGAACTTGCTATATAACGAAATCAGCATTAAAAATCAATAGTAAAAGAATAAGCTGTTATTATCATGTGAAATGAATTGCCTACAACATACACAAAAGTACACTCCAGGTGGATTCAAATTCTAATTATGGAGAGTAGAACTTGAAAACCTTTGGAAGGAGATATGAAAGAATAATTGTGTTATTTGAAGGTAAGGAATCTTACCTTAGAAAACTCCTCAAGAGCACAAACTGAGCTTGATGTTGTCTATCTCCACCATCCCCACCCTGTGCTGTGGTTGAGTAAGCTCACGGGAATGTGCTACATAAAAAAGCTCTCTGGTCCTCAGGCTGTCGGTCTGGTTTGCCAAATGGGTCACTGGCAGGAAGTCTCAGGACAGGAGGAAATTGAGGTTGGGGTAGTTATTCTTCTGGTTCCCGTAACACCTGGCTACAGTGTCTTGTCCGTGTCCTTGTACGATAGGCCACAGCTCCCCCTCAGCCCTCCCCCACCTCCAGCCCCCTCTCGAGGCTCAGGAATAATAGCTCTACTTCCTGTCTTCACTCCTAGGAGTGGTTGCTGTACCTTGCCCTTGAGGACTGCTCTACCCTTTGTTGGTTTCCCCAAACCCTGAACACATCTTTGTAAATTGTCCCTTTATTAGACTCTCCACAACTTCATGATTTTGAATACATCATGTGTTTTCTTTCAAGACTCTAGCTGATAAATCAACAAGGAAAAGAATGACAAAAGTTTATTTTAAACTTCTGCATAATAAAACAATCACAGCACCAGCAAAGGAAGGGAGGGAGGGAGGAAGGAAAGAAGTTGCAGACAGGAAGATTTTTGCAACACTTATAACTGATGAAGAATTTCCATCCAATGAGAAAAGAAACAAGAAAAATGGAAAGGGCTATAAACAGGAAATTCATAGAAGAGGGAACTATTGGGTTGGCCAGAAGGTCCGTTCAGTTAGTGAATACGTTGTTCAATAAAGTTCTTTGTGAAAATGAAAAATGTGTCTTTTATTATTACTTAAAACTGAATGAACTTTTTGGCCAAGCCAATAGATTAGCAAAAAGACAAAGCGAAACAAAAACCCAGGGTATTTTAAATTTTCCATCCCTACACAACTTTGGAGCTTCGTCGCACCTTCTCCAGCCTCCTGGGCAGCTGGGGGTTGAGAAAAGGCTGGGAAATATCAGGGCAGAGTCCTCTGTCTTCAAGCTTGCCTGGGAGTGACAGCAATGGGGCAATGACTGGAGGGGTTACAGAGGGAGAAATCACTGCGTAAAGAGGTTCAGGATAAGACCCAGGCTCCGGAGGGTGATGCAGCTGCGTTTCACAGCAGCACAGAAGAGAGGGAGACAAGAGTGAGGACTCTTGTTCATCAGAGGTAGAGGCACAGGAATGTGGACGGGGCCAGTGATAGTGAACTTGGCGAGGGGCAGGTAGTAATTGAGGGAGTTTGTCCCCGATGGTCTGTGCTTGGGAAAGAGATGGAGAACGGGGCGGCTGCTATGGGAGAGGCAGGAGGCAAGAACTGTGAGGTCCTGCGGAGGCTGAGTGCAGAGACAGGTGGTCCCCTGACTCTGGGCTTTTTCAACACCAAACTGCATAATGAGGTCCAAGCTGACCTTTCTAAAATTCCATAACTCCCTCCTTAAAATCGTAGGCTGCTGCCAAACTGGACAGCTCACAATTTCCTCTTAAATAACTTGCCTCCATCTTGTAATCTTTCGCTAGACTGAAGCCCCAAAATGCTTCTGTTGGTAACCATGGTTATTTGAAAGAATAATTTTTAAAGTGTTGGAAAAGAGATAACGGAGCGAAATAATTATTTTTATATTTTCGTATTTATTAGGGGACAAATCCATAGGATACGCAAATAAAAATAACTATGTACTTTTAAAGAAAGTCACATAGACCCTTTCAGTATTTTAATAGTCTATATTTCTCCATTCAAAATTTAGGACTAAGGATTTAGAAATACAACTAGAAAATTAATTACCTGTATTTTGTTATTGGAGCTCCAAATTCAATTCAGTGCAACCCATTGTTGGGTACCTGTTAGGTACAAGGTACTGTGTATATGAGCGGGCAGAGGAAGGATTGTACAAAATACAGGAAGCCTTTGACCGTGGAAATGTTGTATAATGCTGGTACATAAAATAGCATTATTCCAAGTAATTTCAATCTCCAGTAGTCTGCACTTTTTCCGCAGGCATGGAGGTAGATGTATGATCTCCAAATAGGTGTGTTTTCCCGTCACAGTTGACCTTCAGGTTTGCTTAAAGCAATACTGCTGCTCCGAGAGCCTCACCTCTGTTTAATGAGAGCCATTTCCGAATGCCAACGTTGGGTTAATGGACTGAGATGGGAGAAAATCAAACGTATCTCTCCGTTTTACACCAGATTGCCTTTCTGCCTTGTGGCTTTAATCGCTCAGTTCTACTCACATCTGCCATAATAACAATTACGGGTTTTCTACCGACTTCTTACCCAGGAGGATATGTCAGAGTATAGCAACATCTCCTGAAGAAAGGAAGGGCAAATTCTTAATCTTTTTCCAGCATTGTAGGTAATAATTTTCCTCTGCAAACCCCCAAGGAATACTTCTTTTGGCTTTCACACCCACCATTCCCACAGGTCTTTGGCTCTGTTCTGATTTACGAGTTTTCTTCTATCCTCTTTCATCTGGGTTAAGTTTTAATTATGTAGACAGATTGTAAAAGTCTCTTTTTTCTTGTAAACAACTATTTCTTTGTTAGTAGTAGATTTTGTTTAACTGGTTTTCTCCTATCTGAATCTTCTTGTGGACTCAGGAATTGTGTCTGTTCATTGTTTAACTGCAGCATCAACAAAAGAGAAAGCTGGCTTCCCTTCAGAGTTTTCCTTGAGGGATTCAATCTTGGAACACCTCAAATTGCAAATCTCCCTCGGGAACTGTTCTTTGTTGCATATGTTTGGAAAGCCCATAATATTTCAGTTTTGAATCAATATAAGAGCAGAGTATCACCCACCCAATAAGCAGTATGATAATACTCTCAGTTCTTCTACTTATTTAAAAACTTCCTCTACTACCCAAATCAAGAAAGTGCTTGAAATCCTCAAAAGCACTTGCGAAAACATTAACCGTGGTCTCTTCATCAAGGGACTCAGAGAAGTGGATTCGAGAAAGCTCCTCAGGTAGTGCTGACAATCACTGCTCTTACTCTGGGACCTTCCGTGTATAATTAAAATATGAAGGAAAAAATGTATTTGTAATAGGTCTTTTCATTGTTGTTTTGCATAAACACTTTTACCCATTTGGTGGATTTCTTTTTTCTAATCACGAGATCATTCTGCCACATCCACATCTAATTCTGACCTCATAGGTTACCTTTGAAGCCCGACATCTGCGTGAACATTGATTTTGCCAAGTATAGCTAAATATTATCCTTTCACCAGCCTAGCGATCTCCCACAGCATTTTTAAAACTTTTACCTGGCACCTCACCAGACGCCTCTTAAAAAGGCTAAATCCATATTCTTTCAGAAGTTTTTGAGGCATCTTTGAAGAGAAAGGAGAGAGAATTTTTAGATACAGCAGTGTATGTAATGTCCTCGCGGTGAGAAACCATTTATTCAGCTCATCCCAAGGGAGGGCTGTGGTCCGTGGCCAAGGAACAGAGCTAAGGTCTTTGACCAGCCTTAGACACAAAGCCATGACCTTGGCCTCATTAGCTGGGCTGCTAGCTATGTGAGCTCACCATGCAAGCTACTGCATATTTGCTCGGCTGTTCATAGGGAGCAGGGCTTCTTAACTTGGGTTGCAGTAAGTGTCCGTAAACATACTGATTTTTGATGCTAGATTTTGTGTGTGTTTATATTTTTCTAAGGAGAGGGTTTATATTTTCATCAAATTCTCAAAAGTGGATGGAGCTTAAAAAAAAAGTAAGGTTAGGATTCCACTAAATGAGATCATTCTAAAACAATGTCATTTCAATATTTCTTTAAGTGAAGTAACCTTTTATTACTGAGGTAGATTTCTGTAATCCGAGGTAGATTTCTCTACTCCCATGTGATTGTGGGAGGGTCCCTTGAATTCTGACCTTTTCATTATTTATCCTTTTATGCCTTTGAGGGAATTTAAGTATACCCTTTAAGTTGGAGAAACCTACTACTTTTCAAGGAGAGGGAGATGAGAGATTGACCCCTTCATTTTTGAATTTTTATATATTTTTAAGACATGAAGTGGTGTTTTCCCGCTTTATCTACAAACATGTTTTCCAAAATCCCTTCCTCAACGGTCTATTCTGAGAGTTTTCTTTCCCCTCAAAACCATTCTAAGATAACCTGAACCTGACTTTCCGATATAGGAGCGCTGAAGTCTGGGATGTTTCCCCTCATTAAATGTTAGGCTGTTACTTATTAACTGTAGGATAGCACATGCCTTAGATAAGATAAAGGTAACAATAGAAAATTGCCGTTCTAGGGCCATCAGCTACAATCTCTTCTGTCTTCAGAGTGTTAAAGTTCATGTAAATCCTCAGTATTGTTGATATACTGTATATCTGTACCATATTTGGGAAGAAATGTTATCAGCAAGGTACAATGTGGATTTTTAAAAAAATTCTAGGTTACTTCACGGAACGAGCACTTAAGAGGAAAAGAAAGGATCGAAACTCTGTGGAAAACCAAACTATGCGGTCTTCAGAAATGAGAGATGCAGCCATCTGAAATGGTCATGAACCCCAAACAAGTCTTCTTCTCAGTGCTGATGTTTGGAGTAGCAGGGCTACTCCTCGTCATGTATTTGCAAGTCTGGATTGAAGAACAACACACAGGTAACACCGCAACTTTGTTTTTCCTATTTTTAATTATAATGGTCATTTTCACTTAAATGAGCTATGGTCTTTATAGATATATACAAAGTCACAATATTTCCAACAACACAGAGCATTAGACACAAAATGAAACCTCCAGCTCCCCAGAGAAAGGACATTTCTGGGGAGCATTTGCTTGGTCCCTTGGGACCACTCGTGGAATTTTTGTTATCGTGGGCAAGTGGCTTATTAGCCCTTTGGCTCAGCAAAGACTGCTTGTAGAGAATTTGTCTACTCATTTATCCTACCTTTGATGTGTCTCCTAAGCATTGAGCACAAGCCTAAAGAGAGCTGAATATATAGCAAACTCTCTCTTTTAATTCCTTTTTAATTTTTGTGTTGATACTCCAGTTGGTGTAGAAATTCTTTCATACCTTTCATATAAAGCAAGAGTTAGCAAACCTTTTCAGTTAAAAAATAGAAAATATTTTAGGCTTTGCAGGCCATGTTGTGTCTATCACAACTATTCAACTCTGCCAACGGATCACAGAAGCAGCCAAAGATTATTGTGTAAACAAATGAATCAGGATGTGTTCCAATAAAACTTTTATTTACAAAAACAGCTGGTAGGCCAGCTTTGGTCCACTGGTTGCTGCCTACTCTGCTTATCTTGTATACTCATCATTCAGTTTGTAATTGCTGTACGTTGGAGGCACTCAATTACTGTTAAAATGGATTATGTTTATAATGATGCAAGGAAATGTTTTAGAACATCATAGAAATATATACACATAGGTGCTGTGAAATTTGGTTGTTTTCCGTTAGTAGAAATAGCCTATGGCTTATGACTGTTAAGAAAAATAAAATAAAAATAGAACTATTCCTTAATTGTTTCCAACTTTGGCCCATTTTAAAATTATTCTAGATATAAAGCACTTAAGAATCTACTCTGAATGGACTTGAGGACACAGGGAGGGGGAAGGGTAAGCTGGGACGAAGTGAGAGAGTGGCATGGACATATATACACTACCAAATGTAAAATAGATAGCTAGTGGGAAGCAGCTGCATAGCACAGGGAGATCAGCTCCGTGCTTTGTGACCACCTAGAAGGGTGGGATAGGGAGGGTGGGAGGGAGGGAGATGCAAGAGGGAGGAGATATGGGGATATATGTGTATGTATAGCTGATTCACTTTATTATAGAGCAGAAACTAGCACACCATTGTGAAGCAATTATACTCCAATAAAGATGTTTAAAAAAAAAAAAAAAAGAATCTACCCTGAAAGATAATTCCATACTAAGTCATAAATAATGATGATTTTAAAAGTTGTTTCCATTTTTAAATTCCTCTCCTTGGTTTAGCTTCATAGACACTTTGGACTTATTTAATTTATATGGTAACTCTTGTGAAAAGAATTTGCATATAATTATTTTCTAGAGAATATGTAACATATTGTCCAAACTTATTCTTAATTCCCATTACAATTTATAGAAACTATAATATTTTCTGTTTTCTATATTACTGCAATATTTTATCATACTAACTGATAATATTGAATGAAATCATCTGTGATAAAATAAATAGGCTGATTCCTTTCGCAATATAATTCCTAGCATAGATCTTGTCACATAGTAAGCCTTCAGTAGGTGTTTGTTGAATGAGTGAATAGATGAAAAACTCACCGTAGACTATAGACTGGAACGCGGCAAAGAAGGAAGAATCAAAGAGATCTCATTATTGGGAGGTTTGTTAACATCATAGTCTCATAATAGATTTCCCAAGAAAAGTATCACAACAAAGCTCCAATACGTAAAAGAAAATATATTCCTATATACAGACTAATGGAGAAATGTTGTGATTTAGTCTGCCAGTAAGAAACTACATGACATCTGAGGAAACAGCCAACTCATATGATAACCTGACATATACAATGCAATTTACAAAATGTGTCCACAAACATCAGTAGCTACAACTGATCGAAAGCTTACTAAGTGCCAAATGTTTACATGTATTTTCTCTTACCCTGTAGACATCTCACTGGATGTGCTATTCTAAGTTTGTAGATGAGGAAACTAAGGCTCAGGTGGATAAGGAAATTAGCCAAGGCTCCACATGAGTGGGCTGAGGTGTGGAGGGAAAGCTAGGATTCAAACCCAGGTTGTATCTCTCTGAAGTCCATGCCTCTACCCTATGTATTGCTTCTATGAGGGGAAAAGGTGAATACTGTTACCCCCTAGAGCACACATGAAGCAACTGATTAAACTGAAACTTTAAGTGACTTGCCAAAAGATACAAAGCTAAGCATTTTCAAAGTATGATCCATGCCCAGGTTCTCCTATGCCTCGTGAGCCCTGAAAGAGCCTCCTAACCAAAAAGAGCAGATAAGATAAACATATATAATACATGCCATAGCATCAGTACAGACGTTTTAAAATCACTCACTTGGTAAACCTAAGCTATGTTTACAAGTTCATAAATGTATAATCTCTTCTGCAAGTTTGATTCTTTTTTTTCTAATTTTTTATTTTTCTTAATTGAGTTCATAAGTTTTCCAAGTTGGGAAATTATTTTCCTCAGTGAATACGGGCTGGTAAAACATTTACCATTTATTCTCTTAATTTTTGTGATTTGCTAGAAGTACTTTCTCTGCTTCTCAGTATATCCTAAATGAATTATGTAATATTTCACAATCTACTCATGACAGTGAGTATAAATGTTAGAACCAGGATTCCTTTAGATAACTATTTTACTGAAGGAACCTTTTATTATTCTTCAATAAGACTTCATCTGGAGTTTTGCTTTATACTAGGCTAGTGTCCTAGGTTGTAATTCTGTAGTTTTCTAGGTAGACAGGTCCCTATGTATTTTATGTGTTTCACATAACATCAGGCATTTTTTTTTTTTTTTTTTTTTTTTTTTTTTTTTTTTTTTAAATAGAATGCCGGTTTCTTTTTTAATAGCTACTTTATTATTTATTTATTTATTTTTGTTTGTGTTTGGGTCTTCGGTTCGTGCGAGGGCTTTCTCTAGTTGCGGCAAGCGGGGGCCACTCTTCATCGCGGTGCGGGGACCGCTCTTCATTGCGGTGCGCGGGCCTTTTCACTATCGCGGCCCCTCTCGTTGCGGGGCACAGGCTCCAGACTCGCAGGCTCAGTAGTTGTGGCTCACGGGTCCAGCTGCTCCGTGGCATGTGGGATCTTCCCAGACCAGGGCTCGAACCCGTGTCCCCTGCATTAGCAGGCAGATTCTCAACCACTGCGCCACCAGGGAAGCCCTAACATCAGGCATTTTTAAAGGCGGTCTCTTTAAAGCAGAGAATATCTGAATGTGTGCTTTGATGTTAAGTTAAAAATTGGAAAATCTGAGTTTTGGACACTTTAGTAAAACTGTCACTCACAGAACTTTGGAAGATGTTTTGGTTCTAGAGATTCTCTGTAAGTAGAGCAGAGTTTAAAGCTTTGGATGGTTTGATCTCATATACATTTCAGTTGTATGTAAGAACTCTCTAGTTCTTTTCATACCTTTTTTCTTCTGAGGCTTTTAAAATTCAATAATATACAGACTGTTTTCTATACCTCCCTAGTTTTCCTGGGCTTCTTATTATTAAAATAAAATGCTTTAGGATTACAAAAAAAAGTCTTAAGTATGCTCTGATGTGCTAGTAAAAGATTATGAATAGACAAGATCTTTTTGGAGGCAAAGAGGAAAAATGTGTCACAGAGAAATGAAATTCTATCCAATTATACAACAGTTTCATATGAGCATCCATTTCAATACCGTCATCAATTAAATTATGCCTTTCTCTGCTAATTTTCAGTATGTGGAAGTATTATTATGAACTTTATTTTGTACATTTCTTTTCCCTAGTTGTTAGGAGTGCAAGTTTTACATTCAGAGGAAACTTGAAAATCTCAGATCTCCTTGTTAACTCTGGACAAATCACTTAGCCTCTCTAAGCCTCGATTTTCTCATCTGTAAAATGGGGATAATAATGTTCTCCATAGAGGGTTGCAGTGAGGATCAAGGGAGACAGTGCCTGCAAAGCACTTAGCATGGTGCCTGGCAAGCAGTAGTGCCCAATAAATGTGAGCTGTTATTATGATCCTGGAAATGATGCAGAGCATCTGCAGACTTGCTTTTTCTGAGTTATCCCAGTTAAGACTCAGCCACAATTCAGGAGAACAACCCCAAGCTTGTGCCTTGACTGATTAAGAGGAAAAAAGAAAAAAAGAAGGCTCAGTTCCAGCTCTGGTTAAAATAGTTGGGAGACTCTAACTGGCACAGAGCCATCGTGTTTCACAACGTAGACACTGGACAGGGAGCGATGGGATTGAGTGGCAGAGAGGAGAGTTCGGGCCCAGGACGATCTCAGGTCTGTACAGGCTGCCCAAGGTCAGGGTACTCATTCATTCAACAGCGTTTATTGAAGACCTAACCATCGGAGGTGCCAATAGAGAACCAGATATAACCCCTGTTCTCAAGGAGACTATACAGTCTCATGGATTGTAAGGGAGAAAATGGTCTTGAGTCCAGGCCAAGGCTTTGGTACAAAAGGACAGTCCATTGTAACAGGAAAGAGATAGGCCCTTCTTTATGAGGTAAAGTAATGAGTTAAGACCAGGAGAAAGAGCCCAATCAGTTGCCGGTAATGGGACTGCTGACCAGATAAAAGTGTTAGAAGGAGCGGCGTAGGGGTGGGGGCAGGGTCAGCTGATACAGAGGACCAGATCCGAGCAGAACAGGTACCTGTCTGGGGAAGACGCAGTAATGAGGAGGACCATCTCAGGATAAATCACAACCATGGCTCATGTTTTTCCCCATCTCCTGTTGAAATTTGCAATTTGGTGCTCTTTCTCTAGGTAGACTGCTACTGCTGAACAGAACAAATACCAGAAGGTGTGGTACATAATTGTTCTGTATATGCAATAAGGGTGAAGACCCCATCATAACAGAGTCAGAATCTCAGCTTTAGAAAAAAATTTAAAGATGATCTTGTACACCACCTATTTTTTAAAAATATAAATCCAATGACATCACTCCCCTGTTTAAAACTTTTCCGTGCTAGCTCATTCCCTTTAGCAGAATCTTCTCCCTGGGCCCACAGAGCTGTGGGTGGAGCACCTTCATTCCCGTGCCAGTGTTCCCAGCTTTACCTCGATTTTTCTACCAAACTAAGCCCTGGGCTAACTCAGCGCTCTCACAGTCTCAGAAGCTGGGATGCTCTTCCAGCTGTCACCTGTCAGGGCTTAGCTCAAATGTCACCTACTTTGATCACCCCATGATCCATCCGTCAGCCTCTCCCACCATCTTATTTATTTCTGTCGGAGAAATGATCGTAATTAGCAATTGCCTTGTTTAATTATCTGTTGATTTACTTATTAATTGTCTGTATCCGTTAACTGTTCTGCAACCTCCACGAGGACAGAGATCTTGTCTGTTTCACTTATCGCGGTGTCCTCGTTCCACAGCGTGGAACACGTATTTGGTAGGTGCTCAATAGTATTGTCGGACAGGTGGATAAAGAATGCCTCCGTAGGTTTTCCAGCGTCCAGCCAAATGATTACATAGACTGTGTTTGAGTGTTTATGGGGACAAAGAATCCACTGCTTCCCGAGGCATCCGCTCAGCTGTACAGCCACCTCCTTAGAAAGCGCCAAGTATGAAGCCAGAATTTGCCTCCTTAACTTCTGTTTCTCATCGTCCTCATTGGATCCTGGCCGGCACTGCATCCTTCCTCCATGGCCCGGCCTCATCATTTTCATGGCAAATGAAATCCCAGATTTTTTAACCATTTTATGAAGAGACAATCCTGGCCAACTCTCCTCTGGACCACTTACTTTATATTTATTTTAAAATATGATGTATTCTATTATCGTATGAAACCTGTGTTAGAAATACATATATCTAATAAAATCCCCTATCAAGTAGTGAAAAGTTATTTACACATATTTTCAAATATATAAAGTAGTGAAAATTAAACATCCCACTGAATAGCTTATTTCTTTTTTTGAGATATTCCAGAATCAAGTTTAGTCTCGGAGACACTGCTTTGGGAAAGATCCCTAGTATCCTCCTTACTTGCTGCAAGTAGTAATAAATCCTTCTTTCTACTGAAAAAAAAAAAGTTTAGTCTTAACTACTCCAAACTAAAATTGTTCCCTGGATTTATATACATTGTAAAAATCTATCTGACAACTTCTGAACGTTATTATTCAGGACCGGTATTTTTTAGTTTTTAAATTTTTTAAAAGGAAACAAATTTATTTAAACAAAAACTAAAATACAGTTCACCCATTTCTCCCACCCTTCTACCCCCCACCTCTGGCAACCACCAATCTGTTCTCTGTCTCTGTGAGCTTGTTTTGTTTTTTGTTTTTAGATTCCATGTATAAGAGAAATAATACAGTATTTGTCTTTCTCTGTCTTACTTATTTCACTTTATGTAATGCCTTCAAGGTCCATCCACATTGTCACAAATGACAAGATTTCATTTTTTTATCTCTGAATAATATTCCATTGTATATATATACAAATCTTCTTTATCCATTCATCTGTCAGTAAACGCTTAAGTTGTTTCCATATCTTGGGTATTGTAAATAAAGCTGCAGTGAACTTAAGAGTTCCTATATCTTTTTCGAGTTAGTGTTTTCATTTTCTTCAGATAAAAACCCAGAAGTAGAATTGAGAGATCATACGGTAGTTCTATTTTTAAGTTTTTGAGGAACCTTCATACTGTTTTCCATAGTGGCTGCACCAATTTACATTCCCACCAACAGTGCATGAGGGTTCCCTTTTCACCACATCCTCACCAATGCTTATTTCTAGTCTTTTTGATGGTAACCATTCTTACAAGTGTGACGTGATAGCTCATTGTGGTGTTGATTTGCGTTTCTCTAATGATGAATGATGTAGATCATCTTTTCATGTACCTTTGGCCATCTGTATGTCTTCTTTGGAAAAAGATCTATTCAGATCTTCTGCCCATTTTTTAATCAGATTGTTTGGTCTTTGCTATTGAGTTGTATGAGTTCCTTATATATTTTGGATATTAGCCCCTTATCAGATATATGATTTGCAAATGTTTTCTTGCATTCAGTAGGTTGCCTTTTTCATTTTGTTGACAGTGTCCTTTGTCATGCAGAAGCTTTTTAGTTTGATGTAGTCCCACCTGTTTAGTTTTGCTTTTGTTGTTTTTGCTCTTGGAGTCAGATGCAAAAAATTATCTCCAAGATCTATGTCAAGGAGCTTACAGCCTATGTTTTCTTCTAAGAGTTTTATGGTTTCAGGTGTTACGTTCAAGTCTTTAATCCATTTTGAGTTAATTTTTGTGTATGGTGTAAAATAGTGGTCCAGTTTCATTTTTTTGCATGTGGCTCTCCAGTTTCCCCAACACCATTTATTGAAGAGACTGTCTTGTCCCCATTATATATTCTTGGCTCCTTTGTTGTAAATTAATATGTAGGGGTTTATTTCTGGGCTCTCTGTGCTATTCTATTGATTTATGTGTCTACTTTTAATGCCAATACCATACTGTTTTAGTCACTTTTTGTGACTAAAATATAGTAAATTTAAATTTTACAAATTAAAATATTTGTAATATAGCTTTGTTCCAGCTTTTTTCTTTTTTCAAGAATGCTTTGGCAGGACCAATAATGTTTTAGATATTAATTGATAATATTTTTACATGTTTACCTTAAACAGAAACTTATTTGACTTTTCTTTCATACCTCTAATGACATTTTTTCTGATTCCTACTAGTTTATTTCTGATTTACACTAAATAAGTACTGATAGCTGAATTTAGTTTAGAATTCAACATTAGAATCTAAAGTCAATTGTTTAGCTCTGAATTATCATACCTAGCATATGGAAGAATCACATAGCTATAATCCCACCTTTTCAAAACTCATTGTCACCAATCCAGGCTCTATAGGACTCTGATCCCAAAAATAGTTGGCCTGAAAAGTATGTTCATTTTGGTCAATGATGTGAACTTTCTGTAAGCCAGGGCTTTATTCAGATCTTCAATGCTGTTATCAATGGCAAGATTGCCAAAACAGATGGCTACTTTTAATTTTTTTCTTTTGCAAAAGTACAATAAACATCAATAGGCCCAGGTTATGTTTTAACCTTCTTGTGTTTGTATGAAAGTGATAAGTAGTAGCTACAAGCTTCTGATTTTTGGCAAAGTAAAGCCACCTTATTGTTCTCTTGGACAGTTAATTGATTCAGGACCTCATAGACAAACTGGCCTCCATGCTTTGGTATAATATTTCTAACAAGATTCCATCTTGCTTTTTTCCAAACTAAATATATTTTGTGGCCTATAAATAAATTTTGCTTTTAGACTGGTTTGGCATAATTCTTTTCTCTTGAGCCTCTCTGATGAGCAAGTATATTCTTTTCCTCTGAAATCAGGCTGTTTTTCCTGATTTTGATGTTGCTGTATTGAAATTCTATTTTCCCCCAGGGAATCTTTGTATACCTGACCTGGAGCAAAGGCACTTATAACATGGAAGGACTTTATGCTTACTGTCAATCATATCCTCAGGAAAATAAAATTGCTTTTCTTTGAAAAGTCACTTGTTTGAGTTACTTCCTCTGGTTTTGATGAAGGTTGCAACCATTATTTAATCAAATAAACACCTACTCCCTCTGCCTACCTCTGGACACCAGCATCTCCCATCTTCCTTTTACATGATTTTTCCCATCTCAGTTGACTTAGCTGTTCTCTCCTCCTGGAACATGTTTTCCTTCACCGTTTCCATTGCTGGCTTTTCCTTATCCTTCAGGGTATAGCTTAAATATCACCTTCCCTCAACTTCTTATGTAAAGTTGATATCCTCTGATGGTTTATCTCCCAGCACCTGTTATTTATTACTTCTTAAAATTTATTTCATGGCACTTATTCTATCTGTAATCATTCTTTGCGTTTATTTACATATGCTCTACCTCTCACAATGCAAGTTCCCAAGGACAGGGAACTTGTATGTTGGTCACCAGTGTCCATTCAGACACCCGTCACCCACTTTCAGATCCTGATGTCAATTCTCACTTCATTGTGTACTCCCAGTGCCCTCCAAATTCCATGTGTATTCTTATCCACTCAGCTACTTATAATTTGCCCCTCCCAGTGGACTCTGTTTTAACTCTCTACCCTGCCTGCTAAGTCTCCTGTCTTCCTGAGAGCTGCCTCCTGTGTATGCCCTGAACCCCAGAAGCCGTACTACTAGAAATGAAGAAGTAATGGTCAAAGTTGCTTAAAATCTTCTGAATTTGAATAACGTTCAGTGGCCAACCTTTGCTACAGAGTCGATCCAATCAATGTAGATTTTTAAAAAATCTAGTAATCAGTTGAATGCATTTGTTCTCCAAATATGTTCTGAGTACAGGTAAACAATAGTGCTGTTGCTTCAGCCCAGCACTCACCCTTCTTCTGGGTGCCACCCCTGCCTCTGTTTCTTTTGCTCCTCCTCTCCCACACCATCTACAGAGTGTAGCAGAAACTGCCACTTGACAATGGGACCCTTCGTTCGGTCCATTGGCACCCGGCCAACGCTAGGCCCATCATGCATAGGATGTCGCACATCACTGGCACCATGAATTACTAGTCTAGGGAGTGGGTGGCTGATTCAAGCTTGGCTGATGATTCCGTTTCTTGAAATTTTGGGAGAATGGCCCTGAGTGCCTGGACGATAAGATGCAGAACTCAGAAGCTCATTCACTTTTCTACTGCATTTTGCAATTTGTTTGTAAGAGTACAGAATATATTTTGGACGTTAACACCTTGTCTATTTCAAGCGCTGAAAATAGTCTTTTCCCAGGATGTCCTTGTCTTTTGACTGTTTCAGATAGATTCTCAAATGGCTTTTCCCCACACAATTGCATATTGTTGAGATTATACAAATTGGGCATTGAACGGCACAAGCTATCTAAATAAATCATAATTCTGTGAAAAGAAAAAAAAAAAAAAGAAAAAAACTCAGAAGCTCAAGTGGCTGTTTCCTACCACGTGGGCCAGAGCAGCTGAAGAGACCAGGCTGGAGAGAGAACAGAAAGGCAGTTGGGAGGAGAGGAGCCGAGCTGAGGGGGGAGCCTCAGAGAGCGTTTGGGTTCCTGTATCAGCTTCTCCCAAGATTCAGGACTGTTCCTGCCTGGGGTATTTAAGGTGGCTTGTAGGGGTGGAAAAATTTCCCCTCTGCCTTTCTTGTTTCTCTGGCTGGTCTAATAAATGGACATGAGACGGATTAATAGGAGAAAAACGAAGGTAATTTCATACATATTGGAGCCCCATAAAAATATGAGACTCTAAAGGAAGTGGCCAAGGCAGGAAGCTTTTACACCCTTTAGACAAAGTAACAATACATTTAGAATTGACATGAATTGAACATGAAGAATTGACATGACAGAAGTCTTTGGGGTCGGGGTAGTAGACTGGTAAAGAAGTAACAAGGTTTGTTTATACAGCCTTCTCTGCACTGAATTCCCTGTCTCTGGTGATAAGGATGTCTTCTGCCCTCCTGGGACAGGGAAGGTACCTTTCACAGGGGAGATTTATTTCCTGCTTCAGGGGGACAAAGGAGGGTCAGAGGGTCCTTCTTGTACCAGCTGTTTCTCAAGTACTTTTAATTCAAAATAATCAACATGCCAAAGTGACATATTTTGGGGTGACATATTCTGAACCCCTACAGGCTCAACTGGGGCTTCTGTCACCTGCAGCCCAAAGAGTCCTAATAAATCCACACCAGCTCTCATATCTTCCTTCCCACCCTCGGTAAGCAGCCATCTTTCTCAAAGTGGGGTCACTGGAGCTTAGAGGGGCCTCATAAAGAGCCCCATTAGCTTTATTCATCTCTTAGAGTAGGGTAAGGGGCAAAGGGCACAGACCAATCCTCCTTCACTGTTGTTGATTTATCTTACACCGTGGACCACAGGGTGCTGCCTTGCTCACTGCTGTGCCCCTAGCACGGGGCCTGGCAAGCAGTCGACACTCACTAGATCTTTGCTGAATGAGTCAATCCACACCAGAAGCTAGACTCAACTAAGCTAAAGAAGGCACGTGAGGCTGGTGCTCAACGCTGGCTTTTCCAGAGGTTACAGTGTTTGGTTTGCAGGGCATTTTCTCCAGGGATATCCTGAAATGTCTTCCTTGAGGTTAGGGATGTGTTACCTGGAGAGGCTTATTTTTTCCTTTTGCTGTGTTTTGTTTTTAATAAAGGCTGGATCATCCTTTAGCAGACATGTTGTTAGGAAAAGTCGAAAATTGAGGGAGGAGTTGTATAGGATGTCTTTTTAAGGTCCCTTATAATGTTAAATTCCCTGTGGCTATCATTTGGTATCTGAAAGAGGTATTAACAGATAAACTTGGGCTCAGAAGCGCTCCCTTTTGGAGGTGGTATTCTGTAGTGGAAAGCGCTGGGCTCTAGTTTCTAGCCTGTTTTGTGTCCTTGAGCAAGTTGATTAATCTCTCCAGATTCTGGTATCTTTTCTCCTCTGATCAACCTCCATACCTTCTTCCTTGTTCTCCTCAGGTAACCACCATCCTAAATTTGATCTTTACCACCACATTCCTGTGCATGTCTCTATAATTTTTTAACACTTATGTATATTCCTTTTTCATATTTTTAGCCTTACACAAAAGGTGTCTATCTGTATATACCCTTTTGCAAACTTACTTTTTCACTTAACATTAGGTTTTTGAGATTTATTTATATTGCTATATATAGCTTGATTTCATTCACTGAAGTGCCGTGTAATATTTCATTATGTGAATCTGCTGCAATTCATTTGTCCATTCTTCAATTGATGTACATTAAAGTTGCTTCTAATTTTTTGCTATCACTCACAATCCTGTTGAGATCATTCCCGTATAATACCATTGTTCACATATTTGAGAATTTCTATAAGGTCACACTGCATGTTTTCCAAAATAACATCATCTTCAAGATTCTATGATTTTGTATTATATCTTCTCTTCTGCTTTCACAAATCAAAATTAGGACTTCTTAAAACACTACAGATGTTTAATGATAATCCTTATAAAATGGATACAGAAATATTTATTTGGACACACAGGTTTCCATTCAGAATTATGAATGGAAGGATACAAATATAAAGCACAGAACCGGCACTCACAGTGCTGCCTGCTTTATTGGTATGCCATCGGGGTGGTTAACAGTTCATTGAGAATCAATTAAAATAACTACTGGTCATTAGTGTGGACTTGGGAGTATGAGTGCAAAGGTCTCACTCACTAAATAATTCACGGTGACAGGAAAGTTATAGCTCCTGTTAGGGAGTGTTGGTTCAGAATGTAATGCCACCTAGTCCAAACTCTCTAATTTTCCTCATAAAAATAAACTTCAAATACCAAAGCATCATTTAGTCCCAGCCTCCTTCTTTTACAGAGAAGCAACCAAAAGGCTTAAATGTGCATAGCCAGGAAGTAACAAAACTGGCACTAAAACATGATTCCTGATAACTGCCTATTTCCCCCACAATACTCTTCTCCTGCCCCTTGAGGTACAAGAGGATTCAAGACACTTTGCATTTTTGGTTTGTTTCCTAAAGTGGTTTGAACATAGCCATTCTCAAACCCGGTCTAGAAGTCTAGCAACCAAATGCATCACCAGGAGCAAGGATATAGTTTCAGTTCTCCAGTTGAAAAATCTGCACTAAGGAGAACTTACTGTTGTAACAGCCCCAGACTTCAAAAGAAAGTTCAACAGTACAGAACCAATGTCTTTGGGAACATACCTTTCAAGAATAAATCAAGTAACGAAGACGGTTGGTGGGAAATTTCATGGTATCCAGGTCATTACAGATTAAAGTGGAGTAAAATATGAAAACATGGATTGTTTTCAAATAAAAGAAGAACCTTATTTTTCACTGAGTGTTCCCTCTGTTATGTTTCCCTGAGTCACAGATTGCCAAAAGTTATATTGAGTTTTATGTAGAGGATTGAAAGTAAATGTTTTTGTGCTAATCCAACAGACAGCATTCACCACTAGTCCCCCCTTACTATTCTCAAGTTTTTATCTCCATCTCCTGCGGTGTGACTCAGCCTGGGTTGTAAACATTGGCTTTCATGCCTGTCTCCCCAGCTGGCAGCCCACTGAGGGTCAGGACCACCTTGCCTGGAACATAGGAGAACCCCCAGTAAAGAGCTTGATGGGAAGAAATGGGAAAGAGATTCCAGAGACAGAGAGCAGTTCATCGTTTCTGCAGGGCTCACAATGTATCAGCCAATCTTCAGTGTGGTCACAACCTTCTAGGTGTGTTTGTGAGCTTGGTAGCTCTAGATATTCCATAGGGCATCTTGTGAAGAATTAAACAACTTTTGTCTAACTTTTGTTACACAGTCACATTGGTATATATGTATAACCCAGAAATGGTTTAATTAATGATTATCATATTAATGGAGCTCTATCTTCCCAATAGAGTGACTATAGGTGCTGGCCAGTCTCCACCACTTTCCTAGGCTCAAGGTGTTGGGAAAAAACTGTACTCTTCTTGGGGTTGTTTAATCAATTTGGAATATTCTCGTGGGGATGTTTTGTTCAAGTCATGAAGCCTCATAAACTAACTGTTTAACAAAATATTACATTCTATGATGTCATCCCTTCAAGATCAGCCTGGCTGTCTGTTTTTATATCTGGCAACTGTAGACTGTGATAGAAAATTCCAGGAGACAGATTGGTAGAGGATAAACTGACGGCTCTTCATGTTGCCTGGCAATCCCGTGTTCCCTAGTGAGCTGTTTCTCTCCTGTTTTCCAGAGAAGTAGTTTCTGACATGTTACTTTCTCCTCAGCACTCTGGGCTCATGTGCTCCCCCTGTGTCTCTCTGCAGATCCCCTCTCCTCCTACTTCACAGAAAAGAGATGAACATCAGAGAAAACTCTCGGAACTTCCTTCTAACAACATAGAGACTGATCAACTTCCACCCCGTCTCCGGCTCTCCTCTCAGCTTCTTCCACCTCCCCCTCCTCCTCCCACTCATATTCTGTCTCCCGAGGGGTCTACTTCCTCAGTGATCTTGCCCATCTTCTGTTTCTTCCCTTCTCCTATATTTTCATCTTTTCTCTATCACTTCCTTGTATCTGTATCTATGCATGATCTATACATGTATCTATACATGATCCCCACAGATCTCACTGATCTAAAAATAACCTAACTCACATATCCAGTTCTTTCAACCACATTTTTCCTCCTCCCCCAATTTATCCCTTTCCTCCCCTTGCTCTTCTCAAAAGACTTTTGTGTAATCACTGTCTCCACTTTGTTATTCTCTACTCACCCTGCCCTTACATCGTGCAGTCTGCCCCTGTCAACCACTGGTGCTGTTCCCCCCAGTATCCTGCCTGCCCTCAAATCTAGCACGTCCTTCCCAGCCCCCATCTTAGATCGGTGCAGTTTTAGATACTAGTGGCCCTTCAATGCCACCTTCCCTTGGTGTCCCTGAAGACAGAGTCTTCCACCTTTCCTACCCTTCTCTGACTGTATTCTCAGTTCCTTCTTCAGACTACTGTGTTTCTTTTTCCATCCCTTAGATGTTGGTGTTCTTCCGAGTTCTACCCTTGGGTTCCTTTTCTTCTCATCTTCATGCTCTCCCAGTGTAATGCCATCTGTAGAGCCCTGATCCCTCACACCATCTGCTTCCAGGGCATCTGTACTTGAATGCCCCACAGATCCCTTCAACTCAGGAAGTACAAAGCTAACCTCACTGTTTTTCTCCAAAGTTTGTCCCGTTTCGCTGTTGAGGCAGTGGCCCCACCTAAAGACCTTGTTGCCATCTGTGATGCCGCCATTTTCCTTTTCCCTCCTGCATAAATCTCTTCTTGGCCTCCAGTGGCTCTTGGGACAAGCCTAAACTCCATAATTTGACTGTCAAGTCCCTTCATTATAAGACCTCTACTTAACTCTCCAGGCTCATTTCTGTCCACACTGGTCATGTTGCACTTACCCTTCAGCTGTGCTAAATTTCACCTGGTTCCTTGAACCAGTCGTCGGGCCTCTCAACCCTAGGCCTCTGCAGGTGCCTCTAGAAGCATTTCCTGTGTTGCCCCCCATCATGTGCTCCCTTTACTCCCTATGAAAGCACTCATGATGGTGAATTTGGAGTGTTTGTTAAAATCACGCCCATCACCTTCAACCCACCAGGTCACCAGATTTGTGAGGGTGGCGCTAAGCAGGCCATTTCACGGTCGTGTCCCCTGCACCTGGCACATGCTTCCCTTGGCCATGACAGGTAGGATTTTGCCATATTTTTTGCAAATACTGAGTTAGAAATCTTTGGAAAAAATAACAGGTATATGCCTCCTTGCTTAGGTACATATAAGTCAGCCTCCCAACTTGCGTAACCGTGAAAATGATGTTTTCTCTGTCTGTGAGAATCCATCATCTGACTGCATGGAAAGAAGAATGTTCTCTATCATGCAGACATACTTTTGTAAAACTTCTTTTTTTATCATGCAGTATTTTAGTGATAATCTAGTTAAATTTTAGTGTATTATAATTTTTTGGTTTTTCTCAATGATAAAAAAATGTACTTTATAAGTTAGTTATTAAATTTCTATCCTTTTACTCAGAACTCTTACTTCTCTTATTTTCTCAATCTTACCCTTCTGAAATTTCTTTGTTTTCCAGAACAGTTTAAACTCACTTGGGGGGGGACTTCCCTGGTGGTCCAGTGGTTAAGACTTCACCTTCCAATGCAGGGGGTGTGGGTTCGATCCGTGGTTGGGGAGCTAAGATCCCACAGGCCTTGCGGCCAAAAAACCAAAACATAAAACAGAAGCAATATTGTAACAAATTCAATAAAGACTTTAAAAATGGTCCACATCAAAAAAATAAATAAATAAATAAACTCACTTGGGTAGTCCATATGTGTGTGGCCCTCAGTGCAAAATTATTGTCCAGTGTTAGTGTGATTTTTAAAAGCCAATAAAGAAGAATGCAGGGGCAGAGTTGACACCAGTGACATTGACAGCCATCATCTTGGGAAGTTTCCCGTTTGTTTGGACCCATCTCAGAGAAAAAACAAAATACATCCTGCCCAGATGCCATTTTCTTCTTTGCAGATGACATTTAACTGTTATGTGGGTGGCAACTGGCTACGTGTTTAGTAAAGATTCTTGATGGAGAGAGAATTTTCCTCATTAATTCTTTTAAAACTGAGAAGGCCAGAAATTGACATCAAAAATGGTTCAGATCTAATCAGAGTAGAAACAATAACAGAGGTGAAATGTCCAGCTTTCCGTGCTGTGGCCGAGCACTGAACACAGTACTTGTGGAAACGCCTTAACATACTCTTAATAAAAACATCACAGTGATAAATGTAGAATTCCAGAATGCTTATCATGTGCTGTATGGGTAAAGTACCAATTAATAGTTGTTTGTAAATGAAAAACAATTAGACATGAATATTTATCTATTTCATGGTCCTAGGAACAGCTTTCAAATTACTTTTATAACCAATTTTATTATGAATTATTAGCTCATATAAACTAGGCTCACACAATTTTGCATTTCTTGTAATATGAAATACTGCTTTAAGATATGAATGCTTTTTATCATAAGATAGTCCCCATGGTTTCTCCATGACCCATCACAAAATAATTAGCTAAGAAAGGTATATTTATTAATATTAAGAAACTCTTTACTTTTAAACTTTCAAAATTCAGTTTTAAAGTTCTCTTCAGATGCATAAAGCCAAAGGATATCTAGTAGAAGGAGAAAAGAAGAGGGGCAACCAGCTCTCACACACTCAATAAACCAATGGAGGTTTTACTAAGCCTTCTTTTAAGTTGGCTCAGGAGAGAGATAAATCCATAAAGCAGTCAGGCTGCTTATGATCATGTTGCCAGAAATACACTATAAACAATGGAATTGCCGTCGAAATTTGGACTCAGGATTTTATGATGACATTAAGGGTCAGTGCCTGCATTTTAGATCCATTCCCAGAAGCAATTTAATAATCAGCAGAAATCAGAGGTCCATTCACTGAACCACTGGCAGAAAATTAGGTAGAGACTCCCAGTCTCCTTTGAATCAAAGGTATGTCCGATAACCCAAAGCTAGGGAAAAAGACATAACTGCAACCTGAAATCCCATATCCAAAAAGCGAGATGCTCTGTTCTTGGTAGTGCGGTGAAGAGTTATGAGCAATCTAGAATAGATGGGAAAAATCACAAAATACCCTTAAATGGAAAACTGGTAGTAATGGAAAAAATTAATAGGTTTTAATTCTGTTTCTCATTCTTCTGAAATATTTTTTACATCAACTTGATTGAGCTTGTAGTGGCAGGTGTCTGTTTGAAAAACTCTGAACAAATTCAAATTCCACTAAGGCAATACCCAGTGAAATTTAAATAGCATAAATCTTGTTTATTTCACAGGAACAGGTAGGCAGCTTTTCTTCCTCTGTTATCTCCTACATTTAAATTCCATGCTCTCTGTTTACAATTGGCAAGAGTCAGGGGTTATCCTTGATTTCTGCCAAGATGCCAAGTTAACTTGGCTGATGTTGGATTCCAGAAGGCAAAGAGCCTTCTTCCCGGAAGCAATTTCTGATTAAGAAGAAAATGAGATCTCGGGTGTAGTTTTAGCATCTGGAATTCTTAAATATTCATTTATTCAGTTTTGACTTTGGGCTTTGGGTTGTTACATTTTTGGTGTGTCCAGTGAATAGCACTACTACGTGAATCATTATATCAACTTTAAACAATTGTGTTGCTGTTCCTTCCAGAAGGCTCCCTTGTAAGGTTCATATGACTTCATAAGGGCATCCGTCTGTGTCTGTATTCTCTGAATATTCATGAAACTCACTGAAGGCCAAGGACTGCAGGGAGGAGGGAGGGTTACTGAGGGAGGGGGTTTGTGCAGACATGACAGGATAAGATTTCAGCTTCCTGGTCCAGTGTGAAATGCACAGACCGAAGCTTTCCTGGGGGTGGTGGTGATGATTTGCAAAGAATAGCCTTGCTGCAAGGCTTTGGCTATCTTGTCAGATCCCAGCAGGCCACATGCTTGATGTCAGTGCATAAAAATGGCCTCTTCTCTTGCCACAATATTTATGTCTGCTTTGGAGCAAGCTGCTCCCCAGCAATTCTGAGAACTAATAGGGTGTCCTGGAGAAATGAGTAAATCTTCCCTTGTTTTTGACATTTCTCCCCATTACCTCGTTGCCCTCCCCAGACTTCTCACCTCTTTCGTTTTGATTCTGTAGGATTTAACTAAATCGAGGGCGTGATACTCTATCTTTATGGCATGAAGGACTATCTTTTTTTACAAATGTAAATTTCTATTAAAAAAACCACATAATTCCAAAAGATTCATTAAGATGCCACTGAATACTGTGGCCTTTTACCAGGTGACTATGCATTAGGGAAAAGGAAATGATCAGTCTTTTCGGGAATTACTGGACACTGGCCCTGAATTGACACTAATTTCAGGAGACCCAAAACATCATTGCCAGACTAGGGACTTACGGGGGTGGTGATCATTGGGATTTTTAGCTCAGATCCATCTCACAGTGCGTGGGTCGTCCCCAAACCCATCCTGTGGTCATTTCCCGAACTCTAGGATACATAGGTGGAATAGACATACTCAGTACCTGGCAGAATTGCGCTAGAGATCCTGAGAAATATGTCTAGTGGGAGAACACTATCTGATCTGTGTGTTATTTCCTAGTAGATGTATATTTTAGGGAAGGAAATAATCATTGATTAGCACCGAGGGAACTCCCCCTGAGTAGCTGTGTGGCCTTGACTGAGGCCCTCAGCCCACCCAAATATGTCTCCTGACCTAAAACACAAGGAAGTGATAATAGTCGTTTTCAGCTCTAAAATGCTGATATCTTTATTTGCTTACAACTCACTTCTTCTAGCATTTTTTCCTTTGAGTAGTCACACTGGAGATGTATTGGGTTCATATCTATTTCTTTTGTATTATGACCAAATAAAGATAGCTTGGCACTCCTGCACATTTTTAGTGATAGATCGTGCAATAAACGCTGATGTTTTCCTACACTCTTTTGCTTCCACGTGCGTCAAATTTGCCTTTTTCCTCTTCTCTCTTGCAGCCCCACCTCCTCATTTTGGAGTTCTGGCTAGCTTGACATGAAAAATGGGCATTAGGAAGCCTAATGGATAATTACATCAAGGAGGGAGGGAATGATCTAAATTTCAAATTCAGAATAATTACCTTAAGTCTTAACTGTAGCATAATATAATTACTTTTTTTCTTCAACTTTTTTTTATTGTTCTGCATATACAAGGATGACTTTTCATTAACTTTTAATACTGTTTGTAACTCCATTCCAGTGTATTCGATGTAGCTTTGAAGAGTTCTACTCACAATAGAACACAATGTTGCTAAGCTTTACCATAAGACACAGACTGCTACCGAAGCTGTAGGAACAGCATTTTTATTAAGGTTGTTTTGTTTAAGGGAAGGGACAAGCCCACTCATATCTGGGATCATATCTCGGCAATAGCAAAATTTTTGAGCAGTGCAGGGTAGTAAATAAAGTTTTAAACTTTTAAATTTATCTGAATCACTCATTGTAAGTATGTTTGCTCTTCAGTAATTGTAAAACCTGGAGAGCTTGAAAAGTGACAATCCTGCCTTCGTCTCCTATCTACGCTTCTGCTTGTACTTCTCTGGGTTGTTAGCTGGAGATGACCTTAGCTTTTCTCCTCAAACACAACTTCACAGGACTTTGGAATAAGCCATATTGACTACAAATTTGGCAGAAAAACACCCAAAGGTATTATGCAGAATGCTGGGTTTTTAAGTGACAGAAATCCATCTCCATGTAGGTTAAATCAATAGATAAATAGGTAGATATATTCCACAGGAGACTTTCTTAGTCTCTGCCCAGGCCCTGGGAAGTCCACAGTGGTGTCAGAGCTATAGCAGGATCCAGAGTTCCAGCAGTTTCATCGTGAGGACTCCCTCCATCTCTGGCTTCCTCTCTTGGCTTTGCTTTCCTCTGGACAGTGGCTTCTTCAGCGAGTGCCTGCATTTGATGGCAGAGATGCCCATGGGAAATTCCAGACTTTTATCATCTTTATTGATAGCAATTACAGAGAAGAGACCCCCTTCCTCCCCTGGTGCTTATGTCAGTTGCTGAAAATGGCCTCTGATCCATCCTGCAGGCGTCTTCTGCTACCGTTACTGTCCTCGTGGAAATAAATATCCTGACCAGCCAACCTGACCTTCCCCTGTCTCACAGAACGTATGGCCTAACAATTGACAGCTTTGTGCCAATGAAGGAGGTGGGGTGGTGTAGGTAATACTGCAGAAGAAGGCATGAGGACAGGTTTTAAAACTGTAGCTGATATTCATGCTACCACGTTCAACTCTGCAGCGGTGGAGTTACCCAGCTCCTAAAGGGGCTCACAAAATGACCTCTAGAGATGACTCAGTGGAAGTCCTCCTGTCTATGGGACAATCCTGAGTTGTGAAAGTCCTCCTGACTATGGGACAGTCCTGAGTTGTGGAAGTCCTCCTGTCTATGGGACAATCCTGAGTTGTGAAAGTCCATAGAACTGACATTTCCTTCAGTGATTGTCTTTCTTATCCAAATATGTTACATGAAGTCAGGATTCTCTACCTCTTTTTCTACTCACAACAACCCCATAAGATAGTACCATTACGATTCTCAGTTTGCAGTTGAGGAAACAGTCACAGAGAGGGTAGGTAACACACAGCTAGTAGCAAAACAGGGTTGCTCAATCCTTTTTTAAATCATAATCACCTGAGACGCTCTTTTTTAATGTGGATTACCTGGGTCTCACCCTAGGACATCCCAATTCAGTAGTTCTGGAATTGGGTGGTGAGCCTTACAGTTTATAATGGCCAAAGTGATTCTGGTGAGTGACCAGGCTCAAGAGCCACTGATCCTGAGAGCAAGAAGGAAGCAGAATGGCAAAGGGCTGGAGGATTTTAGTTATGACATAAGCAGTAGTAAAGAACACAAGGAAAAATAAATAATGTATTTGAAATCATTTGTGGCAACCTGTCATGAAACTCTGGTCTTGTTATATGAGGAAAAGAGCATCTGGGAGGAGGCTGAGTGGTAGTGACTCTGATCTCTCCTTCAGCCACTGCTTTCTCTACCCATTTCCAGAATTTACTCTTAATATAGGCATCTATTTCCTCTATATCTGTTTCAGCTATAGTGGAAAAACATGTTTTTTCTTTGGCTAACAAACGTTCTTACTAGTGTGAAATGAACAACTTAAAACCTCACAGTGGGGGCTTCCCTGGTGGCGCAGTGGTTGAGAGTCTTTCTGCCGATGCGGGGGACGCGGGTTCGAGCCCTGGCCTGGGGGGATCCCACGTGCCGCGGAGCGGCTGGGCCCGTGGGCCGCGACTGCTGAGCCTGCGCGTCTGGAGCCTGTGCTCCGCAGCGGGAGGGGCCGCGGCGGTGAGGGGCCCGCGCACTGCGATGAGGAGTGGCCCCCGCTCGCCGCAACTGGAGAGAGCCCTCGCGCGGAGACGAGGACCCAACACAGCCAAATATAAATTAATTAATTAATTAATTAACTTCTTTATAAAAAAAAAAAAAATCTCACAGTGATTCTAGAGGCTGTTTCTTCCGTTTGGAGTAGTCCTGCCCATCTCCTCCCTTCACTACCACTTACACTTCAGTTCTCAGGTTTAATATCACCACCTCCATGAGGCCTTCCCTGATCTACCCATCTCTGCTAGGTCCCCTGGATACACCCTCTATCAGCACCTTGTACCTTTCCTTCAGAGCAGTTACCATAATTGGCAATTGTTAATTTACTAGTGTGACTGTTTGATAGTCTGGTACTGATCGCCCCCCCTAAACTATAAATGAGTGACCGCATTTGATTATTCACTGCTGTATTCTCAGCATGCTGTACTGTGCCTGATCACACATACTAAATATTTGATAATTCTCTGTTGAATGAGTATAAGCATAGTCTCCTTTAAAAAGCCAGTGATGCCTGGAATAAGTCCTTAAGGAGACATTCCCCCAAATGGAATTTCTCAAAAGAGAAAGAAGTAGAGAAAGGCTAGGAGAAACTAAGAAAACGCTTTGAGAGCAAGTAGCAAAAAACTGATAAGGAGGCAATTATCACCTGCAATCTAAGTACAGACTTAAGCAAACAGAGCCTTAAGCTGTGCAAATAGCTGGGGAGCCACAGGAAAGGGGCAAGTAATCAGGCCATTAGCTAGAGAAACGAGAGCTAAGTACAGGGAAGAGGATATAATGTTCTTGGAAGTATTTTGTTGTTGTTTCTTTTTTCACAAAATGTTACAACTGAAAAAGACTTTTAATAACACCTACCCAGCATCCCCAAGCTGGGGTCGCCATATTCCAGAATCTTAGATTATTGGGAGCTCTTAAACTATGTTCAAAGTTTCTGACAGTCCAGTGAATGGCATATCTTTCTCTATAATGTGGCTGAATGACTTAACAGAAAGCGAAAGTCCTTTGCATTTGCTCCCAGGCTTATCAACTCCATGAAGTTACTGGTGTACATTGTTAATTAAAACAAGAAGGTAGATGTAGTTGGTTGGGTGGGTCAATCATTTAGAAATACTGCGTCCAAGAGGAGATATAATAGAGTTTGATGACTTTATCCAAAGGCAACGCTCATCAGCCCCATACCCAGAGTCTATGATCTTTTCAAGAACTCATGAAAATGTTTGAGTGATTGACAGACATAGTTTTTGGTTCCCAAATTAAAAAATAAAATGAAAGGAAACTGTTAAATCAAAATCAATGCACATTCACCTAAATGCATATAAAACATAACTCTTAATCAACTTCATTAATTATCTAACAGAAATCATTAACATTTTCATTAAGTTTGAAAAGTATATCATGGTTAGCCAGGAGATTTTGATATGGGTAGTGGGGATGGTGGGGGAAGGAGAGGTCAAGAGGAATATAGTGACCATTCTGACAAGACTGAGGGCTCCTTGGGAAGAACTAAGGGCCTCTTCCATGGTTAAGCGAAAGGAGTCCAGTGGTGGAGGTGGTCCAAGGCAGTGGTGACTGGGGACAGCAGTACATAGGTGAGCAGGGGCTCTAGGGTACATTGTGAGCTGCTTTCTCCACAGCCAACTGCAGATCTACAGGTGTTGCTATTATTTTGTTTTATTAAATCTCTTTCTAAGGTATTTTGTTAGTACTCTTACTTGGAAAGAGTTTTTGAGTCTGGCCTTGAAGTCAGACAGCCCAGGTTCAGATTCCCCACTCTGTCTGCAGATGTCAAACTCCCTGATGTTGAGCTCTCCCCGCCTCTGTTTTCTCATCCATCAAATGGATTATTAATACTTGCTTCCAAGGCTGGTGTAAACATGTTAAGTAATATAGGAGCACTTAGCATAAGGCCTGACGTAGAGTAGATAAAATTTTTCCTATCCTGAATATCCAAGTAATTTAAAAATAGCATGCATTTTACACATATTACTTGACTATGTTCCTCATCCTTTGGTCATTTAAGAAAAGAGTCTTCAAAATTGGGTATGAAAGTGGAAAGTGAAGTCTCGTATCCACATTTAAAACAGGAAAAGGTATCTATTTACAGATGATATGATATTAAATATGGAAAGCCACAAAAAAATTGAGTTTGGCAAGGTTGAAGGATACAATCATATACAAAAATAATTTGTATTTCCATACATGCAGTGAACAATCCGAAGTGAAATAAGGAATCCCACTTACAGTAGCATGTGGTGACCTAAATGGGAAGGAAATCCAAAAAAGAGTGGATATATGTATACGTACAATTCACTTTGCTGTACAACAGAAACTAACACAACATTGTAAAGCAACTATACTCCAAGAAAAATTAATAAAAAGAGGACAAAAAAATAGAATATATAATTAGGGATAAATTTTGCATTTCTTCTGTTACAACAGAGGAAATGCGAAATTTATGCTCTAACTACAAACCAGTATTTAAAGAACTAATGCCTTCAGGAACACAATCCTCTTCCATGAAAGATATTGGAGAGGGCATAGCAGTAGACCCCGAAATCCACTCTACCCCAGGTGAGTGGTGGAAATCAGACTTGAACTTGAATCAGAATCACTGAAGTGTTTGCTAAAGCACAGATTGCCGGGTCCCACCCCTAGAGTTTCAGATCCTCTATGTGTCCAGTGGGGCTTGAGAACTGGCATTTCTAACAAATCCCCAGATGACGCTGATGCTGCTGGCCTGTAACCACACTTTGAGAACCACTGGTCTACGGTCACCATTGCCCTGGTTGTTCATGGGTGATGGAATGGGCATCTGCTCTAAATTTAGCCCCGGAAACCTGAAGGGGTGTGTGCTGCAAGACGTGACATACCTCACTGGAGAATGAACAGTGCCTCCCCCCCACCCTTTTCCCCAGAGACATTCTGTTTCTAGATATGCAGCCTAGAAACAGCAGAGGCCATCCTGTGACCATCTGTGACCATGAGGGCACACACCTCATCAGGACACCAAGGCCGAGATGGCCAGAGCAGGGAACTGGAAGAAATTTGGGTCTGTGATGACATATGGCCCAGATGGTACCTGGCCTGGGGCCTGAGCTTCCAGTTATGTGAGAAAATAAATATCTTCATTGTTTTAACCAGTTTGAGTTGGACATTTCTGCTCATTATAGCCCAAAGTATCCTAATTAATATAGAAATGTCAGCGGGCATGAAACCTATAAAGGGAACAGAAAGATTTTAGGTAGAAAAACAACCCATCACGTGCAAACAAGAGGACATGTTAGACGCGGTGTGAAGCAAGAGGAAACAGTAGAGCCCAGATCTAACTAAGTGGGAGAAAGCAAGGAGGCAAAGGCCAGTAGCAAATTAGCAAAACGAGGCTTTTTTCAAGTGGCAGAAACGAAACAATCCAAACCAAAAACTAGACCATGAAACTCTACATTGAACGTTTACACTTTTTCAATTCGATCTATTTTAATGTGTTTTAAACCCTCAGGCAAAAGCTCTGTCTTCCCCCCTCTGCCTTCCCAGACTACCCTGGTAATAAATTACTCAACTCTGCTTCCACGTTAATAAAGAAAATTAGACTTCCCCATTTCTCTCCTCAGCCAGGAGCTTACCCTCCCGATAATGGGTAAGACATGGAGCCCTAACTTCTCTCAAATGTGCCAAGGGCTCAGAGGCTACGGTCCTGAACTTTCCCTGATGATGAAGAGAAACATCAAATTGTCAAACTCACCTAGGTAACCAGGTCACAGCCTTGAGGTTAAAAACAAAAGTTGTCAGAATCAATTTTAAAATTCACTAGGAGCCGCTGTCAGACAAATGAAGTGGTGACGATGAACTGATTCAGATAAGAAGTGATGGAAATCAAGCAGCTGGCCTCAGCACCGATTAGACTCTGGCGCTGGAGCAGCCGGCCACACACATGGCCACGTGCTCCCTTGGAATCAACAAGCCATCAGGGCTACATTGGGATCGAACAATTAGATAAGATACAGATCTCAGTTGGATTAGTCAAAGGCTTTGCATGGTCTTCAACTGTGGCCCCATGCCCCTTCCTCCCTAGGTCCAAGACAGGAGGTCTATCACTCAGTATTTTGCTGTCTAAATCCAAGGCAAAAATGAGCAACTTCTCGGCAAAATTTAAAATAATCCAGCTCCTTCACACTATGAACAAAGGACACTTGCCAGGGTAAATAGGGGCATCAAATCCCAGGAACCAGCAGGCTCTGTTCCATGCGCTTGTAAGAGAAAAAAAAAAAAAAAAGGTAGTTGTGCCTTGATTAAGGACTGACTAAATGAGATCCAGCTTTCAGGTGACCAGAGGCCATCCCAGGTGTGGGCACAAATTCATGATACTGTAATATTATCTGCTTTCACATGCTCTGTTTATTTGCTACATAAATCTTGCTGTGTAGTGGGATTTGCTAGAAACACTATTGGCATCTTATTATGAATACAACTCAACGCTTCTGACTTCCTTATCCTGTAATTATTCCATAACTGCCTTGAGAATTTCATATGATATTTTGGCATATCTATGAATGTAAAACAACATTGTCCTATGCAGTGAGGATATAAACTAAAGATACTTATTTTTTAAATGTCTGGGAAAAATTAAGTTTCTGCCCGCTTGGACCTGATAAAGACCAGAATTGAAAAAGAAGAATGATTTGTATATCCCAATATGAAATGCATTAATAAGTATAATATCTTTATGTTACATCATATTTATAATTAATAGTGATTTTTTCTATTTGGTAGGATAAGAGGTGATAATAGGGGATAATTTTTTCTACACTTCCCATGACTCCTTCCTCTCCTTTCAACTTTTCCCAAATGATTCAGATATTTCTTGGTAAAAAAAAAAAATGAAATAGCATTATCTTGAAAAGGAAAAGTATTCTTTGGAACAGAAAAATTCATATTTCTATTTAGATCCATTTTTTCTTTTCATTTTTTGTTTCCCTCATCTATCTTCCAGTATCTATAAATATGTAAATGTGTAATCCAAACTCTCAGTCTTTTAAAGGGATTGTCCATATTTATCATACAAAACTATCTATCAAAATGAAACATCATTTAATATTATTCACATATAATTTTAATACTTAACCCCACTAGAAAAAGCTCATTTGCTTATTTCTATAAAATAATACACCTTTTTCTATCACTTTATATTCAAGGTTGTAAAGAACTATAATTTAACTGATGATAAAAATCCAAAACCAGGGAGTTTTGAGTCTTAGCACTCAACACATCCCCTAAGTGGGAACATGCGTTTGGAAGTAGCTCCAGCCACAGCTATTAGGGGAAACCTCAAAAGACAGGTGGAACATGATTACAAGAGAATCATACAGGTCTAGTAAAAATAATCAGTGGGTTTTCCAAGAAACATAGAATAGATGAACAGGGGACTCTGGGAAGAGGCAATAGGTAGGTGTCTGGTGGGTCGATGGTTGACATCAGGACATTTCAGAGAGAACTTCCAAGAAGAGAGAAAGACTTCAGTCTCTGAGGAACTGGAGAAGTTGACAGGAGACCAAGAGAGACAAGCCCTGAGTGATGACATGGACATTTGAATGTACCACAACATAAAGCAGAAATGCAAGTGGTAGGGAATCTGCAGAGTATGCTTCATTCTTGCCCACAATCACCCTTCATCCAGACTCCTATCCCTCAAACGCAGCACATTTGGAAGGAGAGACATGCCATTAGAATCGAGCCCTGGAGATATTTATCAATTCAAGAGAAGTATCTACTGAAATGACAGCAGAAAAACTATGACTGTCTCTGTGGAATTTCCATTTCTCCTCTTCACCAGTACTATGAGGATTGGGGGCTGAGGACCATCTCAGACTCCAGAGCAGCAACAGACACTTGGTTAAGAAGCACACAAGAAATCTGAAATTTTCAGCCTCTTTATCCCAGCTCCAGCTCGTTACTGGAAACTGCATGTCCACTATAGACTTACAGCATCTGTTATAGCTCCCTTCTTGTGTAATTTTAGAGAGCATTTGACTGACAAAATTGACTCATAAGCAATGAGACCTTAGGAAATTCTCAACACTAGTCTCTGTGCTATTTATAAATAAAAATTGGGGGGCAAAATGGTACCCATGCAGCAGTGCTATACGATGAACTGAAACTGGGCAACCCATAGCCAGAGGTACTCTGAGCAGATCTGCTTTCTTAGACTAATTTTGATACCGTTGCAAAGGTTATCTTCCTAAAATAAGTCCCCGTCATACCACTGCCCAAAACTCCAGTAACTGTCCATCGCTTATAGACTAGAACTCAAACTCTGTAGGCAAGTTTTAATACAATTCAAGGTGAAGCCACTATCTACCTTTGGAGACCACTCCACTATACTTCTAATCATCACACACTTCATCCCCCCAGGGACCTTCTGCCTTTCCTTATCAAAGGCTTTTGTCACTCATGGAAATCCTCTTCATCTTTTAATGTCAGCTCTAAGCCATACCAGTCACCAGTTATTTCGCTTCATCTTCAAATACATACCCACCCACTCAGGCACGTACATAACCTACTGTGATATTTAAGTGTAACCAAAGTCCCAGGATTATTTTTTCCTTTCGAATTATGAGAAAGATCTACGTAAGTAAAAAGGTTATTTAATGGAAATAGGGTATTGAATAGTTAGACAAATTTGTCAGCTGCTTTAGATAGTCGATAAATTGTCAATCGTGGAATTTATCAAAATTAAAAAAGAAAAAATTTTAGTATATTATTTCAGTTTTTTGACATAGAATTTGCATAGCAAAAGGATGTGTTACATTATGTAAATAAGCAACGCTTAGATTTAAAGTTTATTCCCACATTTTTTACCATTAGCCAGAAACCAAACTATAAATATTAAATGTCTCGTTCATCATAGTTGAAAATATATGACCATATACGCAAAATGTAGAAGGAGAGAAGTTTTATTATACAAGTTTTCAGCGTGTTTTCCTAAGGTTATATGCAAAGTCTCAGGGAATAAGAAGCTGTTATAAGACAGCAATTACAAGCAAATGCAAACAAATTGGTTAAGCTGGTAGGTGAATTTATCCAACTCCAATAATAGCATTAACAAAATTAGAGGGCTAGTTTTCAAATGGAGCTAATCATTAAGAGGGGAAACTAAGAAGAATGATCCTTAGTTAATGATTTTGTTCAAAGTTTAGGCTCAGCGAATTTTATACTTAGTGTGGGACTGTCTCTGCTTCCTCAGAGACAAACAAAACTGCTGGAAAAATACACAGTTCAGTCAATCAATACTTGGGTGATGATACCAACCAGTCACTAAGAACAATTGTGTGACTGAGTTTCCTGGATATTTATGCATTGATTAATCTTTCAAAAGTTTATTTGAGTTTCTAGCTACGTAAATTGGAGTTTTCTTCTAGACATTCAATTTTTTTTTTTAGTTTTATGAGCAAAGTAGCCTGCTTCTATTGAAGTAAAATCTAAAATTTACAAAGTGAGTTGGAATGCTAAACTTTGGAGATATATTTTTGACAACTTGTATCCATTAATATTTTGCAATTTTCCTACATTTGAAAAATGTTTTATCCTTATGCCTTAAAATCTCATTCTAACTTTTAGTTGTCTACTCTGAGTAGCGCATTGAATTTGGAACTGCAGATTTTTATATGTATGAGGGTAGAGGGCTAAAGAACATTTCTCGTCCAAATAATCAGACTTTAAAAGTTACTGTAACTGCACTTGTAATGACACATGGACCAGGCTTTGCATAGCATAATATTCAAAAGAGTAGCCCAAGGAATTAAAATAGAACTGAATTGAGTCTTGAATTGAGTCTCTTACATGAAAGAGGTGCTAATTCATTATACATAGTGGTACTTCTCAAAAGTTTCTGTCCTCTCTCTCCTCCCTTCTCTTCTCTTGTACCTTGTGGCTGCTTGAGAGTTTCTCATACACCAAACCTCCAAAACTTTCTCCCCATAAACACTACATAACCCTTCTGTCTGTCCCTTCCTTTCTCTTGGTTCTTTATTTAATGAGGCTCTCCATCTCTTCTCCAGATTCAAAATCACAAAGGGTGCTCACATTGTTCTGACAAAGACAGAACTCGTCTGAGAGAGAAAGCAAGGGGAAGAAACTAACTGATCAAAGAAAGATTTTCTTCCTTTCTTTATTTTCTTTAAAGCAAACAGAGTGAGTGATTTCAGGAGAGGAAGAGGAAAAGGACCTTGAAAAACTCAAAATTAATAAAGTGTGTCTTCGCTGAGACTTTCCTGGTGGTCCAGTGGCTAAGGCTCCGTGCTCCCAATGCAGGGAGGCCCAGCTTTGATCCCTGGTCAGGGAACTAGATCCCACAAGCCGCAACTAAGAGTTTGCATGCCGCAGCTAAAAGATCCCACATGCACAACGAAGACCTGGTCCACCCAAGTAAATAAATAAATTAATTAATTAATTAAATTCTGTCTTTGTTTTACAAACTTCAGTGATTCAAGAGAAATGGAAGTCCATGTTTATTTTCATGGTCATAATTTATTTTTTTCCTTAAGATATTCGTTTATGTTACTAAGACCCCAAATGATGTCTCCGTTTCAGATATTATTAGCAAAAGAAAAAAAAAAGAAAGAAAGAAAGAAGAAAGAGCAAGGAGGGAAGTGAAGAAACCTTGAGGTAGTTAAACCTCATCCCCATGCGTTACTGGAACATGACAGTTCCTTTGCTAAAATGACTAGCAATTGCTTCTTTTATTCACTTAACAACTATTTCTTGAGTTCTTGGCTGCCTACAGAGTAGGCATCCTGCTGCCTGAGATTCAAATGCTGGAGGAATTTCATTTTTCTTCAAGGAAGCAAGGTGAAAGCACAGAATAGAAGGAAGCCATATTCTAGATAACCTATGGATATAATTATTTGTCCTAATATGGTTCCTCTGCCCCTTGCTTCACCTTAGTTGACAAAATTAGATTTGAGAGATTATGGAAAGTACATGTCTCAAAGCACAATCAATCATTTTTCGAAGTTTAAATAAACAGTCAAAATCTTAGCCAAAGATGCTGCTTATTCTGTAGAGATAATCCACCCAAGTCAGTAACCAGTACAGTTTTGAGACTAGCTTAATGACATATTCCAAGAATCACCCTTTATATGCTGAGTTAATGCTTCTCAGTAGCACCTCTGGCCTGAACGAAATTTGACTTTAACAATAGCCTAAGGAGAAGGTGTTCATTAAAGCTGATTTGTTACCATACAGGACACTAAAGTAACAACTTCTGATATAAATTTCTACCCATGAAAAGCGGTCAAAGAGCCTGTACCAGTGAGGTTAGCAGAAGGCAGGAAGTTTTGCATCTGTGCACTTATCAGACACACAACCCCTTTCTCAGACACCATGAAGAATCACAGCAATGCCATGACTACGTATTCCAGTATATTCAGTCCTGCTACTGTGATTTAAGATACCACCTTGGAGGGATGTGGAATTTAATTACAGTACATGTAATGAAGCATTTTTCTTGGGTACTCAGTGCAGTGCCTGGCTTTTAATAGGTGCACTGTACATAGTCGTTGTGATGGTGGGTGTAGGGGTGAGGCAGTAGTTATTAGCTTTTAAAATGATAATAGTTATTCAAAGTCTGATAGAAAAATTTAAATGTCACGTTATATTGTTCAAGGAGCATTTCACAAAGTATGCACTCAAGGTTTATTAAAATAAATTTTATTCTCATTCCCTTGCATCAGGTAGTGTTGACAAGGGATCAGGAAAACCTAGAAATCATGTAATAGTCAGAGTTCAGGGTAATGCGCCTCTGGCTTCTTTGTACTTGTTAAAGGAGTGCTTATAAACAGCCATGTGAGAGCAAGAAGAACACTAATCCTAATTATTACAGTAATTTATTGCCTTGAAGTCTGTTAGTGACCAGCAGTTGATGATTTAAAGAAATCTATGACACAAAAGGCCACCTGGCTTAATTCACCAAAGGCATCTATATATTCCCATGTAAGGAGTCCCAAGATTTTTCAACAAGTGTTATTGATTGTAAATGATCATGTGAAAGGATGAACTTGAATTTGGTCAACCCCACTTAATGGGCTCTTTCTTTGGTCTTACACCTTTGTGGAAACCATCTCAGCCCCATGCAGATTATTTGCAACATGGATTACCATCACCATTGTTTTTCTGACAGTGGGCTTCCAATGATCTCGGTTGGGTTGTACGAGTTTGTAAAGAGGGACCTGACTGAGCCCTTGACCTTGAGCTTCAGCATCTTGAAGGGAGCAGTGAGGCTGAATCAATGGTGCCACCTGTGCCCAAAGAAGGAGTTTAGCAGGGACTGATCAGTGAACAAGGGGAATCACGACCGAGAGGCAGCCCAGAGCAGAGGGCCCGAGCAGCGTGAGATACTGGGACCACAATTAGGCACTGGCTGTTTCCACTGTCTTGTTAAATGACCTTGAGGAAATCACTTACTCTTTTCTATGCTTCAGTTTACTCATCTTTACAATAAAGGGAAAGGGCTAGAGAAGGTGTCTCTAAGGTGCTTTCAAGACAAAGAATTCCGAGCTGCTCTTCATCATTCATATGGCCATTTTCCAATTATTTTTCCACTGTCTGTGTACGCACTCAGTTGCAGAATTGGCCAACAACAGAACACGTTTGACTTCTATCACATTAGCAGGACTAATGATTCCGCTTTTCAAAGAGAGACGAATACCCTTTATACAGACTGATAACTGCTATACTTCACCTCATCATGTTCAAGATAATCACCAACAGTACCTTACAATCCAGTACGTTAAAAAAAAAGCATGGAGTCCCAGCTATGCATCAGGCATTGTGTTAAGCACTGGGGCATAGCTTTGGCTAAAACAGACACAGTTCCTGCCCTTAATGAAGCTTTGAGTCGGGAGAGGGCGGGATGGCAGACGTTAAACAGCTAATCACGTTAAACAGCTAATCACGTGAACAAATTTTACAGTTGAGACCATTTCTGTGAGGGAACAGTCCAGGGAGCTATGTGAGTATATCCAAGGGGAATCTAATCTCACCCAAAGGGACAGGAGTACTTTAATGTGAATAAACTTATCTAAAGCTTAACATCAAATATTGATGTGATAGTGTGATTGTCCAAGAAGTTGTTAATTATTATCTGAACAATATTCTATATTATATCAACAAAGAATGCTACATACTTACAGAAAAAAATCCACTGTTCAGGATGGAGTAAAAATAATATAATCTTATTCTTTTTTTATGCTTGAGGGTAGTCAATTTCCAAAAATTAGTGCCACTGGACAAAAGTAGACTGAATCCCCAAAGAGGGAAAAATCATAGCCCTTGTTTCTCAAGCAGTGATCATCACAAACTTTGCTCTAGCAAATGTATGATCTGTACTATAAATTACTAACACTTTTCCTCAAACTCATTTAAAAGATGCTTACTTAGGGTCATCCTAAACAAAGATATCTATAAATTAGTACAAAAGTTTTACTACGCTAATTAGATTGTTTAATTGACTTTTAAAATGAGTACATTTCAGGGGAGGGATAAATTGGGAGATTGGGATTGACATAGACACAGTACTATATATAAAATAGATAACTAATAAGAATCAGCTGTATAGCACAGGGAACTCTACTCAATACTCTGTAATGGCCTATATGGGAAAAGAATCTAAAAAAAAAAGAGTGGATATATGTACATGTATAACTGATTCACTTTGCTGTACACCTGAAACTAACACAACACTGTTAATCAACTATACTCCAATAAAAATTTTTTTAAAAATGAGTACATATCTATGCAAATAAAACTTGGTCATCTATCTCCTAACATTATCTTGAGTACCAAACTTTAAGAAACACGGATCATAACCTGTGGCTCCACATACAGACACAGACATAAACTGTAATGTTGGAAAAAATTTTCAATTAATGTGAATGATGCACAAGCCCAATTGCAACTCAACATCTGTGCCTTTCTGCGGAGTTTTGTTAAAGGTCCCTCATGAAGCCATTTGTGATTTCTAATAGATTCTAATTTAATCAATAAATAATTATGAAGAACCAACTGTGTAGTATGATTTCTAAATACAGTGATATCCTCACTAAATATTTGGAAATTTAGAGCTATTTTGATTTGACATGAAGACTCAGAGCATTTTATACCTTCAGTCTAAGAATGTCTACACCTAATATAATTTTGCAATAATACGCTGGAATATAGAGTTTCTCAGAAAGGTGATTCAAAGCCTTTGCAATGGCAGTGAAAAACCTTGGGAATTCTAATAGCAGAAATGTCATTTTTAATGGTTATCACCTGTGCGATGAAAGCATAGGTATTTAAGAAGAGGGTGTTTAAAGCCAGAAAAATATATATATTTTTTTACCTCTGTGGAAGTGTTAGTTTCACTCTATGGTATTCAAAAATAATTTTTCATGTAGAATAAGATAATTTCTTGAACTTTCAGTACCGTTTCCCATTTCTCTGAACAATTTAATTATGTTTTAGCTCTATCTCCCAAATACTGTAACTAGAAATAATTTTTTTTGAGTCACAAACTTTGTGGGATATTTTACATCTTACACAGTGAGGTGCTTGGGGTTTAACAATAATTTAGAGATTAGTGTTTTCTAGTTACTTGAAAGCAAGGAAAATCAATTATATCTGTCTTTTCAGGGTTTTGGGTTCCTGCATTAATAAATCACCAGAGATTAGGGCATGTAGAACAAGCGTTTATCTGTGTCTGGGAATCAAGTTTTCCTATGGTTCTCTTGACAAGTGTGCGAATGATTCTTAAAAGAGGTGAATTAAAGCAAGCAGTGTGCCTCACAGATAGAAAAATATACCTGACTTGGCTGCTAAAGGTTACCTGCAGCAGTCTCCTTTGTACCAACCAACGGGAGACGCTAAAATCAATTAGGATGAATCCTGGACTGTGGCAAGGGATTGGGTGTATTTGTTGCTGTTAAAGCTCCACAACTTGGGTCTGAATGATGTACTGTGGTTTCTTCCTGTTCACTTTAGCTGAAATTATTTAAAATCTAAAATCGTGGGAAAGATATTTGAGGCTGCCATATTGATTTCCTTAACATGTTTTGATTTCACATTTATTGCCTGTAGACTATAAACACCAGGAATTTCACTCATGACTGAATTCCATTCAGCTTAATTTTAGTTAAAAGATTGTTCTATTGGCATTTATGTCAGACTTGAGAATCATGAAAAAAATTATAACAGGCATTGCTTTTCCTTCAGAGTAGCTCTTGTTTCTTAAGTGTAAATACGTGGTACACATTTGAAAGCTCCTGGTCCCACTATTTATCCAATGCTTATTCAGTGCTGGAAAACCAAGATTTGCACATTTCATATGCCCCCATTAAAGTTGTGAGTCAGTAACCTTTATATTAAAGGAAATCCACCCCCAAAATTTATTTTATAATGTAAATTAACCTCTATATTTACTGTAGTAGATAGATTGCAGATCCTAGAAATAGAAAACCTGGGTTTTAGTTGTGCTGTAAAATTGTACAAATCACTTCACCTTACTAGGATGCAATTATCTGGTCAGGCACCATGGTATATGGAGACAATCATGGGCTTTATATCAGAAAACAGAGGTGTGAGTCCTGTCTTAGATACTTGCTAGCTGTGTGACCTTTGGTGAGCCACCTAACCTCTCTGAGCCTCATTTGTAAATTTGCAGTTGTAGCTTGGATTTCATTGGGTTGCCATGAAGGTTAACTGAAATTTCAAAATTCCAAGCATTGTGTCTGGCCCATAGTATAGATGTACGACTTGGTCGGTCCCTTCTGCCTATTCCTTTATCTCTAACTTCCTGAAATCCATATCTGGCATATTTAAAATGAAATGTCATCTATAATTTCCATTGCTTACATTCTGTATAAATACACATCGAGTTTGGTCATTGCAATCATTGTTGCTTTTGTTGTGGTCATCCATTTACAATGCTTGGTGTCAGTTTATTTATCTCTTGTAAAAATAAAATACAGTGTGTGTGTGTGGAAAAAAAAAAAAAAGAATTAAAAATAAATAAATAAATAAATACACATCGACACCAAGATAAACATACCCGTAAGAGGAGATTGCTAAATCTACTTAACAATTTCATAGTGGAAACTGGGAACTCAGTCATAGGCATTTTGGGGCTGTCACTTTAATGTTACCACCGGGCAGACGAGGCTTCTAAATTTTTCTCATGTCAGTATTTATTATGAATCTTGGAATATAAGAAGGGTCTTGTTTGACATATATATATATTAAAGTGATAATAGCTGGAGATGGAGTACAGATGCTTATAACTCAGTATATTAACAACATGGGAAATGAAACAAACTAAAAACAAATGAGAGTAAAGATTTTCTTTGAATAAGATTTTCTGTTTTCTTTACCGAGTGTTCAGGAATTTTGTCCCCTGCTCCGCACCCCACGGTGGATATGACGAGATGGCCCAGCTCTGTCAAGGGGTCTCAGTTTTTGATGATTATGTCTGTCCCACCACCACTTCATTCTATCTTCTAGAGCAAATAAGACTTTTTCACTATGTATATATAGTGCCCTATAAAAATGGGGAAAAAAAAGTATTTTCCATCGCATCCCTTAATTCTCCCAGTGTGAAAATAAATTCCATTATGTGCTTAACCTAAAACCTACATGCTTCCATATAAGCTTCTTTACCTTTGATTCTGACTTAGCATGAAGAGAAAGAGTAAAAGCATTAGTCTTTTCATGTTTGAAGAGCAGTATTTAATCATGTCACAATCTCTTTGATCAAAGAAACACAAAAGAGGGAAAAAAGAGAGTAAAGAGGAAGAAGGTCTTCTTTAACAATTGTATGGAATATTGATGTGTTGCAAATAGCATGAAGTTGGAAACTGGAAAATTAACCAGACTATTAGTTGATATGTTTTAATATCAAGTAAAATAATGACACTTTATTGCAAACAGTGACTAAAGAGTAGCCTCTTCTCATCTTCGTGTACAGAGGTTCTCAAGGGCTTACTGGTACAGCCATCAGCCCACTGTCCTAGGCGTTACAATTCAGGAGGATCCTGAACCACAGTGCCAGGTCTGGGAGACCCTGCCTGGCAGTTCCTCCCTGTAGCAGCTTTGGAAACCTCTGCATCTCAAAGATGGCATTCAATTTAGGAGCAACTTGCAGAGATAGCCCCCTTCTATTCCTAATGGAAGCTTCCCAGCCTATAGGCATTAAAAAAAGTGATAAAAGCTGGAAATGGAGTACAGATGGTCGTAACTCAGTATATTAGCCACATGGGAAGTCAAATGGGTGAGGGACAAAAGTGTAAATTATGGGTAAATGTAACTCAGATGGAAAGAAGACATTTCTCAGGAGCTTGTGTCCTTTAGCTTTGCCCAGTAGACCTTCCTTTTCAACCTCTTCATTGCTAATATGGTTCTCCTGTTTCCATATGTAAATTCTTCCCTGCTTTCATTTACCGTGGAGTCCAAAACTTTGTACACAGTAGTCTGCAAGATCCTGGGTATCACATATTCTGAGATGATGGGGGAATCATCTCTATTATACAGTGGGAGCCTATAGTGTAATATTATACTTAAAGGACACAAGTAAGTTTCCAAAAGCTTCCCAAGTCTTTGAAAACGAGCATTTGCCCTTTGAAGAGTCACCAAGTGGGAGGAATTGAAGAGCTGAAGAATCTCTAACATGATCGTCCTGTAATACCTGAAATTGTCAGGAGATTGCCCAGTAACACAAAGATCGCTTTGGGCTCTATCTGGGACCAACCAGGGCGTTGATAGGCTGCCATCCCCACCCCCACAGAGTCTTTTTTCACAAATGCCATTCCCTAGGGACTGCTGTGGACATTAGATTCCTTGGGAGAATAGTTGCTAGTAAAGTTATCTGGTTAGTAATTATTAGCTAATAATATTATTAGATACTCATGGTTTTTCCCAAAAGTCATTGTGGGATAATGTCCCTAGCAATTTAGTGGAGTCTTGGGAGCAAGGGAGAGGGGGAGGGCAGGCACGTATGAAGATATATTCACTATAAGTCATGGTTCTGCACATTTCAAATTCTTATACATTTGCAAAGCAGCATCTATTAAGAATATTGAAGTGAAATATGCCTAGTACACTTTCCTTATAAAAAGAAGGCACTCGGTAAATATTAAGAATGAATGATTGAGTGACTTGCCCCAGTCTGCTATTGGAGAAACCAACCAAAAGGGCAAGGACACTCAACAGAAAGGCAAAGAAGCTCATTTAGAAAGGTGATTTTGCCAGTGTTTCTGCGAACGTTGGGTCCAGATGAGAAGTGAAAGTGACAGATACTGACAGCGGGGACGACAAGACGGAAAAAAGCTTCCTGACACCGTCTTGAAGTATATTTTTCTCCTTTTCCTACTAGCTCCATGCTGACATTTCTGATGTCAATGAACATAAATTTTTAGAATAGCCTCTGGGGAAGAGAATAGAGGCCAATCCAAGAAAGCTGACTTTCAGATATCCCAGTAACTGTTCTGCAGCTTTATTATGGCAGGAGTAGAAAGTGTGGAGGGCTCTCACCCTCTTTATAGACTTCCTTTCCGGACAGTGTAACACACACTTCAATTCCTGCTTCATATAATAGACATGCTCTCCATGAATCACTTTTTAAGGGTCTGTTTCTATTCCATTTAAACCTTTTACAGAAACTTTAAGAGACTGACCAGCTCATTTTAAGAGCCCTTACATTCTGGTTAAGCAAGACTATCCAGCTCTCATATTCTGACACCTTCCCTTTCTTTACAGAGATCCTTGCAGAAACTCATTAGAATTTTATCTTACTCACCTGAGTATTGATTAAGACTTTGAATCTCTGCAATTGTATAAAGTATACACCCTTTATCCAATTTTAGGCTTCTTCAGAGCTTCCCATCAGGAAGCAAGTCAGAAATTATTTTACTTTTTTTTAAAGTAATTATCCCATTTATTAAAAACACTGTGTTTCAGGATGTGGTTTAGTTTAATATAAGGCACACTAGCTTTAGAGTCTGATAGGCTGGATTCAAATCCGGGTTCTGCTGCTTAATAGCTCTGTGAGCTTGGGCAAATTATGTAATCATTTTAACCCTCAGTTTTCTTACGGGTTAGAAAACTCAATTACTGTCAGAGTTGAATGAGGTGATACTTATGAAGGGCCAGGCATAAAGAAAGGACTCAATAAGGGATACTATTGTTCTTAGATTTTCTTGGGTAGTTTTAGGGAATTCCAAATCAATTTGCTAAAAACCATTTTCCCCAAGTTAATTGGTAAGGGCCAGTTCACCAAATTTTCAGTCCAAGAAAAATTTGCTTTAAAGTGTTATACAGGTATTTCAAACCAGGTCCGGGACAGCCAGAGGCAGGAGTTGAAGCAAATGTAAGGGCTGATAAAAGAACACAGGTGCCGTGGGAACACACGAGACCAGAGGCAGAAGTTCCAGAAATTCTAGACATCTGAATTTTGAAACATGCCAAATGGATATTAGCTAAACCCAGCTGATAAGCCAGTGGGAAAAGAGGTTAAAGAGACATGATGAAATTAACGCTTGGAAAAAACCTGGCAAATTGGTTATTCGACAGATTGAGTTTTGGTGAATTGGCTTTGTGTACATTAGTCATTTAGCAAATTGACCTGCTTCTCTTTGAGGCCTATCTTTCTAACAAATAGAGAGGAATGAACATTTTCAGTCTAATGTATCTTTAAAAAACTTATTTATCTTGGAAATAAAAAATAATTTATCTCAGAAAAATGCATCTCCAGAGACAATGCAATCGTGAGTTAGTGCATGTATATCAACTGTGTGATATAAAAATAAATGTTTCACCCCACCCGGAGTTTGCCTGTGCCTGGTCTCTCTCAGAATGTGCCTTGAACAATTCATGACAAGTAAGTTATAATTGATGTCAAATTTTAATCATGCATCACAAGTTCGTCACAATTCTGCGTGTGAGGGTGAGCGGTAAATAGAAAGAACACCGCATTACTTCTTTTCTAGTATCTATTGAAATAAGCTTAACGCTGACCTAAGCGGGAGCTGACAAGTATATAGACCTATCATTCTTCAGATTCAATTTAACACCTCTCCTTGAAGCTATCTCTTCATACCGGTTCTACATTTCTCTCAGAAGCCTTCATCGCCATTTGGGTTGCAAATAAGCAATACCATATGATTTAACAACCTTTCTAACATTTGATCCAATATACCTACCAAAGAAGCATGATATTGTTTCACCCTGAAAAATATCCATTCCCTAAAAGGTATGTGAAAATCTCCTGGTTCCTAGAGGGATTTAAGCAACAAATTGCACACAGCGCACAAAATAAGCATTTAGAGAAAATTCTCTAGAGCTTGAGTGCCCTTTCAACTGGACATATCAAAGCCTAAATGTGCTCCTCTTACACTGTCATCTTGCTCCCTCAAGCAGAAAGACGCCTGAGGTTGTCTTTTCTCTGTAAATTGCTAAAAACTTCAAGTAAATGACAGTAGGAACCAGCTGTGAAAAGCTTTTGAAATTTTTGCCCAAAAGTTTTTCTTAGAAACTGGCTTGCTTTGAAACATTAATCCCAGTTCCTGAATAGTGTAATTCACCCATTAATTGTATTTTTCAGTTTTATTGTCATTCACAGGATTGAGGCAGGGTAAGTGCCACATTGAGGACAGGGGAATCAGCTAAAAGGGTTAATGGGCCAGTTGGATGTTTATTGCCACAGAACATGCTTGGAAGGATAGAGGCGTGGCTGGAAAGGAGATTGCACTTACCCGGGTGTGGTAGAAACACAATCTGCGCATTGTATGTTTTTCCATCCAATATTTTCCTTAATGTAAATCAATGCTAGAACTGAGAATTATCTGCTAGTAGGACAACTTCCTGAAGTTAATAAATCGTCATTTCTTTCATGCTTAACTGTAAAATATAAACATTTTCATGAGTTTTTCAAGTATCTATTATTATGACTATACCAAAAAGCAAATTTTCATTATCTACATATTCAAATATGTGAATGTCCTTTGTCTTAAGTCTTTTGAAATCCTGGTCTATGAGATGTGTTAGTATTTAACATATTTTTTGAGATCCACTTTTAAGGGAAACTTGCTAGATCTTTTGTTAGAGCTACATTTCCAGTAACTTAAGAACTGATTACCCCCAGGAGGGAGCATTCGGACTGGCTGATTAACACATTGCAGGTGACTTTAGGATTAAATCTCATCCTGGGACAGAAAGCTCCTGTTTATATTTTTAATTAAGTGCAGGCTTCTGTCCTTTATATGAACCTGAGAGGTATCATGTAGCAGGAAGTTTCAGCTGAGCAGCATCCAGAGTATTTTCACACAGTTCCACTCTGCAAACAAGACAGAGAATTAACACAAGGTGTGATTTAGCCTCTGGCCTGTGCATAGTGTCTTGAAACTCCTTTGTAGCAGTTTTTTTTCATTCCAGGACCTTAGGCAAACAGGAGAAACTAGATAAAATATTAAGAAAAGCAATACCACCGCACCTGAATCTCATTATTACTCTCTTGATGAACATACGAAGTGTGAAGAGCAGAATCCAGCACCTGGAGACATAGAGATGCAAAGATAAAGCCCCCGCCCTCGAAAGCATATCATCCAGGAGGGTGGGCAAGTCCAATACCCTCCTCACAGAACAGTACACACACCGCTTTGTGCCATCTAGCGGCTCAGAGATGGAAGGAATCGCTCTCCTACCATCAGAGGATCAGTCCTCTGAGAAAAATTGCTCCGTCCTTCATCTGCTGTTGATTTCTTTAAAAAGTCCCCTTTTAGCTGAGTCCCTTAGAATATACTCACCGTCTGTCTCTGATTCCTTTCTCTTTCCTTTTTTTCTTTTTGACAGTCTTTCTCTTCAAGCCACCCTTCTGGCTCATACTTAACTCCTAAGGAGACTAATTCCAAACACTACCCCGATTTTTCTCCTAAATTCCACCTCGTCATTTCCTGGTTATCTCAGTCAGCTATTGCCTTAAACTCTTCAGATTCATGGAGCTGAGACAAAAGTCATGATCACTGCACACCGAACCTCCACCTCCCCACCTTTGTGTATTATTTCTGTTATGGCCGTGACTGTCTTTCTGCTCACCCAGGCTTCCGAGTGGAGCTTCATCCTAGACTTTTTTTCTCCCAACTTCCCTCCCCTCCCCCTTCTCCATCAGTCAGTTGAAAAGGCCCTCTTTACCCAGCTCCAGTATGTAGCTGACTTTCCCACTGCACGTGACATCCTCGCTGCCCAAGAGGATGTAGTCAGTCATCATGCCCTCCGTGAACAGTGCCCGCCCCCACTAATTCATTTATCAAATATTTCCTGAGTGTCTATTATATGCAAATCATCACGATGCGTTGAGGATACAAAAATGAAAAAAGAAACTGGAAGAGTTTCTTAGAAGACAAGAACTCTTTCTAGTGAGAGAGGCAATTAATTAAACTATTTTTTTAATGTGATAAGAGTACCATCTCTGCTTAGGGTATCAAAGGATCCATCCCAAAAGAAGTGACTCTTGAATTTTAAAGGATGAGCAGGAATTAACCAAGTATAAAAGGGGGAAATGGCATTTCCAGATGAGGAACAAATAGGAGAAAGGAAGGTATTACCTACGCAAGTTGAGATTTTTCCAGTCAGTTGGTGACCCATCTCTTCCTCCTCTGAACTCCCATAGGATTGGAAAGCAGCTCTGCCTTGTTGTATGGCTATCGTAGTATTTACCAGCTCCTGCCTAGATTACAGGTTTTAAGGGTAGAGACCATGCCTCAGTGTCTTTGAACTCACTATAACACTTGTACCCAGGTTACTTTTGTGGTAGGCTAAAAAATGGCCCCAAAGATGTCCATGTAGTAATCCCCAGAACCAGTGAATATGCTACCTTACATGGCAAAAAAGACTTTACAGACGTGACCTTGAGATGGGGAGATCATTCTGGATTATCCAGTTAATTTGCGATTACCCTGATAATCACAAAGCTCTTCATAAGAGGGAGGCAGGAGGGTCAGAGTCAGAGGAGATGTAGGGACAGAAGCAGAAGTCAGAGCAATGTGACTTTTGACTGTGAAGATGAAGGAGGGTCCACGAGCCAAGGAATGTAGGCAGGCACTGGAAGCTTCAAAAGGCCAGGATTCTCCCTGAGAACGTTTAGAAGCCATGCAAGTCTGCCTGCATATTTTAGACCTCAGAACTGTAAGATAATAAATTTGTGTTGTTTTAAGCTACCGAGTTTGTGATAGGTTGTTACAGGAGCAATAGGAAACTAATACAAGGTTTAATATTCGTCCATGTTGTGTAGGTCATGACATGATTTTTAGTATTTTCTTCTGTATTAGCATGACAATTGTAGAATCATTTTAAAAAAATTTTTGTATAGGGAATTCTAAATGTAACAACCACTAGATCATGCTGGCTTGAAAAAGTAAAGCAAATGCAAAATTTTCATCATACAAAGTTTAGTCATCAAAGAGGATTAAAAAAGAAGACTGATGAGAAGTTCCAGATGTTGTGATAAAGCCACTGTCTTCAACTAATGATATCCTTTACTTTGGAAGATAATTTCAAGAAAAATTTCTCTGGGTGCAATTATCAGAAAACGTGAATTTTTACTAAAGTTCCCACAAAATACCATCCTACATTTATCTGTAACTAGCTCTGTAATTTAGAGTGTGAAGATAATATTTCATGTGCATTGAAAATCTCTTAATGTTTTCTGAGAAGGGAGTCCATAATCCATTTTGATAAGTTTTGGTAGACAGTGAGGGTAAACATGGTATCGAATGCAAACATTGGCAGCAGGGGTCAGGACCGTCCCCAGAGCACACCCAGAGGCTTTGTCACTAGCAGGTGGTGGAAACAAATACTTGGGGAAACTCAAACCTATATAGGACATCCGTCTAGGAACTGAGCTACGCTGAATAAAGTCCTAACCTTAAATGACCTGTACTGATGCAAGGTTCACAAATACAGTCCATCCTCATTATTTTGAGATTCTAAATATGTAAATTTGCCTACTTGCTAAAATTTATTTGTAATCCCCAAATCAATACTTGTGGCACTTTGACAGTCACACGCAGACGAGAACAGAGTGGCAAAACTTTGTGTCACGCAATGCATACGTTCTCAGCTGAGATCAAAGAAGGCCATACTCTGCCTTCTTGTTTCAGCTCTCCGACAGAGGTGACCAGAGGATGGAGACTGTAGTGGGCGGTGCACTGCAGTGCAGGAAGCTCTGGCTCTGGGGCCAGTTGGATGAGGACTAAATCCCCACTTTGGCACCTGTTCTGGGGCTGCCTCAAGCAAGCCACTGAACACCTCCAGAGGACCAGACTCTGGTCCAGCTGGCCTGTGTACCACACTCTACTACCCTGTTTCTCACTTGTACCAACAATAATGAACGCCTTCTACCATGTTGTAGTGTTTTCTGTCTTTATATGAGCAAGATACATTATTTACTTATTTGTTTTTAGCAAGGTACAAATTTTTCTACAGTATTACATTTTAGACACGTGGACTTAAAAATATACAGAATTCATAGAGATGTAATGACTTTATCACTCCCCACTTTCCCCAAAGAAGTTTATTTCTTTCTTGCGATAAGAATCTCCAAACCAAGGCTCCCTCCTCTCCTATCCACAGCATTGTCTATTATGAAACAGAATTTTTGTTCCCAAGACTCACTCAACAGGATTGATTAGGCACTGTGCTGAATGCTGTGGAAGATCCAGATAAGGAAGGTGTCTCTCCTTCTTACCAAAACATGGGAGGAAATTAAGTGAACGTACAGAAAAGAAAAAGAAAACTATATGATCAAATAAATACAATTATATAGAAGTCTATGTGTTTAGTCTCTAACTTAAAGCATTCCAAGAGTCTGCCAATCAGAAGTTTAGCCGTTTGGAATTTTCCTTGATTTTCATCCATTTTGTAATTAAAATTACCATAACGCCTCTCGTTTCTGTCAATGTGATGGATTCTGAACATTGGTAAAGATGAAGAAAAAAAACACCACTGGTGCCACCAACAACTATAAAAAAATTTGTCCCAAAGTTTCTATACAGATGAGTCAATAAACTCTAGCTTGGTAGGTTAAACGAACCATGTGAAGCTATAAATTCAGAATTTTATGCACCTCCTAAGAACATGGTATAAACATAGATGGACTGCCTCTTCCAGTACAGTGAGAACTCCTTGATCAATGTCTGCAGTTATGCTCTGTATTAAGGCCACTAGAGTCCGTTTGATGAATCACTGCTCCTAAGGGCTAAATGATTGGTTCCCCTTTCTGTTCACCTCCTTCCCCCTCATTGGCATGTAGTTCTCGTCTCCTTTTCCCATTCTGTGGAGAAAATATGGAACAACCTCTGTACTAAGTTTTCTGTCAGACACCTTATTGGCCTGATTGTGGGTGAAAGAGCGATTGGTGCCTAGGACTCAAAGCTTACACATAGGATTCATATCCTCAACGGAATCACATTCGCAAGACCCCAAGGTTATGCCCAGGGAAGCATGGAGTCCCTTGTGTTAACTGCAGACAGGATGTCTATTCTGGGTTTGCTCTGCTAAACACAAGACAAAAACCTCACTGGCTTTAAACAGGAGTCAGCACAGGACTGCAGGCCTGGGGACAGCGTCTGTTCATTCTGATGTCCTTGGCATTCAGCTCTTGGTTGCCACACCGACAGACCCACACCTATCCCCAGGTTCACCTATTGGTCAGGTACCAAAGCATTCCAAGCATTCTTGAGACTTCCTCTTTTGAAAATAATTTTAAAATGGAACCTTCGAGGCCTATGAAAGCTGAGCCTACTAAAGTGAACCAGGATTACACACACATGCATTCATTTAAAACAAGCTGGCCCCTTTTAAATAGGGCAGTTACTGCTACTGCTTCTGAATTGTCCCATATCAGAAAGAGCCTAAAATGTCTAATTATGTCATTTAACTAAACTCTCAGGAATTTAATCCTTTTCAAATAGAGCCTATTGTCTTGAAATTGCACATTTAGTTAAGGGACCTGAGTCCTTTTACCAGAGTACTTCATGAATACTGAGAAATGTCAGATTCAATAATTTATCACCTGGATACCACGTGCTTTGAAGTTGAGGACACGGTAACAGTGGTAATGACACGGTGAATTATGTTACCATGGCAGGACAGCCTCCAGCAGCTACTCGGGTTTCAGCTCTGTGGACTTCACATCTTTATCAAGACCTGGGTCAGAGGGGCGTGGTGTTGGCACACGTGTTAAAATTGTTTGCTCTCATGGAATTTTATAATTTGCTCCTTGGACTCAGACATCCATGACGATCTTTTAGGTACCATAAGAAATCCCTGAATATGACAGATCTTTAAATATTTAGGTGTTTTGTAATTAATTTTAGTCATCCTCACACTGTACATTTGAAAAGAGTGTTTTCCAACTCTGATAGGACACAAAAGAAGTTTTGTACTTGTGAGAGTAGGTAAGTATGTGGAAGAGCTACTTCATCGTTAGTAATTGATGCCTAGTAAATGAGATGTTTCAGGTTTGTTAGAAACAAAAAAAGCACTCCTGGTATAGTCTAATTTTACATGTTATCATGGTCCAATAATCTATGTTCTCGTGAATTCTACCTAAAAAAGGATAAATGAAGTAAATTTGTAAGAATGTCAGACCATTTGGTCAGATAGGATGTATTTTCTCAATATTGAATCAGAGGCTGAGAATGAATGATTAGATACGATCAGTTGGCAGCCTGGAGTTTGTTTTCTCCTTTCTTCTTTGGTATCCTTCTGGAAATAAGGATTTCTGTGTGTGTGTGTGTGTGTGTGTGTGTGTGTGTGTGTGTGTGTGTTCTTTGCATTTGTAAAGTTTTGGAAATTTCATATGCTTGCTATCTATTTGGACAAGTTTGTAAAATGAGTATGACAAATATGAGTCACCCAGTGAAGCTTCTTGCAGCTAATAAAATGTATCAGCAAAAAAAAAAAAAAAAAGAAAGAAAGCACCTCTCACAAGAGCTGCAATATATGCTGGTCAGAGAGGCAGTTGCTGCACCAATTTGGGGACACTTCGTTTTTATTTATCAATGATCCACAGTCTATACTTCCCAGCTTTTAAAAATTAAAAAAAAACATGGTGGGTGAACATTTTCTTTAAAGCATTGTTTTTATTACTTATATTCAATGACTAAGTTAAAGCTATCAAATCATGTATTGCTGTACTCTCAGTATATAAATATATAAGATTTACATATATATTAGATATTAGATAGTATTATATATGACCATATTATACTATGTATACTATATACTATATTATATAGGTATATAATTATATATAAATTATGTATTATTATACATTAATGTTATTTATCTTATATTAGGATTTACTAAATCTTATATATTGGTATACTCTCCTCTAACCTTAGCAATATGTTAAAAAGCAGGGTGTAATAATTGTTGCTTATGCAAAGCTAGGAACAGAAAATAGCGTCTGTGTTTTGTACAAGTACCACCATCAGGACACAAACCAATCCTATTACTCAGAGGAAGGCTGATAGCACTATGTGAATGTCAAGGTTGGGGGTGTAGAGGTGGAGGTCGGGAAGGTGGGAATCTCTTGTAGTCATCGTCTCCCAGAGAAAGTCACAATTTGTCAGATGGAGAAAAGATAACATTAGTTGATTCCATTTTATTCATTTCTACAAAAGAACACACAAAAACTCATGCCCCGCAGGCTTTTTTTAAAATGCCAATTTGTTACAAGTCAGTCGGATTAACTTGAAACCATTTTTATAGTTTTGTCTTGTTTAAAAATTAGTACCAGTCATTAAAGACTCCATTGTTTACTGAACAGATAGTATACATGTGGATTCAGATATTTGGGGTAAATAATAAAGAAGAAAATGAGATGAATTTTAGAAAGGATTCTTCAAGCTAAGCTGCCCAAAATAAATCACAGTTTTCAAAATAACATACCTCTTGAGAGAGAGTTGCTTCCATGCTTCATAACTTAAGGATGTTAGTCTCATAAACTTTCACACATTTGAAGGGAATGGTAAACAGCTAGGTGTCATATTCAAAAGTGCGAGGATAAAATATGAATATCTGTGTTCTATTCTTAACTTGGTTACCAAATATGCTACCTTAGGTGAGACAAGTGGTTCTGTGTCACAGTTATAACTCAGTTTCGACTCATCAAGGCTGAATTATACCTGCACCTCCTCATAGAGTTGTGGACACAACTGAGATTAGAAAAAATAAGACAAGATGAGATAATAAATGCGAACCCAGAGAAACAGAAAATGTGATGGACTGCCCTGTATACAGGGGGAAAAAATAGATTTAGTCATGAAAAGTAAGTAAAACAGTGTCGAAAGATACACGAATGTCAGAAGCCACAAATCGCTTCCTGGGGAGGAGGACCACAGAGGCAGCAGATGTGGTCACTGAATCCCGGTCAGTCCAGCAGTGGCTGCCTGTTCTCCTTCCTGCAGCGTCCTCTCTGCATCAACCCTAGTCGCCCCTCTAAGTCACGCCTAAGAACTTTTCTGTCTGGGCTCCTTCTTCCCTTTAGTCCCAGGGCTAGTTTTCCTGACTGCCTGTCTCTAACGATGTCACCTCAGTGTGCCGTATAGTATAGTTGTTGACAGTCTGGGCTACTCAGTCTGAGGGGGTCCGCTTCCCCACTGAGACCCTGTACCTGCCCTGCCCCTCGGCCGGGTGCTCCCCTTGTTCTCACCTAACTTGTTAACCCAGCGAGGGCATCGTTCTCGGGGTGTGCTCGTCTCCCGAGGAGATCATGGAAAACCTGTGAACCTGGTCTCCACTCCACCTGGCTAGCCCTGTCCCTCCAATACTGGGGCCTCGAGTGTCCCCTGCTGATTGGAATTCTCAGAACATTGTGAGGGAGGTCATTGTGAATTCCAGCTTCCTCACCCAGCTAGGTATTTACCTGCAAGTGCAAAGTTCCCATTGCCAATGAGGAGGCCGGGTGCTCTTTTTGAGCTAGTCACCTGGTGATTCAAGGCAGTGCTTCTCAAACTTCTCTGTGCTTATGGATTACTTAAATCTTGCTAAAATGTAGCTTCTGATTCAGTAGATCCTGGAGTGTGGCCTGAGATTCTTCACATCTAATGAGTTCCCAGGTAATGACAATGAACTTGTCCCCTACACTTTGAGTTGCCAGAATCTAGGCAGAGTTGGGTTGAACCTCTCAAACAGAAAGGGAGTCCCCTGCAGGAGCAGGAAAGCTGCCAGCCACTCATGCCATCAGTTGCTTTAAGGCTGTAAACTGGACCAGAGTCTTCTGCCACGGCTCGGGTTAGAACAGCACAGCCTATTGTACCTGTTAAGAAAAGGGCTGTCCCTCTCTGCCAGGAAGGGCTGTCTTGACTCCCTGAATCTCATCACTGTGTGTTTGGGTCCAAGTGAGGCTGAAAATCTGGCCAGACAGCACTGGCTTATCTGTGAGGCAGGGTGTCGAGGCTGTATCTTAGTTACAGGTCACATATATGGACACCCAAGTCTGCAGCTTCAGCCTCTGCATCTCAGATGTCCCCTTACCGACTTAAACCCTTTCATCAGCTATGGTAAATATTGCCACGAAGTTGCTAAGAAGAAGCCCTCTGGCATTTAGAGGCTCTGCCTTCAGTGCTTATCCTAAGTCCAACAGGAATGAGCAGATCATGAAACTGTTGTTGACAACCCTGGTCGTACAGCATCCCAAAGTGAGGGAACTGCCGACAGTTATGCCAAAAGGAAGGCTTGAAGGATGTTCTGCATCCAGGATTCAAACAACAGAGCTTCGCTGCCGATTGCCAGAAGGTGGCAGGGACAGGGAGATGAGGCTGGCACATTGCACCCCACAGTGGAAGAGCTTTTCTTCTGAACAGAGACTTCACAAGCTTGCTGTTAGTTTAGGAGCAAGAGTTGCAAATAGCCTCTCAAAAGCCCAACTGTGGCCCAATCAAAGAACAATCTTCACACTGGGCAATATGGAAATAACTACTGAGCCGACCTGTATCCTGACAGCCACGCTCATACATGATGGTAAGCAGGAAAAGTATCATCTTCAAGTAGAGGAGATCTATTACCATGCAAATATGTAGACGCCCCGTTGATAATCAAATATGCCATATATAAATGTATGTCCGGCAGGAAGAAGGCAAGTTGAGAGACTGTTTCCACTAATTGTGAAGATGTCTATAATTGATAGAGTTTTAGAATCATGAAAATATGGACCCCCCCCCAGTACTTCTATTATTATATTAATGCTATCCATTATTTGTATGTCTTCAAGCAATGATGTCACTTTCACCTGAATAATACACAGTCCATTTTGTCCTGGCAGTTGATTTCTCAGCACTGTACGCATATGAGAAATGCAGATATTTCCATGGAAATATTGCTTTCTACACAGAGAACTAAGAATTAAATTTTTGGATTGAAAAAAATACAGTATCTAAAATTCACCGCTATATTTAGAGAATTACAACAATGAATTTCTTGAGCACCTGGTATGGGAGCAGCATTGTCTTAGGATAAATCTCACATTGCAAGTGTGATTCCTCACTTACTCTAGACTGTGTTCCTGTGCTCAAGGACAGTAAACACATCTGCATAAGCGTTTATCAAATAAGTTCGAATGTTTTAAGTATTACAAAAGAACTATAAAACGTGGATTGGACTTGTGCCCCGAAGGGTGAATGAAATATTGACATGTGTCAGTAAATGGAAAGCTAGGTAGAAAGGAGGCACAATTTTAGAAAAAAAAGAACAGGATCCAATTAGAAAAAGAGAAACTACTATGGTGACACAGGTGCTGGAAGAGCCGGCTAGCCCAGCAGTGGATAGTGGGGCTCCAAGATCAGCGAGAGCGGAAGGGCACTGCCACCACCAGGGCTGAGAGGACAATAATGTTACTGGAGCCCAGAAGCCAGGACCAGTCAGCAGATGCTGACCAGCAGGAGCTGGGACTGTGGGCGGGAGGGGGGGTGGGCACACGGGAATGGCCCCATGGAGCTGGCACAGGAGCCTGCAGGGAGGTGGGGATGGGCGGTGGTGTAGAGCCTGCCTACTCTGCTCTTTTATTCTACAAACTTTCATCAGTACCTACCACTGGCCCAGCCTACCAAGGAGTACAAGAAAATCTGGGAAATTGTGTTTCTGGTTAACAGGGAACAAAGCAGGATACGGATGGAGAATGAATCTGAGAGCAAGCAGGCATAGCTGGCAAATGCAAGGGTTGCAGAAAACAAGGGCTAGTTGGGAATTTAATGCAATTCCAAGTTTAAAAGTAACACGATTTACCTGTAACACACGATGAGTTAGAACAAGTTCATACTTCTTTTATTCACAGTTGCTGGAGGACTAGAAATGAATCTTCATTAAACAAATGCATGAATGAAGGAATGGATGAGGTCAGGTAAATTAAATATGGAATCATATATTGGAACCACTTCTTGGAAAGTACTGAATGACAGGCTAAGGAGTTTGATGTTTACCTGGTAGGCAATAGGCTATTTAAGACTTTTATGCCTGGAAACATGATCAAAATTTTATGCCTCTTATTGGACAAATATAGAAATAGGCTTATCATATTTAACCCAGTCAGGACTCGCTGCATAATTTATGGATCTCGGTGCAAAATAAAAATGTGAGACCCCTTGTTGAAACATTATTAAGACTTTTTAGGGCTTCCCTGGTGGCGCAGTGGTTGAGAATCTGCCTACCAATGCAGCGGACACGGGTTCGACCCCTGGTCTGGGAAGATCCCACATGCTGCGGAGCGACTAGGCCCGTGAGCCACAACTGCTGAGCCTGCGCGTCTGGAGCCCGTGCTCCGCAACAAGAGAGGCCGCGATAGTGAGAGGCCCACGCACCGCAGTGAAGAGTGGCCCCCGCTTGCCACAACTAGAGAAAGCCCTCGCACAGAAACGAAGACCCACCACAGTCAAAAATAAATAAATAAGTAAATTAATTAAAAACAAACAAACAAACAAACAAAAAAACTTTAAAAAAAAAAAGACTTTTTAATAAAGATATAAAGCTTTTAAGACAGCAACAGCAGGGGGTATGAAGCCCTTAAGTCTGAAATGAGCCCAGTGCATTATATCAGATGCTTCTGAGAAATAAATTTACTGGGATTGATGTTAATTGTCAAACTTTTGGTAGATCATAGCTATAAGAGAGTTTTAAATATAATTTAAGATAACTATCATTATTTGATTTATTCTCAAACAGACATTATCTTTTCTGGTATCAATTCTTTATGTGCCAAGCAAGGGCAGACAGGGTATTGAGACAAAAAGTTTCTTCCCATGAAATAACTGATTTTAAAGTCACTAACATGTGAAGGCACTGTTGCTTAAGTTCCAGACTGTGTCCTCATGCTTTATTTAATTCATCATTCGTGAAATAATTTATTTTGAACTTCTTCCTAGGCTGAAATAGGAAATATACTCTACTATTTGGTATATCCGAGCTAGAATAGTATTCATTATGGTGCAATTTGTGTCTGTCAGTGCTCTCTTCAATCCCGGAAGTGGTTTTTCATGTATCTGCTTAATCTTTATTTCCTGTCTTACTTCTACTTGTTTTGCATTGTAACAATCTAAGGCAGGTCTACCAAAAAGATGACAATGAATTAATATAGCAGGAATTTAGAAATCGGAGTCTCACTGCATATAGCTCCTAGGATCTCAACAGATGTTCTAGAGCAGCTGTCCCCAACCTTTTGGGCACCAGGGACTGGTTTCGTGGAAGACAATTTTTACACGGATGGGGAGGGGGCGTGGTTCAGGCGGTAATGCGAGCGATGGGGAGCGGCAGGTGAAGCTTCCCTTCCTCTCCGCGCACTGCTCACCTCCTGCTGTGCGGCCCGGTTCCTAACAGGCCACAGACCAGTATCAGGGGTTGGGGACACCCTGTTCTAGAGTACATTCACTACCTTACAGCAGATTTATTGTCCTACTATCTGTATAATAGTTGGCATCTATAATCTATCACGACTTCATGCTCGGTGAAGAAGGAATGTTGATTTTGAATTTAGTATGAGAGTGGGAAGATTGGTCTTTTGGAAAAAAATTTCTTTCATTCTGTTTTTTTTAAATTTTTTTTACTGAAGTCTAGTTAATTTACATGTTGTGTTAGTTTCAAGTGTACAGCAAAGTGATTCAGTTATACATATATATATATATTCTTTTTCAGATTCTTTTCCATTATTGGTTATTACAAGATAATGAGTATCTTGTGTGATACAGTAGGTCCTTAATTGTTTATCTATTCTATATATAGTAGTGTATATATGTCAACCCCAAACTCCTAATCTGTCATTCTGGTTTTTAAAAAGTTACATATTTTCTTATTTTTCCATGTGAAGGACTTATAAAAGAAATGCTTAGAAGTGCTTGCAATTGTCTCACAAACATATTGAGCCAGATAAATGGAGACAAGACTCTGTGGAATCATTGCTTCTTCGAACTATAAAGATATACTAGGGGACTGCAAGGCATATCAGAGAGCATAACTGAGCCTGTGCTCTAGAGCCCGTGAGCCACAGCTACTGAAGCCCACGCGCCTAGAGCCCATGCTCTACAGCAAGAGAAGCCACCGCAATGAGAAGCCCACGCACCGCAACGAAGAGTAGCCCCCGCTCGCTGCAACTAGAGAAAGCCCACGTGCAGCAAGGAAGACCCAAGGCAGCCAAAAATAAATAAGTAAAAAAAATAAATTAAAAATAAAATGAGGCCTCACTTATATTATGATGAGAAGACCGGTGGTGAAAGAGTTCTCAATAAATAAAGGTCCCAATTCCACATATTAGTTAATTAGTTTCATTCATTTGCTCATTTGGCAAATATTCACTTAGCCCTTACAGAACTGTACGATTAAGCTGTCCTGACATCAAGAGCTTACAATCTACTGGAGGATAAAACTAAGTAATAAAAGTAAGCAAGGATTCCCAGTCAATTTGGCAACTGACCTGATGTAAAAAAAATTTTTCTCTCCTACTCCAAACACAAAAAATATCAAATAAAATACAAGAAAAGCTTTCAAGTTTAGCATGAAACAATGGAAAACCATTATATGCTAGAATCTAAGAGTAATTAAAAGTAAGAAATATGAACAGGAGCTAAAGCTGATATCATTCTCATGTGCACATTTGAAGAACAATCCAAGCTACGAGGCCCCATGCAAACAAAAATATGAAATTATGACCACATTTGTGAAAGGGACCTAGAGGAACCTGGAAACTGCCCCAGAGTTGCAGCCTTAGCAAGTAAGCCAAGGGCCTCAAGAATAAAATTAGTCATGACAAAAGAGAAAGGGATGTTATTTAAACTGACATTATCCATCTTCAGCAGCAATGGGTGTTAGAAGACAATGAATTAGTCTCTTCAAAGTGTTGTGAAAATATAACTTTTATCCTAGAACTCTATCCTCAGCTAAACTATCATTTTAGATAATTTAAATATATATAAAATAATAATATATAATAAATTTAAAATGAATATAAAAATTTAAAAATAAATATATTTTCAGGCATACAAAGACTGAGAGAATTTACTCCACAAAGGCCTTCAATGGAAGACTGAGATAACTCCTCTTTTTCTGTCTTAGGCAGCTGGGTGAATATTGTTTCCATCTACTGAAATACAGAACACAGTAACTGTATGTTGACTTTTAGAGGTTTTAGAACATCTAAATGGAGATGTTCAGTAGATAAATGGAGCTGACAGTTTTGCTAAGGATATAGATTTGAGATTCAGTGACATTTAAAAGATATTAAAAGATATGGGAATGGATGTGGTTGTCCAGGGAAAGAATTTAAGATGAGAATAAAAGAGGTAAGAACCCTAAGAACCCACCATTTAGAGGATGAGCAAAATGATAACATGACAAAAGACTGAGAAGGATTTATCAGAGAAAAGGAAAACCAAAAGAAAATGATACCATGTGAACAAAAGGAAACAGAAGTGGACACCGGTAATAAATGTTGGAGATGTCAGAAATGTCAGAGATGAAATAAAATCAAGACTGAAAATCTTTCCACTGGATTTACCTAAAAGGAGATTTTTGATGATTTAGGCAAGAAAAGAGTCTTTGGAGTAGTGGAAACAGAAGACAGTTATAGTGAATTGAGGACTGAATGGGAAGCGAGCAAGTGGAGGCAGTGAACATGGGCAGCTCACAAATCCTGGCTGTGAAAGAGATGGGAGAGAGAAGAGGAGCCGGAATGAAAGGAAAGGTAGAGGGAATTTGATTTGTTTTGTTATAAAGTGGCAACTTCATCACATTAAAATACTGACAGCGAGGATCTAATGGGAGACAAATAAGAGAGAAAGAAAATAATGTGGGGACCCTGGAGGGTATGGGATCAAGAACAGCCTTGAAGAGGGAAGGGCTACTTCGTCCAGCATGACAAAGAGAATGAGAATTGCATGGTTGCAGGTGTGTTGCAGAACTTTGGGAAACCCATGTAATGATGACGATTTTAATCTGCAAAGTAAGAAATACGGTGATGCTTTTTATCTTTGGATAAAGGAGCAGGTATGAAATGCCCATAATGAAGGATAAGAAAAAGAACTGATTAAAGAAACCAAGAAGAATTTCCAGGCCCCCTGACAGCCGATTTGGGTTGGATACCATGAATTTGTGGTTGTGTGTTTGTGAAAGTATGTATCTTACTTGTGAAATGTGCATATTTGAGTATTTGATGCATCTTCAGTTATCAGTCAAATGAAAAGGTAGAGAGTTGGATTGATGCTAGAATGTGGTTTTTACCAGATAGTTAAACAGAAAGGCAAGAGAACAGAGGTGTTAAGGCCATGATAAGAGAGGGTTTAAAGTGACAGACTATAGAGAAGTGGCACTAATTTACACACAGTATTCATTTGTAGATCTAAAAGGAGCAGAATATCTTTAGACTAAGTTTTTTAACAATTTTTCACTTTTAATAAGAGAAAATAATGTTTCATATGGTGTGACTGGCATAATTTTGTTCAATGGTCAAAAACCACTTTTAGGAGTAAATGATTGAAAATGTATTTCATAAAGAAATTATCCTTGCCTCTTTTTATTCCTCTTATTTTCTCCAGATTAATTTCCACAAAATATTTGTATTGTCTTTTTTTTTTTTTGCCTATGAGATCTTATCATCACTTGATTATTGTTCCTTACAGGGGCATGATTGAAGTTGAGGGAGAGAGAGGAACAGGCAGGAAAAGTTGGAGAAGGAATCATTTATGAGAGTCTTCTTTGCATGGAAGAGAGGGAAAATGGATCATTTTTAGAGTCCCCAAAGTAATATAATATGCAATAGTTATAACTTGCTTGTTTTCTCACAGATTATAAAAAAAATCTGCTTTGAGTTTCAGATCATGCCCTAGTGTTGCTGCAATAAAATGCTTGAGGGGCAGCAGGGCTTAATAAACTAAAAACTGGATAGATATTCCCAAAATAATCAAGTGGCCTGTCAATCTACATGTATTAGATTTAACACTCTAAAGCTCACTGTAACTACTCCTTTTTAAATTCTACTTTTACAGAGGGGTGCATAGGGCCTATAGAAAAATGGAGATAGGGTGTAGGACTAGAAACACTCAAAACAGTCCACTTTTTCATAAAAATAGATAAATGGAAAAGAAATATGTTGGGTGCTAGCCCTGCTTTGAAATTGACAGAATTTAGTAGTTGAGTTCCTTGACCCTGTTACAAGAAGGCTTTTTAGTTTTCTTTTAGTTTTCTTTCTTTCTTTCTTCCTTTGTAAATTTCTAAAGAGGAGGAAAATGTCAGGTAGTGGTATGTTGTTACTGCCACAAAATATTATTAAAGCATAACTACCAAGCCAGAAAGCATCACTCTGTAAATTTAATGCAGTGTCAATTTTGATCTAGGTATTTTGCTCTCCAAAGAGATGCTTAATCTCCTAAACAAAAATGAACTGAATGGATTTCAAAAAAAAAGTCTGTATTGGTAAGATGTCAGTATAGTTTGCCAGCCAAATAAGCAAATAGAGACATTCACATAGGTGAGTATATGAATTTGTAACTTTGGTTGAACGATGAAAATATTGATCGGGTGGTGCAGTGATAAATGGTACCACTTTACCTTCAAGAGGCAATTAGAAAATTGGATCATACTACTTGAATTTAAAGTTTCGAACATAGAAAATTTGGTCTTGACAATAACAGCAAAAATCAGAGGCATCAAGATCAAATGAGATCATACACATGAAAGAGAAACCACTACAGAAATGTAAGGCTTCATTAGAGTAATCATTAGCAAGACTTGAAGAGATTTACTGAACATGGTGATTTCCTGGAAGTCATGATATTTACAAAGTTTAATGAGACCTATTTAGTTAATCCTTTTAGAAATGACTTTAATTGTTTTTAATAACCAAATAAATATACATATGAAATTCAAATAATTTAGAATATATAATGAGACATCATTAATGAAAAAAGACAACTAGATTTACATGAAATTGTATGTAAAATATCACCAACTAGTTAAGACACTTCATTAAATAATGAATGTAGGAGATATGTGAATAATTTAGGCATCTTGGGGATAGTGGGATCCTGCCAGGTTTACGGAATCATATTGATTTTTATTTTACTGTGGTTTGAAAGTTGTTAATTTAGAGCTCTCATTTATTGAGAACATGATATTCAATATTTCTTCTCATTTTTATAATAACCCTAATATTCAGTAGTTTAGTATTATTGCTTCTATCCTGAACATGAGGAGCTGGAAATACATAGGGGAAAGCAATTGGCCTAGACCTTGTAACTTTTAAGTAGAAGAATAAGGATCCAAATGCAGGCCCTCCCTTTACTTGTTAATGCCTAACAATTAATATTCAAAACATGCAAATCAGTAAAAGCAGTCTTACACAGTGCTCTTTTCCTTTATTTTTAAATTTTATTGAAGTATAGTTGAGTTACAATTTGTGTTAATTTCTGCTGTACAACAAAGTGACTCACTTATACATATATATATTCTTTTTCATATTCTTTTCCCTTATGGTTTATCACAGGATATTGAATATAGTTCCCTGTGCTCTACAGTGTTATCCATTCTGTATATGCTGGGGGGGGGTTTCTTATAGTTGGTTTTTTTTTTTTTTTAGATGGTGAGTTCCATATTTTAAATTTATTTATTTATTTGTTTATTTATTTATGGCTGTGTTGGGTCTTCGTTTCTGTGCGAGGGCTTTCTCTAGTTCCGGCAAGCGGGGGCCACTCTTCATCGCGGTGCGCGGGCCTCTCACTATCGCGGCCTCTCTTGTTGCGGAGCACAGGCTCCAGACGCGCAGGCTCAGTAGTTGTGGCTCACGGGCCCAGCCGCTCCGCGGCATGTGGGATCTTCCCAGACCAGGGCTCGAACCCGTGTCCCCTGCATTGGCAGGCAGATTCTCAACCACTGTGCCACCAGGGAAGCCCTCTTATAGTTTTTTTTTTTTTCTTTTTTTTTTTACTTTATTTATTTATTTATTTATTTATTTTTATTTTTGGCTGTGTTGAGTCTTCGGTTCGTGCGAGGGCTTTCTCTAGTTGCGGCAAGCGGGGGCCACTCTTCATCGCGGTGCGCGGGCCTTTCACTATCGCGGCCCCTCCCGTTGCGGGGCACAGGCTCCAGATGCGCAGGCTCAGTAGTTGTGGCTCACGGGCCCAGCTGCTCCGTGGCATGTGGGATCTTCCCAGACCAGGGCTCGAACCCGTGTCCCCTGCATTAGCAGGCAGATTCTCAACCACTGCGCCACCAGGGAAGCCCCCTCTTATAGTTTTTAACCTTTTGATTTCGTTGCCCAGATTCAAAATTCTTCTACCCTTCCTGAGTCGACCATTCTTTTGATAACCAAATAAGCAGACTCTTCCCGCATCCCCTGTAAAGTCCAGTGTCCTCTTTCCGCCCCAGTGGGCTTATCATTTCTTCTGCTCATCAGCTATGCCATTTTCTGCCTATGCTCCTACTCCATGTTTTATCTCCTAGAACCAAATGTTCTGCAGTATATCAGTCCAGAACCTTTTGCCGCACTATCATGCCTAACCAACTTTCGTTGATTTGGGAGGTTCAGAGAATAGTGTCCAGCACATTATAGAATTGGAAACAACTTACATTGAAAGTAGTTACTGCCGTTGCAAACGTGTGTTGACCATTTCCTAAAAAAGGGAATTTCTTATTGGTTGTATCTTTCCTTCGGTTCTAACCGACCACCATATTCATATATAAACCTGAACCCGGCCCCTCCCTTTTTAGACCATTTTTCCCCTAACTTTTTCAGAGTTATTTAACCTCTCAAAAAAATTAATGAATAGCTCCACAGTTCCTCTTATTTTATTATACAGAAAAATCCACCCTTCCTTTTCTGCACACTCTCTCAACTAAACTATCCCAGGAATCTCACTTTCATAACCAAAGTGGGTTTTTAAGGCACCAGGGAATTTTCCTAAAGAACAGTTTCCCTAGCGATGGCATTCTGCCACTCCCCTAGAAGGCAAAAAGTGGCTGCCATTTGTTTTGTTTTTAATAGGAAACCCTCTTTCTTGTTACATTAGTATTTTCAATGCATATTTATTTTCACACAATGGTTATGAAAGATACCAGAATGACAAAAATAAAATTCTTGGTTTTCCAGAATTGGGAGAAAATATCCCAAAGGCCCTTGTATTCCTTTGAAAGCAGACGAAAGTCTGACCAAATGTAGCTGGCTGTGAGGTATACTTCACTCAGCAAATTTCCTTAAAATGCATGTATTTTAATTCTGTTCCATGGAATTATTCAACCTTAAGGTTGAAATATTAAGATGCTTATTGAAGACTTTTCTGTCGCTTAAACACAGAAAGAAAAGCTCCAGGTGGTGGATCTCCTTTCTCTCCCCTTGGGTTAATATATTACAGCCCTTATTGTGTGCACCAAAACTAAACATCTTGCCAGGGGACACATACCCCATGTGTCCTGCTAAGGAGGTGGTGTGCAATGCTTGAAATGTTTGAGATGACAAATAGCCCAGCAGGTCTGGCCTCTTCTCCTCCTGCCCTGCGCTGCTGGCAATCTATTTCAAATTGTGTGTGCATTGTCGGGTGAACGTGTATCCATGAGTGCCAACTTCACCCCAAGCAGTGTCCTATCGAATATGGGATTAAGTGAAAGTCTCTGGAGACCAGCCAGAGAATGAAAGTGCGCTTGATCACCAGAGGCACAATCAGCTGAACAGAAGAAACCTCTATGTTCCATGCTTCTTTCAAATGTTTGTGTTGTCATGTGCAATTCTGTGAAATATTTCTGAAAAGGCAAAAAATAAAAACATGCACCAACCGCATTCTTTAGATGAATAGTTCACCCATCCATGGGGGCATCATTTGGACACCAAGAACAAAATCTAGGTTTTGAACGATCTTGAGTTGAAGCTAGACTTGCCATTTTGTTTAAAGCTCAAATAGTACTTTCCACCACAAAAATGTCCCCTCTCTGAATCTCAGGAAACAGAGTGCGGTGACTGTGTTAATAATTCTGGTGGCATCCGGATGGGTAGATATTGTTGGAAGCCAGACACAGCAACCTGGCTTCATCAGGCTGAGTCCATGGAAATGATGGCAGAGTTCACAACCTGCTTTTTATTTTCACTTTAAGGCTGAGCTATTGCAAGTGTGTGATCTGGATTTTGTAACATCTTCCTCATCTTTTTGAAATGACTCTTTTCTATATGTATATGTATTATCACTCTTCCAGGATTTCCTACCAGTTTCTCAAGAACGGATGTCAGCCTGCCTATTAATGCTCAGGCTTGATTTTTTTCCCCCCAAATATTTGGCAGTGTCACAACACAGTTAAAAAAAATCATCAAAGTGTTTTCTATAGATATTCAGTATTCTGAGAGAAATCTCTTATGTGTTTGAGAGTATAAGTAAGTCGTACACATGTGGAAATGACATCTCCCCTTCCAGAGCTACCCCAGGAAAGATGAAAGGATGAAAGTAATATTACAAAGGTCTACAACCCTCCGGGCCTCCCCTCCACTGCCCTCAGCCAGATTTAAATACAGTTGGTTCAACTGGAAGATAAAAAACTGAAATTTACAAAAAAAAAAAAAAAGTATGCAAATCACCTTGTAACTTTTTTCAAAAGTCTGTAGCAAATAGTGAATTGGGGAATTTAAAATCAAAGTGACAGATTGGGGCTATGTAAGCAACCAGTTCAGATAATTTCATGGAAAATAAAACTTACATATTTCGCACAACAAAGGGAAAAGAATAGATTTGACCCATTTCCAAAAAACTTCAGAAAACATTTTGTACAAATGAAAGTGGATCATCTCTATCCTGTAATACCATGTGAGAAGGAAAGGCTTACCCTGTCCCACTTTGTTTACTTTATACCAGTATAATGTTTTCACTTTTTTAATAGATAAATTTAACAATGATTCATTTATAAAGAAATTTGATTGAATTTCATTTATTTGTATTTTACCCACTTAGAGTAAACATTGCTAAGAGTTTTTGAGATAGGAAACTGGAGACTGCACAAATAAAAAGGATAATTTAAAACATCTGTGTCTTTCAGTTTTGTATAGAAATTAAACCAACATCACAGAAAAATCTGAGAGAGCATATGCCGTAACCAGTATGATCTTCGAAAGTCCTGGATTCAGATCCAGATTCTAACACTTACTGGGTAATCTTCAGCGAGTTCACCTCTCTGAGACTTTGTTGTTTTCTCATTTATCTTCTGTGGATAAAATACCTCCCCCTTCCTTCCCTTGCAGTGTTATGAGAATTCACTGAGACACTGTTTATGAGCCCATCGTTTCCATGCATTCTTACAGGAGCTACCCTCAGTGTCTGTGTCATGACAGACCTGCCCTGTAATTGCTGGGTCTGGGGCAGGAGAACCAATATAACCCCCTTTTCTTTCTACCTTCATCACAGCCCTCCATCACAGCCCTTCCAGCATCATGAGGGCCTCACTCACATGCACTGGGACCAGTCTGCACACACATCCAAGCCCCAGGTATCCTTTGAACACCCCTCTACAAGCCTTGTACCAGTGGTGCAATATGGTCCCCCCTTCTAGAGTTCTGATCTGGGGAGAAAGCCCATACGACCCTGCAGGGCCTCGGGGATGTTTGGCCAGGGAAGTCTGGCATCCCAGGTACCCAGTGCGTGGTCCAGGTAAGGCATGGACTCCATGGGCAAACATTTTGGTCCTTCTCACCCTCTGTGAAGTGACGTGTCTGGAAGAGCACAAGACCGGACCCTCTAAAGTGTAGCCCCTATAGCCGGGGAGTAGTCTCACCCCCACAATTCCTGGGGCTCTCTGAAAGGCAGTCCTCTTTCCTTTCCTTCAGGTTTTATTTCTAGTTCTTTTAGCATAGAAGATGTAGCGAAATAATTATTTTGCATTCCCAGTTTATTTTGCATAGAATACTACTGTTTTATTGTTGACCTGTGTACAATATACACAATGCTTTCAGCTGCAAGTAACTAAAAACTGTCACTTAAACATTAAAAGGTTAAATAACCCATAACAAGAAATCTCAGGGTAGGGTGGTTCCATCGTACATGAATTCAGAGCCTCAGGGACGTCCTCCTGGGGTCTGTTCCCTTCAGTCATCCCTGCAGTGTGTGGTGTTCTTCTCCTGTTCCAGGCATCATACCTAGATGTGACAACATCCACCGAAAGAAAAGAAGGTAAATAAAATCAAAATGGATTAAAGACCTAAATGTAAGGCCAGACACTATCAAACTCTTAGAGGAAAACATAAGCAGAACACTCTATGACATAAATCACAGCAAGATCCTTTTTTTTTTTTTTCAAGATCCTTTTTGACCCACCTCCTAGAGAAATGGAAATAAAAACAAAAATAAACAAATGGGACCTAATGAAACTTAAAAGCTTTTGCACAGCAAAGGAAACCATAAACAAGACCAAAAGATAACCCTCAGAATGGGAGAAAATATTTGCGAATGAAGCAACTGACAAAGGATTAATCTCCAAAATTTACAAGCAGCTCATGCAGCTCAATATCAAAAAAACAAACAACCTAATCCAAAAATGGGCAGAAGACCTAAATGGACATTTCTCCAAAGAAGATATACAGATTGCCAACAAACACATGAAAGAATGCTCAACATCATTAATCATTAGAGAAATGCAAATCAAAACTACAATGAGGTATCATCTCACACCAGTCAGAATGACCATCATCAAAAATCTACATACAATAAATGCTGGAGAGGGTGTGGAGAAAAGGGAATCCTCTTGCACTGTTGGTGGGAATGTAAATTGATACAGCTAGTATGGAGAACAGTATGGAGTTTCCTTAAAAAACTAAAAATAGAACTACCATACGACCCAGCAATCCCACTACTGGGCATATACCCTGAGAAAACCATAATTCAAAAAGAGTCATGTACCAAAATGTTCATTGCAGCTCTATTTACAATAGCCAGGACATGGAAGCAACCTAAGTGTCCGTCAACAGATGAATGGATAAAGAAGATGTGGCACATATATACAATGGAATATTACTCAGCCATAAAAAGAAACGAAATTGAGTTATTTGTAGTGAGGTGGATGGACCTAGAGTCTGTCATACAGAGTGAAGTAAATCAGGAAGAGAAAAACAAATACCATATGCTAACACATATATATGGAATCTAAGAAAATAAAAAATGGTCATGAAGAACCTAGGGGCAAGACAGGAATAAAGACACAGACCTACTAGAAAATGGAGTTGAGGACACGGGGAGTGGGAAGGGTAAGCTGGGACGAAGTGAGAGAGTGGCATGGACATATATACACTACCAAATGTAAAATAGATAGCTAGTGGGAAGGAGCCGCATAGCACAGGGACATCAGCGCAGTGCTTTGTGACCCCCTAGAGGGGTGGGATAGGGAGGGTGGGAGGGAGATGCAAGAGGGAAGAGATATGGGGATATATGTATATGTATAACTGATTCACTTTGTTATAAAGCAGAAACTAACACACCATTGTAAAGCAATTATACTCCAATAAAGATGTTAAAAAAGAAAAAAAAATTAAAAAAAAAAAAGAAAGAAAAGAAGGTGTTTTCTCCCATCTGTTGTTTTTTATTGGAATGGGAAACCTTTCAATGAAATTCTTCAACAGAATCCATCTGACATGTCATTGGCCAGAAATGTCAAATGACCGTCTAAAGAAAGGGGAGTGGGACCACGATGGTGAGTTTGTGTCAGTCATGTTTCATCCATGTCATCCATGTGATTGGAGGGTCGGGTACCAGCATGGAACAAGAGGAGCTGTGACTGGAGGGGAGGCACTCAGCTGTGTCTGCCATAGTAAACAAAGCTAGAAAGTTACTCCCCTCCCCTGGGAATGCCAGATTCTCAGTCTTGTGCAAATCTAAGCTTGCAGCGGCTGAAGTCGGTGAGAAGACTCTCCTCCATGCTCCCACCCCCTTCCTGTGTCCACCTGCACCCTCTCCGGGGTGGGGGAGTGGGAGGTGCTCCGCTTCCTGTCTTTCTGGGTAAGCTGCATCGGAAGGAGCTCCCCTCTGCGCTGTGTCAGCCCTGGCTTGCTTTTTCCGAAATCAGCATCTCACACCGAACACCAATAAAAGATTTCGCCAGAAAATAACTTATTGCCTTAGGTGTTCAGATGATATTTATTTCCCTTCCCTCCTGGAGCGTCTCCTCTTCTGTCTCTGTTATTAGGTAAAGGCCCACTTCCAGCCCCTGCTGGAGGCCACATCCATTGAGCCGGTCAACAGACCCTGCTTTCCACGGCCCTTCCCTTGGCCGTGAGTTTCTTGTCTACTCTTTACAGAGTTGCAGACATAACGTGCTGAGCTTTCTGCCCGTCGTGTCATAGGGGCTTGACAGCATTTCTCTCTCGTTGCTTTCTCTGAAGGACCCAAGTGTTGGTGAGCCTCTTCCCCTATACATAAAATGGACTCGATCATTAACAACTTTTCTAGTAAACTCGGGTAGTCAACCAGGTTTACAGAGGATAGTCTTACAAGACCACAAAGTACACTGCAAAGCCTGAAAGCAGTAAATCCATGGCCACTAATCTACGCACACTTTCTTCATCGTCTTCCTTCAGTCTGTGAAATAAGAGCTTCCCTGCATGTCTAAGGCCCAAACCTTTGATGCGGGTCAATGTGAAGGAAAGGATAAGTATGATGAGGAGTTTTTAAAGATAAAAAAGGAAAAACTTGGGGCTAGCGGGAATGAAAATGGTGCTGACATCTCAAAGAGTAAAATGAAGCTCACCTCTGGCCCCTAGCAGCTTTCTTCACAGGCTAATGAGGAGATGATTAAGAACACAGGAGAGAGCAGTGAAATGTGCTCATTTCCTTCAGATGAAAAGCTGGGCTGGATTGTGTGTCCATGAGCCAAATAAATTGTATTTAAAGTGAAGAAACTCCAACTTCACAAGCATAGTGTCTGACTGGAGTCAAATCATTACTTTTCTTAATGAAATGTTTCCCCTTGTCGCCTTCATACAGAAAATGAACCTTAAATAATATCAAAGCTCTTAATTCAATATAGATTCTACTAATTTATCCTTTAAAAGTAAATCTACCCAGGGAAAGTAAGATAATTTTAAATTATTTAGCAGAAATGGCTGATGAATCTTTTCAGTGTTTCAGTTCAGAGGGTTTCTGTATAATTTCCAACCATCAGCGATAAAGTTTTTGAAGCCTGGATGAATATTTAAATGTTGCTTCAAACGGGTGCCTCATTTGATGGTTGACAAGTTCTGAAATGCTACATAATTGGCAAGTCTCCACTTTACTTTTGATTGATAATCTGGACATAGGCGAATATTGTAATACTTTTATTAAACCAAAGTACATATTAATCTATATAGGTTGTACATAAATTAACCACACTCAATAATAACAGGTTTCATTCTGTGTCATGAAGAGGAATAAGTTTAAATGCTAAAATGCTGGATAATAGAACATATTTATAGGTGTAGTTGAGCAAGCCATCTTAGGAAAGAAGGAACCTAGGTGAGCCCTGCTTTAAGGGGAGAAAAAAAATCAATATATACTGGTATATATTGATAGGTTTATCAATAAATATTCTTACTATGAAAACAGAAAAAGGAGTTGTTTTTATTATCTTTTGATGTATAACAAGCTATGACAAAACTTAATGGTATAAAACAAACTTTTATTTTGCTTTCAGTTTGGTGGGTTAGAAATTTGGAAAAGGTTCAGCTGGGCAATTTGTCTAATCTATATGGTGTTCGCTGAAGCAACTGGAGCTAGAAAATCCACTTCCAGGATGGCCTCATCATCCACACACAAGTTTGGCACCTGGGTTGGGATGGCTGGGACAGCTAGTTGTCAGTCATGTATGTCAGGCAGCTCACTTTCCACAGGGCCTCCAGGTGTGGCTTGCTTGAGCTTCCTCACAGCATGGTGGCCTCAGGGTAGTCTTTCTTACACTATGGCCAGACTTCTCTCAGAGCAAGTATTAAAAGACTCGGGAAGTGGGAGCTGCCTGATTTTCAAGACCTAGAAATTGGCATTTCCAGCATATTCTACTCGTTAAGCAATTTACGAAGGCCTGGACAGTTCAGTAGGAAGGAAGCCGACTCCACCTCTTAAAACGTGGTCATTGTTATTCTAGCACAGGACGGAATAATTATATTATGAAGAGATTCTTTATTTTGCAAAATAATTCATTCCTATTTCTTTTATATAATGAAGATTCCAAGGGCACCTAGAATATTATGTCACTTAAGAATAATTATTCACGGGGCTTCCCTGGTGGTGCAGTGGTTAAGAATCTGCTTGCCAGTGCAGGGGACACGTGTTCAAGCCCTTGTCCGGGAAGATCCCACATGCCGCAGAGCAACTAAGCCTGTGCGCTACAACTACTGAGCCTGTGCTCTAGAGCCCGTGAGCCACAACTACTGAGCCCACGTGCCACAACTACTGAAGCCCATGTGCCTAGAGCCCGTGCTCCACAACAAGAGAAGCCACCACAACGAGAAGCCTGCACACCGCAACGAAGAGTAGCCCCCACTCGCCACAACTAGAGAAAAGCTTGTGTGCAGCAACGAAGTCCCAACGCAGCCAAAAATAAAATAAAATAAAATAAAATAAATTTATTTTAAAAAAAGAATAATTATTCACATCTAATGTACAAGGAACATGTTATTGCACAAAGGAAAGTACAAATGCACACATCCCTGCTTTGGTCAGTAGCTGAAACATATATTAGTAAAACTAGCATTCCCATTTTGCAGAGATATTTAAGACCTGGGTTTGGGTTGATTGGATTTTTTTCCCAATCTGACTTCAACATCTAAAGGTCTTCCAAAAAACTTCTCTGCCAACAAATGACTGCTTCAGAATGAGGTTCTGAATATCAAAAGGTTTACTCTAAGATTTAATTCACCCAGGCCAATGTTGGGAATCTGAAAGGAACTGTTGCTTGTCACATTAATTTTGTGCTTGTCAGGTGGATCTAAGTCGGAAGAAATTCTATACTTGAGAATTTCCAAGAGAACATAAGACTGTTGTTTCTCTTACTGATTTTCCTATTTCTCTGTAGAGGGGTCAGCCCAGGAAAAATCTGGGAGCATTCAGTTCTTCTCAGGCTTTTTACACGCGATGACGGATGGCAGACCCCAGGGCTAGGGGGCGCAGATGGAGTATCAGCTCTGCCAGGGCAGATGGTCAACCTCAGAGGCCACATCTATCGGTATCGATACGTTTCTGAAGGGCCGTTTTCTGTGGCTCAGTATACGCTGTCTGGAGCTCACAGTATGCAGTGTGCCCATAATGGCTCTGTCTGCCTAAGCATCCTAGTGACACATCAACTCAGCAAATAGAATCGGACAAAAGAGCAAGTGGAGTTTATCTAAACATGCAGGAGGGCAGGGAGGGTCCACAGCCATAGAGGCTCATCACAGTGTCTGCTGAGGCCAGTGCCATTTCAGCATCAGCATAAATCCAGGCATCAATAATAAAATAAACCCCTCTGCCTTTTTGTACAATTGACCAAAGAGAAACTATGCAGTTTCTACAGTCTATTTTTTTTAACTTTTTGTTTTATATTGGAGTATAGTTGATTAACAATGTTGTGTTGGTTTCAGGTGTACAGCAGAGTGATTCAGTTATACATGTACATGTATCTCTTCTTTTTCAACTTCTCCCATTTAGGTTGTTATATAATATTGATCAGAGTTCCTTGTGCTATATAATAGGTCCTTTTTGGTTTTAGACTAGCTGGTCTTTACAGTGGCTTAGTTAGGTGTCTCTGTTCCTGCCCTATAGTACGGTACTTAAAATCTTCTCACATCCCTGTTTGTACAACTTCTTGTGGTATTATTGAAAGATAGTATTTACCGATCTAACTAAAGAGACCTGTGAATCTTGGAAATGTCAAGTTACTTGTTCAAGGTCTTACCATTTGTTTCAAGGAGTAAGTTCTGGTCATGAGGTCCTCTGGTTTCTAGAAAAGCTCTCCCTTTCTATTTAGACCATATCAGACTGTTGAAAGTTCCATAGCTGCTGGTCAGTACAAAATTTGGGTAGGGATTTGGACCACACATGCTGGGTTCTAAAATCGTGTCATCTGAGCTCATAATTGGGGAGAGTTTTGCCATATCAATGTGTTTTATCAAACCTATTTGTATTTGGAAAGAGTTACGAGGAGAGGAAAGGAATTCACTAAAGTGAAAAGCTACTTCTCGATTAGAAATTCTAAGGGAAAGCAAGAAAGAGATGTGATGGTAAAAATCTGAAGAAACTCTCAAAATAAACTTTATAATATTTGTGTAAACAAAGCCATTGACCTTGAGAATATGTAGAAGTATCATATGTTACCAGGGACCACCTGACATGGAACATTCATAAAGAGAAGCACCTGGCAATACGCCATGTTGCTATTTTCCAGGCACTGAAGTGAGAACATTATAAACGTGATTGCATTATGCACTCAAAATATTTAGGATTATTATTAAACACATTATTTTGTTTAACCCTCACAATGACCCTGTGAAGTAGGAACTAGTATTATCCCTATTTCCAGATAAATACAATTTAGAGAGGTTAAATGATGCGCCAGTGTCCCACATTGATTAAGTGGAAGAGCTCTTTACCACTCTACAAACCTGCCTGTAATCACCGCAGCCAGTAAGCTCAGAAAGGGTACAGATCTCAGCTTCAAAGTCTAATCCTGCTAATCACTAACTGGGACCTTGTGCCATGTCAGAGAATTTTCTGAGCCCCCTTTCTCCACTGGAAAATGGAAGTAATTTTCATCTACTCCATGAATTGGCGACTGAGAAATTGGTGTGCAGTGAGGAAAGCTTGATAAGATTCCATGACAGACTTTATTACACAATGATGGAAGCAGGTAGAAGAGGGTATATTTTGGAGATTAGACTATATCTGATTGTAAAATCACAGGACACACACCACATGTACATACATGTAATGCATTATGTATATGTAGATATATGAATATATATACACACATATGTATGTGTATACCCACAATTTGTATATGTGTATACACATAAATACGTATATATGTGTGCACAAAATTTTCTTTTCATTAGAAGTGGCATAAGATACTGACTTGTGATACAAACACCCTGCTCATTATTGGTGAGACATCGTTGGATTGCCATGTATGTGCCTGTGGTTTTAAAAGATCAGAAACAATCACCTCGATTAAGGGACTACTTCCGTACTGAAGTACTGAAATGTGCTATAAGTGGATATATATTTAATGTTTCTCCATGAAACCATATCAACCCCAAGTCTAAAATAGCTTTTAAAAATATCGACTCAGTTAGTTGTGAAAATTAAAGTAAATAATTTTTAAGTGTTATTAGGGTGCCCGACTCATAGTAGGTACTAAATAAATACCAAACTACTAAAAAAGTTCAAAATCTGAAGGTCTTTTTAGCATTCTACTCCTGAAACATTATTATTAGGTATTTAGCAGCTAAAATAAGCAGTTCATTTATTCAAACAAATAATTTGATAAATAATGAATAGCTAGTTTTTTAAAAGTCTATGGAAATATTTTAACAAAATAGTTTATTCAGGCAACCCTCCAAACCTAGGGACTGATTATATACGGCTTATGGATAGATATCCAAATCCTTACTCCTCCCTACCTTTCACCCCAACTATTTTTTATCCTCTCGTTATTTATTTGCCACTAAGTAGTTCAGTGATTTGGCAAAGTTATTTACCAAATTTCTACCAAGTTTTCTTACCTGAAAATCGGTAGAATGTTTATAAAGTCTCATAATACTGTGAAGATAAAATGAATTAACACATATAATATGCTGATTACAGTGATGAGCACATAGATATTGTTTAATAAACATTAGCTACTATTATTAGCATGATTATAAAAATAGCACTCTGCTAATACCACTTGGAAACAATATTGGAAGTAAAACTCAAATTGTTTATGCTTTCAGTTGAAATACAAGAGTTAGGTAGAGATAGATAGATACAATAGATAAATATAGATAAACAGATACTATGTATATGTATGTCTTGTGTACACACATACACACACACACACACACAAGCACTAGAGAGAGAAGAGGAGACAACAGAAAGGAACATGTATTGAGATACTCTATGCCTTGTTCCCAGGGTTACATAGCTCCTAGGGACCAGCGGTTAAGACAGGAAGTCACTCCATCTAACTCCAAAGTCCATGTTTATTTCACTATATCATGCTGTTTCCTGTGGGAAGAGATTGACTAAGAAAAACCTTGCATTTAGGTGAATTTTATTTGCATTTAGGTGAATATATAAAATATATAAAACTCATATTCTCTCTGATTACAATCAATAAGCAGGAATCTTTGGTATACTAATACCCAAAACAACAGTAATTTTTTAAGATATTGATAAAGGCATTTTTTCTCCCATTACTCAAATGCACATTCTGAAGATTACTTTTCTCTTAAGTCTTGCATTAAAATAGCTAAACATGCAATAGTGGTGACCTGGGTGTTAGGCTGGCTCTACAAATCAGCTAGCACTGTAACCTAGTAACCCTGTCTGTAATTGAGGCATTTGAAGTGAGTGAATCTTAAAGCCCCGCCCTCTCTAAGTCCCTATAAAGTAAACAGAATTAAAACCCTACCTCCTTCTACTTTTCCTAGTTAACTCAGAAGTAGAGAAGTACTACAGATTCTCATTATCCAGAAATATTGCCAGCACTCTTCCATTAAAGTCTAGGTGAAACAAACGGTATTAAAAAAAAATTCATGGAAGTTCACATTATATTATCTGGTAGTTACGTTACTCTCCCCCGCTGCCTTTTTAAAAATAAGTAGCATGTGCACAGTAATTTTCCTTGTCATGATTCTATGCCATCTTCATAGTGCATTTTGCCAAAGAAACATTGGACATAAATGAACATTCTCAGGTATCCTAGCAACAGGATGTGATTAATAATACCTCTCAGAGCAGGGCAGATAAAATGCCTGTGACCGAATGCACACTCAGAATTGGCACTGAGAAATTGGTAGTGCAGTGAGGGAAGGTTGATAAGATTCCATGACACACTTTATTACACAATGATGGAAGCAGGTAGAAGAGAGAGTATATTTTGGAGATTAGACTATGTCTGATTGTAAAATTACAAGATATATATCACAGGTACATATACGTAATGCATTATATGTATGTATATATGCATATATTTACACACACATATGTGTATACCCACTATTTGTATATATGTATACACATAAATACATATATATGTGTGCACAAAATTTTCTTTTCATTAGAAGTGACATAAGATACTGAGTTGCGGTACAAACACCTTGCTCATTATTGGTGAGACATCTTGGATTGCCATTTACGTGCCTGTGGTCTTAAAAGATCAGAAACAATCACTTCGATTAAGGGACTACTTCCGTACTGAAGTAGTGAAATGTGCTATAAGTGGATATATATTTAATGTTTCTCCATGAAACCGTATCAACCCCAAGTCTAAAATAGCTTTTAAAAATGTCAAAACTCAGTTTATATAAATAAGTAGTCATGAGATGTGGAATTTTAATGTCCAACTAAATACATTTTCTCAGAAGAAAAGTTGGACCCTGCAAATTCCATTTTTATGAAATTATAGTCCATTTTGTTTCCTCGCAGGTGGAGTGCTACCTCCAGGCTTAAAGAGAAGTAAGATGCAAACCATTCTTTAGTGCTTTGTTCTTAAAGTAGAATCTGTGTTACAATAAAGCACAACTAGAGCAAAATGTGTGTTCATTATTCTGATAGCCTCTGTTATTTTATCACCCACTTTTCTAATATAATAGCTTTCTAGGTTGTCGGTTGTAATGTAAATACTTGGTAAAAGCTCTGTTCTTGGTTGTACTTGGCTCATTGTTAACAGCACTAAAATAGCTTTCATGTTCTTTAGCATTTGAAGGAGGGTTGGGATGATGCATAACTCTCCCTGTGTCCACTCAATCCCAAGCATTTGTGTTCCAGGCACTGTGAGGCATGAGGAGACAGAGAGGCATAGGATACACCCCTTGCCCTAAAGGAGGCCACAGTCCAGCTGGGGAAATAAACACGCAATTGATTATAAACCAAACACTGGAGTTAGCGCTGTAGCAAAGGTACAAATAAAGGACTAAAGGAGCATAGAAAGAAGGATGATTAATTCTGCAGGGAGTGGACCGTCGGGGGAGGTGGCACAAAGCCAAAGGCTTCACAGAAGGGCCAGCATCTGAGCTCAGCTCTGAAGGATGAATAGAGTTTTGATAGGCCCAAAGGACATGACAGGACATTCCAGGAAGCAGAAACATCATGCACAGGGAGTTGGAGGGGGAGGTACAATTCCTGACATAGTTGGTAAGTGTTCCGTATGGTGCTTCAGGGGTGGTAGCAGAAGGTAGGTCATGGCCAAATCTTCCAGGGTCATCAGTTTCATATTAGGGAATGTGTATTTTCATCTTTAATAGAGATCAGACTGCAAGGATGGAAAAACGATTGCTAAAACCAAAGAAATCAGTAAGGAGCCTGTAGAAAATAACCCCAGGAAGAAATATCAAGTTTATGAAACAGGACAATGGCAATGAGAAAGGAGAGGTTAGATCTGAAAGGCCCTGTGGAGAGAGAATGTAGTGGTCTGAGGTTGAGTGAAAGGGAGGAGCTGATGGTTCTTAGGTTTCACGTTTGGGTGCCTGAGCAGATAGGAGGATAGCACTAAAGATACGCAGTTTGGGAGGGGAATATAATGAATGGTTTAAGTTGAGGACTTGCGTTGTGAAGTAGAAAATACAGATAGAGATTTCCAGTAGACCTAACACCTAGGTAGATTTTGGAGCTGGAGATGTAGGTCTCACATCATCTCTTTCTGTGAAGGTGAACACTGAGAGTTAAGATCACCCATACAGAGCAAGATAAAGAGACCAAAACAGAAATCTAGAGGGTTATCTCCAGTTAAGCAGTGCAATCTCTGTGTCTCTTGATCAATATAAGATTGTCTTATTTATCCAGTTTTTATTTTTCTCATTTGAAGTTTACTATACGTAACTAAGAATAGAAATCTAAGTGATTCCTATAACAGAACTAATAGCATAATAAAACTAATGCAGAAGATTTATACAGCATTCCACAGTTTTACAGAGCCCTTTCATATAACACAAGGGCAGGGAACTGTTTGAGATCTCAGTGAAAAAACATTATCAGCAATGCCTTCCAGGCTCCCTTTTGAAACCTCGAACCCCAGTATTTTGTGTTAGTTTCCTCCATTTCTTGCTGGCTCTGCATATGGACTTGTTTAATCCTCACAACATTCGGGATAAGCAGGCTCTGATCCCCACCGTCCAGATGAGAAAGTCAGGGTGACTGATTGATCTGCCACAACTAACATCACTGTAGGTATATTCTATTAAGTAATAAATTAACGTAAACTTTCATAATAAAATTATCCCATAAGTATTAATTATGTAATACTGTATAACAATTTACCCAAAACTTAGCAGCTGAAAACAACAGTAAATATTTATCACGTCACACAGTTTCTGTGGGGAACTCTGGAGTGGCTGATTGGGTTGTTCTGGGTCAGGGTCTCGCAGGAAGTTGCAGTCAAGGAGACAGACAGAGCTGCGGCCATGTGAAGGTTTGAGTGAGGCTAGAAAATGGGCTGCTCACGTGCGGGCAAGTTGATGCTGACTGCTGGCAGGAGGCCTCAGTTCCTCGTTGGTTGTTGACTGGAGCCCTTGGTTCCTCACTGGCTATTGACAGGAGGTCTCAGTTCCTCTTTGGCTGTTGACAGAGGCCTCAATTCCCCATTGGCTGTTGACTAGAGGCCTCAGTTCCTCATTGGCTGTTGACAGGAGGCCTCAGTTCCTCTTTGTCTATTGACGGAGGCCTCAATTCCCCATTGGCTGTTGACTAGAGGCCTCAGTTCCTCATTGGCTGTTGACAGGAGGCCTCAGTTCCTCTTTGTCTATTGACGGAGGCCTCAATTTCCCATTGGCTGTTGACTAGAGGCCTCAGTTCCTCATTGGCTGTTGACAGGAGGCCTCAGTTCCTTGCCACATGGGTCTCTCCTTTGGGCTGCTTGGGTGTCCTCGTAACATGTTATCTGGCTTCCCTCAGAGGAAGTACTCTGAGAGACAACAAAATGGAAGCCACAGTGTTTTTTGAGGCCCAACCTTGGACGTCACACTTGATTATTTCTGCAAAATCCTGCTGGTTACACAAGTCAGTCTAATTCAGTGTGGGAGCAGACAACACAAGGATACAAATGCCAGGAGGAGGGAAGACGAGGACCATTGGGGTCACCTTGGAGACTGGCTACCACACCCTGTTATTAATCTTCAATACATTCATTGTCAACTTTAAGGATTTATGATGCATTCTTATACACGTTAAAACTCTCCAAAAAGATGAGGTTTTTTAAACATCTTTTTAATAATTTTTTTTAATGATTCAGGACTAGCATTGAATAGCATTTTTTAAAATTCGTGAAAGTGTTTGAGACCCCTAGTATATAAAAATTTATAATCAAAGGTACATAGTGACTTGTCCAATAAAAATCTTAAATGAGGAGGTACCCCATCATACTTGGTAATGAATGAAACCTTTAAATGAACCATTCATGCCATTTATCTGTTTGTATCATTGAAATAAATTGCATCAAACAAGTCCTCTGGAAATCACCCAAATGAATAGAATGTGAGATTAATCAAGATGCCAGTTAAATGAATTCTACACTTTGGGCAGCTGCACAAGGGAAGGATTATACGTTTTCCACCTTACAGTCTAGGATTTTAAAAGACACGAAGGGCTGGTAGAAAAACTTAAAGTTTACATGCAGCTTCCATAAACTCTCAGTAACTAGCTCCATCTGTGACAAGTTGGTAAATGACAAGAAGGTGATGGCTGGAAGGGTGGCCCTCATTTACTCATCACAAAACCAAGGCTCTCACCTCAACTGTGGTGTTTACACACACCACTGCCCTGGTGCAACGTTTCTGATCTAAGCCTGTAAACATGCTGAAGTGTCCCAGAAACCCTGACTGAACTCCTGCCCAGACTGTTACCTCATCTCATTCATGTTTGTGCTGGCAAATGTCGTGAACAAGTCATTTCCGCCTCAGCCTCATCTTCCTCATTGCCCACTACTCTTCAGACCCTCACAGCCTCTTACTATCCCCTCTCTGCTAAAACTTCTCTCTCATAGTCTAGCAACAACCGTGTGAACTCAGCGGTATCGGATGCCGTTGGCACCCCTGATACTTCTTAAAACTTTATTTATGGTACATGCCTTTGTGCTCTTTTGATCTCCGTGGAGGTCTGCTTCTCCTTCTGTCTTCTCATTGTCCTTCATCACAAAACAAGAGTAGAATTTTTGTTTTCTTGGTCACTGTCTTCAGCCCAGCCCTCTGTTCTGTCTGTCTTTATGATTCCATTTCCCCCCTCAACTCCAGCCATCTTCTCAAGATGGACATTTTCTGCATCTATAATTTCAGTTTTGATCTCTCTCCCAAACTCCGTCTCCTGGTAGCACTTCAAACTCATTAAGTCTAAAACTGAACTCATCATTCCCATGCTCCCACCCTATTTTACCATTTCCCCAAATTGCATCACCACACCCAAAGTCAACTAGCAGCCATTCATCTTGACCTTTCCTCTTCCCTTGCACTTCACATTTTGTAAACTCCTGGGCCCTATAGGTTCTGCCTTCCCACCGTCTCCTACACCCCTCACTTCCCTCCTCTCTGCTCCCACTGTCATACTCAACCAATTACCTCTTGCCCAACCTCTGGGACAGGGGTCCCCAACTCCCCAGCCGCAGACCTTCGGAACCGGGCCGCAGGAGGTGAGTGGCGGGCGAGCGAGGAAGGCTTCATCTGCAGCTCCCCATTGCTCCCCATCGCTCGCATTACCGCCTGAACCATCCCTCCCCTCCCCCGTCCGTGGAAAAATTGTCTTCCACGAAACCGGTCCCTGGTGCCAAAAAGGTTGGGGACCGCTGCTCTAGGATACGTCCTCCTATGGAAAACTACTCCCATTCAAGTTTTTAAAGCAAACCCTAAACATGACCCTTCTTGCTCAAGTAGCCTTGTCCTGCATAGCCCATTACTATTTCTTTTGCCAAGAATCAATCCTCTCCCCTTTTCAAATTCCCCAAATCACACATATCTCTCAAGGTCCAAATCAAATACTACTTTCTCCGTAACTTCATGGGCACCCTTTTATTTCTTAAAATAATCATTTCATCCTCTCATATCTTTAAACATTTATACCCTTTGGGGACACATCTCATTTCATGTTATATTGTCTGTCCTTTATCTTCCCAAGTAGGTTGTAAGAGGCCATGGTCTTATCTTAGTCAGGTGTTTACCCCCACGTAGAACAGTTTGTTCTATGGGGATTTGCACCTTGTAGGTTTATTGTTGAGTAAATGGCTCTTACTAACAAGATTTTTTAAACCCAGAAGCATGTTTAATGCATACTCATTAATTTTTGACTTTCGTAAATTGATTTGAGAATATTCTTCACCCCTTTCCTCTATGCCCAGTCATCTCTAGAAGAATGTTGGACATGGCTGACCTAGTGACTCTGTCTGGAAATTACCATAAACTGGGCTTTTGTCTTAGTTACATCATATTCTTATGGCTGTGCATTGCAACTGATCTGCCACTTCTTATTTCAGGGCGAGTGGAGCAGAAAAGAGAACAAAGAACAGCTTCAGGTAAGATGTTGACTAATTGGCCTCAGCTTTATGTCGTGTTTTTACTTCCACCTTGAAAAAAACATCGATTTGCAATGTAGTATTCAAAAACTCACCTAAAAATGTAATAGTTTATAATCCTAGACTTGACTGATTTTAAATTAATTAAAATAAATGAATGCATTTAGCTTTTTCACTTCCACATCAGTCATGTCCTTTTCATCCTATCTTTCTATTCAAACAAAAATAAGATGGCCTGTTATTTAATTTTTCCATGATTATCCATTTAAAAGGTAAGTGTTGCAAGCACTGATTTCAAAATATGAAGGTTGTAATCGTTGACAACTATTTCATCTTCCCAAATACCTATGAATCTCGATTATTTTTCTTAAACCCATTTGTGTAGCTGATGTTTTTCAGGACAGTGTCAACTACTTAACCAAGAAGAATCTTTACATTTTGGGGAAGTTTTAAAAACATTCCACTTCTAAATCCTAATATATATTCAGAAGTGAGTGATGCTTTGGCACAATGCCGTTGCACATAGTAGGAGCCAATATTTGCTATCTAATATAAAAATGAGTCTTCACATTTCCATATTTTCATCACTTGGCTTTTGGCTTAAAGTCATAAGGTAAGATAAATTTACCAATTAAATCTTTGCATAAGGGCAATCTTCCAGCTCCCGATGCCCTAAAATTGTCAATATTTGTAGAGGATTCTAATTTGGCATATACACCTATGCCCACCACCCTTCCGAAGTCTTCACCAACCCACTATTTTATGATATGTGAGAGCGCCCAACATAAAGACACATTACTCCCAAACACTGTCTTTTTTCATTTTTTTAGTCTGGTAACAATGTATTATGTGTGTTTCCAAACAGTGAAGTCAACAGAAGACCAAAATCTGTGTTAATCAAAAAATGTATAAACAACCTAAGCCCTTGTCTCTTTTCTCCTTCCCAACCTTAGCATTCATCTCAGACAACTGGGCAACTTACTACCTGCATGATTTCCCTCTTAGATGTTATTGTTTGCATTCTCCTTGTGGCTCTTTTAAAACCTGATCATGAATACCAAAAAAAAAAAAATGTGAAGGCAAGAAAGTATCTGGTGTCCTCACAGCTGTGCTTACCTCTATTATTGATCCTTGGGGGGAAATTATTTATACTGTTTCTGAAACGCTATTGCTATGATCCTGTAGGTATGGGCTTAAAGAAACTTTATAGTTGGGAAGAAAGCTAAACTGGCCAAAGTGTTAAACCAGATGCCTCTTTAAGTTCCCTCCATGCTCATAGATTCTAATATGCTGTGTGACCAAGGTGACACAAAGGACTAGAGAGGCAGGAAAAGAACTCAGATTTCTTCATTCCTTATTCTTCCCAGTGTCCCCCATTCCTAAGCTTTCTTTTTAAATCAAAGTGCTAGTCAGTTTGATACTGTATTAGGTTTCTTGTTTAATAAAATATTTTTCAACAGTTGGAAAATCTTTTTAAGGCAACGGGAAACACTAATCACCAGGGTTCTGAGGAAACTCCCTTTATTAATGGAGCTAATTTTCCCCAACTGATTCACAGCTCGTCAATGTGTCCCATTTCTATGAGAAAGTGAAGTCAAGGAGAACTAATGGACAGAGCTCAAATTATTGGGGAAATGTTTTTGGCTCCTCATTTCAAAGAACACAAATCCTGCCCTCAGGAAATCTACATTTGTAAAGATAGTCTGAGTTTTCAAAATTGAGACATAACCTTTGCCAATGTGGTCCTAAGTATCACCATGTTCAATTTGTGGTGCTAGAATGAATGTCTGCCTCTTTATAAAGCATGTGCCTGAGATACCAGGAACATCATGGGCATCCCTGCTTCTCACTTCCTGCCTGGACTTCTTTACATCATTTGTTGTTCATTCTGCTCAGATTCTATGTCCTGCCTGCTGTATTAGACAATACACCCCACACCCTTTTGCTTATATTGGGTCTATCTCCCAGTATGGGAGAAAAAATTTAGAAGGAAAATATTGTAGACAAAAAAGAAATTCCCCATTAAAATAGGGACTTCCAGGACCCTCACTTTTTGGGTAGGTAAAGTTGGTTAATTCTTCGTTTAAAGAATCTTGCACTAAGATGAAAGTTACAGAGGTAAGTTTTTACTCAGAAAAATAAATAACTTTCTAACAAGGAAACCTCTCCAGGACTGGAAAGAATGAGATTGTGTGAGTAAAACTGTACAGAGGTTGGGCCATCACCTGCAAGGGATGTTGATAAGAGATTCATGAAGAGTTTGGCTGAATCATTCCTAAATTCTTTCCAGTTTTATGTCTATGATTCTACTTACCATTATTACCTTATTGAAATGGTTCTACTGTGTGTGTACGGATCAACACAAAATAAAGCCTTCTAAATGGCTCACATTATATAACTGAACGAATCATGTTCCAAAACTTAGCTAAATCAGTTTAGACTGAGTATGAATATATAGCTAATATATGCTAATATATAGCTAATATATTAGCTAATATATAGCTAATATATGCTGAGTAGAGCATATAGCTAATAGGGCTAAGACTGTAAAATAAAATTGTTCTATAGGATATTTAGCTTCTTTGGGGGAAAAAGTTGTTGTTTGCACCCTGATTGCAACCCCAGCTGTCATTTCAAGTATAATGCTGTTTTCAATAAGCCAGGAATGAGTCACAAGAGAATATGTATAACCTGATATCATTTTTGAAAAGCTATGGTAAGCTTAGCCATTTTTGAAAAATAATTCAAAGCATATGACTCCTGACATTGGATTTGGAAACCCATGTCAAATTCATAAAACATGGCCAGCAACATCAAAGCTAAATTTGGCTATTTGGGTTGGTAAAGAATATTAAAAATATGTGGTGGTGTAATGGTAAATAGACAAATGTTAGGAGTCATGTTCCTGATATCGTCAATTATCTATTCGCCCTTGATTAGTTTAAGGACCCAATGTCCTCACCAGAAAAATAGAAAAAGAAAAAAGAAAAAAAAAAAAAACAGCTATATTCCATAGATTTCTACCTAAAACCTTTATTGAGTTTGAAGTGTTTTTATCTTATTAGGAGAAAAATCCCTTTTGAGGTCAAGGAATTCTTGCTCTTTAAAAAGCAACACAGCAAAAAATACAAAGAATTCTCACAGAGAAAGGTGCTCCATAAATTATTACTTAGAAAAAGATAAATTAGAGGGCTTACTAGGGTAGGCTATACAGACGCCATCTGTTAAATATATATTGTTCCAATTTTTCCAAAAAGGAGAACACTTTCAAATCCAGTTAAGTATTAAGTAAAGAATAGCCATAGTGGACCAGAGAATGGAGTCATCAGTATAGATGATAATGAGTGTTTCAAAAATGAATTTGGCTTCTTTTCATTTATGACATTAGAACATCCCTAAAATTCAAGATGTTTTTTTCATTTGCATAATTTGCAAAAAGTAACCGGTAAAAAGAACAATGCTATTTTTTTCTCAACTTAAAAGGTGGAATTTATTATTGGAAATTTAGCAAATGGTAGAACATCTGCTTTGCAAGTTTAGATCTTGCTACTTACTCTTTGACTGGGCTTTTCACTTCTGTGAAATGTTCTAAAACAGAAATAGCACCTCCATTTTAAAACTTTTAAACACACATTGAACATGCAGTCATTCAGGTTTTTTAAAAGTTAGATACTGAATAAATCCTTCCATCTGTGCGGGAATAGCATGTTCATTTTCTTACACGTTACTCATTTATTGAACGCAAATTTTCAAGTGGATGCATATCTAGCGTGATTTTCATCTGTGCTATTACTATTTTGTAATACTTTTTGCCACAGTTCTTATACCTCAAAAAACCCTCAAAAATAAACATGAGAAGACCTAATTTGTCATTGTCTTCATTACTGGTGACCAACAGTAAACATGAAGTTAGCAGGCAGGTTGTGTGGCAACAAATACGTTTAAGTAAACTATCATTCTTGAAAAATCTATCATTTCTTGGATTTTAATATTTTTTAATATTCTACATGTTTTATTCTCACTTTGAAAATCATTATTCCAGTTAGAATCAAGGTTGAAAATGCATACCATCCTAACTTGTTCATAGCTTACAAAAGCTCTTGTCACTTAATAATACTATATAACATATTTGAAGGTTGCTAAGAAAGTAGATCTTAAAAGTTCTCATCACAAGAAAAAAAGAAAGTTTGTAACCATGCGCAGTGACAAATGTTAACTAGACTTACTGTGATGATCATTTTGTGATATATACAAATATTGAATCATGTTGTACACTTAAAACTAATATAATATTACATGTCAATTATATCTCAATTAAAAAAAAAAAACTCTTGTCTTGATTCCATCTCATTTAGCACCACAAAGAGGGCAGAGAAGGAATCTGAGGAGGCATTTAGAAGTTGATGCATTCAATTTGCTAAACATTTTTGCAGTCCAGGCTTTGTGCTTGATACCGGAGATGCAGTGGTGAATAAGATATGGCATTAATGTTCATTCACTTTCTGGGGGAGAAAAACAAATGCATACAGATGATTATAATCCAGTGTGAAGAGTGCTTTTTAGAGAATCATGTACTAGGTGTCCTGAGGATTTCAAAGAAGGGTTCTTGGAAGAGGGGAGACTTGAGCTGATCCTTGAAGAAAGAATTAGAATTCACTAGAGGAAAAGGGGAAGGGCTGGCTTTCCAGAGAGGTAAAGACAAGAAGAAGCATGGCCTATTGAGGGAAAGGTTTGTGGTTAAGTAAGACAGGATAGAGTATAGTCATAAATAGACAAGAGGCAAGAGATGTGGCCAGAAAAATAAGCATGAGCTGGAATTAACAAGGGCCATTTTGCCCTTCTGTGGAGTTTGGCCTTTATGCTGTAGGTGTGGGGAGCTAATGAAGGGCAAGGAATTACATGATCTATTTGCATTTTATAAAAATCCTCCAGAGGAAGTGTGGATTGGAAGGGGAATTGACTGAAGGCAGGGAAATCAGGTGGTATATCACTTTAATTATCAAAGAATGAAAGGATGAAGGTCTGAGGGGTCTTTACTAAGACAGTGTCATTATCGAGGAAGCTAAGGAAATGAATGCAGATATATTTACAAGATAGAATTGGCCTGTTTGATTGTATATGGGAGGTAGAGAAGGATGACTCCTAGGTTTCCAGCCTAAGAAATAAGATGAATAGTGCATCCTATGTAGGGAACACAGGAGGAGGGACAGGTCTGGTGGGGAAAATGATAAATTGACTTATATCTTTGTTGATTGTAGTGTGACCTATGAGATATAAAGGCAGAAATGTCAAGAATGTTAAATAAGCAGCAGGCGTTACAAGCCTGGAGCTCCAGAGAGAGGTCTGAGATGCAGGCTTGCCTTTCAAGTCGGTACCTGGATAAGAGTTGAAGCCCTGGTTATGAACGAGCTGCCCAAAGGGATATGGGGGTGTGAGAAAAGAGGCAGGGATGAGTCCTTGGAAAATCCCTAATGTGAACAAAGAACACAGTGAGAGGAACCAGAGGCTACAGCCTAGGAAAGATCTAGGTTGTCTTGTGAGAATCAGCAGGATTCTCTGTCTCTGAATCCAAGAGAAGAAAAAAGACAGAAAGAAGAAGAAGGAATTGGTCAAGCATGTCAAATGCCACAGAGCAATCAAATAAAATAAGCACCTAAGAAATGTCCATTGGAGTTGGGGAAAAAAATCTGCTGGTTACCACAAAGAAGTTACTTTTTAAGAGTTCTATTAGTGAAATCCAGATAGCGATGGGTTGAGTGAGGGAGTAGAGAACAAATACGAACTGGTTCTTTTGAAGAGTTTGCCTGTGAAAAGGAGGAGGGAGAGAGACAGAATCATTCTGTCAGGGAATCGATGTGTACTGAGACCTGCTATTTCAGGCTCTGTGCTCAGTGCCTTCCATTTTACCCTCAAAATGGCCTTGTAAACTTTGTTTATGGTCAACATTTTAAAAATTAGAAAACTGAGAGGTAGAGAAGTTAAATAACTTGCCTTTAACCCCATGTGTTAACTGGTGGAGCCAGAAATGGCATGGAGGCAGTGGCACTGAGGCTGTGCTGTCTGGGGAGATGTCTGGAGTGAACTGTTTGTGCTTTTCTCTTCCCAGCTCTGTGCTCAGTGAGGTCATGTAGGTAACTTCAACTGGCCGTGGTGGGAGCACTTACACCATAGAAATTGACAAACGTTACGAACCAGAGTTGGTTGATTTGTTTGCTTGTTCCTGGACAGCCAGTTGTTAAACACTGACAAGCACAGCACTGGGTCTCCGTCTGAGTGACAGCAAAGCCTCAGCATTTCCCACTGCCTAGTATATGTGACTTGGCCAAGGTCACTTGGTTAGCTAAAAACAACAGAGGTGAGACTGGAACCCAGATCTGTGATCCACATTCATCCCTACACAGGCCCCAGGGCTTTGATGAAAAAATAAGTAAAATATTCATTCCTCACATTGTATACCCAAATGGTCCAGGTTGGTATAAATGATGTCTCTCATTTATCCATGCTCTGGTTCTAAACTACCAGTCTTCTGCTTCGGCCTCCCAGGCAATCCATCTCTGGGGTGTTCGCTTTTTTAAACAGCTTTCCTGAAGCATTGACTCTCTGAACTATGTTAATGAAATCTATTTAAAAAAATAACCAATCTTCTCCGGGTTTGTGGTTTCAGAACAGTATTTGTCAGCGAGTGAAATAAGTTATCTTAGATGCATTTTTCCATCCACAAAATGGAAGACAGACACACGGGCTGTTCATTAAAAGGAGTCCTAAAGAGTTTATTTTTAAACAAACTTCATTTTCCAGCTAGTCGAATTTATGATAGAGAATGAATAACAGCACAGCTGTGTCACATTATTCAAAACTCCCTTAAATTTCATTGTATAACACTGCATTTAAAACAGTATGTGTATGCAAACTAAACAAATCTAAAACGATAAATAGCTAATGTGGGAGAAATTACCATGTCACCCCACATGGTCAAAGTGCAGGTATGAAAACATCTCCTGGAAATTCCCTCCGCATGTTTAATTTGGATTGCCGTTATGGTGCACAGAACAGGATTTATTTGCACAAAATTGAGGCCGGAAACATTCTTTAGGTGGTAGAGGAGAAATATTCTTTTTAGCTGCATCACAATAGACTTTACCTTAAAGCAGCGTGACTCATTGTAAAACTGAAAAAGAAGAACTTTTATCTGGGTTGATTCTTGAACAACATATATGTGTTCCTTTTATCCACAAGATAAAATAAAGTTTTGTAATTTTGTTAGCCAAAAATTACTTCAGTCTTTCATCTTAAATATTCTATAAGAAAGCCACAAGGAATTCCCAATTAAAATGGAAAATAACTCAAATAAAAATGGACTTTCAGGAGGTATATGATAGAGCTTATTAAGGCAGTATAAGCCAAAGCAGTTCTCAACAAAATTAGGCTCACGCTAGTTTGAATTTATTGTGGAAGTTGCACCAAAGGGCATCCGAGGTATGTATATCAGTCAATATAATAGTAACTACACTTTTGTCTGACCTGATTTGCTCCATTCCCGAGCATTCTAGGTCAATGCATATTTTGATTAGTTAAAAGTTGCACTTATACTAACAAAGGATTAAAAATGCCCACAGAAATAGAATATAGGTGATCCTGTGGCTTTCTTGTGAAAGGAGTCTTAAGTCATACCTGATTTTCCCACAGAGAAAACAATGAACTTGTATTTCTAACCAAAGGAACAGACGCCCAACTTTTTTTTTCATAGAAATGATCACAGACATTTTAATCAACTGTAAATGATATACTTGTACACTGTGTCACTGAAAACCTTCTAAAGGGAATGTAGTCATTTGAGCTGAGCAATACAGTAATCAATTGTATAAATTATCCTATTATCTCACTGAAAATCCCCGATAAGACGATTTGTAGGACAGGAGAGAAGCCAGGAGACTAGAGGAAATAAGAAACACCTGCAGACTGCTCACCCCAGAAGTGAGGTTATGAGTTGAGTGGCAGTTGGAGGAACTCTGAACGGGGCAGAGCCTTGGCTGAAGTAGAGAGAGCCAGGAAGGGGAAGACCAGAGCCAGGGGATGCCTTCAGAAACAGCTAAGTAAACTGATCATGCGTTCATACTGAGGGATTACTACACGAATTACTACATTACTGATTCGAGAAAGCATATTTAATCTGTGTTCCACATGATCATCAGTGTCTTGGCTTCTTGAACCACTTATAGACGATGATCCTGGCCATGGCCCATGCCTTTGTTTGAGCATCTTTACCTCGTCTGAGTCCTCACAAAATCTCTTGAATCTATCTTTGCTTGCCTGCCTTTGCTTATACATCTTCACCATGGAGTTACTAGCATGACTGTAAATCTGTAACACATTTCTTACTGCACAGAAACAATCTGTATTTCTCTGTCAAATGTGGTCCTTTCCTCCTCAAGAATATCCCTGAAATGCAATTCCACCCAAGGCTTCTCTGAAAACACAGCTTTCTATTTTATTGATAATTTGAGACAAAACGCCACATTCAAACCTGACTTTATTTAATGAATTTTTCTCTTGTTTTCTTTGTCCATTTTTGCACCTAATCTGCTGACTTCCCTGCCATTTAAAAATGTTCATGTGGGAACATACAGATAAGCTAATATGAACTCTGTTAAATTTGATCTTTTTCATTGACCCCATAATATCTAGAAATACACTCAATCTTAACTGGAGTAATATAGCTACTTTCCCTATAAGGTTTAAAATTTTTTTTTAATTGCAATAAATATACATAACAAATGTTACCACCTTAACCATTTTTAAGTGTGCAGTTCAGTGGCATTGAGGACATTCACCTTGTTGTGCCAGCATCACCACCGTCCATCCACACAGCTCTTTCCATGTTGAAAAACCCAAACTCTGTACCTGTTAAACAACTCCTCATTTTTCCCTTTCCCCAACCTCTGGCAACCGCCCTTCTACTTTCTGTCTGTATGAACTTGACTACTCTAGGTACCTCATATAAATGGAATTATGCAGTATTTGTCTTTTTGTGACTGGTTTATTTCACTCAGCATAATGCCCTCAAGGTTCATCTATGCTGTAGCATGTGTCAGGATTTTCTTGCCTTTTAAGGCTGAATAATATTCAATTGTACGTGTATACTGAATTTTGTTTATCCATTCATCCATCAATAGGCACTTGGGTTGCTTCCACCTTTTGGCTGTTATGAATAATAATGCTGCTGTGAACGTGGGGGTACAAATATCTCTTCGAGACTCTGCTGTCAATTCTTTTGAGTATATACCCAAAAGTTAAATTGCTGGATCATATGGTATCCTATAAGGTTTTAACTTAGGCAGAAAGAATGATTATATTTGTAAGATTCTCTAGATTTCATAGTTATTTGCTTGCTTATTTGGTTTTGTTCCCTCTCTCTTGCTTTCTTCTAGATTAGCCATATCCCATAGAAATACAATTCAAACCACAGATGTAAATTTAAAATTTTGAGTAGCCACAGTTTAAAAAGTAAAAAGAAATAGATGAGATTAATTTAATGATGTGCTATTTAACCCAGTATATTAAAAATAGTATCATTTCAACCTGCAATCAGTATAAAAGATGATAAATGAGATACTACAAATTATGCATTTGCCAGACATGCAATGAAGATTAATAGAGTACGTGGTACAACAGTTAAAGAAAAATGTAGCCCCACCAAAACAACAAGGTGTGTTTAATAGAAAAATGTTTTACACTGGTTTGGTTTTAAATTTAAATTTAAATTAATTAAAATTTAAAATTCAGTTCCTAAGTTGTCCTAGCTGCATAGCAGGTGTTCAGTAGCCACGTGTGGCCAGGGGCTACCGCAGTGAACAGTGCAGAGCTGAGCATTTTCTTCATTGCTGGAAGTTCTATTGGACAGAGCTGCTCTAGGCTCGGATATCCCTGAGGGCCAGGAACTTGGATCTCTTTTTTATCAGCAAAGCTTTATCACCTGGTGCCTAGTAAGTGTTGAATATGTATTTGTTGGATGATCTACTAAATGTGTTTAGCAAGCTCTGCATTATCGAATGCTCTCCATCTACCAGGCACTGTCATGGCACTGGGGCCTTACTGAGTGAGTTTATATCAGCAACATGTCCTGTCCTGGAATGTCTGTCCAGAGATTGAGGTCTTTGCAGGTTCTACGCTCTGTTTGCTTGGTTTCTGAGCTAGGTTTTGAATGAAATGGGAAAATGTATTGAAAACAAAGATAGAAATTGCTTGTATGGTTCTGTTTTGTTCCTGGGGCCTCCCGCAGGGCCTGAAAGCATTAAATATTGGTTCAACAAATGAAGGAACAAGTGGCCTTGTGAAATCATCACACACAGAAAATGGCCCTGTGAGTTTCCTGAGGAAAGAAGTCCCTGAGAATGGTGGGAAGGAATTGTAAGGGGAGGACAAGAGAAAACCAGAGAAATGGGAACACACGGGAGAAGGGTATGAGCATCCTAGATGGTACATTTGAAGTAAGGAGAATTATCTGTAACCAACTCAGAGCCGTGAGCACTTCTTATCCATAAATTAAAAGGCAAACTTTATTAGTTCTGCATATAAATTTCTGCAACCTAATTCCATTTGGAAGCGAAGTCATTCATTTATTCATTCATTTGTTGAACAAGCGTGTGCATGCCTTCCCAGCGTCTGCTGTATCCAGGCCTTCTCAGCAGTGACAAACAGTAGTGCTCATAGTGTGCTAGGGGGACAGTTGTGCATCGACTTCCTAGCAATTATAAGGGCATTTGTGGAAAGTCAAGCAATAGCATTCGAAATATCCTTAATCAACGTGTTTATAGAATCATCACTATAAACTAAAAAAAAAAAAACTGCCTCATATTCAAAATATGTAACTCCTACTTAATTCATATGTAACTATGGTTTTTTTTTAAAATATTAAATGACAATGTTAAAAAATCATTACAGTGGTTTAGCTAAAATAATTTTGGGCCTAAAATACCCAACACATAAAGTGTTACGACTATATCATTTAGGATGATGCTTTTTTTTTTTTTTAATTAATTAATTAATTAATATATTTTTGGCTGTGTTGGGTCTTCGTTTCTGTGCGAGGGCTTTCTCCAGTTGCAGCAAGCGGGGGCCACTCTTCATCGCGGTGCGCGGGCCTCTCACTATCGCGGCCTCTCTTGTTGCGGAGCACAGGCTCCAGATGCGCAGGCTCAGTAACTGTGGCTCACGGGCCCAGCTGCCCCGCGGCATGTGGGATCTTCCCAGACCAGGGCTCGAACCCGTGTCCCCTGCATTGGCAGGCAGACTCTCAACCACTGCGCCACCAGGGAAGCCCTAGGATGATGTTTTGGATTGTTGAATATATTAGAAAGTTAGCATCTTCTTTCTTTATTTAACCTGATGCAAATGTACAGAATTTTTTTTAAGGTAAAATGTAAATGCATTCCTAGAATTTAATTTACCTTTCTTGTGTTTATCAAGAAAACAAGAAAAAATCATTTTCCTCCTCCACATGAGGAAGAAAATCAAGAGAGATAATCAAATGAATACTTTTTCACTCCATAGCAGAAGTCTTTAAATAACAACTTCCTAACACAGCTGGATTAGATCCTGGTTTCACACTGAGGAACCAATAATGTCCTAGTCTTAGTATTCTAATTATAGTCACAATGTCTGAATTTCACTGAATTTTTCAGGAAGCATTTAAACTTGGCAGTAGTCAAAGTCACTGAGATTGTAAAAATCGATCAAACAAAAGGCCTGAAAGATGGATTTCGTTATCTCCTCTTTGTAAGTAACATGCAGTGATTGTTGGCAGAAATAGATAAAGCAAGCAGATGCCTCTGATCAGCTTGCATTTTTAATCTTTTCACTCCAAAGACCACCCTGTTGTGTCCAGTATCATCACAGTAGGATCTAGTGCCGCGTAACTTAGGGATCATACTCTTTTCCGCTAGTAAGTTATCAGATTTAGCATTGCCACTCATGAGATGGTGTCAAAGGAATATCTTTGTTGGTGAAAATAAAAGATTTGCATATAAGATGGCAGATACGATTAAACTTTTAGTTCATATTTGCTGATAGAAATGTAAACACCAAGGCTAAGATGTGACTAATTTCGATCTTTTTTAACCATTTGACTTCAGAACTTGTATAAGTAGTGTAACACAGGCAGACCTCAGAGATATCGAGTGTTTGGTTCCAGACCACCACAAGAAAGTGACTGTCGTGATAAAGTGAGGAACTGAGGATAAAAGAAGATCCCTATTTTGGACATCTTAAGTTCGAGATCACTATTACCTACCCAGCTAAGACACTTCTTGACCATCTATTGCAGTGACAGTGGGGCTGGAGAAAGGGGGTGGATTTGAGAAAAGTTTGAAGAAAGAATAAACAGCACTTGGTTATTAATGGCAAGTGAGCGTGAGGGAATTTGAGAGGAATTCCAAGGCCCCTGATTTGGATGACTGAGGATGTCAGTCCCTGAGAGCGAGCTCTGGGGCAGGAGCATGGTTAGAAGAGGAGGACTTCATACTGAAGTAGGCACGGTTGTAGTGCTTTGGGAAGATCTACAGCCATGTGCGCTGAACACGTTCTTATTTCAGTCTGGAGCTCAGGTGAGAGACACAGTTTAGAAATTTGGGAGTCAGTGGTGTAAACATAGTCGTCATCAATGCCAACAAAGTAGATGAGATTACTCCAAAAAAGCCTGTAGGGCGAAAACATAAAGAGACTGTATTTCAGATGAAAAGAAAAAGCTTGGCATAGATCGTGCTGCTTAGCAAAACAATCCCGAAAATGCAGAGGAGGGAAAGAATGATGTGAACACCCTTCCAAATCAGGTGCGTTATTTTATGGGCACAGCTCCTCTTCAGCTAGAACTTACAACGAGGGAATATTGGACCTGCGTGCAAGTCTCACAGCCAAAGAGCAAAACCTACAGCCATAGAACAGGGCAATAAAGAATTCAGAAATTGAGACTTTGATCTTGAATTCTTAGGTAGTTACATACACAGTGTTGGTGAGAATGCAAAATGGTGCAATCACTATGGAAAAGCAGTATGGAGATTCCTCAAAAAATTGAACCACCGTGTACTCCAGCACTCCCTCTTCTGGGTATTTACCCAAAAGAATTGAAATCACGATCTCAAAAGATATTTGCACTCCCATGTTCATGGCAGCATTATTCACAATAGCCAAGATGTGGAAACAACCTAAATAGCCATTGACAGATGAACGGATAAAGAAAATGTGGCATATGCATACAATGGAATGCTATTCAGCCTTTAAAAAGAAGGATATTCTGCAACACACCACAACATGGATGAAGCTTGAGGACATTATGCTAAGTGAAATAAGCCAGACCCAGAAAGACAAATATTATAAATATCCACTTATATGAGGTACCTAAGATAGTCAAAGTCATAGAATCGAAGAGTGAAATGGTGGTCACCAGGGTCTGAGGAGAGGGGGAAATAGGAAGTTACTAATCTACGGGCAATAAAATTTCAGTCAGGCAAGATGGTCTCCAGTCCTGCAGTACAACATTGTACCTATAATCAACAATAACGTACTGTGCACTTAAAAATCTGCTAGGAGGGCAGATTTTCAGAGAACATCTGGGCTGGCCGATTATCTTCCAGGCAGCTAAGGTCAACAGGAGACAAGCCAGAAGTGATGCATGCAGGGCCCTGTGACGGGGGCTGCGATGAGGGTGCCGGTTAACAAAACAAACCTACTTCTTCTGACTCCAAAACCGTAGAACTCTCTCTGCCCCACAGCTGCCTCTTTAGAATAATGGAAGATCTGTGTCTGGGAGGAAGTCTGGAGATGATCTGGTGCTAATTTTTTATTTTACAAATGGATTAAATAAAGCCCTGAGAGAGTAACTTGTTAGAAGTCACACACCTGCTTTAGGGTGAAGTCTGTGCTGACACTGGGAGCATCCCTATTGGACTCTGATACTATTCGTGGGACTCTTTTCAAAGGAAATGAAATCAATTTTGCATATGCCCTCTGCATGCCATGTGGCTAAAGGACTCCAGGGTTAAGGTTAAGAGTATAAGCTCTATGGCTTCCCTGGTGGCTCAGTGGTTAAGAATCTGCCTGCCAATGCAGGGGACATGGGTTCGAGCCCTGGTCGGGGAAGATCCCACATGCTGCGGAGCAACTAAGCCCACGAGCCACAACTACTGAGCCTGCAAGCCACAACTACTGTGAAGCCCATGCACCTAGAGCCCGTGCTCCGCAACAAGAGAAGCCACTGCAATGAGTAGCCCGTGCACCACAACAAAGAGTAGCCCCCGCTCACCGCAACTAGAGAAAGCCTGTGTGCAGCAACGAAGACCCAACACAGACAAAAAAAAAAAAAAAAAAAAAAGAGTATAAGCCCTAGTCTCAAATGACCAGGGCTGGAATCCCACCTCTGTCCCTTGAGAGTCATATGACCTTAACCTCTCTTGACTTATTCCCCTTATATGCAAAATGGAGATGATAATAGTATTATCTTACAGAGTTGTTATGAGGATTAAGGGGGAAAATACCTGTCAAGGCCCTGATGTCTAGCTCATGGTATGTTCACAATAAATTTTAGCAGTCATTTTATTGCTTTTGATATTACTTTATATTACTCACCTCCATCTTTCAGCATGTGGGATGGAAATGTTAATAACACACACAGAGGTTTGTTTTTCTGGCATGTAGTGTGCATAAAACAAATATTTGTTGAGAGATGACAAAGGAAGGAAAAAAAGAAAAAAGAAAATGATGGAGGGAGGCTATGACATTAGAAGACCTTTCTTCATTGTCTGGCCCACATTCTGAAACGTGGAAATGTACAAGGGATTTTTATTATGAATATTACCCCTTTTCTGATCTGCAGAATATGTAGCCGTGCTTTTAAGATAATGTAGGAAAGCTCAAGAAGGAAAGTGTATGTCTCCATGTGTTTTAGCGAGCTTCCTGTGTCTCTTAGCATCTCTGTTCGCTAGTCAGAGGTTCAGAGAGAACAGAGACAAAGTGCTTTCCCTTAACAAGCTTGCATGTGGGGCAGACACTTGACACAATGATTTCTTTTTTAAATATTTATTTATTTATTTGGCTGCATCGGGTCTTAGTTGCGGCACACGGGATCTTCCTTGCGGCATGCAGGATCTCTCATTGCGGTGCATGGGCTCTTCGTTGTGGCACGCAGGCTCTCTCTAGTTGTGGCATGGGGCTCAGTAGTTGTGGCACACGGGCTTAGTTGCCCCACAGCATGTGGGATCTTGGTTCCCCCACCAGGGATCGAACCCACGTCCCCTGCATTGGAAGGTGGATTCTTAACCACTGGACCACCAGGGGAGTCCTGACAGAATGATTTCTATAACAAAAGATGCTTCTGTAGATGGTGGTGTGAAGGCTAGGAGCCTGTGCTCTGTGGCTGGACTGCCCGGGTTTGGATCCAGCACTTGGCAACTTTGTGACCTAGACAAGTTAAGTACCCTCTCTGAGCCATGCTCTGACCTGTAAAGTAGAAATAGGCATTGTACTTACCAGATAAGGTCAAGGAACAGGTGAGTTTTTATATGTAAGTGCCTAGCCTGGCATGCTGTTTGTTCCTGGGCTTTGCCTGCCTCTCAAATGAGCGATAACGACTAAAGTTCAGAAGACGACCACCCAGAACATGGAGAGATGAGGTCATCAAGGTTAGATCTTGAAGAAGGAATGGACTTTGTCAAACAGAAGGAAGAGAGTTGGCTATTTCAGGCTTGGGACTAGAAATGGACTTGACCTTGTATAGGCAAGTTCTGAGTTGCTCAGGTAAGCAGTGATCATATTTTAATGAGCACTGAATGCAGAGTTAGACGGGATCTGGTAACAGTGAGAAGCAAATAGAGATTTTGAGGAGGAGATTAGCACAGGCAAAGTGGTTTTTTTAATGATTAATTTGGTATATTAACATTAGGATGGAGATTGAAATCAGGACATCAGTTTGGAGACCACTGCAGTAGTCTAGACTTTGATGTGCTCAGGATCCTGGAGGGATTGATGGGAGGTTAATATAAAAAAGAAGAATGAGTGTGAGACATAGAAAGAAAAGATCAGAACGTGACTGGAAACAGGTGTGAGGAGGAGATGAGAGGAAAGTCAAAGTCGCAAGCCTGACTGGAGGAGAAGTCTGTGTAATAGACACACATGTGCAAGTTCAGAGGGCTGGGTGGTTTGTGGAAAAGGATTACGAGTTTCCTTCAAGTCTAGTCGCATTTGATCCAAGAATAGGACACCCATGTGGAAGCTAGAATTTGGAGAAGCAGAACTGAAGTTCAGGAGAGGTCAGAGCTAAACGTCTATATATACTTGAGACTGAATCAAGTATAGGTGAGAGTGAGAGACAGGAGAGAGGGTGAAATTTCTGCGGAGATGGTAGGGCAAGAGTGAGGCAGGATAACATGCCAGCAAGTAATAGCAGTGAGGATCAGAGGAGGTGACATATATGACAGCACGTATGGGAGTGGGGGTGATGAAATACAACATAAACAGGAAAAACTTGGTGACTGCCCCGTTTCCTAGAATCTCAAAGCCAAAATGGACATTAAGACATTTTGTAGATGAGGGAATTAGGGCTCAAGGAAGCTGAGTTCATTGGTTTCCCCTGAGATAGCTGCAGAATCGGACCTGTCCCTTTTCAGTGCTGTTCTCACTTTACAGGCTCCCGCCTGGGCTCGTCCTGTCTCTCAGTGCCCAGCTGCATATGGTTCAATCTGTACTCTGTCTTACATAAAGCATACTGTAGAGTGCTGGGTCCCCCTGAGTGGGCAGCGTGCACTTGGCCAAGGGCAGAGCACAGAAGCTGCGTCAGCTAAGCAGGATTCCATGAAAGGGCTTGTTCAGTATACACACTGAAGTTGGATCTCACCCTGTTTCTCTTTTTCATGTGTAGTTCCTTTAGTTAATTAACTAATTTTGCAATCTTTAGAAAATGAAATAAGCAGTTTACCCATACACTCCTTACCTTTGCATGCATGTTAATTAAATAATTATTCCACTGCTTATAATATTGCTTCCCAAAAGATATTGAACTGTTTTATATGAAGGAGGCTCTAAATCTCAACCGCGTTTATAGCTCAATGATCGCAATAATTATTTTTGAAACCACACCAGTTAGAAATCGAAATAGCTGCTTTTGAAAATGCATAAAAGTGATGTCCCCTGTCCAAACCGTTTGTACAACTTAACATAATTTTATTGAAGGGATAGCCTTTTGAGATCTTAACCTTTTTATGAATTTATTATGAAGTCATAGAAATCTTAATGCCTTTCTAATTTTCTTCTTGGAGGAAACAATTTGGAAAATGCCAAGGACAAAAACATAGGAAGCATTTAACATAAACTGAAATCATTAATACTTAATGGAAAAGCATAATCCATTCCGAGGCGTTTTAAAACAGCTACCGTAAAATCATTGCTTCTAGGAGGTATTAAAAAACAAAATTCATCCAAGTAAATTTGAAGACCTAATTGGCTTTATTAAACGCTTCATGAATCGGTCAGCATCCCATCTAGCAAGTTGAGAGGAGCTCTGAGGAGGCTGTACAGGATGGAAAGCTTTTATAGGCAGAAAGAGGAAGGGATAAGGAAAGATCAGATTACAGCGTCTTCCTTTGGTGGATAAAAAGGGTCTCTGTGGCAGATTACCTCATCGGTGCTGACCAAAAAATTCCAAACTGACCAGTTAAGACTACATTCCTGGGGGAGATTCAAACTGCAGTTAGGTTAGGTATTAAGTTTCTGTTTGGTGACATGGGCTTAGCACAAGTGACTCCATTTTGGACCTGTTGTTTCTTTTTTAACAGAAGCTAGGTGGTTCTTCAAAACTGGTGCTTCAGTAGTCTTACTCAAAGAAAGACTTGATGGAAATAGAAGCCATAAAACCCAAGGATTAGAAGGCAGTGGGGGTGAGATTCAAATGACTTCATTTTAAATGCTATTTGTCATCACAGATTTCCACTAAGCTTGCTCCCACACCTGGCTTCCCATGGGACCCTTGGGTCAGAGGTTCTTCTGTGTTGTTTTTTGTTTGCTGGAGGGGAGGGATGCCCTTTCAGGGTTTCTTCAATTTCAGAGTTGCAAAAACTGGTTCTGAAAATAGTTGGCAGTATCCGTTGGCCAAATTTATTTGCTGAAAACCCTTTTGTTTTGAACCAGTGAGGCCCAAGGTCAAGAAATACTTGGGTTAACTTAAGGTTAACACAATAACAGCGTTCTTTTGCAAACTTCCAAGACTATTTCATTACTTTCTGGCTTCTTCTCGCTTCTGTTACTGTGTTCTCTTGCTGACCACTGTTGAGCTGTCTCAAGCCCCCTTCCTTGGTGGCAGCAGCCCACCCAACCCTCCAGAGTTCTCTCTGTGCTGAGGCTCATGGGTTGGAGGGAAAGATCACTGAAATGCTAGACTTGGATGCTGAATTCTGGAGCCAAATCCAGTTCCATCTCTAGTTTTGTAATCCTGGGCAAGCTACCTAAACTCCCTCTCCTTCTTCTCCTGCTTCCATTTTTTAAAAAAATTATCTTTTACAGTAATTTTATCAAAGTAATGCCTATGCAGTTAAAGTATCAAATACAACAAAAGTTCTTTTAACTAGCCTTCTCTTAAATGATTTCCCTGACTAAGCAACTCTCTCCCTGCCCTAGATATAACCTACTGACTGATGCTCCCAGCCACCTCACCACCAGGGCCTCACCTGCTGTCTCTTGAGCCCTCCTATAACTTCTGACCCCACCTGTGGGGATAAATACAGACCAAGAATTAGTTGTGTTTGTTCCCATTGTACTTGTTAATATAATTATTCAATTATAAATTATATAAAACCAATGACATATGAATGCATAAAATAATTTCTATAAAAATGTTTTGGAAAGCCTCAAGGTTGAGTTACTAAAAGTAAAAAGCTACAGAATCAGATGTGAAAATAAAATGATAAAATACTAGGAAAAAACTCAAATCTAAAAGGATTCCACTTTGTGTCTTTAAGTTCTCAATCCACTTAATGGAATAGAAACTAGGAAATATAGATGATGATGATGGGGGTGGTTTATGTAAAAAAGTGAAAAACTGGAAACACATAGTTATATTCCATAAGCAGAAATCCAGGTCATATTCCCACGGGATTCTTCTGGTATTAGATTCGATGCGGTTCACATAAAGTGCTCAGCATCATGTCTGATATTTAATAAGGATTCAGTACATGTTAGCTTGTTATTGTGGTTACTATTGATTTAATAATTGTATATCCAGGTGATGTTAAAAGGAAACAGGAAAGAAGGTAAGGTGAGACCAAACCAATATTACAAAATAAAATACCGGGATAAACTTAAACCCAGCAACCAAATGTTATACAACAAAGGACCTAAACTTCACTGTGAAAAACTTTTTTGTATCAGAATATCTTTATGTAAAACTAAGAGGGTATTGATAATCACATTTATGACAGGTATAGCTGGAGAAAACACTCATTCATGAAATGTAACCCTGTTTCAATTTTAACAACAAATTGCCGCATGGCCTTAGGAAACTGCCCAACCTTTTCCCGTCTTTTATTCTCTGTTAGGCAAGAATGATGATAACCAACTGAATAAATTTATCATGCTGCCAGAAGAATTACTTTCAGAAAAGTACATTATGGGCATATTTGTGTTTCCTCACTTGAATGTGAGCTCTGCTTGGCTGTGCTACTCATGCTGCATAGAGTGCTCGAACCCTCGGAAGAAGGATCAGTGAAATGCCTTTTTTAAAAAATTGATTTCCGGCGGCATGTACTGTATGTGGAGCAGTATACAGTGAAGCGGAGGCAGAGCGGCTCCGTGAGCTCCTCTCCACTTTCCCATAGAGAACCCTTGACTGCCCGCGGAGGGTGAGCCACACACATGCCCTCATGCCCACCGAGCCCGCGAGGTCACTATCATAGGACAAAGGCTTTGCTGCAGTTCATCTTCTTCCCTGTGTACTTTCCATTTGCCTTCTTGGAATCCTGCTGCATCACAGAAGCTGGAAGTTCTGATTTTCCATTGAAATCACAATGGAAAGTCTTGACTTGACCACCGTGTGGCAGACAGGGTCTCGGTGATCCGGCCGGGTGTCAGGCCTGAGCCTCTGAGGTGGGAGAGCCGAGTTCAGGACATTGGTCCACCAGAGACCTCCCAGCTCCACATAATATCAAACGGCAAAAGCTCTCCCAGAGATCTCCATCTCAACGCCAAGACCCAGCTCCACTCAACGACCAGCAAGTTACAGTGCTGGACACCCTATGCCAAACAACTAGCAAGGCAGGAACACAACCGCTCCCATTAGCAGAGAGGCTGCCTAAAATCATAGTTCACAGACACCCCAAAACACACCACCAGACGCAGTCCTGCCCACCAGAAAGACAAGATCCAGCCTCATCCACCAGAACACAGGCACCAGTCCCCTGCACCAGGAAGCCTACACGACCCACTGAACCAACCTTACCTACTGGGGGCAGACACCAAAAACAACGGGAACTACAAACCTGCAGCCTGCAAAAAGGAGACCCCAAACACAGTAAGTTAAGCAAAATGAGAAGACAGAGAAATACGCAGCAGATGAATGAGCAAGGTAAAAACCCATCAGACCAAACAAATGAAGAGGAAATAGGCAGTCTACCTGAAAAAGAATTCAGAGTAATCATAGTAAAGATGATCCAAAATCTTGGAAATAGAATGGAGAAAATACAAGAAATGTTTAACAAGGACCTAGAAGAACTAAAGAATGAACAAACGATGACCAACACAATAAATGAAATTTAAAATTCTGTAGAAGGAATCAATAGCAGAATAACTGAGGCAGAAGAACGGATAAGTGACCTGGAAGATAAAATAGTGGCAATAACTACCACAGACCAGGATAAAAAAGAATGAAAAGAATTGAGGACAGTCTCAGAGACCTCTGGGACAACATTAAACACACCAACATTCGAATTATAGGGGTCCCAGAAGAAGAAGAGAAAAAAAAAGGGACTGAGAAAATATTTGAAGAGATTATAGTTGAAAACTTCCCTAATATGGGAAAGGAAATAGTCAATCAAGTCCAGGAAACACAGAGAGTCCTATACAAGATAAATCCAAGGAGAAACATGCCAAGACACATATTAATCAAACTATCAAAAATTAAATACAAAGAAAAAATATTAAAAGCAGCAAGGGAAAAACAACAAATAACACAGAAAGGAATACCCATTTGGTGAACAGCTGATCTTTCAGCAGAAACTCTGCAAGCCAGAAGGGAGTGGCAGGACATATTTAAAGTGATGAAAGGGAAAAACCTACAACCAAGATTACTTTACCCAGCAAGGATCTCATTCAGATTCGATGGAGAAATTGAAACCTTTACAGACAAGCAAAAGCTAAGAGGATTCAGCACCACTAAACCAGCTTGACAACAAATGCTAAAGGAACTTCTCTAGGCAGGAAACACAAGAGAAGGAAAAGACTTAAAATAACAAACTGAAAACAATTTAAAAAATGGTAATAGGTACATACATATCGATAATTACCTTAAAGGTAAATGGATTAAATGCTCCAACCAAAAGACATAGACTGGCTGAATGGATACAAAAACAAGACCCATATATATATGCTGTCTACAAGAGACTCACTTCAGACCTAGGGACACATACAGATTGAAGGTGAGGGGATGGAAAAAGATATTCCATGCAAATGGAAATCAAAAGTAAGCTGGAGTAGAAATTCTCATATCAGACAAAATAGACTTTAAAACAAAGACCATTACAAGAGACAAAGAAGGACACTACATAATGACCAAGGGATCAATCCAAGAAGAAGATATAACAATTGTAAATATTTATGCACCCAACATAGGAACACCTCAATACATAAGGCAAAAATACAACCAGTCATAAAAGGGGAAATTGACAGTAACACAATCATAGTAGGGGACTTTAACACCCCACCTTCACCAATGGACAGATCATCCAAAATGAAAATATATAAGGAAACACAAGCTTTAAATGATACATTAAACAAGATGGACTTAATTGATATTTCTAGGATATTCCATCCAAAAACAACAGATACCTTCTTCTCAGGTGCTCATGGAACATTCTCCAGGATAGATCATATCTTGGGTCACAAATCAAGCCTTGGTAAATTTAAGAAAATTGAAATCATATCAAGTATCATTTCTGATCACAACGCTATGAGACTAGATATCAATTACAGGAAAAAATCTGTAAAAAATACAAACACATGGAGGCTAAACAATACACTGCTAAATAACCAAGAGATCACTGAAGAAATCAAAGAGGAAATCAAAAAATACCTAGGAACAGATGACAATGAAAACACAATGACCCAAAACCTATGGGATGCAGCAAAAGTAGTTCTAAGAGGGAAGTTTATAGCAATACAAGCCTACCTCAAGAAACAAGAAACATCTCAAATAAACAACCTAACCTTACACCTAAAGCAATTAGAGAAAGAAGAACAAAAAAACTTCCAAAGTTAGCAGAAGGAAAGAAATCATAAAGATCAGATCAGAAATAAATGAAAAAGAAATGAAGGAAATGATAGCAAAGATCAATAAAACTAAAAGCTGGTTCTTTGAGAAGATAAACAAAATTGATAAACCATTAGCCAGACTCATCAAGAAAAAAAGGCAGAAGACTCAGATCAATAGAATTAGAAATGAAAAAGGAGAAGTAACAACTGACACTGCAGAAATACAAAGGATCATGAGAGATTACTACAAGCAACTCTATGCCAATAAAATGGACAACCTGGAAGAAATGGGCAAATTCTTAGAAAAGGACAACCTTCCAAGACTGAACTAGGAAGAAATAGAAAATATAAACTGACTAATCACAAGCGCTGAAATTGAAACTGTGATTAAAAATCTTCCAACGAACAAAAGCCCAGGACCAGACGGCTTCACAGGAGAATTCTATCAAACATTTAGAGAAGAGCTAACACCTATCCTTCTCAACCTCTTCCAAAATATAGCAGAGGGAGGAACACTCCCAAACTCATTCTATGAGGCCACCATCACCCTGATACCAAAACCAGACAAAGATGTCACAAAGAAAGAAAACTACAGGCCAATATCACTGATGAACATAGATGCAAAAATCCTCAACAAAATACTAGCAAACAGAATCCAACAGCACATTAAAAGGCTCATACACCATGATCAAGTGGGGTTTATCCCAGGAATGCAAGGAGTCTTCAATATATGCAAATCATTCAATGTGATATACCATATTAACAAACTGAAGGAAAAAAAACATATGATCATCTCAATAGATGCAGAAAAAGCTTTTGACAAAATTCAACACCCATTTATGATAAAAACTCTCTAGAAAGTAGGCATAGAGGGAACTTACCTCAATATAATAAAGGCCATAAATGACAAACCCACAGCCAACATCGTTCTCAATAGTGAAAAACTGAAGCCATTTCCACTAAGATCAGGAACAAGACAAGGTTGCCCACTCTCACCACTATTATTCAACATAGTTTTGGAAGTTTTAGCCACAGCAATCAGAGACAGGAAATAAGTAAAAGGAATCCAAATAAGAAAAGAAGAAGTTAAGCTGTCACTGTTTGCAGATGACATGATACCATACGTAGAGAATCCTAAAGATGCTACCAGAAAACTCCTAGAGCTAATCAATGAATTTGGTAGAGTAGCAGGATACAAAATTAATGCACAGAAATCTCTTGCATTCCTATACACTAATGATGCAAAATCTGAAAGAGAAATTAAGGAAGCACTCCCATTTACCATTGCAACAAAATGAATAGAATACCTAGGAATAAGCCTACCTAAGGAGACAAAAGACCTGTATGCAGGAAACTATAAGACAGTGATGAAAGAAATTAAAGATGATACAAACAGATGCAGAGATATACCATTTCAACATTGTGAAAATGACTATACTACCCAAAGCAATCTACAGATTCAGTGTAATCCCTATCAAACTACCGATGCATTTTTCTAGAACTAGAACAAAAAATTTCACAATTTGTATGGAAACACAAAAGACCCCGAATAGCTAAAGCAATCTTGAGAAAGATAAAGGGACCTGGCGGAATCAGGCTCCCAGATTTCAGACTATACTACAAAGTTACAGTAATCAAGACAATATGGTACTGGCACAAAAACAGAAATATAGATCAATGGAACAGGATAGAAAGCCCAGAGATAAACCCATGCACATATTGGCACCTTATCTTTGATAAAGGAGGCAAGAATATACAGTGGAGAAAAGACAGCCTCTTCAATAAGTGGTGCTGGGAAAATTCGACAGCTCCATGAAAAAGAATATTAGAACACTCCCTAACACCACACACAAAAATAAACTCAAAATGGATTAAAGACCTAAATGTAAGGCCAGACACCATCAAACTCTTAGAGGAAAACATAGGCAGAACACTCTATGACATAAATCACAGCAAGATCCTTTCTGACCCAGCCCCTAGAGAAATGGAAATAAAAACAAAAATAAACAAATGGGACCTAATGAAACTTAAAAGCTTTTGCACAGCAAAGGAAACCATAAACAAGACGAAAAGACAACCCTCAGAATGGGAGAAAATATTCGCAAATGAAGCAACTGACAAAGGATTAACCTCCAAAATATACAAGCAGCTCATGCAGCTCAATATCAAAAACACAAAGAACCAATCCAAAAATGGGCAGAAGACCTAAATAGACATTTCTCCAAAGAAGATATACAGATTGCCAACAAACACATGAAAGAATGCTCAGCATCACTAATCATTAGAGAAATGCAAATCAAAACTACAATGAGATATCATCTCACACCGGTCAGAATGGCCATCATCAGAAAATCTACAAACAATAAATGCTGGAGAGGGTGTGGAGAAAAGGCAACCCTCTTGCACTGTTGTTGGGAATGTAAATTGATACAGCCACTATGGAGAACAGTATGGAGCTTCCTTAAAACTAAAAATAGAACTACCATACCACCCAGCAATCCCACTACTGAGCATATACCCTGAGAAAACCATAATTCAAAAAGAGTCATGCACCACAATGTTCATTGCAGCTCTATTTACAATAGCCAGGACATGGAAGCAACCTAAGTGTCCATCAACAGATGAATGGATAAAGAAGATGTGGCACATATATACAATGGAATATTACTCAGCCATAAAAAAAACGAAATTGAGTTATTTGTAGTGAGGTGGATGGACCTAGAGTCGGTCATACAGAGTGAAGTAAGTCCGAAAGAGAAAAACAAATACTGTATGCTAACACATATATATGGAATCTAAGAAAAAAAAAAATGTCATGAAGAACCTAGGGGCAAGATGGGAATAAAGACACAGACCTACTAGAGAATGGACTTGAGGATATGGGGAGGGGGAAGGGAAAGCTGTGACAAAGTGAGAGAGTGGCATGGACATATATACACTACCAAACGTAAAATAGATAGCTAGTGGGAAGGAGCCACATAGAACAGGGAGATCAGCTCGGTGCTTTGTGACCACCTAGAGGGGTGGGATAGGGAGGGTGCGAGGGAGGGAGATGCAAGAGGGAAGAGATATGGGAACATATGTATATGTATAACTGATTCACTTGGTTATAAAGCAGAAACTAACACACCATTGTAAAGCAATTATACTCCAATAAAGATGTTAAAAAAAAAAAAAAAACTACGTTGAGGTATCACCTCACACTGGTCAGAATGGCCATCATCAAAGAATCTACAAACAGTAAATGCTGGAGAGGGTGTGGAGAAAAGGGAACCCTCTTGCACTCTTGGTGGGAATGTAAATTGATACAGCCACTATGGAGAACAGTATGGAGGTCCCTTAAAAAACTAAAAACAGAACTACCATATGACCCAGCAATCCCACTACTGAGCATATACCCTGAGAAAACCATAATTCAAAAAGAGTCATGTACCACAATGTCCATTGCAGCTCTATTTACAATAGCCCGGACATGGAAGCAACCTAAGTGTCCATCAACAGATGAATGGATAAAGAAGATGTGGCACATATATACAATGGAATATTACTCAGCCATAAAAAGAAACAAAATTGAGTTATTTGTAGTGAGGTGGATGGACCTAGAGTCTGTCATACAGAGTGAAGTAAATCAGAAAGAGAAAAACAAATACCATATGCTAACACATATATATGGAATCTAAAAAAAAAAAAAAAAAAAAAGTTCTGAAGAACCTAGGGGCAGGACAGGGATAAAGATGCAGACACAGAGAATGGACTTGAGGACAAGGGGAGTGGGAAGGGTAAGCTGGGACGACGTGAGAGAGTGCCATGGACATATGTACACTACCAAATGTAAAATAGATAGCTAGTGGGAAGCAGCCGCATAGCACAGGGAGATCAGCTTGGTGCTTTGTGTCCACCTAGAGGGGTAGGATAGGGAGTGTGGGAGGGAGACGCAAGAGGGAGGAGATATGGGGATATATGTATATGTATAGCTGATTCACTTTGTTATACAGCAGCAACTAACACAACATTGTAAAGCAATTATACTACAATAAAGATGTTAAAAAAGAATTGATTTCCCATCAAAGTTCTAGACCTATTCACTTAGTATGGTGCTTACACCAAGTTTCAACAGGTGAATCGTGCTTTCCCACTGAAAAGAAAAATGACTCAGAATAAAGTAATGTGATGATGGGGAAAGATCTTGTTTCATTAGATTGTCTGTGCTACTCAATTAAGCCTTTAATATTGTAATCAATCTTGTAAGTGCAATATAAGAACAGGTTCACTGGGTGTGAGGTTTGAATTCTTATTAACTTTAGTGGCTCTGGCCAAACCCAGTTAATTTCCACTGTGTGAAGCAAGCCCGTATGCTGACATTTAAAACCATTTCCACAGCTGACCATGGGAAAACATTCATCGTTATTTAATACATGATCACGTAGCAAGAAAGTCAGCCTATATTGATTATACAGACTGAGCTCAACATCCTAGTGAGTCATTACATTAAAAAAAAAAATAGGAACAGCAATGATTTAAAAGATATAGTCAAATCCTCTAAAGGGCTATGCATGCTATTACTATTATTGGGACGTGAGAGAGGAGGCTTTTTTTTTTTTAGGAGACAGTTCATCAATTCAAAAATAAATGGCATTTACTTTCCTGTCTTTTACTTTCCTTATCAGATCCTTAAAATTAACATTAATTAATATTAACCTTTGAAAAGAAATATTCCAGTTTAATTCATTACATATTTATATACAACACTAAACTAGGTTTGGGGAAATTATAAAGAGAAGTAAGACTGAATCATCTAACTAACTTGTTTTCAACAAGTTTACCATATAGTGTAGGACACGCATTCATCTAACCACATACTTCAGGTTGTGACAAGTGGAAAGCCAAACTAGACCATCAAAGTGTATCCAGTCTGGGAGTGTAATCTTATTATTATGCCCCAATGTCAGGTTTCCTGAGACCCTTGAGAAATTGACAGATGGTAGTTTCCTGGGGGTGGGGAGAGCGGCATGGAGAATTGCTGTTCCGTAGGTATAGAGTTTCAGTTATGCAGGATGTAAAATTCTAGAGATCTGCTGTATGACATTGTGCTTACACTTCACATACCGTCCTGTACATTTTAAAATTTATTGAGGACACATCTAATGTGTTTTTTACTACAGTAAATAAAACAAAGAAGAAATTGGCAGAAGTCCTTGCACAGCCTTTATAGTTGAGCCTTCGTGGAGATGGGGAAAAAGCCTGTCATATCCACGATTTTAAAGGAAATGACTTGATCATTATAAACCTGAGGGCTTAGAGGCAATACCTGATGAGAACAATTTCTCATGCAATCTGTAAGCAATTTAGCAGAATATCATAAGAGATAAGGAAGCAGCTGCATTTGACTCTTCGAATAGCCATTTTTTTCTACATCGATTTAATTTCCTTCCATGGTTACGTGACAGATTACATAAACAATGAGATGTGCCAGATAAAATCAGTTTTGTATAGAGAAAGATTTGGGGTCCTAGCCTAAACAATATTGTTATCACCAAGCCACAGAAGTGTGACCTTAATCATGCTATTGTTACATGGGTGACCAGTAAATATAAGGTTGCAATTACATCAAAGTGAGTTGAAGCAGTGGATTAAATATCAAGTTCTAACCCGTGAGGATCAGTTGTACTGTAGGACCTATAACTTATTGATGAGGTGTACAAATGACTTACAAGTGCCTTCATCCAAAACGCAGAAATTACTAAATCGAGTGGAGCTGTTGATACCTTATCCCAGGAAACTCATGACAATACGACGCAAAATGCCCTTGGATATATTCTTTAAATCATTCTAAAGATAGAATAGCATTTTTTAAAAAAACTTTTTTTAGTTTTATTTATTTTTTTATAGTTTTTTTTATTGAAGTATAGCTGATTTACAATGTTGTGTTAGTTTCAGGTGTACAGCAAAGTGATTCAGTTTATATATATATATATATATATATATATATATATATATATATATATATTCTTTTTCAGATTCTTTTGCCTTATAAGTTATTACTAGAATAGCATTTAATTGACATAAGTATAAACTGGTATATTCTAGCACAAATGAAATTGGGCGATAGATTAATTAAGAAGGCAAGTGCCAATAGGATCTATGTTTCAATTAAGGTTAGGAAAACAATATTATATATGAATCACGCTGATAGCGGGTTTTTTAAATGGAGCAGAATAGCAGGACAGAGAATTAATCCTACCATTGTTTAAGCCTCATCATTCTTAAGTAATTGTTCAAATTTTTATCAACATACTTTGAAAGGGATATTTTGAAAAACAAGACAATATGCAAAGAGGAAAACATTACATATACATATGTACAAGATATATATTAATATATAGTTTCACATGTAATATATATTAAAATTATACAATATATAAAATATATTGTAGAGTGTACTGTATAGAATATGTATTATATATTATATAGTTATATAGTTATAATATGTTTTTTTGAAAGAAGAATTGGACCAGTGTAATCTAGAAAGCGAAAGTCTGAATAGACGTCTTGTGGTTCTCTAGAATTGTTCTCAGAATGAGTTGAGAATCACCTCTCCCCAGAGATGACTAAACCAGAAGAAATATTCTATGTTACATTTAGTAATTTCATCTGGCAGAAAGAGGTCGCCTTTCTTGATTATCAGGATGGAAAATCGTTGGCTCAAGGGAAACCCCCCAAATTAGAGCTCTTCACTACAAAGTAAACCACCAGTAGTTCTGGATGATTTAAATATCCAAGGGATCGTTTCCCTCAAAGAGCTTTTGTCCTTTTATCCTAGATTTCAGTTCATTTACTCTTCCAAGCTTCACAAACCAAGTTATCCAAAAGTGGGTCGCTGGATGTCCCATACCAGGAGATGTACAGGGCGTATCTATCCCAAGTATCAACTTTACCTAAAGAGATCTATCCTAAGTACTCAAAAATTTTAAGCAGAAACTATCATTGTGTATCGACACCTTGAAAGGTTATGGAGTAGAATGCAAAGAATCCAAGGAAATTTTCTTCCTTGTGATGGATGTTTTCCAGCTCCGCCTACCCCAGTAGTCCCCAGCTCTGTTGCTCTGATGTAGACGGTATAGGCACAAATCTGTCTTTTCTGTGGCAAAATATGAAGGTAATGCCAGGTTTCCTAATAAGTGACATGAAGCCTGTCACAACTTGAGTAGCCCAGAAACGCAGGGATGACATGTTCTGTTTCACAATCCTCTCCCTTCCCATGATTTTCTTGGCTAGCAATAAATATCAGAGACTTTGAGGTATATCAATGTAGATTGTTTCTTAAATGTCTTTGCATGTGATGGTAATATATGAATTTCGTCTCTCTTCTTTTCCAGGATGGGGGCCTGTAAATTACTTGCAGCCTATAGCCAGAATCAGGGAGTAAACTCTCCGTGATGTTTGGGTCTCAGGTAGTTTTAGATAAGCAGAGCAAAACCCCACAATATCTGAAAACCCCGTAATGTTGCTTTTAAACACCTGTTCTTATGATGATAGCCATCATCAGAAAGCATAGCCTAGGTGACATTGTTGGGGTGTATGAAGTCTTAGAGGGTGGGGGAGAGAAGCGAGCAAACCATGATCCTTGCCCTCAAGAAATTTACAAAGGAAGCCAAAGACTTTGAAGATGGATTTCACTTATATCTAGTTTAATGAATAATTAACGTTCATCTTATTTGAAAAAAATTCACATTTTACCTATTTTTATTTTAAAAGTATTTAACGCTTCCCTGGGACATTGGACTCTATTCATTATTTTCCAGAAATGTCTTCCTCTAAGAATTCAGTAAAACCTTATTAGTTCAGATATTGCTGTTAAACAATTTTTGACAATTTGACCAAGACCAAGATGAAATTTACCTTTGAATTCTCTTCAAGGAATGGATTTGTTAAGAGAAATAGAGGGAACACCTGTAACTTACTTTAAAAGAATAATTGTTTTCATGGCTTTAGCATATACGGTGGTCTTTAGGCAAAAAGATTTGGCTATAAAATAAGGATCCATGTCATTAGACAGACTTTATTGGCAGATCATAGTATTGAAAGTAATACAACTGTATTGCTTTCAATAATTCTGACTTCCATAATTCAGGCTAGCATCCCCCTGTTCTTCCCATCTCCCCAAACTCATTATTCCAATCTAATGAAAAGTACTATTGTATTATATGTGAACATAAACATTTGTTAATAGAAGAGGATCAATTCTTATTATCTTATTTTTTAAATTTACAAATATAAATTTTAATTTTTTGGATGCTTATCTGTAACATTGATCACCTGGATGGTAGTCGTGTGTTTATTTTTACAAGAAAAATGATGTATCATTTCCTTTCCTGTTCTGTGGTTTTTATACAGCAGGTAATTTTTTTAAATTTAAAACTCAATATTTTCACAAAGCAGACTAGAAAAATTCCCAGGTTGATAGTGAAGATTTAAGGTGAGAAAAAAACAACCCCAAAATCAGATCACGCCCTCCTTGGGGCATGTTGAAAAATCAGAGCAGTAACTAAATCACCATTCATTCATTCAACAAACACTTAGCCAAGGGCTGTGCTTATTGCTTCAAGGTGTGGAGAGATAAATAAAACTGTCTTCTTGTCTACATTGTGCCGGCAGCCCATAAGTTGAAACAGAGATGGAGACAGTTTTCTCGTGTGATAAGTGATGTGTTATTCATCCTTGTAAGCAAAGTGCTTTGGGAACACAGAAACTATACCATTAAATCTGACTAAAAAGTTGGGGAACTATTCATAGCAGGTATAACATTGGAGCTCATTCTTAAAAAAATAAAAAGAATTTCTACAAGTAGAGAAAAGGATAACATTTCAAATCAGTATGAGCAAACGTATGGAGATAGGGAATACATGGATTGCTTAAGAAAAACAGAGCAGACATGTTAGATGTGGAGAGCCGAGGAGGTGGGGGACCAGTATACGGTCTATAAAAAGGTATATTACTAAAAAATATGCCCTTCCTTAGTGATTGGAAACAACAGTTGGAACTCACAGAAAGATTTGAGGGTCATGTGCAGAGACCTGAAATGTGAAGAAATGGGAATAGATAAGACTATTTGTGGACAATTGAGAGAACTTTTAGGAACACAGGATAGAATCAGCTTCTCCCTGGTGGAGGAGAGAAGGGGAAATTAATTAATTAATTAATTAATTAAAATTTGTAGGTGCATATAAAGAAATTTGAGGGAGTTTATGTGTAAGAGCTTCAATTTTCTTTCCCTTATACTGTTGGATGAGCATGCGATGTAGACTAGGAGGATACAAGTTTGAATCCCAGCTCAGGTGCCTATGAGTGATGTAACATGGGCAGGTCATGTAACCCACGTACATTTCAGTGTTGTCTTAACCTCACTGAGCTCTCGTCTATAAAATGAGGATAACACTACATAGCTTATATGGGTTGTTGATATTATTAAAGACAAGCTAGGTGCAATGTATTCACATGAAAGTGCTCTACAGATGAGAGCTGCGAGATGATTATCATCTGTGAATAGGAGCTTATCCCCAGGGAGAGAGAAAAAAAAATTGCAATGAGGAATGAAAATTGGAAGGGGACATGTAAAAATGTTTTTAGGCAGCGTTAAGAATCCTTGTGAAAACATGACTTTGCATGTACAGTCACACTTAAGAGCTCCAGAGCAGCCAGTAGGGATGATCTGATGGCCTGGGGTTGGGGAAGGTCAAAGCAGGCACTGTGTCATTAAGGGAACAATTGAGAATGTTGATCAGTGCAGATCCCAGGAGCTTGGAGGCTGGTACTCCAAGACCTGTACTCCAGCCTCTACACTGGGTTGGCAGAAGGCAGTGTTTTCTCTTCAGGGTCAGCTGCCTGTGATCCTAGGGCTCTTGTCATTATTAAGTAAGAGAGTTGAGTTGCCAAAGTCCCCAAGGTTGTCTGCTCTCCTACCAGCTGAGCTCCAGACACAGGCTGCTGCTTACAGACCCGCCAGACCCTTTGCCCCCTCCTCCCCTCTCACTGACCACCCTTGGCTCACAGTACCTACCTACCCCAGCCTTTCCTCCACTCGGGTTTTAGTTCTTCCCTAGCACACAAGGCAGTGAAAGAGGTTTCTGCCTCCTCTGGGATAAAAAATTGGCATATGAACCAAACAAAAGGAGCCCAAGAGCATGCTGCTGGTCCCTCATGCCACCAGCACCCGTTCTAGACCTCAGTACAGAATTCACTGCGTGCAGCAGGCAGGACCACACTTCCTCTCCCACACCTGGACATGAGTTGTCTCACCAGCCACTAGGATGATGTCATGTTCTCTTAAATGCTTAGTGAGCGTTGGGGACCCCAAGAGAGAGCTGCCAAGATCTATCTTGACAGTCAACTTAACTTCCCTCGGAGGGAGATTTGAAAGGCTGGAGAGCATCCTTCATATGCCAAATGGCAGTAATAAAGAAAATATAGGCTATATCTTACCCATTATTGACTCCTATTTTAATTAATGGGAGGCACACTCCTCTTTTGGGAACTGGGTTGATTCACTCAGTGAGTAATTATTCATGAAGGATATACTAATTCATGGTGCTAGCTACTATCCAAGATCTTTGAAGATAATGGATATAAGCACCTTAGGAAAACTTTGTCAAATTCAGACAAAACTCTAGGTTTCTGTGAAAATACAACTGCAGAGACTCATTAGGGGTTGGGAAACCCCAGAGCTCTTTCTTCTCTCTCCTCAGACTTGGTTCCCAAAGCCCACTCTTCTGTGAATGCCAACAGGGGGTCACACAGAATTCACCTCTAAGCACCTTGCTTCCTGTACATTCCGTTCAGTCATTTGCGGTCACCTGAGGATGTACAGATTGTTCCAGATCATATAACATCTTCACTCCCCACATGTGGTCCTTCCCTACATGGCAGGAGCCATGCTGAAGTGCAGCCCATCTTTGCCTCCCCCAGGGTAGGAAACGCCGTGTCTCCTGATTGGGTCTCAGGCTGGGGATTCTCCCACATGCCGTAAATGTACATCAGCCCTTTCTGGAATGTGCTTTAATCACCTGGTGCCATGCCAGACAGACCAGCACTCCCTCTACAATGCCGTTCATTCCTACCTGGTTTGTATGCCGGTCGATCCAATATGGCGAGCAACTCACCCCTCATTAAAAACAAACACAACGATTTGAAAATATTTTTTTCCCAGTTGGTAGGTTGCCTTTCCATTTTGTTGATGGTTTCCTTTGCTGTTCAGAGGCTTTTTGGTTTGATGTAATCTCACTTGTTTATTTTACTTTTGCCTTTGGTGTCTGTTTCAAGAAATTATCACCAAGACCAATGGCACATGGCTTACCGCCTATGTTTCCTTCTAGGCGTTTTACAGTTGCAAATCGTATATCTGGTAATGAAATAAAATGTATATTTTAAGGCAGGACAAGAACATTTAAACATAAGATTCTTCTCTCTGTCTGTCTGGGCTTCCTCCTTCCCTCCCTAATGTGCAATGTGCATCTGCCTTACACATTAAACAGATCTCCTCAAAGGGAGAAATGTTTCTCAATCAAAAAACAACAACAACAACAAAAAAAACAAGCTACCAATTATAAGATAAATAAGTCACAGGGAATACAGTCAATAATATTATAATAATTTTATATGGTACACAATCTATAAAAGTATTGTATCACCCTGTTGTGCACCTGAAACTAATATTGTTAATACAGCTATACATCAATTAAAAATTAAATTTTTAAAAACACACAAACATCTCTGTCTTTTTCCTTTCTTTAGCTCTAACTACACCTTCCTTCTATTTCCTCCTCTAATCAGCATGTTTCCCATTTCTGGCTTCCATGTATATTTTCCCCTTTATACCTCATCTCTACCCTTTGTACCTCTCACAGGTTTTAGTTAACTCTTGGGAGTTACTTTTGGTTTATTTTCTGCTTAGTTGGAAGAACACAAGACTCATGTCCATTAGGTGGCAAACTCAAAATTAGGACCATGTGTGCCGCAGAAACTTCGTTTCTATATTTTTCTCATTCTTCTTTAAAAATCCTTTGCTGCATAGTGAAATGATGTTCAGTGTGGGACAACCCAGTGAATCCTTGCCGGCAAAAACACGGTCCAGATTGTAACAGCACAGACTTGGGGGTCTGGAGAAAATGTTCAAGGCAGAGTCTCAACTTGAATCTTCTTACTCTGGATCCTATATTTCCTTGGACATCCATGTATAGAAACTGAAAACAAAAAAGTGATTTCCTTTTATTTCATGAGTGGAAGTAATTCCAAATCGTTTCTTAGGGACGTTGAACTGAGAAGTGTTCCGTGGACTTCCATGAGGAGAATCTTCTGGCAGGGTTTTTGTCCCAGCCAAAGGTACCCACATTCATGGGTGATGCCTTTTTGCGTGTTCCTAGCATCCGCTCTCCCAGAGTAGAGGCATGCCTTTGTGGAAGGGCTGCAGTGGTGGGTGTGTGATTTTAAAGGAAGAGTTGCTCCTGGTTGCCCCTGCAGGTGCCCATGCAGAGTTAACCTACACACTTGCTCACGTTCTAAAGCTTTGCATTCTGTAGGTGCGTTCTACACGGTTCCAGAAGGGACTCTTGCTTCTGTGTACCCAGTGTCCTCGGGCTCAGCTGGCTCCAAGGGAGGAAGGCACATCTCAGATTCATGAGCACTACAGAATGTAGAGATGTGGCTTTCCTACAAGTGGGGATTCCAGCCCCCCCCACTGGGCATGGCTCAGGGCATTTTCCAGGGCACACAATGCTGGTTCCTCTGTGCTCAGCTTCGCTGGGGAATGAGGAGAATTGAGAAGGTGCTATGGTGTTAGAATCAAGGTCAGGGTTATTACGAGGTTAGCGTGTAAAGGGGGCAGTTACCCATACTCTAAGTGTCCCTACTGGGAGCCCTGCATTTGCATGTGCCTGGGGACATGCTTGCCACTGTCAGCCAGAACATTCTTTTCTGTGAATCCAGGATTACCGAGCCTGGCAGGAAGGGATAGTTAGAGATTTTTCTACAGCCTTCCTGAGCTTATGTGAGAATTAAGCCTTACCAATTTTACAAGAATTGATGAGCATGATGATATATATAAAAAAGGCAACATAAACCTTCAGATTCGTGGCCTAACCATCTCAACTGAAAAGCCCTTATGCTTCAGGATTTTAAAAAATTACCATTTGCCAGTCTTACCTACACTCAGACGGACTCCAATATTCAAACCGCTTGCAAATTCTGTACAAACGGATGCTGTTATTCCCGCGTCCATCAAAATAGTGGAATTGTTGAGGTCTTCTTTTTGTGGGAGAAGGGGATGTATGTACATTATTATTCTTGTATGGGAATAATTAACCAAGAAAAAGTGGCATCCCACAGTTAATTTAGCTCTTCTTTTGTTTTCCAGGTATCTGAATTACGTGAACATATTCTTTTAATAAGCTGATCTGTTTTTTCCCTTCTCACTGAGGTGCAAAGTAATCTAGAGGGTCAAGGTTTCCAATCTTTCTCTCTTGCATTAAAATGATCTGTCATTTCCATTGTGGCTACACCCAAAAGTCAATTTGTGGTCTCGTTAAAGTGCCTATAGAATAATTCAGTCGTGATGAGGATGAAATTCTTCTCAAAGTGTAAGTGCTCCCCTTGCTGGTATACTGTAGCAATGACATTCATCTTTGAAAACTTAATCCTGATTCAGAGCAGGGGTTTTTCATTTGTTTTGGGGGGTGAGTTTTATTTTTTTTCTTTTTTGGTACTTCTTTATCTTTATGTTTTTGAACTTCACAGTAAATTGAGGCTTAATCTAGTGAAACTGGATAAATTACTGTACTCATCACATATTGTAAGCCAGGCATGTAAAATTCAATAGAACAAGAATTTTTTAAATGCTTCCCTAGAAAGTAAAGAAATATTCTGAATGATGTTTAGTGTTAAAGTTTTTTTAAATAATAGAATATTTTAATTTTTTAAATTAATGTGCAATTTATATGCAATAAAACGCACAGATAAGTGTCTGTTCCAATGAGTTTTGACAATTGTATATGCCCTGTATAATGGCCACGCAAAATACGACACTGAATCTCATACCCTAAATATTTCCCTCACGGCCCTTTCCAGTCAATTCCAGTTCAAGAGCCCACCATTTCCCTCCCACCCTCTCATCTCCTCTCTACTGCCCAAGCAACAACTTTCTTATTTCTATCACCATAGGTTAGTTCAGTCTATTCTTGGTCTTCAAATGAATGGAATTATACAGCATAAATATTGTAAATGCTCCCTTCACTTACTATGGTATTTTTGAGATTGTTGCATGTATCCATAGTTCATTCCTTTTTCATTGTTGAGTAATACTCCATTGTATGACTAAACTACAAGTTATTTATCCTATTTTTGACATTTGAGTTGTTTCTAGTTTGGGACTCTTATGAAAAAGACTGCTCTGAAAATTCCTGTACAAGTCTGTGAATAACTTGTTTCATTCCCATTGGATACAGACCAAGAAATGGGATTGCTAGATCCTAAGGTAAATGTTTAACTTTGTAAGAAACTGCCCCACACTTCACCAGCAATGTTCAAAGTTCCAGCTGTTTCTTATCCTCACCAGCAGTGGGTAGGAAATGGTATCTCTCGTGGCTTGCATTTGCAGATCTCTGATGGCTATTAATCTTCACCATCTTTTTATGCACTATTGCCCATTTGTATATCTTCCTTGGTGAGATGTCTATTCAAGTTTTTTCTCAGTTTGACCAGATCACTTGTCTATTGCTGATGGTAGGAGTTCTTCATATGTTCTGGGAAGTCCTTTGTCGGATACACGTATGGTAAATATTTTTCCAGTTTGTGATTTGTCCGTTCACTTTATTGAAAGTGCCTTTTGATGAGTTGAAATTTTTTAGTTTGATAAAGAACAATAAATTACTTTTCTCATTCATGGTTAATGCTTTTTAGTGTCCTAAGAAATCTTTGCTTACCCTGAGGTTGTGAAAATATTCTGCTATTACTCAAAAAAGTAGTGATAGCAACTTTTAAAATTGAGAATAATAATAAGGACAGTTTGCAGGCAGATAAAGAGGCGTGTTTCTAATGACTGAAACACAGGGCTATCTCTGCACTTTTATAAATTTGTGATTATTTGTTCATTTTCAAGTGTCTCCTTTATTTATCCTCCTTTTCTTTGAGAAATAGAAAGTAAGTCTGGGTGTTTTGAGAACTGTCAGGATTGAAGTATGAGGAAAGAAAGCTCAGGGTGAGGTTTGAATGTCCTATGTATGATAATGACTTTAGATAATGATCTTTATAGTATAAGTGATTTTATAGCATTATTCACTGTCCTTGAGCAATGACTTCAGCTCTAGGGAGCCCAACCAGGCTATTTCTATTCTTTATTCTCATCTCTGCAGTAAGAGTATGATTGCAAATTATCAGACTTTCCTAAAAATATCATTTGTTGCATACATTGATTAAAATATACCAAATTTGTAACATCTTAAATATATGTGCAATATATAAATATATTATTCTCATCACCTTTACTAAGGTGATGCTGTAACATTATCGAGAGCTAAGGAAAGCTCTGATAATATTTATCCCTTTGATTAATATATATTGACCCATACTATGTGCTGTGGTGAAGAAACAGACCAGGTTCCCACCTCTAGGGGCTTCCTATCTAAATGAGGAGAGTTAGCCAAGTAAACAAAGGTACTCTTTAGATTTTGTTAGATGCTCTGCGGGATATTGCAGGGCATCAAGAACGAAAGTAACAGGGAGGACATCATGTAGGAAGGCCTGCCTGAGCAGGTGACAAATAACCAGAGACTTGGGTTGACAGGGACCCAGCCAAGTGGGGGAACAGCAGTCTTGCAAGAGAAGCAGCACAGGTGACAGCCTTAGGCAGGTAAGAGCCGTGTGATCCAGGTGAGGGTAGGGGGCAGTGAGCAGAGGAGAGAGACAGGGTAAGGTGGCAGCAAGGTCATCGAAGGGCCTCACTGACCATCATTAGGAGTTAAGTTGATGAAGACTATCCTACCTTATATGCAGAGCCCACATTCACCACAAAATGAGCATGGGGTGTTCATAGATAGAATAAGGGCTATTAATTAATGCTACTTTTGTTTAGAGTCCTGAAGAGTAGCTTATATATATAAGCAGTGACTGATGGCATGTGGCCTGGGACGAGCAAGTCACTCGCTGGTGTTCATTGAACAGAATTCTCAAGACAAGAGATCCATGGACACGTGGAGCAGAGAGGGGGATGTTGCCCTAGGGGATTTGGGTTTAGAACCCACGTCAGGGTCACTAAGTGCTGTGCACAGACACAGTGAACAAGTAGGGAGAAGGCCAGCAGTCCCAGTATTAGGTTGAGGCAAAGTCTTGAAATAATGTCCAGAAGTTAGGATGAGACCATATGAGGGACAGCACATCGCACATGCACCAACCAGTTATAGATCATTCTCGAGCAGGAAGTGTGGACTGAACAGAGAGAAACTGGAAGCAGGAAATTCCACTAAAAAGAGTTTCAAAGAATTCATGTAAATTGCGCAGAGTGGTAAAGGGAAGGAAGACGGGAAACCAAGAACTGTTGTGCAGAGACCTCTATCAATTGTCAGGTTTGCTACGGGGTATCGGAGTTCCTATGGGACTCTCTCTGTGGTTTGAAGTTATTTCCAGCCTCTAGGAAGTATAGACAAAATATGCCAGCATGTATCCTTCCCCACAGAGTCTTCTAGAGAGGCAGGGCTGTGGCTGGAAGCTACCAACACGCCTCTGGGCAGGCAGATGAATGAGCTGGGTGTAGGGTCAAGGCCAGCATCCTCTCCCTGCCTCTGTGCCCCAACACCAGTCGGGCAGCATTACCCTCTCCTCTTCTCAGATAAGCATTCCCCTCACCCTCTCCCAAGGGTGCACAGTGCCTGCACAGGCAAACACACAACTCCTTCTCTGGTGATTGTTGAAACTTGGAAAAATAAAAGGTAATGTTCCCTCACACTGAGGAGACTGGAACCCTTAGAAAGAAAGGTGTCAGACTGACCAAACTTGGGACAGATGTGGAAGGTCGACTGTACTTCGCCTTTTTATATAACAAACTTGAGCATCCTCGGATTTTGGTATCCCTGGGGGCTCTGAAACCAATCCCCGCTCGGGTACCGAGGGATGACCATACCAGGATGGTGAGCTTGCAAAAGAGCCAGAATGTAACAGTTACAAAAGTGTTTTAGCAGGAAAGTAAGGAATTTTAATACCTCTTTTGTTGTTATTGAGCTTGAGGGTCAAGTTGGATATCTGCAAACAACAATAAATAAAACCTAGGTTTGGGGGAGAAGCTCAGATGCATATAGATATTCAGGAACAATTAACTTCATAGACTGGAGACAAAAGATTGATGTAGGGATAAACAAGTAAGGGATGAAGGAAATAGTCCTTGGTGACATGCACAGTGGGGATTGATAAAGAAATAAACCACAAAATGGAAAAGAAAGAGACACCAAAAGAATGATGACAACTGGAAAAGCAGGGCTTCCCTGGTGGCGCAGTGGTTGGGAATCTGCCTGCCAATGCAGGGGACATGGGTTCGAACCCTGGTCCAGGAAGATCCCACATGCTGCGGAGCAACTAAGCCCATGAGCCACAACTACTGAGCCTGTGCTCTAGAGCCTGCAAGCCACAACTACTGAGCCCATGTGCCACAGCTACTGAGCCCGCGTGCCTAGAGCCCGTGCTCCACAACAAGAGAAGCCACCGCAGTGAAAAGCCCATGTGCCACAGTGGAGAGTAGCCCTGCTTGCCGCAGCTAGAAAAAGCCTGTGTGCAGCAACGAAGACCCAGTGCAGCCAAAAATGAATAAATTAAATAAATAATTTTTTAAAAACTATTAAAAATAACTGGAAAAGCAAATAAGAAGAGTATGGCAGAAATGAAGATTTAAAACAGGAGAAGATCCCCTCTGGTCTTTATAATGTGTACGCAGAAAATAGTTTTCAATCAATCACTGTTCAATTTAGTTTTGGTTTTTTTTTAAGAAATGAACTGTATTTCTTACATAAATCCTCTAGTTCTTGTTTCACTGCTTTTGAAATCTAGAAGTAAATCTATAGATGAGCTCAGTCGTTTTGTAATAGAATTGTCTGAGGGCTCTTTTACAACACTAAATATATTTTTGTTGAGTTGGTTGCAAAAACATTAGTTTCAACAGATCTGTGATTCTTTAAAAGGTTTTCCATTCATTGTATTAGATATTTTTTCATACCTCCTAAGGCTAAATTTGGCTGGTTGATATAACTATGGAATTGGAACATGGGAGCGTAGAACTAATCTCCTCATTTGACTTTTAAATTAGTTTTGTGTGTGTGTTAACTAAAATTGAAATGCTTCGATTATGAATAATGCTAAGATGAATGGGTACACTCCATTGACTTTAATGAAGTGTACATGTTCCTGCAGACTTGTGAATGATGGCATGGTAGCACAGTTCTCGAATCCTAGTATTAATATTTGCTGCACTTACATATTTTATTTATGATACTACTTACCACAATCACAGCTTTTTACTTTCATGAACGCAGTTGAACTTAAAATTTTTGTTTCATCAGCTTTTCCAAGGGATTCATATTACCAAGGGTGTCCTTTTTTTTTTTATTACCAAGGGTGTGCTAATAATTGACAACCAATTTATTAAATTTAAATTAGCTAACGTTTACTACATGATTATTGAAGGCCCTGTACCAAGAGATTAATTTTCAAGGAATAAACAAGTCATCTAAATAATTGAAACTTTAAAATGAGGGACTTCCCCGTTGGTCCAGTGGTTAGGCCTCTGCGCTTCTACTGCAGGGGGCACGGGTTCGATCTCTTGTTGGGAACTAAGACCCCGCATGCCTCGTGGCCAAAAAAATAAATTAATAAAATAAATAAAAAATAAAATAAAGTTAAAAAATGAAATTTTTAGTCTTCAGTGATCATAACAAAATGTACATAATAAGTTGAATATCAGACAACACTTGCTGCTAATATATGCAAAAGAGAGGAACAACTAGGGAAATTCTGAATAATGAAGTTAATTGCATAGTTCCTTGAATAAGGGTCTTTGCTAATGTTGTGTGTTAAAATGCTTTGAGATGAACAGTGGATTCAGCATGTGTAACACGCTCTGAAAATTAGCTATTGCACAGACTTGGCAAGTGTTATATGCTGCACAGATTCATGAAATGAGAAATTATGAACACCATTTTACTTGTTGTTATTAGATACTTCTCATGTGTCATATAAGTCCTTACTAGTTGAATCATACAGTGCTTTATTTCACAAACAACAGCGATTAAATGACCTTGCCCAAGCTAGTACACTAAATGAAAGAATTTGATCTAGAAGCCAGGACTCCCCTGTCCTAGCTTGATGGAGGTGTATTACAGGGGTAACATCTTACATATTACAAGGGTGGCCTACATCTTGCACACTGCAGTTTCCATGGGCACATGATCTAGTTTAATATCCAGTTCATTATTTGCAGTTCTTTGGCAGATAGTCACGAGCTACAATTTTCAGCCCCATATCCAAAACTATTGAGGGTAAAATTTACCTATATCATTGCACCTTTTTGTTTTAGTTTGGATTCTCAACTTGGAAAATATATGCCCTGGACTAGGGTTCTAAGTCCGTTATTACATCCTGTCTGTGTGATCTGGGGAAACTTGCTTTACCTTTCTGAGTTTCCAGCTTTTGTTTTTTGTCTGTTTGCTTGTTGTTTCCATTTCCATGCCAAAGAGCTCTGCAAAGGGTAAAAAACTATGTAAGTTACAAATATGAATTTATAAATATATTTCTTGGTTTGAGGGCTTGGGTGCCTACTAGAGACATCAGAGTCTGGGCAGGTGTGCCTGCTTCCACCAGAAACCTGTAGAAAGGCATGAGCCAAGGCACAGTCGGAAACACGTGGGTCTGTGCACCAAGAGAGAGGAACGCCTCTCCTTTTTACAATTTTGTTCTTCTAAAGGGCAAAGGCAAGAGTGGTCTTGCCAGTAGAATGCAAGCAATCTAAACTTAAAAGTCAGTGTGCAGTAAATTGTCACGAAATGCCAGCTGCTAACACCTGCCAGCCTTGTGGGAATTTGGATCCATGAGCTACCTCTCCTGATGAGGGGGAGTTGGGAGCAGAAACTTTGAGTCTGGCTGGTCACCTGGCAACACAGAGAGACCTTCTGGATCCTTACTGGATAAGTCTATCTCCCTAAGACTGAAAGTTTGGAAGCATTTAAATAAGAGAAATAGAATCAATAGACAGTGATTTCAGTCACTGAAGTACAAATGCACCCCAAGCTTGCTTCTTTGTCTTTCCGCGTAAAGGCTCTCCCTTGTTCGTTTGCACCCTCCACTGTGCTGTCTCTCCTCTTCTCCCCTGGATGCCTGTTCTCATCTTCTGGTTGAATTTCCTAATTCTGGCCGCCTCCACTCTGCTAATCCCTGGCTCTTCCCTCTTAGATGGAGTGTCACACAGAGCTGCCTTGCCGTGTTAGTTCTCTGCCTGAGAATGGCTCTGAGAGTTTTCGCAATCCGGCGCTGGCTTTCCAATTCTACCTGGGTTCCATCCTCTCCCTCCTGCTCATACCAGGCTTCTCATGACCCTGCATTCTTGACCCTCTGAACATTTTAAGCATGTCTGTGCTACACCAGTAAAGCACTCTCTGCCCTGTGTGTTCTCTGAGATAAGACACAAGTCCTACCATTTTGGTGGTGGGTTTCCATGCAGCTTTCCTGATGATTGCAGTATACACTGGCCTCTCATTTATCCATGCTCGTGCCACATTAGTTATTAAATGATGTACGGTTTGGAATTTAATTGCCCGACAATTGTTCAGCTTCCTATCTTCCTGGATGAGTCAAAAGAATGTACCATGAACTTCTGTTGTGTCATTCCCTGCCCCTCCCACATCAGATGCTTGAAAACCACCTGTTTCTGGATTAATCGGTGACCATGGATGAATACATGTAGGTGAAAGATGGGCAATGTTTAGTTCTATTTCATTTTTCCCACCATCAACCTTCCTCCTTTGGCTTTGAGACTGATTCTGGCTCCTGTTCCCTCCCTCAGGTGTTACAAGCCTTTGGACTCTGGAATCTGATAGAATGGGGCTCAAGCCCCAGCCCGTTGTAGGACCTTGGGCAGGTTGTTTCACCTCTCCAAGCCTCAGTTTCTCTATAAAATAGTGATGTATTAAGAGTTGTAGGAGGTTTATTTTGGAGCGGGGGAAGTGTTTTGTTTTCTTTCATGGATGTTTTGACCATTCTAAATTCTTGTAGGGAAGTGTTTAAAGATATATATGTAAAACATGTTTCTAAGAGTGTTACTTGGGCACCACATTGAGAACAGTGCTGTTTCAGTAATGATGTGCTCTAGACGAGGAATTACATTTCCTGTCTTCAGGTAATAGGTGTGGGTTTGGGGTACAAACCTGAGGCTGTGGGATCCCAAGCCCCACACTCCTCCCGTTCCACGTGCCCTGTCTCTGTGCCTGCGGAACATAAGAGAATGTCTGTCTTGAATGACACTTACAATTACTGCAAGTCGTGTCCCATTCATACATGTTCAATAACTGACGTTAGTCAAGTGCGCAAGGAGAGAGGGACTTCTTTCTCCATATGCCGCTAAAACAATAGTAGTCTGAAAGAGGACAGATGAAATGAGAAAAAACATTATAGACCATGAGAGGTGACATCACTTAAATCCCTGGGCTAAAAGCCAAGGATACAAGGTCCTGCTTTTGGCTGTCAAGTATCATTTTGTGATCATAGATAAATTTACTTCATATGAAAAGAAAGTAAGTAATGTATGTTCAGACATGTTGTAGATGAAATTAATTACCGAATATGATATAACTAGGTGTAAGTAAAGAACCTAGCAGCCATAGAAATATCTGCAACATCTAAGACATATAAGCCTGCACAGAAATCTAAGGTTAAAGGGTGATATAAATGAAAACAATAAAAGTATTACCTTGTTACTTTTTCTGGTTTAATTTAGAACCTATGCTTTCAGATTTCACCTTGAAGGCTTCTGGTACTAAGTGTGTATTTCTGAGGCAACCCAAAGTAAGCTACCATGGATTTGATTCTACCAAAGGCAAAAAGAAAGGAAAAGGAAAACATAAGAGAGATGAGAAAATACTTTTTCACAATTCAATAATGTGAAAGAACTTCAGAAGTTGCTTTCGGAAGATATGTTTCTAAAAGTATTTGATGGTACCCTTTTCAACAGAGCCACAGAATAATAAAAGCTTATTTAATTTAATTTTCTACTTCATTACTCCCCAAAGTACGGGACCAAGTGAAGGAATGCCCTCACAGATTGCATGCCACATGTCAGAAATTTATTACCATGCTCAGTGGCGTTATTTCACCCATTTTTCTGTAATATTTTCATTCTAAACTGAAGGAAGGGAAATTACATTAAAACTTAGATCTTAGTCTGATGATGACTTGGCAACCTCCATTAATCCAAAGATCTGTGCTCTTTTTGTTACTCAAGGATCCTGAACAACAAATTCAAATTATCCAGCGTTGATTAAGCAATAATGCGTGAGAAGCGCCGTGCTAGAGTCTGTGGGCAAAGAAAAAGATGAACCCATCTCAGAAGGGTTCAGATGAACTAACATCCTAGGAGTTAGTTCTATACCCTGTTCACAGACGACTGAGGCCATCAGTTCAAGGAATGGCCTCCTGGGGCCACAAGCTAAACCATTGTAAGTTTCTCATCCACAACATGGAGTGCGGTCCAGGCCAGAGGGGAGATAAAATAGTCTCTAAGATCCTTTTCAGCATTAAAGTCTTAAGATTTCATGACTGGATCAGAGTTACACACCCACACAAGTTGCAGCAGAATGTTAAGTAGAACCCAACAGAGCGTTCTTTCTTCTCCTGATGTTCAGAGCAAAAACCTATCTCAAATTTAGGAGTATGTTTCTCTACGTGTGAGAGAGAGGAGCACAGGAAGAGAGGGAGAGAATGCTTGCAAGTGATGCCCTGGGTTTCCAATCTGGAGTTTCAGTATTTTTGACAAAGGGAAAAAGAAAACAAAACGAAAAAGCCCAGAGCCTGCCATAACCCTGTGTCTCAAGATTGAAGAGCCATTGCAGATTGACTCTTCATGGTGGCATGAGAGATACAGTTAGAAATACCGATGTTATGGATTCCTTCCTGCAAGCTCAGCACCATGCTGGGTGCTCAAGAAGTAAGAGCAAGGAAGGAAGGGAGGGAAGGAAGTAGATATAGGAGAACTGGTCTGGCGAGGTGGGGAAGGGGGGGGCAGTGGAATGAAGGCGTGGCCCCTGGCCAAGCAAGGAGCTTGTTTCACAGATTCTTTTTTTGCAATTAATTTTCACTTTTTGCAATTCAGTGTTTTCCATCTAAAGAAACTTCTGCTCAAAACACACCTTTTCAAAGCCGAAGTATTTATTAAGTTGTGGAGAATCACAAATCGCGCAAAGAACTAATGATTGGTCTTAATATAGCATGTTTAAGAGGGACAAGTATAAGTGGGGAGAATGATACTTTTGGAATTTCTACCTGTTATCCTCCAATTTCCGACTGATTGATTGCTGTTGCAACTACTTAAAAGGACCGCTTGACCATTCCAAATTCTTTCTCTAGTTAGGTCAGTCTCTGAAATAACCTCCTCTGGTTTGAAATTTCATCCCCCAAGCCCCATCTTCCACATCACTCCTTGTCAGTGCAGGACCTGGATTTATGTTTCAGAGAAGTTCACAGAAGCTACCCACTGAGAACTATCTCAAATACCTACGCCAAATTCATCAGCCGGTTTGCTCTTGTCCCATCGGCTTCTCCTCCTGTTACAGTGGAGGAAGTGGACGCACCTGCCATCAAGGTGATTTCCACCTGTACTCTGGGTCCCCTCTATTCTGTCCTCCTGTAAACCTCCCTGAATGGGTGACTCCCTTTTTCTCCTGGATCTTCAGCCTCTTCCTCTCTGTGGCTGCTCGGTATCAGTATTCATGATGCTCTAGTTTCTCCTTTAAAAAAGAAAAATAAAAGAAAGTTTTTCCTGAAGCCTGTATCCTCTTCCAGCTACAGCTCTTTCTGCATCTCAAAAGTGATCTGCATCTTTCCCTACGCCTCTGTCCACACCAGTCTGGCTTCTGCCCTAGCCACTCCACTGGCTTGCTCCTGCTAATGATGTCCGAGTTGTGAAATTCAAAGGACACTGGGGTCCATCAGACTTGACCTGTCTTCATCTTATTACTTTCTCCTTGAAAAATGGCTTTTCCTCCTCCCTCTCTGTTCCTCTTCCATCCCTTTGAGAGACTATTTTCTTCCATCTGAATTTCACACGCTAGATTCTTCTTAGCTTGGCCCTGGGTCCACTTGGCCTTTTAATCTACAGTCTTTCCCTAGTGATTTCATCCACTCCTGTAAACCAGGCTGTCTTCTCCACTTGTCTTCAGAATCTCAGAGCAACATGATCAGAAGTACAGCCAATCATCATAGAACAAAGCAAAACAAACTGGCCTACATGGAAATAGAATCTGAACTGTGGCCTCTGGAATACTGTGTTTCGAGCAAATCAGCTAACCACAAAAACATATAGACATAATTGATAGGAGGAAGCCAAAGAACCATTCATTCATTCATTTGTTCATCTAGCCATATTTATGGAACTATAAGGCTGGCATTGTGTATTTAATAAATTAAAAATTTATATAAGTAGTTTTCTTCTTTAAATTAGCACCCTATTTGGGGCAAGTCAAGTATGGAATCAACGTATGATTAAATCAAAGGAATAGTCAGCTATTGAGGAGTGTCCAAGAAGAGCAATTTGAATCCACCAAGGTTTCATCACCTCTCAAAGGCAAGGTCAGACTTAGATGAAGGAGGCCTGTGCCTTCTTTTTGAGAGGCACGCACATTCACAAACATATTTCTCCCACCTTTTCTCCAATGCCCAAGCTATTCTTTAACAAGAAGGAACCATTTCCTGACATGCTTGAAGGGAATACTTAAGCCCAGAGGTAACATGTCATCAACAATTCACATTTTGGTGCAAGAGACTAAAGTCAGAGTTTCTCCACTGAGAAGACTTTGATACCAGAATGGGGGATGTACACATTGGACCTGGAATTTTAATAAGAGGTTGAGGCGAGCTCCATGGAATAAATGGGAACACACACACACACACACACACAGACACACACACACACAGTAAGGCCTGGAGTGTTGAAAACATACCATGCCTTCTTGCCTGCTTTGAGGCCATGCTTGGTATTGTCATGATAAGTTTACCAACTCAGGAGTCCTGCTGTTTCACCAGTGTCCTGTTTACCAACACTGAAGCTACTCAGACACCTTGGCTTTGCTAGTCTGACTTGCTCCAGACCAATGAGATCAGACCACTCCATGCACTTTTTAGGTGACAGTTTGAGCCGAAGTAACTTCTAAAATTGCAGCAATCCCAGGAAGGCTGAGAAGCAATCACATAAATCATTTGAATCTGGAAAGGGGATGAGGATGACAAATTTTAGTACAAAAGGTTTGCAACAGGGGATGGGAAAGAGTTTTTAGAAACAGTTGTTACAGCTATATATGTGACACACTAGAATGCTATGAGGATAAAGAACTGGGGATATCTCAGCCATACCCGAAATCAAGTGAATGGAAACTAAATGATAAAATAGGTCAAACAGAACTACAATAAAAATTTGTATGGCAGGGAATGCTATCTTAAACTCAGTTCATGCTCCATGCTTTGCTAGAGGTTTTCAGAACAGTGAAAATACCTACTTGCCCCAAATTCATTGAAATTGATTGACTTCTACGAATGTAATATACCCTCCCCAGGCCTGGGGTGTGAATTTTAGACATCTCTGAAAATAAGTTCATCAATGAGCATTTGATCTTGGGCAAATAAATAAATAAGAAAAATTAATAAAACCTAGAACAGCTAACCTCTTTCTCTTCAGGGCACTGACTAAAGTCTATTATTCTGATTACATCAGAGAGAAAATTCCAATTGCTTACTGATTCTTTTAACTTCATGCTAATCAGTTTTCCTTCTAACTAGGTCTGTAAATAGGTGATGGAAAAGGACTAGGGCAAGTATAGAGAGTGCAAGTGAGGAAAACCAGAAATATTTGAAGCTAAAAATTCTGAATACAAGAAATAGAAGCAATTCCTCTTATGTGGCTACAGAAATTCTATAGCGTAATTGACCTAGGTTCTCACCCAAGATCAGTTACTAACCCAGTGGTCCCTAACCTTGTTTTCACCCCAGAAGTGACTAAGGAATTCAACACACTTCCATCAATAAAAGTGGCTCAGGGGTTACAAGGGCAGAATTGTTCTATTCTTAAGGGTCTCTTGCCCCTGGAGGAGCGTGGGGTGTGTACATGGGAAAATCACTCCCTCCAGGAGATTTTGATTCCTCCCCTGGAGGGGCTGTCCCTTCCCCATTTTTTCCCCAATAATGTAACCTTGGTGCCTTAGTTCCTTCATCCATAAAATGAGAATGATATGTTCAAGTATCTGTAAATGTGTAAAGGGATATACAGAGAAAAGTTTTAATATCTTCCATTTGCCATTTTTATTTAATTTGTTAAATATGATACAACAGAGCTAGGTATGTTGACTGTTCTAGTTAAGCTCTTGAGCACTTAGATTCTAAAGAGAATCTAAAAATAACATTGATTAGAAGTAAATACGGTCTATTTAAAGGTCATCGTGACTCTGCTTCAGAGTATTGAGATTGTTTCTACCAAATATCTTTAAAGAGAGAAGAAAAGACACAGGAATGGTCTATATCAATTAATGGGCTGCACATCGTAATGTGTCATTTATTAAGCCCTAAATATATGCAGGTATGCTGCTAAGAGCTTAACTTATTTAATCCCCTGTAACAGTCTTTTATTATTATTCCCATTTTGCAGAGATAAGACTGACATTTAAAGAAATTACATAGCATGCTCCGTATTCTACAAAAAGTTAGTAAATTAGTATTTAAGCCTAAATTTTTATGATTGCAACGTTTTTCCTCTTAGCTACCACGCTAAGTTTATAGGGCTATCAGAAGTGATCAGGAGAAATCACAACTGGAAGAGAGTTGTAGAGAAGCACGTCATTCTTCTTAGCTGTGCTGCTTTTTTATTGTTTCACAAGATGAATGAAAAGAAACTATGTCAGGAATCTGAGTCTTAATAAAACTTAACAGAGGAGGAGGGGGATGTGACAGATCACATTCCCAAATCGTTTGTTTTGTAATAATATACCTGAGGGAAACCTGCTCTTGTAATAGGGGACGATCACTTTTTCCAATTATAAGTTAAGTTATAAATAAAAACAGTAACTCACTGTTATGGTGTCCTACAGCTACTCCAGAAACTTTCCCCTCTGCCTAATTAAAATAAATTGCTAGTAAGTCACATGCTTTGTCCCTGAGACGGCCACATTTGTACTGGGAAAAGGAACTGTTTAGAACAGAATTACAGTGAAAGCAATTTTGAAATTGGACCTTGTCACTAGGGGGCACTTAGGGATATAAAATCAGCATCACCAAAAGTACTTTCTGAAATAGAACAATTTCTGACATATGCCTTTTCAAGGGAGGAAAAAAATACCTGATTAGAGACGTAAGAATTCAGGACATCTTCTGATGGACTATTTTCAGGTACCCCGTTGGTTAGAGAAGGAGCGTTTAAAGTGGGCACCGTTTTGAAGTCAGGAGTCTTATCTTCTCTCTCTCCCTCTGTGTTTCACCACTGGAAGTAAGAATGTGATGTGAAAGGGGAAAATAAGAAGAAGAAGAAAGGAAGCAAAACCAGTGGGGACAAAATCTTCATCTTCCTCAGCTCCTTTCATGGCTTCCTCTTGGTCTCTTTCCCACTGTACACTGGGGGAAAGATACACTGTAACTTTCTTTAACCTGCCCCTGAGGGCATTTGTCCCCCTCCCTCTGTGGCTCAGAGTTACTTGGTCTTCATTCTTACAGGCCTCCCTCTTTCATTTTGCTTTTCCTCCCATTACGCCTGGCTTTGTTCTTCCGCCTTATTGTTCCTCTTTGTTTTCATTAGCTGTTAGACTGAGTTCCAGTTTTAGTTTTGTTCCTGTTACGTGGCTTATTTTATTGTTTTCTCCTTTTTAAACACTCACATCCCTATTTCCTTAAGAAATCCATAAAATGTGTTTCCAGGATCTGTTTTACCTAAATGTGATGGTAATAGAGAACATGTTACCTGGTGTCAGAGGAGAATCGTTTCTCAAACTGATCAAGTAAATGGGGAGAAACATAAGAGCGAAAAAACACATTCTTACGTGCTAGTCTCTCACAGGACAAAACAAGCAGAAAAACCTTTTCATGGTGTGTGTACAAGGCTAAAACCACAGATGGAAGAATGAAAGTGTGGCCGAAGAAAAGCTTGCTTTGGTCCACATGTCACCGAACAACCAGTTTAATTGATTTCCTTTTCCAAACTCACCATTTCTTTTGCTTGGCATGTGAGGAAGTTGTAAACTATACTAAATCATGGAGTCTGTATTTAGAGGATTTGGATATCTCAGCAACACCTTAGAGCAAAGATGGGAGACCTTCAATTGCCCTTAATGTGAAGGGGAAAAAAATCTTTCTATTTTATGCACCCTATCTGTAGAAATTACCCTGCAGTTATAATTAAGAAAATAATTGCAAGTACAGTTTACCAGGTCCATGCCCATCAGTTCGTCCTGTAAATTGAAACACTTCACCCACCGACCTAGTTTGTGAGCTTTGGGCTAACCTCCCATGAGCGGTAGATTTAGTTCTTCTTGAATAATGAAATGGTGGTCTGGGACTGGGAATCATGAATTTGGTTCCTTGCTTCCCTGACTCACCATGTGGTCACAGGAAAGTCTACACATCATCAATTTTTCTGGTTGGAAAATGATTAGTGTAATTGTTATGCAGATGACTCTAGAGCTTTGACTTCAATCAGCCACTTGTGGCACCCAGCCCTGCCCTCAACCTTTAAATAAACTTTTTATTCAGATCAACAAAAACTGTTGCTTCAGATGCCAGTTTTCATAAGATTATTATTTCAAAATTCTTTTAAGATAAGTTCATGTTTTCACGTATTTCAAGCCAAATCAAATCATAAGACATCCATCCAATTAGTCAACCCCCATGGTTGAGTTATAATAAATAGATAAATTAATTTTAATTTCAGTTTTTGACTTAGGAAAAGATTTTTATTTTTCTACGTTTTTTCCATTTGTCTTCTCCTACACAGCCCTACTCCACTGACTTCACGTCACATTTTATATATTTATTTACACAGTTGTTAACGTTGTGCAATTCCTTAACACTTCTCCTTAGGAAGATAGAACATTTGCTTTTCTTAATCACTGTAATCTGTTGCATTTCTATATCGCATACACTTCCTGGCTTCTAAAAAGACCAAGATGTTGCATGAGTTCAAAGAGCTCAGTGTTTGTAACAGGGGCCTATAAACAGATTATCCTAGTGCAGGACACTGTAACGTGCTATAATATATACAACAGCAGGAGCCAACACTGTATTCAGTGGAGCGGTGATTTCCTCAGGGGATAGAGGACCTCCAAGGAAGATTTTTTGAAAGTCTGTGAGGACAATTTTTTGTTGTCCCAGAAATTGGAGGTCACTGGCATTTAGTCGATAGGAACCGGTACTGCTAGACACCCATTCTACGTACAGGTCAGTTCTGCCCAACAAGAAACTGACCCCAGTTATGCATGGCTTTCTGAAATCCCAGTGGACATCCTTGCAGTTAAAAAACATGTTTATCATTAGGTGGTCCTAGACCCTTCCTGTCTCTGAGATACAAACACAAAGAAATTATTGCTATCTTAAGAGACACTAACTTTTCCGGGAAAGTCAGTACCTCATAAACCAAGGGAAAACTCTTTTTTATTTTGTTCAGAACTTGACCAAAAATTATTCCTCTGAAAAATTATGTCACCAACTGCTGATTTGGACATCAGGAATACTAACACATAGTCTGTGTAAAAATAGGATTTACACAACATTCGACAGAAAGGGGTTAATAATCTTAATATAAAGAGCTCTTTAAATCAATGAGAGTTGAAAAATGAACTGGTTTATGGGATGGGTAACATTAAATGTTGATAGCCAGTTTTATATAAAATACAGCAAAAATGTTCAATAATAATGTATGTATAAAGGTATAATATATACCAATATACAGTATACAAGGGAGTACATATGTAAAGTATAATTTCATAGTGATTTGTAGTATTATTTTTGACAATCACACATTAATTTTTATATGTGTATGTTTGTATGTCACTCTACTATATTTAACTGCCTACTTCCTTCCATTGGATCATAAGTGCGTTTCAAATGTATTCACAGGAACCAACACAGGTGCCTGGCAGAAAGCAGGCATTCAATAAATGTTTGTTAAATGAATAGATTCTTATGAAACATAATTACTACTCTGTTTACTCTTATCCCTTTGAACTAGAGAGGGAAAATATTTCACCAAATCAGATGCATGTCTAAATTATAAATCTCTACTTTCAGTATATGTTTCTCTATGTAGAAACTTCTAATGGAAGGTGACAGACAAACTGGAAACTTGGCATTTAGACTGGTATCTTGTGTGCCATATGTAAGTAAACAAAAAAGCAAATACAGTCAAAGGAAATAAATTGATTAAATTTAACTTTCCCAAAATTTACATCAAAATTATACTCGCCAACACTTTAAAAAATATAGTAGAGAAACTCATTATTTAAGGAAATCTCTTGTCTAAAATAGTGGCTTTTCACAGTATTTTGGAGTCTTGAGTTCCACGGAGCCTTCTCGGCATTGAGCGGGCGTTCTCTCTGGACTCCACCTCTTGTTTCAACCAGAGCAATTCTGCTTTTATTTATATTATGTTCTGGGCTTCCGTGTAGACTCTTAATGGAATAAAAAGTTCAATGACATTAAATAAATAATCAAACAAATATGAAAAACATAGGTGTCAAAAATAATCCACTAGTCACGTGCACACACACACATCATCACCTCCTGTATTATCTGTTCTGTATCCTACTCATTCTTCAAAAAGCCAATTTATAAATCTACTTCCTCTGTAAAGTCTTGCCAGTTCCCCCAGTGGGTTAGTCACTTCAGTCTCATTGTCTTCTTATATTATCTCTTCACATGACTTTGTATCCTTTCCAGGCAGTGATCTCCAAAGTGGGTTGCTAGTACCTCAAGGGGTATGCACCATAATATATTAGGGAAGAAAATATTAGAACTTCCATTTATACTTTTTTTAAATCTTTTTAATTCTCTGTTTTGGGGTGGAGTAAATTTTATGAGATGAAAATATTCTACCACAGTGGTAGATGGTAGATAGGTGATAGATGATGATGATAGTGATAGATAGATAGAACAAATAAATGAATAAATGATGGGGAAAGTTTAGTGCTACACAATGAAAAAGGTTTTAAGACCACTTCTCTAGGCTTTGGACTCCTATGATAGGGTTTCTTCATCCTGGTGTCTTCAGGTTAAATATCGCTTGCTCAATAAATTAACTTTGAAAGAATAGATGAATTATTTTGGATATTCTACATTTGAGTTCTCTGAAAGCAAAACATGCCCGGACTAAAATTTTGAAAAGTTCCTTCATAAGTGAACACCTCTGCCACAAAACACATCATGTTTTTCTCAAAAGACTCCCCCATGGCTACAGTTTTTTCTTGCTGAAGTTGCCGAAGCCCCAAGGTGCCCAACAAATCCACACTTCCATGTGCGGAAACTGAGAGTGTAGCAGATGTGGTTAGACAATTTAGAAGTCTGGGTGAATCTAGGGAGTACGGTTAGATCGATACATGACTTTGGAAATGGGGTGGGAGGTGAAGATGGGAAAGGGGGTGTCGGTAGTGTGATCCATCAAGCATGGTGGGTAGGAGGGAGGTGGAAGGTGTCAGTCTGAATTTGCTTCCCAAAATCAACAAAGACAACCTGGATCTCTGTGTTTGCAAGCATATTATTAGCAAGTTACATGAGTCCACCCTCATTTCATTATGCTATTCTCTTGTATATGGGGTTCTTTTCTCCCCTATTTTAACTGATGTATTTTTTAACCTGCCACTAAATAATTAGCTTTACGTCATTACACACTCTTCTTACTTAACATCTGAGTATCCAATTAATTCTATGTATTTTGAATTTCTATTTTAATTTTATCAATAGACTTCCCTAAATATTTAGATAACGATAACTATACTGCTACTAACTCTGTGATATTTTATAAATTATAATACTTATAAAAACCCTGAAAGGCAGGTACTTTTTATCCCTTTGGTTAAAATGTAGGATGTTAAAGAAAAAAATACAGCTTTCTCAAGATACAGAAAATGATATACTGTAATGAAATCCTTTCATTTTCTCTAACTTCCAATGCTTTCTTTACATAAACCCTTAAAATTTTTGTTCTGTTTAAATTTAAAATTAAATATTGAGTTTGACCTTATAAAACGTTTGCTTACTTTTGGAAATGTACTTTATGAGACCCAGAAAACTCAGTTTCAATGATATGGAATAAAAATCTAATATCATGCTTGGAACACAATTTTTGAGAGCGCAATGCATCACTGGTGGTATTTCCTTTGGAAAATGAATGATTGTATTATGGGCTAAATCCTGCCAGAATTGATTTTGAAAATCCAAAGTGGAATATTTTGGATACTATAATTTCATATGAAGTGAACAAGCAAATAGTATTTTTATCTTTTTAAAAAACAAATAAAATGGTTTCAATAAAGTGTGATACTCATATTTATTACCTACTCTGTGTCTCTGAACCATAAATCTGATGGCTATATCTGAAGTGTAAGCAAATCCTGTTCTGCATAAATGAAGTCTAAGCATTTTCAAAGCTTCTTGCACAATCTCATTATTGTGATCAGTTATTGCTTTTTTTCCCAAGAAAAGGGTTGTCCACCCTAATTTAGTAGTGAAGAACTGATTTTTATTATGTTCTCCCAGGTGAAAAGTGGCTCCAATTCTTTCAAATGGAATGACAGCCAGATTGACTTATGGAGGGGCTGGGGCTGGGGAGTAGCCAGAACCTGCAGCTACCCAGAGAAAACCCCACTGGTGCTGTGGGCAGTGCACCCCTTCCCCTTAGGGAAAGAGCATGGCCTAAAAAGTCCTCCCTGTACATTCCCACATGATAATCAGGAATTTCCAGCAGTTACAGGAAATCCTTTCCCATTTGATATGAATGAAGAAGAAGACTAATACCTAATCGTCTCTCTGGATTTCTTTATTCAGGCCTATCTTGTTTTATTGTGTTTCACTTTGCTTCGCTTCACAGATATTTTGTTTCTTACACATTGAAGGTTTGTGGCAACCCTGTGGTCGACCAAGTCTGTGGGCATCATTTTTCCAAACAACATTGCTCACTTCGTGTGTCTGATTCACATTTTTGGAATTCCAGCAATATTTCAAACTTTTTCATTATTATTAAATTTCTTATGGTGATCGTGGTCAGTGATCTTTGATGTTACTATTTTAATTGTTATGGGGTGCCATGAACTGCACCCATATAAGACAGTGAACTTAATGGGTAAATGTGTGTGTTCTGATTGCTCCACTGACCGGCTCTCTCTTCCTCCCCTTGGGCCTCTCTATTCTCTGAAACACAACAATATTGAAATTAGGCCCATTAATAAACCTACAGTGGCCTCTCAGTGTTCAAGTGAACAGAAGAGTCACACTTTAAATCAAATCTCTCACTTTAAATCAAAAGCTAGAAATGATTAAGCTTAGCGAGGAAGGCATTTCAAACGCCGAGACAGGTTGAAAGCTAGGCCTCCTGCACCAGTTAGCCAAGTTGCTATCGCAAAGGGAAAGTTCTTGAAGGAAATTAAAAGTACTACTCCCATGAACTCACAAATGATAAGAAATCAAAATAGTCATATTGCTGATATGGAGAAAGTTTGAGTGGTCTGGATAGAAGATCAAACCAGCCACAACATTCCCTTCAGCCAAAGCCTAATCCAGAGCAAGGCTCCACTCTCTTCCATTCTGTGAAGGCTGAGGGAGGTGAGGAAGCCGCAGAAAAAGTTTGAAGCTAGCAGAGGTTAGTTTATGAGATTTAAGAAGAAAATAGCCATCTCCATAACATCAAAGTGCAAGGTAAAGCAGCAAATGCTGATGTAGAAGCTGCAGCAAGTTACCTAGTTTACAGTGTGGTTTACTGAATATTTTAAGCCCACTGTTGAGACCTAATAGTCAGAAAAAAAGATTCCTTACTGCTCATTGACAATGCACTTGGTCACCCAAGAGCTCTGGTAGAGACGAACGAGATTAATGTTTTTTTCATGCCTGCTCACACAACATCCATTCTGCAGCCAGTAGTTCAAGGAATCATTTTGACTTTCAAGTCTTATTATTTAAGAAATAATTTTGTAAGGGTATAGCTGCCATAGATAGTGATTCCTCTGATGTATCTGGACAAAGTCAATTGAGAACCTCCTGGAAAGGATTCACCATTCTAAATGCCATTAAGAACATTTGTGATTCATGGGAAAAGGACAAAATAGCAGCATTAACGGGAATTTGGAAAAAGTTGATTCCAACTCTCATGGGTGACTTTGAGGGTTTCAGGACTTCAGCGGAAGAAGTAACTGCAGATACGGTGGAAATAGCAAGAGAACTAGAATTAAAGGTGGAGCCTGAAGATGTGACTGAATTGCTGCAATCTGAGGCTAAAGCTTTAATGGATGAGGAGTTACTTCTTAGGTATGAGCAAAGAAAGCGGCTTCTTGAGATGGAGCTTACTCCTGGTGAAGATGCTGTTGAAATGACCACAAAAGCTTTAGAATATTACACAATCGTAGCCGATAAAGCAGTGGCAGAGTTTGAGAGGGTTGACTCCAATTTTGATAGAAGTTCTGACATGGGTAAAATGCTTTCAAATAGCACTGCCTGCTACAGAGAAATCATTCATGAAAGGAAGAGCCAATCAATTCATCAAACGTCACTGTTATCTTAAGAAATCGCAGCATCCACCCCAGGCTTTAGCAACCACCACCTGACCAGTCAGCAGCCATCAGCATCCAGGCACGACCCTCCGCCAGCAAATACATTACAACTCACTGAAGGCTCAGATGATGGTGGGCATTTTTTTTTTTAGCAATAAACAGTTTTTTAAATTAAGGTATGTGCGTTGTTTTGTTAGACATGATGATATTACACTTAGTAGACTACAGTATAGTATCAATAGAACTTTTATATGCACTGGGAAACCAAAAAAATTTGGGTGACTCATTTTACTGTGATATTCACTTTATTACCATGGTCTGGAACTGAACCCACAATATCTCCAAGGTATGCTTGTACTCTCATTTCTTTACTTTCACCTTTTATTTTCTTTTTTCCCCTTGTCCGTTGGTTAGTTATCCAAATATTTTTTTTTTTTAATATCTGTTTTGTGCTAGCTCAGTGTTAGAGCCTGAGGTTGCAGAGACAGGGAGTCTATGCTCTGAGAAGGAACACAGATATGGAGACCAGTAAGCGGGACCCAGTGGTACAGGTGACACAATAAAGGTCTGAGCAGGGTGCCATGAGGGCAGGATGGAGGGGGAGGCGAGGCACACTTTGGAGATCTGGGCCAGCTTCCTGCAGGTCACCGTCACGCTGCACCTTGAAAGATAAGAAGCTGCTCTTCACGTCCGACTCAGGTTCGGCCCTGAAGCAACAACTGCTCTGGCCCTGGCTACTGGTGCTGGTGATACAGCTGCTCCTGACAATGACAGAATTAAACATATAGTTATGAAATAACCAGCCACCTAGGATGGAAATTTAAAATAAAAATAATGCCTTTTTAATTCCATAATTCAAGACTGTATTCGATAGTATGTACCCACGTGCTTTGTGGGAAAATTAATGGCAGAAAGTGTGTGTACTGGACCTTTCCAGGCCTTGACCAGAGGCCTGTGGCACAAATTCATATCAGGTCAGAAAAATGATGGTTGGGCCTTGTCTCACAGATAGTAACATAGTAAAGTGGTAATGTGCTAATATAAAGGGAAAAAGAATAATTAGCAGTTGGAGATTAATTTTCAGTGCTGTTGTATGGCTGACTGCTGGAATGGCCTGCGGGCTACAGGACGACAGCCATCGCAATCTTTTCCTCATCAAAAGTTTCCAACTCGGTTTGCAGGAACCCTTTCCCATAGAATCACAGCTACACTCTAATGGTACAAGTCAATGGGACACTCCCTTGCATGTAGCTTAGCTGGAAACCTTCCCTTGTGTAGAGATGTATCTCTATTATATAGTGGTTCCCCCTCTAACTTGGTGCCATGGGATCAATTTAAATGAGATTATTGTCATAATAAGTAACCAAACCCTCACAGATGGTTTAGAAAGATGGAATGCATTATAACTACTGTGCTTTGTAATAGATGATATTGGAACATTTTGGTTTTATAGCTGAAGACTAGACTTTCTCAACTTAGAATTTTGTTTGTAGTTATATTGTGGAGAACTACTTACTTTAGGAAAATTTCTTCGACCCCTCTGTGTGATAGCTAACATTTATTGAGCAATGGCTGTGTGGTTGGGTCCTAAGTACCCTACAACCCTGCCAGTAAAATCTGCTATTATTCTCTTTTAGAGACAAAAAAGTGAAGCTCACAGAATTAAACAACTTGCCCACTTAGCAAACAAGCGGGAAAGCAAAATTGGAACTCAGGTGGTCAGAATTCAAGACCCATGCAATGACATCATTTTGCTAAGATGTTTAAAATACTTATAAAAAATACAGTATACTTCTCTGACAGTTGGGGGACATTTGTTTAATGATACAAAGGATTATTGTTGACAACAGAAAAATATGGCCGGAATCAACTGGTTTTCTACTGTTTTTCTCTAATAAGCAGCATAAAGTCAAATTAAGAGATTAGGTATAGTTTATACACCTATATGTACCCATAGATATAACATCTGACATTAGATTGTACACACGTATGCACACAGGTATGTACTCACACACTACACACACACGTGTACTGTAAAGGAGCAAGAGACACCTAGACAGAAATCCAAGGCTGTCCTTTGACTTGAGTTGATATCCTTGAGTCTGTCTAGGACATTATTGGACTGCCCAGTCTCTGACATCTTTGGGGGCAGTAATTAAACCTCCTACCTTTCAGCTTCTCTAGCCCAGGGGGTTTGGTCCTGTCCTTTTTCCAATATTGCTTCCATAACTCTAACCAATAATTATAAAAGCATTGATGAAGAACAGACCTTTCCTCTCTTTCACTTCCTGTGTCCAGAGCCCTCCGATAAAAGGATCTTGCTGGCTAAGAGTCACGTTTACAGCATATAAGTGATGAGAACATAGGCACAGAGTATGAGGGTGTAAGGACTGTGCACCATGAACTGTCCCTTAGGGCTGCCACCCAGGCCTGCCCCCAGCATCCTGCATGCACAGGGCTCGTGAGTATCACAGGATGCGGTGCTGCACAAAGCATGCTGGGACTCAAGTTGGGTCAGACCCAGTCCTTGCTGACAAAATGTGTAAGCAGAGCCCAGGGAATCTGGCTCTATCCCCAGATGGGCATTGCATATTAACCATATAATTTCTTATTATTAAAACTATTAAAAACTAGGTCTTTGATAATTCTTGGATGTTTTTAAGTTCTTTCTTTAAAAGGAAACTGAAATTTCAAAGGAAACACAACCTCAACTCAATAATTATAGAACTAAAATTAAATGCAGTTAAGATACACACTAGACTGTTTTCATTTAATAATAGGAAGACAGAGCGAAGCAGGGTCTTCCTTATGTTAAAAACTGTAGCATAGACCCAGCTTAGATTTTTAATCTCAATTTAAAGTTTTTGATAAAAACGGTCTGAAGTAGATTTTTTTTTAAACACTTGCTCATTTTTCATGTATCTATGAGCTACAGCTTCAGAAGGGAATTTTTGTCTGATGTTTGTAGGCTGAACTTGTATTAGTTATCTATTCCTAATTACCAAATTATTCATTAGCTGTTAATAATTATGAACAAATTACCCTAACATTTAGCAGCTGATAACAACAGACATTTATTGTTTCACAGTTTCTGTGGGTCAGGAATCAAGTCAGAGCTTAGCTAGAGAGTTTTAGCTTGGGGTTTCCCATAAGGCTACGTCATCCAAAGGCTTGCTACTTCCAAACTCACTCATGTGAACAGGCCTCACAAGATACAAGATCTGCTTCCAAGCTCTGCCACAAGGGCCTCTCCACAGGACTGCCTCAGGACATGGCAACTGACTCCCCCGAGAAGTGAGCAATCCAAGAGAGAGTGCCCAAGATGCAAGCCACAGCCTTTTTATAACCTAAAATTTAAAGTGGTATCCCAACACTTCTGCCATATACTATTCGTAAGAAGGGAATCCATAAATCCAGTCCACATTTGAGGGGAGTGAAATTACACAAGGGCATGAGTGCCAAGAGGAAGGGACCGTGGAGAGCCATTTTGGAGACTGCCTGGTATAGTTGTTTATCAGAAACCAGAAGAGAAAAGGGATTGAGAAAAGAAGATTAGGAAAAGGGATTGAGAAAATATCTCTCAACTGTCTCTCTCTCTCTCTCTCACACACACACACACACACACACGCACGCATACACACAGAGTAAGCATTTGACTGATCACAGCTGTTATAAATTAGGATATTTTAGTGCTCAGAAGAATTGTAAGAGAAAAAATTTTTTCTAGCATTATTTTTTTAAATATGCATTAATACGTAAATTTTTTTTCTGAAGACTAGCGGCTGTGGACCGAATTGTGTCCTCCCAAAATTCATATGTTGAAGTCCTAACATCCAGTCCTTCAGAATGTGACTGTCTTTGGAGATAGGGTCTTTAAAGTTAGGTGATTAGGTTGAAATGAAGTCGTAGGGTGGGCCTTAATCCACTCTGACTGGTGTCCTTATAAGAAGAGGAAATTTGGACACAGAGAGACACCAGATATACACGGGCATAGAAGAAAGACTCCGTGAAGACAAAGAGAGAAGACGACCATCCACAAGACAGTAAGAGATACCTCAAATGAAATCAACCCTGTGACACCTTGATCTCAGACTTGTAGCCCCCAGAACCGTGAGGAAATAAATTTCTGTTGTTTAAGCCACCCAGTCTGTGGCATTGTGTCGTGGCAGCCCTAGCAGACTAGAACAACTAGTTGTTTTACAACCAGAATCCCTCCGTGCGCTCTGGATTTCACAGTTGATCATTGGCCTTGTATAGAACAAAGTGAATGTTCTATTTTATTTTCTTTTAGTTTCCCCTAGACATAGTTCTAACCCTTATATTTTTAGGAGTGTTGGAAATTTTCCAAAGAACACAGTTACATTAACTTAATCTTTATCTTTCTATTTCTCTTTCTTTAGTTTTTCTCCTTTTACTCATTTATCGTATTGTTTCCTCATTTGTCTTTGCCTCATCTTTACTAAGACAATATTAAACTGCCTCTATCGTGGCTTGGTAGTAATACTTATGGCTTGATAGGAATCTTGGCACTGTGGTGATGGCATAAAAATTCAGAGATGATGAACATTTTTTGGATCCTTTTGCTATTTTTTATTGGACAGCCATTGGCACAAGGATACTAACACCATTCGTTATCCACCTTTATTTCTAGACTTAAAAGTTATGACTTTTCCCAACAGGATAAAATTTAAAGTTTACATTCTCTTTAATGTCTATGATTTTTCTATTTAGTGGGAAAGGCATATGCTCAGCTTTGTTCAATACTAACTACCATAGAGTTTTCCAAGGTGGGTATACAAATTACACTCCTCCCTTAGTGTATGAGATTCCTTTTGTCCAATATCCTCATCAACACTTGACATTTTCTGCTTTTTTATTTTAGCCATACTGGTGAGTGTGTATATAGAATTCTTATTTCCCTGATGACTGATGAAGTTGAGTAGCTTTTCGTGTTTTGGGTCATTTGAGAATCCTCTTTTATGAAGTGTCTTTTCGAGTCCTTTCCCATTTTTCTGAGTGGTTGACTTTTATCTTATTGATTTGTAAGAGTTCTATATAAATTTGTTTGTCAGATACATATATTGCAAATGTCTCCTTATTAGTGGATTTTCTTTTTACTTTATTAATGATGTCATTGGATAGTCAGAAGTTCTTAATTTTAATATAGCTGAGTTTATCATATTTTTCTTTTATGATTGGTTCTTTTGTGCCCCGTTTCAGAAACTGTTGCTTGCTCCAAGTTCATGAAGATATTACCCAATGTTTTGTTCTAAAAGCTTTATTGTTTCCCATTCTTAGTCATTTCCACGATCCTTCTGGAATTAATTTTTTATTGATGTGAAGCAGGGGTCAAGATAGGAGTAACCAATTGCTGCAGCATAATTAATTGAAAGGACCATTTCTTCTGGGCTGGCACTTTTTGAGCATTGATTATGCTGTGGGCACTATGCAAATTGATACTTCATTTTATCCTCACAAAATCCCTATAAGGTAGATGTTGCCTTACTTTATAGATGAGTAAATGTGCAATTAGATGAATTAAATACATTTCCCAAATGTTCATGGCTAGTAAGGTATGAATCTGGGTTTTGATCTCAGGTCTTTTGACTTCAAAGCCTTGCTTAAGTCATTGTCATCAGAAGGAATAATTATATTTTGTTAGTGAAAACCAAAACAGTGAATGTATTGGGAACCACAGTGAAAGAAGAAGCGTTGACCCTAGAAAACAACAGGCCCTTGAATAACACCTCGCACATAGCAGGACTTAGTAACTATTCACTGCATTGCAAAAGACATCCACTTTGGCATAACTACGAAGCTTTGTAATTCTATGCATATATGTATGTATATATACATGGGGCACATATGATTTTTATATACAAAACTTTTTGTGATTTGTTCCTTAATTTTCTGTGACAGTGGTTTTCAAAGTATGATTTCCCCAATCCAATAACATCAGCATCACCTGGGATCTAGTTAGAAATACAAATTCTTGGGCCCCATGTAAGACCTACTAAATCAGAAATTCTGAGGGTGGAACCCAGAAAACAACAGTGTGTTAACAGGTTCTTCGGGTCACAAAATTTGAAGCACACCACTAGTCTAGGGCCTAAACTTTCTCCAGTCACCCTCCACTACAGAAGTTTCCTCTAACCTGCCATGCTTGGCCATACCTCCGGGTGGATGCCTCCGCCTGGATGCCCATCATGATTGGTAGCCTGGCTGATTCCTCCTCCGGACTCAGGTCCTCTCTCCTTACACATATACACACACGCAGGGGCCCAGATTCAGTATATCAATCACTCTCCTTGTCACACTGCCTTGTCATTGTCTGTCTGCTTGCCTGTATCTGCCACTTGGCTGGAAAGAGCTTAAGGCCAGAGACTTTGAATTCCCAGAGTGTGGCATATAGTAGGAGTTCAATATAATTTTTTGAGTAAATTAACAGCATTTAATTTTACTCTTGAAAGACTATTATGTGGAAGGGAATTCTATAATTTTTTAGTAAATCAAGGTATATTTGAAGGACTCTCTTGTGGAAAAGGAATCATAAAACAAGGTACAGGGACTAGAGACTTCAAGGAGACCAGGAGCACTGAGGGACCTGTCACAGAGGTGTTCAAGAAAAGACTGGAAAATCTCAAGGACGCTGCAACCCCTCTCCCCTTTGCCCTTCTAAACTGTGAGCTCCTTAAAGCCAATGACAGCATCCCATCCCCTATCCATCCCCAGTCCCCAGCAGGGGCTGGTACAGTGCCTGGCACACAATGAATTCACCATAAGTGAATGAATGAATGAATGGATGAATGAATGAATGAACAAACAAGTTACTTAATGGCACGTGTGGGGTTTTCTTGTCGCTACTGTTTTGTGTGCTTGAATGTTTTTTTGCTGGAGAGACATCTATAGTTCTAGATCATCCAGTTGGCTAAGTATGCAAAATTTTAGGAGCACCAATAAAGCACAGGGGGAAAAAAGTGACAGATATTTAGCTTTGATAAATTTATCCAACTTTTTGTAATCAGAAATGTTTTAAGAAAGCATTTTAACTACAGCATCCATATGTGTTTGGTGTTTTTTGGCTTCTTCCTCTCTTTTTCTTAATTATATATCGATGAAGAAACCAGGAAATGAGGCACCATAATCTTTTCAATGCTTAGAGGCTCTGAATCTAGCCCCTGGGCAGAGGCCAGACCATGAAAAGCCTTGTGGGTCTTGTTTACTCTGTGTAGGAGTTTGTACTTTATCTTGAAGGCAGCTGTAAGCCATTGAATGATGTTAAGGAGGGAAAATAACATAATAGATTTGTTTTTCTAAAGGTCGCTCTGACTGCTGTGTGGAGGATTGATTGGGAAGCAGGAAGGGGAGGATGGAGACTGCAGTACAGAAGACCAGTTAAAAGAAATGTTGAAACCAATCAGAGAGAGTTGATGAGAACTTGAATTAGGGCTGTGACAGGATGGAGGGGAAAGGGACTGGCTTCAACAGATATTGCGTACGTTGGCTCAGCCCACTGAATTTGCTGACAAAGATAAGGGGCTTGTCAAAAATTATTAGAGTTAGCTTTCAATGTAATAGTAATAATTAAATTGTCAGACCTCCGCTTCTACTGGATCTTCAAGGTTATGTCATGGAAGCCTTTGTTAATTACAAAGCACTGAACACATACAATGTGGGATAATTACCCACAGAAATCATACCTCCAAATCCATGTGCCAGAGGCAAGCGCTGAGAGTCTGAACATGAGTTCATGTTTACTGGTGCTCACCAGCAGGATTGTACATGTACTCCTGAACAATGACTTACTGTTCATTCTCAAGTGCTCATTACAATGGAAATTAGTAACACTTGAAAGATTGATGTCGCTCTACTCTAAACATGCCACTTAGCAAATACTTGGCTACAGCCCAGTAAGTCAGCAATTCACATGCTGATTAATGCCAGACATGAGTGGCTAATTTTTTGTGAATGGAGTGAAGATGGGTACCTCACCATGAAGATTATACATCATATCTGCATGGGTCACGAGCAAGATTTTGTTCATAAGTCAGCATTTAGACGTGAAGGACTTGGACGTGAAGGACTTTAGACGTGAAGGACTTTTGCATATTTATGTTTTTAGCCCTGTAAAAAGGAGCATTTGGCTTCTTCTCACCAATACTTTTTTTTCCAAAACCAAAACCTTTTATTTATTTATTTTTGCAGCTTGGTCTTGAGGAAAACTATTCTTTTTTTTTCTAATTTTATTGAAGTATAGTTGATTTACAATATCGTGTATTTCTGCTGTATAGCAAAGTGACTGTTATATAACTTCTTTTTTATATTCTTTTTCATTATGGTTTATCACAGGATATTGACTATAGTTCCCTGTACTATACAGTAGGACCTTGCTGTTTATCCATCCTATATATCATAGTTTGCATCTGCTAATTCCAAACTCCCAATCCTTCCCTCCCCCTAAACCAAAAGCTTTTATTTAACATATAAAATTCAATCTGCAGCCAATTCTAATTTCCCAACCCACTTCTTAATTTGGGAAACTAGAAAAAAATTCAGTATTCCAACTCAGCTCTGAGAGTACGTGTAAAAATGAAGGAAAAAGGGGCCTCCTGGCCTTAATCTGTTTCCATCAACAGCACAGAATTCTCCTTACGTATTTAAGGATCATTTTTATATAGATGACGATTGATCAACATTTTGAAGAAAGACAAAAAAAAGTGAAAGGCACTCCCTATATTCTTTAAGATCCCTTCATTTTATGTATCCTTTTTGCGCTGGGATTTAAGACATAGAATATTCAGCCTTCTGTTTTGGCCAATGGGTCGCTACGAGATAATGCTATAGCTTCTTTCATACCACTTTGCTCATTTTCTGCACTTGGTAAAATATCCATTATTAACTGTTATAAATTATAAGATCTTTTTTTCTTCTCAAGAAAAGTGTGGACTTTCTTTTTTTTAACAGATTTGGAACTGATAAGGCTGCTTGCCTGCCTTAGGCAGTTCTACCAGTAATTGAATCTGCATGCTGGAGTAGTGAACCCTCGGAATGTTTAGGGAAGGAAGTCTGAGGTATGAAACAGAGTAAAGGCAGGTTGATGGAGAAGGGAAAATTCACTATTGTGAAACTTCCTGACTCCACTGTGTGAATTGTTGTATAACCAGACATTATAGTCTGTATTGAACATTAGTTCTGTCAAGATTTCCCGAGTGAAGAATTCCATTAATTCTATATCTCTCTGGCCTCCACCTTATGTTTGGTACATAATAATCATCGCCATTATTAACTTTATTCATGGATTGATTTTATTATATAGTTGGATTAAACACTAGCTACTTGCAGTCAACAAGAATGTATTGAGAACTGAGGATTGTAAAAATTAGTGAAACTTGCCTTTTTCCCTCAAAAAGCTTATAGTCTTGTCTGGAAGAAAGAGGAGTAAGTACATAACTGCAATAAAGCATCATAAATCTATGGTGGAGGGTTATACGGAAGTACAGAGGAGGCATACCTAAGCTTGACAGGTCAAAGGGGTAGGGAAACAGAGGTTTCCTAGAGGAAGAAACATCTGTGCTGTCTTAATGGAGTCTTAGTGGATGCTAGGGTAGAGGCTGGAAATGGTGAAAATAGAGGCAACCTCTTCAAAAGTAATTGGACGATACATGTCGAGTCAAAAAAATGTTTAGACCTAAAATTTACATTCTTTGAGTCTTTAGTTTTAAAAAAATCTGAAATAGAAAAACAATTATATTTAAGAATGTCAATTACTTAGTTATTTGTAGTAACAGTATTGAAACCAGCAACAGAGGAACTTTAAAGGAAATTATAGTTTATCCACTAAAGGACTATAGAGCAGACATTCATGATTTTTGCCAAGAATTTATTTTGACATTCGGCCATTTATTCTACAAATATTTATGGAACAGCCTATGCCAGGCACTGATCTAGGCTCTGTGTATACAAAGTCAAATAGACATGGTTTCTACTTGAAGAAGCTCATGGTAAACTGGGGAATACAGATGACTGAATTAACTTACAGGGAGGAGATGGTCTCCAGTGGTGGCCTAAACACGTTATTAGAATGTAACTGAGACCCACGTAAATCAAACTAGCTGGACATGTTAACAACAATGTCCTACTGTATAGCACAGGGAACTATATTCAATATCCTGTGATAAACCATAATGAAAAGAATATGAAAAAAAGAATATGAAAAAGAATGTATATATATGTATAACTGAATCACTTTGCTGTACAGCAGAAATTAACACAACATTGTAAATCAACTATACTTCAATAAAATAAATTAAAAAAAAAAAAAAACTAGCCAGACATGTTAAGCTGCCTAAAGGGGATGGTGCAGAACTTGAGTTTTGAATGACAAGAGGGGAGAAAGGAAATGGAAACATAGAAAATTTCTTCTTTTATAATGTTAGGTGGGAAATAAAAGCAGACTATAACATTGGATGTGCAGTTTGACCACAGCTATATAAAACCAACCAACCAAAAAAATTATATGCATAAGAAAAAAGAGAGCAAGAGAGACAGCAAAGAAATAGTGTTAGTCGTGGTTGTCTAAGGACAGTGGTACTATGGGTGATATTTTTCTCACTTCCCCCTATTTGTCTTTCTCAAGTATCCTATTATGAACATATTGCTTTTATAATGAAAGAAAAAGATGCAAGAGGTTGTCAGCAGAAGGATAAAGGGCACAAAGTGTTCATATTTTACAGGAGAACTATTCATGGTCAAACTCCCACAACAAAACAGGATGGCCACGTGTCCAAGACACAATTTCACAGGATGACATTCTCAAGGATAAAAGACCCTTCTGTTCCCTGACGTACCGGCCCATTCTTAAAAAAATCAAAATACAAAAAAAATACACAAGCATAGGGTGTGTTACATAAGCCACCAAGAAAATTCTTACCCTCTCTTGAATTCCCTTCTTTATAGAGAAACCACATTGCTTAGCACTGAGCCAGGAACCGAATCTGCCATTTACTAAATGCATTAGTACCTTAAATTTGCATAACATTGTAAAATTTATGAGGCATTTTCATAGTTTTTTCTTTTTATTTCTCCACAGCCCTGTGAGGTAGATAGGACCGGTATTATCTTTCTCATTTTACAGTTGAAGAAAGTAAGACTTAGATGAAGTTTCTTGCCCCCGGTTACAAGGCTGGTAACTGTTGGAAGCAACACTGGAACCCAGATTTCTTTCTGAACATTGTGTTTGTTCCTGGGTCACAAATACCAAATGGTAGGCAACTCTCTCTTCAACTAACAAAAGCAAACCAACATTCGTGAGGGCAGACAAGGTGGTTTATTTTTAACTTATGTGGGTGCTGGTGTCTAGAAGGGTTCTAGCACACGATAGATGTCCCATACATTTTTGTTGGGGCGCAGAACAAAAGGATTATTAATACTCTGAGTTAATACTTAATAAACATACATGTCCTAAATAAATCATCTGAATAGATATTGTCATTGTCCTTAAAGAATCTACTCTGAAGTGCAAGAAAGCAAAAAAAAAAAAAAAAAAAAAATTATATTAACACAGAAAAATCAGAAAAAGGGGAATGGAAGAGGGGTTGGTTAGAAAGAGTGAAAAGGAAATATTTGAGACAAAGAGATTAATTAAATAAAGCAGAATAATTTATTATTAATTTCTGCTTTAAATCTGAGAAAAATAAATTGATATTCCACATTAAGCATCAATTTTTATTGAAAAAAAAGCATGGGAGAAGAGAGTGTCTTTCAGAATCATCAAAGTGTGTCTTATTTCGAACGCACGCACATACCTGCTCTCCTTCTGCTGCGTTTGAAAAGGGAGCTCATTTAGCATCACCGATGAACAGGAGAGTATTTCTGAGCTCCTGCTGAGCTAGTGAAGAATTTTTTTACACTTATTAAGGTGGCACATGTAATCATGCCCTAGTGACTTCAGTTATGTATGCCCTTTGAAAAATGTCTAATGACGTGTTGAACACCCTGCATATAAATGTCACCCTTTTGGAATGAGAGTGAGAGTTTTACTCATTGGAATGTTCTCTGCTTGGCTTCAGTGTAAGATTATCCCTGATCTGATGAAAGCAAATAGTTCTCAGTAACTCCCTCCCGGATAATACTGCATATTCCTTTTCTGCCATCCATAAAGTAGTGGTAAATAGCTTAGCAATACACACAGGAACAATTCTACTGATGGATAAGAAAATTAAATTGCAATCTGTGTGGCCCTAGACCTTTTAGATTGTTTTCAAAACTCATCACTGCAACAATGCTTTCCCCTATATTACTTTTGACCAGCATTGCAGACCTGGTTTTCTATGTATATGGGACGTATCTTTAAATCTATATTACTTTTTTTTTAACAAATGACCTTTGGAAATGATTTCCAATAACTGCAGCCGACTTGAAGCTCAAGGCTTGGTAGTGAAAGGTCACTCTACATTTAGACTAAATGCGGGTAGATTTGTACTCCCTACAGCAGGCTATTGCTTTAGGACCTGCTATCGTATTTGACCCAATCTTTTCTCTAACCCAAGCATTTAGACAGTTTCCAGCTGGGTTTTTTTAAACTTCTGATTTTTAACTTCAGTGCAAATTAAATGGCTTTCTATATTAGCACGTAACATGTTTTCTTTAGAGATGCACATTTTCCTTAGAAATTTATGAAAATAGAATGGGGTATGCTTGTTGGACTTCTCCTAAAACGATTCTGTGACTTCACACGGGATACTCGTGGTCTAGGCCAGCCCTGCACACATTGATTGGAAGGGCATGGAGAACACACTCCGAGGCACAGGGCTCGCCAGATCTCTCATCTCCCTCTCATTCGCCTCTTCAAATAAGACCATTCCCTTCTAAGGAGGGCAGGGGGATGCGTGCAGTAAAGCCTCTAACCCAGGCAGCTTTGCAGTAACACTTTGTAGGGCTGCATGGTGGAGAATGCAAGGAGATGGATATTTTTTTCCTCTTCTAAACTCAGGAGCAATGCCCACTCCTCCTGCCTACAGTTTCCTTTTCTCACCAGCTCTGGTCGTTTCCCATGTGAGCTCTATGTGGATTCTGTACCTGTGACCGTCACGCCATGCAGCCTCTGTCGATGGGTCACAGAGGTGCTTCTCTTCTTGTCCTATGAGATTCCGTCTGCGGTGGAAGACTCAAAGAACATGCAAGAGAGTCAATCTCCCCCCTGTGTCTGGACAGGCTCTAGGACTGCTGGCGGCCAGAGTCCAGGGAGGGAACACCCCCCTACCCCTTGCCCCCCACCCCTGGGTCCTCGCCTCAGCACTGCCCAGCTGGAAAGCAAAGTTGCCTCGATCGCTTGCCATTTAGGGACCCAGAGAGGACTCTGGACTCGGTGTCAGGAGACCTGGGTTCCCATTCAGGATCTGCCATTCACCAGTTTTATGACTTGGGGCTAAATCACTTGTTCTCTATGCTTGATCTTCTGTCTGAACAGGATGAGTTAATAAAATGAATTTCTGTACGTTCGGTGAACCAACATCCAGGCTTGGCACCCCTTTTTTCTAAATGAGTGTCTTTGTATCAGACTCCCCAGGGAGAAAGTAGGATTACTGCAGCTCTAATTCTGATTTCAAAGAAAGTGCCCAGATAATTCAGTCTGCCCTAGGAATGCACCGGAATAAAATGATTTCTTATATTCGTATAGCATTTTTTAAATTCTAAGTTGCTTTCATCGATCCCACTTACAGGAGCTCATTTAATCCTCCTGATTAGCATAGGTTTGGGGTACAATGTTGGAGCCCCTTTAGCATGCTTGACTGCTAACAGCCCCCTTCAGAGGGTTGCTCCCAAGCATGAAGTGCTTACCTAAGGCGGTGGGTGCGACCCCTTCTGACGGCCAGCATGGAGGTGTGTGGGAATACAAAAGGCCAGCTCCTTTGCCTCCAGGTGAAATAAATTCGGAGATGTAACTTATGCTCTTTGCACCCCTCCTTCAAAAATCAGCCTGAGTCTGGCCCTTCTGGAATCACCCTTCCCCATCTTGCTTCCCCACCCCTTACTGGCTTCTCCTGGAAGCCCATCCTTACTACCTCACTTGCACCTGAAACCTTGGCTCAGGAGAACCTGATCTAATAAAGCAGTGGATTTAAACAGAAAAGTCAGGCTGACGGGACACAGTAGGTGTGCTCTCAGGAGACCCATGTTGGCACCTCTGCCACTTTACAGTTCTGTGGCCTGGAGCAAGTGGTCTGAAGCTCAGAGCCTCTCTCTCTGAGGATCAGACGAGATGGAGGATTGTGGAAGTGTTTGAGAGCCGCCAAGCACCGTACAAGCCTAAGGACATTCCGTTTTAAGCTAAAACAAAAATGCAACCCAGTACTAAAATCATTAACACGTGTTCAGAAGAAAGCAACTCAACAGCAGTTTGAAGAATCAGAAAACATGCTTCCCACCTTGATGTCCTCCCAACCTTCTTCCTGCCTCTCTCATCTAAATGTTCGCTCTTCTTTTAAGCAGTCCAGAAAGTCACTGGAGAAAGTGGAAAGTAACTGTGTTTCTGTTATTAGCCATCCTCCACTGGTCAGAGGAATTTCCCCTGCCTACTAATGCTTGCCAGTGTCCACTACCTATTCCTAAACCCTGATTTTCATTTTATTAGTTCCTTATTTCTTTCATTTCAAAATATATTGGCTTTACAACTTCAAAAAGGAAATAGACATCTCAGGGAGATCCAGGTCATAGACCGTAGTTCAGATCCTCTACTTCAGATTTGGTGGTGTTGTCATGAATTGATGGAACACAACAAAACAGGGTTAATAAAACGTATGACCCAGATGGTGGCTTGATTAGAAAGATCTCAATATATTCCAAAGATCATGGCATGTGTGCAAAGTTTTTCTTTTCCACGAAGGCCCAACGAGATTCATGATAAGATTTCATTTTTAATAAGGATCTAATTAGAGAGCTCAGCATGAGAGAGTTAGAAGACATGAGTAGTCAGTACAGTTTGGTACAAAAAGTATTTGTTGAACACTTAGGCACTGGGGATAAAAGAAAGAATAGTACATAACCCCTGGTAGAGGAAACAGATGTAAAAACAGATCATTTAAATAGAATATTTAAATGAGCTTGCCCAGCAAGCTTAGAGCCAGTCTGGGGTTCAAAAAACAATTCACCATCTAAAGCATCACCTCCTCAAGTTTTTATGAGTTACTTGAAAGATCTCTTTAAATTCCCCTGGGACCATTTATCCTTTGACCTGCATCCTTGCCTCACTGACTCCAGCTTACCCTTTGGGACTCTTCATTCATTCGTCTGTTCATAAACACATTTGTCAGGTAGCTAATTCTGCCATATACTATTGTAGACACTGCTTAGAGCAGGACAGACCCCCTCCCAGCTGTCTGGTCTCGGAGCTTACATTCCAGTGGTCAGCAGCAGACAATGAACAAGGAATTCAATAAGCAATAGAATTGTGGATTGTAATGAGGCCCATGAAGGAAATAGAGGGATGGGGTACCAGGAAAAACTAGGAGAGGCCTCCTTAAGCTTCCTGGTCAGGGAAGGCCTCTCTAACATGAGACATTTGAGCTGAGACATGAAAAAGGAGAGACTGTTCTGGGTGAAGGGGATGTCCAGCGAGGCTGGGAAGAACTTGGGGTCATCAAGTAAGCAGAAGGAGGCCAGTGTAGCTGGAGTTCATGAACAAGGAGCAGGTGACAAAGGATGCAGCTGGAGGGAGGCAGACGCCATCACGGGGGCTGTGGGAAGAGACCACATTTCCTTCTCAGTACCTGTGCAACCTTTGAAACTAAAACTTCATTTGAAAGCGTATACACCGGAGAGGAAATCTGAAATCAGAGCCCAGGGAAAGAAAAAGTGCCATCAGCCCATGTGAGTTGCCATCGGCTCTCACCTGGGTCACCATGGCAGCCCTCTCACCCCTCAAGAGTTCGTTCTTAACACAGATCCTTCTTAAGGTTAAGTGAAATCATGTCATTTTTCTGCTCAAAACCCCGCCACGGCTCCCTGAGTCATTCAGAGTAAAAGCCAGAATGCTGGCAGTGGTCTCCAGGGTGCTACATGGCCTGGCCTCAGTTCCAAGGTTCCTGCCTGTCCTCACCTGCCCTGGTCACACTAGCTTCCTTGCTGTTCCTCAAACACCCAGAGATGCTCTCAGTTTTGGGCTCCTGCTGGTCCCTCTGCCTAGAACCCTCTTTCCTGCATAGCCCCAACTAACTCTTTCACCTCCTTCAAGTCCTCGTTCAATGCCATGGTCTCCTGGACACCCCAGTTTACACTGCAGCCCTGACGCCATCTCCACCACAGCCCAACGTTCCATCCCCCTTTCTCCTTTTCCATAATGCTTATCATTGTCTAACATGTTCTACAGTTCACTTACCTATTGTCCCCGTAACTCATTGTCCGCCTCCCCCTCTAGCATCTAGAAGAAGCCCCAGAGCCATGAGAGGTACCCGCTTCCATGCAGCTCTGTCTCCTTCCAGATCTAGTATAGGCGTCACTGTTTTCCTGACTCCTTGGATTTAGATGAGACTCTGTGACTTCTTTGGCCAGTAGAAGGTGAGCAGAAAGGATGAGTGCCACGTCTGGCAGAGCCCTTCATGGCAGACCACTCTGTCATGTCCCCTCCTCCCTCTGACCCGGCCTCCCACACCCTTCAAGGTGGAGGTTGCTCCATGAGGCTCGGTCCCTGGGTGAGTAAGTTGAGCAAAATCCCCCTGGCAGCCGTCAAAGAACATACAGCGAGATCAAGAAATCAGCCTTTCTTTAGAAACCACTGTGACTTGATGATCTTTGTTATTGCAGCGTCACCTGGCCTAATCTGACCAACTCATTTGTTCAGCGATGCATCACAGGGACTTAGAACAAAGCCTAGTGTACGGCATGTGCCCAGTACATGTTTGTAGAGTGAATTTCTGTCTTTACTCATAAGTTTTTATGTGGCATGTTTTCAATTTAAATATACTAAAGTTATCAATAATAACTGGGAACAGGCTTTATTCCAGACCTGGGCAACAATCAACATGAAGCACCTACCGTGTGAGCTAGGATTTTCTCAGGGCTCCAGAGGAATAAGCCACTGTATCTGACGTAGTTGATGAGTCTGCAATCTAGTGGCAGAAACAGCACACTTATCCGCATATACAAAGTCATGTGCAGTAGTAGGTGATACATCCTAGAATTATCTTACTTAAAATTATCCTGAGGATTCAGAGATGCGGGCAACCACTGAGAGGGAGACTGGTTAGCGAAGGGATGGGGGGGCTACCTGAGCTGGGCCTTGAGGACTTGGACAGGCAGAAAGAGAAGCAGGGAGTGTACTCCTGCCTGGAGGAACAGTATCCATCACACACAAGCAGGAACCAGTTTTGAAATATTAGACGGTAGCATATACCACCGTGGTTAGAGGCCAGACTGTAGGGCTAGACTTCCTCGATCGAAATCCTGGCTGTCAATGTGACTCTGTGACTCCGTGACTCTGATAAGTCAGTTAACTTCTCTGTGCCTCGACTTCCTCATTTGTAAAATGACAGTCATACTAGTCCCTACCTCAGAGGGTTGTTGTGAGGATTAAATGAGTCAACGCATGCAGTGTTTAGGATAGTCCCTTGCAGAGAGGGAGTGTTGGTTTGGAAAGAAGAGTTGAGAATTGTGCGGACCTCAGATTTTGCAGGATCTTGAGTCTGAGGTGAAGATGTCTCTTGTTTCATTCTGTAGGTAGAAATACTTTCCACTAGCAGATCAAGGGTTCTTATCAGAAAGCGATAGACAGTGAATATTACAGCCTGGTGAATAGGAGCTGAAAAGCGGAGGCCGAGAGCCTGGTTTGAAGGCAGATGCGACCATCTCGTTGCGGGAAACTGGAAGTACATGCCCCAGTCATGGGCGTGGCAAGGAAGAGACCAACGCTGAAGACATTCTGGAGAAGATGCTCTTGTTCCACCAACAGACAGGCTAGGAAAGAGAAGAAAAGCAAAAAAGATCCAAAGGTTTCAGGGTCTGGTGACTTAAAGATATAATGATAACACTGGCCAGAATGGTGAAGAGCAAAGGGGAGCAGATTTTAAGGGAAAGATGACAAATTCTATTTTCAACACTGCAGTATCAAGGTCAAGCTATTTAGAAGGAAATCGGATACAATAAACTGAAGCTTAACTAACTTGGGACTATGCTCAAATGTCACTCCGAAAACCTTCCCCAAATAGCCTATCTCAAATATCTCTCTCCTCCCCTCACTGTCTATCTTATCACCTAATTTATTTCCTTCATTCCACTTCACGGCACAATATTACATTACGTATTTGTTGATTTGCTTATTGTTTGTTTCCTTCCACTTTCTATAACGTAAGCTCAATAAGAACAGGGACCTTTTCATTCTTCTCCATTGCTCTATCCTCAGAGCCTAGGACAGTGCCTGGCCCTGTAGTCTTTCAGAAACTATCTTGGGGAATAAAATCATTTTAATCTGTGAGCCCAGCTGCCAAATATATACTAACAACCAGAGGCCACCTTCAGCCTGTGTAGAGGCTTCCATCCTTATATTATTTAGGAATTAACAGGAAAAAAAAAAAGAGGAATAAAGAAGGAAAGCTAAATAGTAAAGCATTAAAAAATAAAGATGTGTGAATTCAAACAAGAATAGACAAAGACATCAACAGAGCATATTTGAGAGGAGATCTGAACTCATGTGGATATTTTGTGTACGTAAAGCTGGCATTTCAAATCAGTGGAGGAAAGATGCATTCTTCAAACAATAGTTTGGGCAAAACTGGCTAGCCATCTAGAAGGAAAAATGTATTTGGGTCTTTTCCTAAAGCATTGCACCAAAATAAATTTTAAGCATATCAAAATTTTAAATATAAGATAAGGCATCATCAAAAAATAATAAATCATAAAAGTACTGGAAGAAAATAGCTGATTTTTTAAAACAGCCATGAATTAGGAAAGCCTTTCTACGAATGGCAGGAAATGCATGCAACATAGTAGAACGTTTAATAAATTGACTTCACAAATAGTAAAACTGTGTACACGAAAAAATATTTCCCATGATCCAAGTTAAAAGACAGCAAAAAGTTACAAGTCCTTCAGAATTTGGCACACAAATATCTGATTTCTTTAATGTGCAATGAACTATTATAGGATATGATTTTTTTTTTTTTTTTGGCCGCGCTGTGCGACATGCGGGATCTTAGTTCCCCGACCAGGTGTCAAACCCTTGCCCCTTGTAATGGAAGCATGGAGGCTTAACTACTGGACTGCCAGGGAAGTCCTACAATGAACTATTATAAATGAAAAGTAGATGTGCGGAAAATTCACAGAAAAGTAATCATAAATGATTAGTATACATTAAAAAATCAACCTCTCTCCTAATTTTTTAAATGCCAATTAAAGCCACGAAATAGCAATGGCAAGGATTTCAAAGCTTGATAACACTCAAGACTAAAGGATATGGGAAAGACACACTCTCATACATTGCTGGTGGGAGTGTAAATTTGTTAATCTTTTTTATGGTCATTTGGCAATAGCAACCAAAATTTTTAATTTACATACCCTTTGTCCAAGCAATTCTCATTCTAAGAATTTAACCTACAGAATATACTTGTATGAGTACATGAAGATAAAAGAAAATTCATTGACAAATTGCTTGTAATTAAGAAATTTCTAAACACATACCATAGCTACCTGCTAAAAAGTGACAGGACTTCTATTCAGTAGAATACAAAGCAATTATTAAAAACAGTTGGGTATGTCTGTGTGGATTGACAGAGAGATTTTACAATATACTATTAAATAAAAGAAAAAAAAAAGAAATCGCTTAACCACACATATAACATGGCCCCATTTGTTAAAAGCAAAAAGACAAATGTAAAAATCCTTGTATGTACAACAGAAACTTTCAGAATACTATACAAAAAGCTATTAACTGTGGCTGCCCAGTTAATAGCTTTGGGGAGAGAGTAATACTGGGAGTGAGGTGACGCTTTGAATTTTCACTTTATTTTTTTCTCAATATTGGAAATTTTTTCACAATGAATAAGCCTAACGTTAGAATTTCATAAGAGAAAGGGTAAAACCTTCAATACTTAGGTCACACTATTCTTATGACCCATCCCTCAAAAAAGTGTACCTGTAGAGTTTGCTTGATTATTCCTGAGATTATGTGAATCCTTGGGCTTGTCCAAGACATCTGCCAACTAGAACATCAGAAGATTGTGTAGATTTCCAGAATCTTTTAAACTTCTGCAATAGCTTCTGTGAATCTTTTTTAGAGAGCAAAAATTAAAGTCTTGTTTTTATATCACCGGCGATCACCAAAAATCAGCCAGGGAGAACCTAAAATACTAAAATAATTCATATGCCTCAGAATAGCTAACTGGCCTTCACTTGTCCAGTTGATACCGAGGCAGGATCATTCCCAGCATTGCCGAGGGAACTAGGAAACTGATGGGACAGCTGAGAAGACGTAACAGGAAGATTTGTGATTAATTCATTGGAAAGCCAAACAGTTATAAACAACTATATAAATGTATGTGTGTATGCACATATGTGTGTGTGCGAGTGAACATATTTGTGTGCAAGAGAGTGAGATTCTAAACCAGTATCAGCATTTTATCAAGGATTTGGTTTCAACCAAAAAGTACTGTATGCAATATTTATATTCCTGCCTTGTTGTTTCAAAGAATTTAACACGGGGAAATGAATTGTTTTAAATCCCCAAAGTACTAGATTACTATTCTTGCAATTTAAAACAAATGTATATTTCTGGTTTAGAGTGCACCACAAGAAGAACATACTTTTTTCAAGGTTTGACTCACTTTTGCTGTGCCTGATCTTTTCCAAGGACTTAAAGAGATTTCTTTAGAAAAAATGAAAGTATCCTATCAATTATAGTTATTCTTTGATTTTTTTTTGCAATAGCTGTCGTAGCAATAGTTTTTATAAAGCATTTCACCTTTTCAACTCACCAACATAATTCTTATTCAAAATGATTAACAACATTGAATTTTTTTAACTTACATTTCCCACCCTAAATGATCAGTTGGGATTATCAATTGGGAATGCTGGAGACTTTAGAAAGAAACAAGACAATTAGTTGAGAAGAATGAAAGCATCATTATGAATATACTAGAATATATTTCTGCTAAGCATGTAGCATTAGGCGTACAGATGAAGATAGACCATCCTCAGGTCTGTTGTGTTTTAATTGCCAGCGTCATTACACTGAGTGGCAGAGTCAGGATTCCAGAGGGCTTTTGTTCTTTGCCCACTTCTTCAAGGCCATTTTTTTTCTACTAAGAGGTGTCTCTTTCCTGGGTCCCTCAATAGGCCAGCCACTTGGTCACAAGACCCTCGGATCCCTGTGGATTTATTCATCTGCTGATACTCATAGAAGACTTTGTTACCATTACTGTTGCTGCAGGACTAAAGAGTGAACCTATTTTAAGCTCCCCCAGGCACTTGATACACTTTATTCATTTAATCTTCACAGCAATGTCTTGAAATCAGTTCTATTATTATCCACATCTCTCTGATTTGCAGTCTGTCGCTTAGAGATGTTAAATAACTTGCCCAAGGTTGCACAGCTAATGAATGGCAGCGCTCGAACTTGAACTCAGGTCTGTGGATGCCAAAGCCCATGCCACAGGCCAAGGGCAAGCCAGATGGCCCGCTGCCCGGGGATGCTGGTCTATAAAATGCACAGAACATCACTGAAGTAAACGGATAATGTGTCATCAGTTCACTCATGTTTCCACACACAAATCTTCACGTAATTGTAAGTTGGTGGCCCTCCCACCAAAACAGACTGCTCTTGCAAGTGGAAATAACACTCCCTGGGCACCAGGACGTGTTACCTAAGATGAGGATTTTTGTGAAACCCAAGGCAAGTTGCACAGTGCCGCTTCACCACCAACCAGGTGACATTACCTGAGGGTCATAGGCTAGCCACAGTGAAAATTCTAAACCCAAATAATGCCTGGCCTGTGCTGTTAACTAGGAGTGAGTCCTTGTATTAAGTTTTACATTGTTTAATAAGTTCCCCAAGAAGGTGCTGACTTTGGCCAATTACGGGTAATGAAGGGAGACAACAGATCACTATTCTGAACAGACAAAAGGAGATGTGTCGCTTATTTTCTAGGCCAAAGAGACTGCCATCTTGACCTGGCCTTACCTCTGACCACGAAGGAAAAAGACCTCCTCTGTTACACCTCTTTTTGCACATTTGTTTGCTGCATCATTTCTTTCCCATGATGGTACCTTGTGCACCACTGTGAAATACAGGATCAACCCTGCACAATTCCTTTGCCCTAAAAGGGCACTGCTCAAAGCTTCCCCTTCTCCAAGACAGGGCTTTCCATCCTTTTCCTATCGCCACACACCTGCTATCGGTGGTACTGGTGTGGAATGCAGACGCACTTGTGTGGTGAGCAGATAGGTGGGGATACTGGAGGGGGCGGGCAAAGGGCCCTGAGACCTGGGAGCGGGGGTGGGTCAGCATCCTGGCACAGCTGTTTCCTCTTCACGGCGCCCTGCCCGAGAAGCTCTGCCATCAGAAACACTAGACTTTCCATTACTATACTCTGGGCCTGGCTTTGATTTTCTCGCTTACTGCAAATGCATCAAGAAAAATAAAACACCTATAATTAATGTGCACTAAATGGGAAAAAGAAATTTGAAATCTAAAATGATCATATTTGTTTCTGGAGGGAAAAAAAAGTGCCTTCTCCCCACCCCCTGCCTGGGACTGGCGCAAACAGACCAAAACACACCGAAGCAGAGATAGCCTGTCCTTCCTGAAGTAACGGTCCAGTAACCAGATGGACGGTTGAGAAAGAATGGACACTTCATGTAACAATATCTTGTTAGGGGGTTAACTGAAACATGTAAGAAAAGAGCTGCCTCTGAGTATATCCATAAATTATTGCACTAATTTCTGAGTGGCTAAATTAAATGTGAGTAAAGTACATGATATGGATTTAGTTTTGGTCTCCAGTTTTTATAGAGCTTTGCAACTTTAGTAAATGTCAGACTTGTGTTAGTTGCATCAAGATCTCAGTTCTGCTTCTCTGATGTTAATGTAATTTGTGGTTTCTCTCTCAATTTACCGAAAATTTTCTTCTTATAAAACTAGGACTTTGCTGCACTGGCTACAAGTACTTGGATTGTGTAAGCATTTCCCCCTTCCCTCCCTCATGTTGCAGTAAGTCAAAGAGTTAATGCACATAGTAATAGTGAGTACATTTATTGAAGAATTACTGCATGCCAGGCACTGTGCTAATTATGAGACATGCGTTATATCATTCCGTCCTCAGGAAAACCTCCCTCATGAGGGAGGTATTATTCTGATAACCCCATTTTAGAGGAAGAAATCAAGGTGTAGAGATGCTAGGTAAATTGTCTTAGGTCACACAGCTGGTAAATAGAAGCATGGGTACTGAACCCCAGGTCTGTCTGACACCCTGTCTGTGCCCCTAATCATTACATTCTGGGGCTACAGGATATTCCTTAAGTTGTAATAGGTGCTTACATATGAGGAGACGCATAAAGAGTTGTTTCACTTATTATTATTATTTTTTAATCCTCTTTAAAACTACAAGCTTGAATCTGTGCCGCCCGGCACCCTAGGGCTCTGTGAAGTTTTTCCGTTTGAACAGCTGGGGGAGCTTGTAGGCAGGTAATCTTTTCATTCTCTGTGTTCTTACAAACAGACCCAATGGCTCAGTAATAAGCAGGACCATCAGCTTTTACATCTAGTCCCAGTAATGACTTACCAGGCTGCAGGGTTCTAGAAGCTTTGAGGCTTAACTAAAAGTGTGCATCTAGAGGAAGACAAGGTGCAGAAGCAGCTGCTCGGTCTGTGGTGTCCCTGGAAGTGGCAGAGGAGTGGGTCTTTGAAGTAATGTTTTGGCGAAGTGAGACTTTGTCAAATACTTTAAAAGGAGGCAGCCCGAGGCCGCGGCAGGCACACTGTGTATAAAGATAGGCCAGCCTGGGTTCGAATCTGGCTCTGTCACCGAAGGGGTTTGGGTTCACTGTGGTCACTCTTTATCCTCAACAAAGTGGCTGGTACTTAATATGCCCTCAGTATTTGCTGAAAGAATGAATGAGTAAATCAACTTATTGAAGCCTTGATTTCCTCATCTCAGTGATGGGTGTTTCCCTACAAACATCAGCCCTTGAGTTTAAAACAAACAGACAAACAAAAAGCCTTATTATTGTAAGACCAATTATGTTTCTCCAGCTCCGTCCCATCTCAATAATGATTTCTAGAAGCCTTCAGAGTTTGTCTTACCTGACGCAAGCACAGTACCATCTACCACTTGCCAGTTTTCTCCTCGTTTTATCAGACACCCGTACAGGCATTTGCTGCAGTGGCCTTGATCCCGGTGCCCAGGTGATATGCCAGCCACCCCAAGGGATGCTGCCATCCTTCAGCCCCATCAATGCCCAGCTGGGCTGCAGCTGCCCTCATGCAAGAGCCACCAAGTATCAGTAATGTCCCAAAGGAAACAGAGGCCACACTCAGGTTGAGATAAGCTAAAGAGGAACTATTTAGAAAGGAACTGCTTCCAAAATGTGGGGTGGGGGAAGGAGCCGGCCACAAGAGGTAAAGGGGTAACCCCAGCTTAGTGACAGGAGAGTTGTTACCACCCCAGGTTGGAGAGATAGGAGGAGAAAGGGAGAGTTCTGTTAAGAGTACATCTATCTCCATTTAAATGCTTCCTCCTTCGAGAAGTTTTTCCTGCCACCCCCTGGCCAGTATTGGCCCTCCTTCCCCACTGTCCTGACTGTACTCTGCCTTACTCCTGTGACAAGTATCACACTGGAATTCTATGTTTGTCTCCCTGCCAGACTATGGGGAGAGATGGATCCATCCTCAATTTTTGGTTCACCGTATCCAGCCCAAGATCAACACAAAGTAGACTTTCAAACACAAGTGTGTCTTGAATGGGTAAGGAAACAGATGAATGGATAAAGGAATGAACGCTTGTCCTAATGTGCAAAAAAAGGTATATCAAAGCCTCGGCTATGCCTTCTTATCCAAACATAAATATCATTCTCTTGAGATCGATGAAGAACATTTCTAATAAAAAGCTTTTTTAAAAAAAACCAGATGTGTCTAAATTAAAAGTGAATATCACCCCTCTCCTAGCAAGCCCCACATGTAATGAAGTGTTCGAGTGTATCTCTTCTGACTTCTTTATTTGTATATAAATACATGTACTTTTTAAAGCAGATTAGCTATATGCCCTGTTCTGAGAACACAATGAAGATGTTGTTCTATATCATTACACACAGACTTAACTTTATTATTTTTAATAGCTACACAGAGGTATGTCTTTCCAAGAACGACACTGAAGGCAGAAACCACGAAAGGAATGATGGCAGCCTCAGAAGTCAGGAGGCTGGGCTCACCACTATCCAGCTCTGTGGTCTTAGCCACATTAACTTTTTTTTTAATAAAATTTTTTTTAATATTTTATTTATTTATTTATTTTTTTGGCTGCGTCGGGTCTTAGTTGCGGCACGCGGGGTCTTTGTTGAGGTACGCGGGATCTTTCGTTGCGGCTCGTGGGCTTCTCTGTAGTTGTGGTGTGCGGGTTTTCTCTCTCTAGTTGAGGCACGCGAGCTCAGTAGTTGTAGCACGCAGGCTTAGTTGCCCCGCGGCATGTAGGATCTTAGTTCCCCAACCAGGGATCGAACCCGCTTCCCCTGCTTTGGAAGGTGGATTCTTTACCACTGGACCACCAGGGAAGTCCCCACATTAACTTCTATAAGCCTCAGTCTGCATCATCAGTACAGCTGGAGATACCAATAGCCTTTTCTCAGTCAGAGTGTGGACAATGCATGGGATGTGCCTGGCATGGTACTAGGATATTGTAAGGGCTCCCTAAATACTAGCCATTGCAATCACTACCTCATCCTTTTATTGCCTTAACATCGTAAACAAGTAAAGGCAAATGACAAATTAGGGAAAATATTCACAAAATGTATGATAGGCAAAAATTAATATTAACAAGAGAAATGCTCTGTTAGAAAATGGAGCTAGGGAAATGAGTAGACGAAGAAATATCAGTGCCCTTTAAGCATATAAAAATGTTCATCCTCACTAGTAAAAAATGAACCAAAGTCAAAACAATTGGACTGCGTAAACAGCATGTTTCCTAAAAAGTTGTTATCATTTTTTAAAATTCAGAGTTGACAGAAGTGCTGGGAAATAGGCTTATAGGAAGATTCTTAGTATTAGTATTAGACCCTTAGTAAAGCTATAATCTATCAACTCCACTTCTAGGAATTGTGCTGGGGAAAAGTCATAGATGTGCTCAAAGGTACATTCATATAAGCACCCCTCACAACGTTTCATATAATAGGGTCCTCTCCCCCCCCCAAAAAAAGATAGTAGAATAAACATCTCAAGAGGGAGACTAAAGAAACTTTGGTATATTAAAAAACATACAAGTAGCCATTCAAAATGATATAGATTGAGAATGTTTAGCAGCAGGCAAAGATTATTCATAATATATTCTGTAAGTGAACAAAAATGTTTTTGTAATGTATATTTAGATGAAGTTTTTTTTTTTTTGGTCTATTTTTGCTTCTTTCCAATAGAATACATTTGATCACTTTTTTTTTATATACAGCAGGTTCTTATTAGTCATCAATTTTATACACATCAGTGTATACATGTCAATCCCAATCGCCCAATTCATCCCACCACCACCACCCCCCCACGGCTTTCCGCCCTTGGTGTCCATACGTTTGTTCTCTACATATGTGTCTCAATTTCTGCCCTGCAAACCGGTTCATCTGTACCGTTTTTCTAGGTTCCACATATATGTGTTAATATACGATATTTGGTTTTCTCTTTCTGACTTACTTCACTCTGTATGACAGTCTCTAGATCCATCCACATCTCAACAAATGACCCAATTTCGTTCCTTTCCATGGCTGAGTAATATTCCATTATATATATGTACCACATCTTTATCCATTCGTCTGTCGATGGGCATTTAGGTTGCTTCCATGACCTAGCTATTGTAAATAGTGCTACAATGAACATTGAGGTGCATGTGTCTTTTTGAATTGTGGTTTTCTCTGGGTATATGCCCAGTAGTGGGATTGCTGGATCATATGGTAATTCTATTTTTAGTTTTTTAAGGAACCTCCATACTGTTCTCCATAGTGGCTGTATCAGTTTACATTTCCACCAACAGTGCAAGAGTGTTCCCTTTTCTCCACACCCTCTCCAGCATTTGTTGTTTGTAGATTTTCTGATGAAGCCCATTCTAACTGGTGTGAGGTGATACCTCATTGTAGTTTTGATTTGCATTCTCTAATAATTAGTGATGTTGAGCAGCTTTTCATGTGCTTCTTGGCCATCTGTATGTCTTCTTTGGAGAAATGTCTATTTAGGTCTTCTGCCCATTTTTGGATTGGGTTGTTCGTTTTTTTAATATCAAGCTTCATGAGCTGTTTATATATTTTGGAGATTAATCCTTTGTCCGTTGATCTGTTTGCAAATATTTTCTCCCATTCTGAGGGTTGTCTTTTCATCTTGTTTATGGTTTCCTTTGCTGTGCAAAAGCTTTGAAGTTTCATTAGGTCCCATTTGTTTATTTTTGTTTTTATTTCCATTACTCTAGGAGGTGGATCAAAAAAGATCTTGCTGTGATTTATGTCAAAGGATGTTCTTCCTATGTTTTCCTCTAAGAGTTTTATAGTGTCCAGTCTTACATTTAGGTCTCTAATCCATTTTGAGTTCATTTTTGTGTATGGTGTTAGGGAGTGTTCTAATTTCATTCATTTACATGTAGCTGTCCAGTTTTCCCAGCACCACTTATTGAAGAGATTGTCTTTTCTCCATTGTATATCCTTGCCTCCTTTGTCATAGGTTAGTTGACCATAGGTGTGTGGGTTTATCTCTGGGCTTTCTATCTTGTTCCATTGATCTATGTTTCTGTTTTTGTGCCAGTACCATATTGTCTTGATTACTGTAGCTTTGTAGTATAATCTGAAGTCAGGAAGTCTGATTCCTCCAGCTCCGTTTTTTTTCCCTCAAGACTGCTTTGGCTATTTGGGGTCTTTTGTGTCTCCATACAAATTTTAAGATTTTTGTTCTAGTTCTGTAAAAAATGCCATTGGTAATTTGATAGGGATTGCATTGAATCTGTAGATTGCTTTGGGTAGTATGGTCATTTCCACAATAGTGATTCTTCCAATCCAAGAACATGAGAGAATAAAAATAAAATACTTGGAAGGGTGCACCACAAAGGTTAACAGATCTTATCTACAGGTGGTGGGATCACAAGTAATTATTGTTACTTTGTTTATCTGGATTGTCTAAATTTTTCACAACAAACATTGATTTAGGAATAATAAATAAGACAATAAAGTTGTCTTTTGGCTGCACTGGGCAGCATGCAGGATCTTAGTTCCCCCACCAGGGATCAAACCCGTGCACCCTGCAGTGGAAGCGAGGAGTCCTAACCACTGGACTGCCAGGGAGTTCCCGACAATAAAGTTTTTAACACAGTCATGTGATAGGCTACTTATGTTTCATTTTCAATGTATTTGAAATTCAAACTTCTTTATTACACAAGGAATGAAACTTGTAGAGAATTAGAATGTACAGAGAAATGAAAAGAAAAAAGAATCCATGAATCCATCACTCAGAGATTCATAATGTTTTTCATAAAAATATATACATTTTAACAGAAATAGGCTCATGATATAAATACTGCTTTGTAACTCAATTTTTTCATTAGATATATTCATATTTCATTAACTACATCCATTTCATCGTTTTTGACTGGCTACCTAAGAATCCCACTGAAAGATTTTGCCAGAACTTCTTTCGCTAATTCTGCCTGAGGTTCTCAAAATTTGTTCTCAAGTTCGTTCCTGCCAAGCCTGGAACACAGGCTGACCCAGTTTTGTACACTGCCCTGAGGATTTCCTTAGAACAAACCCTAGAAGGGGGATTCATGCTTCAGTTTGACTCTTTCCCAATCCTCTTACTTGGACAGAAATAAATTAAGGAAAACAATTAAAATTTGAGTAAAGCACACCTTTTTCAATGGCAGGAAACCAAAATTGCACCCCTTACTGACAAAAGTGCCTTCAAACTTCTTTTGATAGAAGTTGGAATAAAGGCTGTGCTCATCTAACTCTCACGCTCTGTGGTTCTGGGGACACTTCATTGCAACCATGAGCTGAATCTCTGCTCAACTTCAGCCACCAGCTCCCATGGCCACAACTTGACCTTGACCTATGACTGCTCTACTTCAAAAACTAGAAACTTAAAGATCTTGGACTGCATCTTGCTATTATTATCTCAGGGCACTTCTTGCCCACCTAACTGTTCTTTGACCTCATAGATATCTCTGCCATTTAAGCTGCCATTCTCTGCACTTTTTTGAGCCCCCTTCTTTCTTAATCTATCCCGAGCCTTCATGTCCATCTTCAGATCTCCCCTTCTTCAGGACCGTGGAGCCCTTGTACCCTCTATTTTCACGTCACCTGCTAGAAAGATGGAGAACATTCCACAGCGATATTGATGAATGCCACTTGGAAATCATGTTCTCCAACATGAGGAAGGTGTTTACATCAGGCAGTATTCTAATGTTCTGATTCCCATTCATGATGATTCTAACCCTTCACTATCATCTTTAAATCCACACTCTTCTCATTTTTTGCAGGCTGCCTTGCTTCAGATTTTTTTGAGGAAATGGAAGCCACAGGCATGCACTCTCTCAATTTCTCACTTTCCCTACAAACTCACTCTACACCCTCCATACTCCTTTCCTTCAGTATCAGAGGATGTGCATTCCTCCTCCAGGTCAAAGCCAATCCTTTGCTTTGGAGATACAGCCCAATCGCCCAACCAGGACCTGTTGCTCAAAGTTTCCAGGTCTATCTCCAATATGTTCAACCTCTTCTCATCTGGCTCTTTGGTCTCAGCCAGAGCTATTTTTAAGTCCTTTGGTTCCATTAATATTTCTACATTAACTCAATCTTTTGCCTTTCATTTTCATTCAAATTTCTCATATGTGGAGTCCCGGCTTCCTGTTTCCATTTTCTCACCTCCAAAGTAACTGATATTTGGCCTCAGCTCCCACCATTCTTTAGAAACTATTCTTACTCACTGCTGGTCAAAAAGTGAACTTTTCAGATCTTATCTCTGCCATCCTTAGCACTGAATTCAATTGCTGCCTTCTTCTTTTTTACCTCAACTATGTATTATGAAAATTTTCAAACCTACAGAAAAGCTGAAAGTATAGTACAATGAGCACGTAAATAGCCATCATCAAAATTCACCAGTTGTCTACATTTTGCCATTTTGCCTCATTTACTGCCCCCCACTCTGTGTATATGTACACACACATTTAAGAGGAAGTTACAGACATCGTAACACCTCACCCTAAATACTTCAGCACATATTGCCTAAGAATGAGGGCGTTCTCTTACATAACAATACCATCTTCATACCTAAGAAAATTAACAATAATTCTGTAATGTCTTCTGATATCAAGTCCATATCCAAATGTTTCCAATTATCCCAAGAATGTCTTCTACAACTACTTCCTTCCTGAACAAGGATCTGATCAATGTCCAAACATTGGTTTCTATGTTTCTTTATTCTTTTGTAATCTAGAATAGTATCCTAGCCTTTTTTTCCCCCATGACATTAAATTGTTTAGGAGTCCAGGTCAGTTGTCTCTAGGATGGCCTGCATTCTGAGCATTCCTCATAGCTTAGTTTAAATTGTTCCTTTCCTCTGTAAACTGACAGTTAGTCCAGAAACCAGGTTGAACATTTTTGGCACTGATACCTCATATTGTGTTGTCACTTTTCCACTAGTAGTGATGCCAAGTTTGATCACTTTGTTCAAAGTGTGGACAACAGATTTCTCTATGTTAAAAGTACATTTTTCCTTCTCAGTTACTGAGAGATCCATGGAATAATATTTTGCATGGTAGTAATATTCTGCTTGAGAATCTGTTAACAATTCCCGCCTGAATCAGTTATGATATTGGAGATTTTAAATATTTTTTCTTAATTCTGTCACTTCCTCTACATTTATTAGATGACATTATTTAATAAAGAAACTTTCCCTTTTTTTGCTTTCTCTCCCTTTTCCTTGGGCTGGAAGATCACTAGGAACTCACTGATTTTTATCTATGAAATCTATTACAATCAATTCTAATCATTCTTTTTGGTGTGCATTTTTCCTAATGTGGACAGCGAAAAACTGCTTAAGCTAGTTCCTGAGTCTTTTTGGTATGACCTCATTAGTTTTGAGTACTTCTTTGGATTGCTAGCAAAATGATATTTTTTTTCTTTGCCCTAGCCCTGGAATCAGCTTCTCTAAGGAGCCCTGGTTCCTTTTAATGAGGAATAGCACATAGAAACTAAGACCTGGGTATTGGGTGTGTTCATTGCTGCTAAAAAGTTAGTTTTTCCTAAATGATGCCTTTATATGTTTTCAATTGAAATTTAGAATTCCTCTGCCTTTATCCCTTCTCTTTCTTCTTACACTGAAAACTTGAGTTCCTGATACTATTAATATACTTACTTATTTTCTTTTTCTTACAATATACTTTAAATAGTTTCAAAATATAATGCCAATATTACTACTAACAATAAATCTGCTGGATGTTAGGCTTATAATTACTCTGTGATGCTTTTTGTTCTTGGAATATAAACCATAAAGATAAATAATGAAATGGACCCTTCCCAGAGTCAGGGTTGTTACAGAAGAAACATAACCTAATCCAGCTATTGGAGCCAAGAACCAGCATTATGTTATTATGCAAATATTTTCTAATGGAAGAAAAAAAATTTACTATAAGTAGTGAATTTAATCAAAGTCAAGGAGAAAGGATTTTCTAGTTGTATAAGATTGTGATTGGTGATTCAAACTACCAAAATATTATTGACCTTAACTTCGTTAACAGAGAAGGATGGAAGGTGCAAGACAGTAAGAGAGATAAATCAGCATCTTAAATTCTTATTTATGCCACTTGGGTGTACTTAAATGTAAGAAGAATTATAGTAATGTTAGCACTCAGTATAGCACTCTAGTAGAATTAGTCTTATTTGCCTTTACCATAAAACTCTAAAGGTTTATGCTCTCTATTCTTTCAAGGAAAAAAAGAAGAATGGGAGATTTTAAAATAAAAAAATCATATAACAATTAGTGTATAAAATGGTTTAGGGATTCATGAGTTTAAGTTACTTACTTAAATTATTACTTTTATGGGACCTACCAAATTTAATCAGAGATATGCATTTTCCAAATGGAAGGGGGAAAAAAAACCAAAACAAACAAAAGAAAATGATTCTGTCACCACTGTGAAACAGAATAAGCAACACATTTTCCTGCTAAGTGAAAAAATGGTGAGCTTTAAAAACCCAAAAATCTTTTTTCACAAAAAGTAAGAAGCTAGGAATCAATTATAATTCAAATGACTCTTCAGTGATTTCCTCCTAATTAATTTTAATGATGTAAAATAAATAAGTATCTGAGTAAAGAAGAATTTGATATGATACAACCATAGATCGTGTTCATCTTTGTTATCTCTACCTTTTCCCACCACAGAATTGATCTTATGAGACCTCCCTATGCTACCCTACCACCCTCCCCACTCCCCTTCACCCCTCACCCCCTACCTTGGGCAGGGAGGGGTGATCAGAATATACTTAGAACCTCTGAAATGTATAAGCAAACATGGCAAAATTCCCCCAAATGCCAAAAAATATACCAAAATGTAAGGGAGGTGAAATAAAAGCATAAAAATCACGAGTCTGTCCTCTCCTGTGGGTATTGTACAGGAAAATGTCTGGTGCATTGATACTGGGAAAAATGATGTTACATGGAGCTACCAAGAGCTGTCTGTTTACATTCAGTCTCTGCCGCCTGAACCACAGGCTGTCCCCATGCCATGGCGTGACCACTGATCATACAGAAGGACCACTGACAAAGGCAAAGCCTTCACTTCTCTCCACAGAACTGTAATCTACTCAATCCAAACAACCTCTCTGGAGGTATGTTTACATCATGTACAAAGAGCTGGGAGATTGACTAACAATTACAGCCCATTAGCAATCCTTTTAGCTAGTTCTAGCCTTGAGTGGGTAAGCGTTGATATATGGAAATGAGGTAATTGAAAAAACATCCGTATATACTGTCTGTAGTCTCTAATACTCTAAAAATTACCTTTAAAAACTCAGCTATCCCAATTCAGTGTTTTTAAAAAATATCTTGCTTGAATTTGAAAGAAAAAGGGGAATCCATTTCAAAAATAATTTGATTTTTCAAAAATAAGCTAGTATTTCCTGCCACTTCCAAAGGTGGGCGGGGCAGAGGACCTTACTTTTAATAAGACTGTGGACTCTACTGTAAATGACATTGTGAAGTGCAGGGTCTGGAGTTGAGCGATGGTGTCATTTATGGTTTCCCTGATTGCATACTAAGGCTTTAAGACATCACCAGGAATAATTAGAAGTTGAGGGTACGTGGGATCTGCAAACGTAATAAAGAATTAATAAAACTCAGTCATTTTTCACAGCATAATGGGTATAAAAGAAAGAAATGAATTTAATGATAAAATGTTAGGTGTGTTGAAGAAAAAAATTCCAACACTTGTTAAAATGGTAAAGAAGACTTTATTCAGGACTGTTGCAATGGGGGTAGGTAACAGAGGAGAGAGGTGGGCTCAAATACAAGGACAAGTGGGGACTTACAGCCAATGAGCAGTGCGGAGTCAGTGCATGGGAAATGACTAAGGGTAGGAGGATTCTTGCTAAGCTGACCTAACAGAATTCTCGCTAAAGGCTGGCCAAAGACTTACACATCAAAGGTGGGAGATGAGGAACTTGATCACAGATCAAGTATGGGCTGACTCTTACTCTTAGCAGGATTCTTGCTAAGACTGGGAGGGGCTGGCAGAAGACTGGACAGGGGTCAAAGTCAAGGTCAGAGGAACCTGACTAAAGTCTGATCAAGGAGAGGGTCTTTGTCAGGTGCCATACTGTAGTTCACCCTAAGAAGCAGCGAAAGGTAACCAGGAAATTGTGCACATTCTTCTTCTCAAAGCATGTGTTTACAGGAGAATGAGAATTAGTTCACTAGAGGCACTGACTCCCCCAGTTCTCGAGGGAAGTCCTTTGTGTCAGCTGGGCCCTCTACCCCCATGGCACTGGAGGGAAAGCTGCAGGCTTCGTTGTCCTGTGCCTCCGTGTGGCAGGCTGGGGATTGGAAGCCAAGAGCAGGACTTGCATATATGCCTGTGCATTTATGCCTTAAGGTGAAAATGGGATTCCGAGCATTTTCATTTTTATTAATTGGCTAAGCTAAAGTTCTTAAATGTTTGACTACTTGTTAATCATTTAAATTGGACTAAATTTTTTTTTTTTTTTTAATGAAAGCTTCTTTCTTTCTTTCTTTCTTTCTTTCTTTCTTTATTTTTGGCTGTGTTGGGTCTTCGTTTCTGTGCGAGGGCTTTCTCTAGTTGCGGCGAGCGGGGGCCACTCTTCATCGCGGTGCGCGGGCTTCTCACCGTCGCGGCCTCTCTTGTTGCGGAGCACAGGCTCCAGATGCGCAGGCTCAGTAATTGTGGCTCACGGGCCTAGTTGCTCCGCGGCATGTGGGATCTTCCCAGACCAGGGCTCGAACCCGTGTCCCCTGCATTGGCAGGCAGATTCTCAACCACTGTGCCACCAGGGAAGCCCTTTTTCATTTTTTTGACACTGAAAATACATATGATCCCTAGTTTTCTCCCACACTCCCTGGTTATTCCAGAATAGGACACTTGGCTGTCCTGAAAATTGTTGTTACTCTTCTTAACCACATTGAAGAACAGCTTCCATCTGGGTTGTAAACAATCTGGTTTTATTATCCTTAGCTGGACCCTCCTGTGATACAGTCATTACAGATGCCAGGTATTGTGCTAGTAAGCCCTTTATGTTAACTCGTTGAATTACCAAAAATGATCCTATAATATACTTGTTATCCTTATTCTACAGATTAGAAAACTCACAGAGGTTGTTATCTGCCCAAGGCCACCCAGACAGAAAGTAGAGAAACTGAGAATCAAGCCCAGACATTCTGAATGCTTGGCCTCCACTCTTGACCATTGCTAAAATCTGTGTGGTTGGTATCCTTAGGAAAGTCCCACACTTTCATAAGCTTCAGTTTATAAATAAGGAAATCGGCCTAAGTTTCTTTTACTAGAACTTGCAATTTGCCTTGATGATATCGTGATTTATAATAAGAAATAGATCTATAATATTTGGTCTTTGTCCCCAGTTTCTGGCACAGAGCTACCAAAACCCTTGGAATTTCCTAAATGATGAGCGTGAGAAAGGTGTCTTTTGTTATCTTAATAAGGTGACTTTTGGACCCCACCTAAGGGTGGAGGCTGGTTGCCAGGAGAACCAACCCTGTGATTAGAGGATTGGAACTTTCAATCCCACCCCTGACCTCCAGGGAGGGGAGAGGGGCTGGAGATTGACGTCAGTCACCAATGACCTATGATTTAATCAACCATGCCTATGTACTGAAACCTCCAGAAAAACCCAAAGGGTTGGGGTTCAGAAAGCTTCCCGCTTGGCGAAGGAGTGGAGGTTTAGGGAGAATGGCACCCCCAGAGAGGGCAGGGAAGCTCTCCGTGCCTCCCCCATACCTCGCCCTATGCATCTCTTCCATTGGCTGTTCCTGAGTTATAGCCTTCTGTAACACACCGGTGATCTAGTAAGTAAAATGTTTCTTTGAGTTGTGAGCCCCACTCTAGCAAATTAATCAAACATAAGGAAAGGGTCATGAGGACCTGATCTACAGCCAGTAGGTCAGAAGCCCAGGAGACAAGCTGGACTTGCAGCTGGCATCTGAAGCGTGGTGTGTGTGTGCACACGCACATGTGTGTCGAGGGGCAGGGCTGTGTGTGCAGGCATCTAGGACTGAGCCCTTAGCCTGTAGGATCTGACTCTATCTCAAGGGAGGTAGGTGTCAGAAGTGAGTTAAATTTGTGGACAGTCAGTCAGTATCTGTGAAGAATTCAGTTAATTATTTAGTGTGTTAAAGGAAAAACACACCAACGGAATTGGTGTCAGAATCAAAGCCTTTGACTCAAATCCAGGACCAGAGAGAACTTAAGCTCTGAAACCAAACTTCTAACTTGCTAGTTCCTGATAGTAAATCCTTGGGATAGCTTAGAGACAGCATCTCTTGTTCACCACAGACGATGTAAAATCTGCATTCCGTTACCTAAAGAGGCATCATTGAATATAAATTAAAAAACAACTGTTTTCCAAAGTTCTAATTTGGTCATTATTTCTCTGTATATACTTTTAAAAGAGTCTTGCATTCTGTAGCTTCCCTGGGCATCTGTCTGCAGAAGGTTGCCTGATATTGACCTCTTTCCTGATCTCACTTACTGCCCTCCTCCAGGATGTATTTCTGGTATTTTAAACCTAACAAATGTTGAAAGGAGCTAATCATTCCACCTCCACCATTACTCGCCAAATTTACTTCTTTAAACTGGTCCTATTTCCTTGTTTCCATCTTTGCATTAAGAGCACCTTCTCCCAAGCAACCAAGCTCAAGATCTTGATCATCTTTAGTTCCCTTCTTTCCACTGCCCTGCCACCCCAGCCTCCAACTGAATGAAGTCCCATTCTACTCACACAGTGTATCTCACATTCTCCCATATTATGCCATCTCTGTACCAGCACCTCTCATGCTCAAGCCATGGCACTGTTATATTCATCTTCTTCAAACAGTTTCGATCACTCTCTGGCTCAAAAATGTTTTAGAGCTCCCTTACCAAATAAATGTCAAAATCTCTCCTGAAGTATTTAGGACTCTCCACGATACTGGTCCATGACACACATTTTGCCTTGCCTTTGATTACTCACTAATATACAGACTTCACTGAAGTCAAGCAGAACTATTTACTACTCCTCGTACACACCCCATGCATTTCCTGGTTCTGTGCTTTTTCTCATGCTTTTCCTTTCAGGTGAAATACCTTTTCTCCAATCTATTTTTATTAATATAACTCCCCAGATCAAATGCTGTCTCTTCCATGAAGCATCCTCAGGATCCCCCACCAAACACAACCTCTTTTTTATTTGTGCCACTTCTATGGAAATTTTCAATCTCCCTGATGCTTTTCATGGCCAAAGAACTTAAACTATAAACAAACTTAGAGACCATCTGTACTTGCAACATTGTCATTATGCACTGAGGATAAAGCAAGGACTACAGGAGAGAAGTTATTTGCTAAATGTCATACAGCTTGATAGTGGCAAAGCCAAGACGAGAAAAGTCTGAAAGTGAACCCATCACCGTTTCTACTGTATCAAGATTTAAATACCTTTTGATCTGAATACCTATGTAGTTTACTAGTAGATCTCTTACAGCTCCATGACTTCATGTTGTTATTTTTGGGGGGTGCTCATCCTGCTTCCTTTACTTCTGTACTTCCAGAACACCAAGCATAATGTACAGAATAGATGCTCATTAAAATATTGCTGTAGGATTAGATGAGTGAGTTTTGCTTGGGGATAATCTGAAAATCCTTTAACATGAAGACTATGGCTGTTGAGAGCTCATCGCTCTTTTCTTTACATAACCAATATTTTTTGAGTGGTTCAAGTTACATATATAAGCTCATAAAATTTGAAAATTTAATTGAATCCCCAAATATGTTTATTGACAAGGAAAAGAAGCCAACATTAATGCATCTATCAACGAGCTGAATAAAACCCCTTTTGACTCTAGATTAACTCAAACTCAGATTATTTAACTGTTATTGAGCCATCACTCAAACACTCTGTAAAATGAGCTAAGAAGTAAAAAATCAGCAATTTTAATTTTTCAGCTAATAACCATAAAATGTATCCAGGTACTTTTCTGCCTCATTTTTGCCCAGGTGTGTGTGTATACACACATACATGTACACTCACATGACGCAACCCACACATACACACGCACTCCACTTGCACCGCAGTTACCTTTGAAAAATGGATACTGCAGCTCCAGAGGCAAAGTCTCTGACGGTGGTGAAGAATTAAGTCATTCGTTATTACAACAATGATAATTGCTATTAGTATGGTCATTATTACTTAAAGTCCACATTTGGTGCCTGACTTTTTCTGCAGTAGAGTTATAAACAATGAATGCCAATTTTAGAAATATCAAGGAATCAAGGTAGTAGCTACAAATGACACTTAAAGATCCCTCTTTCTAACTCACTCTCAGCGGGAGATAAAAAAATATTGAGAGCACTCTTTGAGACAAAGTCGTGAGATAACATGTCTCCACTATATTTATTAGTACATGGTCTTATTAGGCATCTGTCACAGAAATGGACTGACTTCAACCAACAGATTACATCAAACTCATTTTCTAGACAAAGAAACTGAGGCTTGACAGAGATTGAAGCATCAGCCCAGAGAGGGGATCATGAGCTCGCATAATTCACTTAGTCCCTGGGTTCCTACACCCCTCATCCTTTTCCTCCTCAGTGTTGCAGGGCATTGTTCCTTCACTTTGCACTCAGTTGGTTGAAGGTAGGCACCATAGGTTTGATTGATACATCAATTTGCATCTCAAGGCATCACTTGATAAAGACAGTGCCATGAAAGGCTACTCTCTCACAAGCCAATTTCCCCCTCTGGGCTGACTTTAGAAGCTCATTGATGTCACTTCCTTCCTCAGTCAGCAAGTGAATTTTCTTTAATTCTCAAGACCAGCTGTCCATGCTGTCAACAGAAAGTTATTAAAATTCCTTTAAAGTGAATAAAAATAGCCTAAAAGCAAATGTACTTGGAAACAGGAAAGAATCAGTATGCAAAGTCCACAAACCTCTGAGCAAAATAATGTTGATCCAACCAGAGATTTCAAACATTGTATATTCAAGATGCTAGAAAAAATAATTAAAAGATGCTAAACCACAAACTTCTTAATCTTTTATTAGCAATGGCTTATGCAGTTACAATTTATCCCCTAAATTCCATTCCTCTTTCTCAAATATGATTTGAATAAATTGAGGAATGACTTAGGTTTTCCTTAAGTGGGATTCCCTCCTTTTTTCTTGTCTCAGCCAGGGAACATTTACATCTCCACCAGGCTAAGACTATCCGTGAGCAAGAGAAAAAATTATCATTAGCTGCAATCATAACCACTAGAGCCACAAAATAATTATATAATTATATATTTTAATTTATTAGGGTTTTAATAGCTCAAGGGAGGAGATCATTTTTCTCATATTTAAATTGCTGTATCTCACAGAAGTGGTCCATCTGGCTCAAGTTCCCATGATCCTCAACTGACTTTCTGACCTTAGTAACTGGAATCCAACCCTGTTACCTTCTAAATCAGCCCTTGCCTTACCCTTCAGTCCCCAGCATGGCTTCTACCTTGTTAACTGAGTTGTTCATGGACTGGTCCCTAAGTCCCTTCAAAACATGGATATGTTCCCTGCCACTTACATCACCTAAAATCACCTACCTCCTCCTTATTTGGATAGAAACCACAAATCCTGGACTCACTGTGACCTTTTGCCAGGGAGACTGTATCCGACCTGTCTGTCTTGTCATCCCAAGACACAGCCCAAGTTTGTGTGTTGGGTTCCTACCTGTAACTGGGGCACTCAGGTCAAGTCTACCCCGGTACTGCACCACCCAAGGCCCCTAATTCTGCAAACTCCACAATTCAATTAAACAGAAGCCTGAATCTTCACTGTAACTGTGCTAAGAAACGCTATTTTAGTAAATAGCAGTTTAGTGAAAGAAAACGGTGGAAATTTGGGTAAATTCAAACTAAAAGGACAATTAAAATCTTGTTAACCTTCAGGAAAAGTATAAAAATGGTGTTTTGTAAGTTATCTAGAATTAATTCTCAGTCTTTCACTTCAATTTCCACAATTTTGAACACTTACTAGGTTTGTAATACAGAACTAGGCTACTACAGATGTTGTATAAAATAGGAGGGAAAAAGAACATTAGACATAATCACTATTACTAGGATACTTTAAAATCCTTGGAAAATCCATTGGGAACTAATGCAAAAATGGCTGCCATCACAAAACAAAGTATTTGGTATGGGCCAGAATTTATCAGTAGTCAACTCCAGGCCTTCATGTGATCCATCTAGTGAGTTTTAGCCACTGAACCTTTCCTTTCACTAGGGAGCAAGAGCCAGAAGCAGCTGCCCTTAAAATATGGGAACTGGTACAAGCTGCCCCCGACCGAAAATACTGTCAGTCATTCTGTAAATGTGTACTGAACACCTAGAGTGTGCCAGCATTGGGCCCTGGATACAACAATAAAAAAGATGGATCAACTATACTCCAACAAAAATCAATTTAATAGAACTACCATATGACCCAGCAATCCCACTACTGGGCATATACCCTGAGAAAACCATAATTCAAAAAGCGTCATGTACCACAGTGTTCATTGCAGCTCTATTTACAATAGCAACCTAAGTGTCCATCATCGGATGAATGGATAAAGAAGATGTGGCACATATATACAATGGAATATTACTCAGCCATAAAAAGAAATGAAACTGAGTTATTTGTAGTGAGGTGGATGGACCTAGAGTTTGTCATACAGAGTGAAGTAAGTCAGAAAGAGAAAAACACATATATATGGAATCCAAAAAGAAAAAAAAATGGTTCTGAAGACCCTAGGGGCAGGACAGGAATAAAGACACAGACATAAAGAATGGACTTGAGGACACAGGGAGGGGGAAGGGTAAGCTGGGACGAAGTGAGAGAGTGGCGTGGACATATGTACACTACCAAAGGTAAAATAGATAGCTAGTGGGAAGCAGCTGCATCGCACGGGGAGATCAGCTCCGTGCTTTGTGATCACCTAGAGAGATGGGATAGGGAGTGTGGGAGGGAGATGCAAGAGGGAGGGGATATGGGGATATACGTATATACGTATAGCTGATTCACTTTGTTATACAGCAGAAACTAACACAACATTGTAAAGCAATTATACTCCAATAAAGATGTTTAAAAAATAAATTAAAAAAAAATAAAACACAGAAGAAGAAAATAGATTTTTAAAAAAGGTACAGATTCCTTTTTCGTGCAGTGTTGAATTTATAGACACTTTATAAAACATCTTTAATAAATAACAAAAGTATAAGCAATCGTCATGATATTTTAATTTTTCTTGATACTTTAAAGGGACCCACATTCTTTAAGTGTTAGTATCCACTGCTATAAGATATAGAAAATTAAACCTTTTCTTTAGTGCTCTTACACTTATAATAAAATCAGCTGCCTCATAAAAATGGTTATTACTTTTTCTTGTTCTATTTTTAAATGTAGTTTCCTCATAAGAGATCTTGTCTTGTTAATAAAATGTTATTGCCAGAATTTTTACTTGAAAACTTTAAGGATTATGTACTGTAGTCTCAAATCAGAAAATAGCAAAATTTTAAAAAGACAAAATTAAAGAAAAACAAAAAACAAAAACAAGATAGGCAGGGTCCCTGACCTCAGGGAGCTCACACTATAGAAGAAGAAATGAGCAAAGAAGCAAGCGAACATACAAATGACAAAACAATCGCAAGTTGTGGTAAGTGCTGGGAAAGAAATAAATGAAGGGCTGAGATCAAGAATCACAAGAGGAGACCAGAGAAGAGCCCTACGGTCTTAATATTAAACTGAAACCTGAAAATTTGAAAGAGCTAGCCCTGCCAAATTGGAAAGACAGCAGCATGTGCAAAGGACCAGAGGTCAAAAGGACCAGAAATTCACATAAGACCAAAGTGATTGGAGAGTGGAAAGGGAGAGGGAATGGAAAGCAAGGCGAGGTTGGAAAGATGGGCAAGAAGCAGATGGGGCAAGGCAAATAGGACGTAGTAAGGAGTTTAGGGAGAGCAAGTGTGGAAGCAGGGACCCGCAGAAGGCTGATGTCACCATCCAGGGGAGAGCTGTTGATGGGCTGCAACAAGGCAGTGGCTATAAGGAGACGGCATGACTTGTAGATAGATTCTGAAGACACTGAGCCCCTCCTGCCCACGGACTGCTCTGAAACCTCTCCCCTGCTCCCATCTTCGTCTCCCTTGAACTATTCCTGGTCCCTGAGCCTTTGCATAAGCAATGTTTACAGTTCTGTGCTCTTTGGCAAGATAAAGACAGGGCCCTAGTTCACCAAATTGCCAGATCTGCCCTGTTACAGATCATCATATTGGTCCTCTTCCCCAAATTTTCATGTTCCTTCCTAAAATACCCTTTAATGGAGAGGAGGGGGGATGTGATATTCCAGAATCTGGCAGCTGTAGAATATCAAATTACCGGACGTGATACACAGAAATACAATGGGCGTATTTGCACTCCAAGAAAGAGGAAGAGATTCGTAACCTCACCTTCTTTTCCTTGTCTTAAGATTTCACATGTGGTACCTTCAGCTTGAGCATCACTACAGAATGGATAAGGCTAAAAGTAGACTATAGCCCAGAAGTAGACAATGTCAGAAAAGCAGGAAACCAAGCCAGCAAGCTCTTTGGGAGCAGCCAGGGACCAGGCCTGTGTTGGTCACAGTTGAATCCCCGGAGCTTAGTATCCATATGTGACATATGGTAACTGATCAGATATTTGTTGATTAAGTGACTAAATAAGCCAGATATGACTCTTTCCGATCTTTATTCCCCTTATCCGTTTGTTACCAATTTCTCTCAAACATTTCTTCCATGCGTTCCTTTGATTTTCCTCGCTCTCTCTCTCTCTCTTCCTTCCCGTTTCAACCTCCCTGGTCTAGGCCCCAATCCATCACCTAGTTTATCCACCCACCAAAGCCCCCTATGTATTCTCCAATTGCTCTCCCTACTCTGTCCAATGTATTCACCAGTTTCATTTTCCTTCATATTCCACCTCTGCTGAAGAAACCATCATTGCCCCCAGATTGTCTACTGTTGCAAACATAAGGCAATTGACTTGTTTCCAGGTCACCCTGGGCAACAGTATTTCTCCCAAAACCCTCTCCTCTAGTCAGAGCTGTCATTCTCATGATGCCTTCCAAATTCCAGCCATTTCTGAAGATCTGATTCAAGTTCCACCTGCTCATTATTCTGATTCCTACATCCCAAGGATAGGTCCTATCTCATCTTTTTTTTTTTTAAGCTCTTGTATTCATCCTCTCTCTAAGAATTTGTTCAAACATGCCTATATCCAGAAGATATTCTTAAACTCCATTAAGTAAAAGGCCAATAAAAAATCAATAAGAAGTGTGGTCCTTGGGACTTCCCTGGTGGTCCAGTGGTTAAGAATCCACCTTCCAATGCAGGGGACGCAGGTTCGATCCCTGGTCGGGGAACTAAGATACCGCATGCTGCAACTACTGAGCCCACGTGCTCTAGAGCCCACACACCACAACTAGAGTGAAACCCGCGTGCTGCAACTAGAGAAGCCCGTGTGCCACAACAAAGAGCCCGCCTGCCACAATGAAAGATCCCACATGCCACAAAGAAGATCCTGCGTGCTGCAACTAAGACCCAAAGCAGCCAAATCAATCAATCAATAAATATTTTTTTTAAAAAGGGTGGTCCTCGGTTGTTCGTGACATATTTCTGCATAAGCCAGAAGGGAGGATAAGAGTGGTTGTTGGCAATATTTCTCCCGGAAACCTATTTGTTCCCCAAGATCAGCCACACTGGTTGCTCTTCATTTGTGTTCTCACACGGTGTCATTCATAAAACTCTATTAAAACACTTAAAATGCAGTGTTGCCACTTATCTCTACTTACCTCTCTCTCCCACTTGACCTTGACCTTGAGGGTGGGTGCCCTGCTGTGTGCGTCTTTGCACACACAGCATTCAGGAGGTATCTGCCATCTTGAAGGGATCATATTTTTTTAGAGTAAATATATTAGACATTGAACTCATACTTTCAGTTCATTAAGTTAGGGAAATGCCTGAACAGCTGATGAGTCTAGTTGTGAGGGACGAAAAATGGTCCAGAGGAGCTGGAATCTGATAAATTTTTATTTCATGTGTTGGGGCCTGCTGTTCAAAATAGACTTGAAACTGCAGATTCTTGCAAATCTGCACATGGCTGCAGAGGTCTCCTAGCCTCCTGCATTGTCCCATTTTGCTGTGTGTTGGCATTTTTCTGAGGAGCAGATTCGTAGCTGCTCTGGGGTCCTCTTCCTCCCCATCAATCCATCCTCCACCCCACCTCTCAAGTCACCTTTCCCAAAGCTGGTGTCTCACCTTCTTCCCACACCCCTTCCTTCCCACCTGCTGTGCTACGTATGCTTATCCTATATAAGCCACTCAGAATGTCTCACAATTTACCCAAACACACCCTCTCCTTGCCTCTGAGACTTTACTCTTCCTGTCCCAACTCCCTGGAATGCCCTTCTCTCACCCTTTGCCTGCAAAATTCATACTTATTTAATCTTCACAAATCTGGAGAGGGGTAAATACTGTTAACTCTTTGTTATAGATGGCCAAACAGGACCAGAACGTTGAGTAGCTGGCCCTGAATCAAGCATCTAGTAAATGACAGAGCTGTAAATTAGATGCCTGGTTGTCACCTACTCCATTTTCTAGACTCCAGTGGGCTGCTGCGTGATTAGGTTATGATTATTTGATTGTTTGGGCTCTTATTTTTCACTTGAATTCCTTCAGATTTCCCTTGGTTCCTAAGGAAACAGAACTAAGATTTCGTGCTATTGCTGCCCCTGATGTCACCTCCAGCTTATTCCCCAGGTAGCAACCAGCCCTGAGTGGTCCTCTGAAAATGCACGTCTGACCAAGGCATTCCTGTGCCCCTACTCACATCCTGGGCTACACCCCCTTAATAACTGACTTCCCTCTACTTTGGGGAAGATCATAAATCTCCCCCAAACGGTCTACATGACCATGGCTGTATGTTTCTTGCCTCGTTTCACACCACGCTGGCCTCCCCTTACTTTCCTCCGGCCACACTGGCTTCCTTTCTGTGCTTTGGACCCACTGGCTCTCTCCTTCCTGAATGTTCTTCCCCCTCTTCTTGGCCATACTGGTGATTTAATTCAAAAGGCAAGTTTTTTTTCCCACAAACCATTAAACAGTCTTCTTTAAACACTCTGCATATTATCTGACGAGGGAAATCTAAATATTAAAGTGTATCAAGAGAGTCCGATTGGGCAGTACCGTTAAAAAAAAAATGAAGAAAATTGGTTCTTATTATCTAGAAACTCCAAGATTGGCCCCTGGTATTTCGTGACAGTGACTAGATTTAAGATCCCACTCAACAGAGCCATTCCATTCTCTGGACTCCTTATTCTTCTACTGCATCCCATGTAACACTTAACCTGGTACTGAACACTTAGTAAAATTTCCAGATATACTTATTATCAGTTGCTCAACTGACTGGTAAATATCACTTATTCATTACAAGTCTTTTTTTGAAAACAGTTTTGACAGTTTCTTAAACAACTAAACATGCAACTACCATACAACCCAGCAATTGCAGTCCTGGGTATTTATCCCAGAGAAATGAAGACTGATGTTCACATAAAAACCTGTACATACATATTGATAACAGCTTTATTCACAATAGCTAGAAACTAGCCAGATGTCCTTCAGCAGGTGAATGACTAAACAAACTTTGGTATATCCTTACCATGGAATACTACTCAGCAATAAAAAGGTAGAAATGCACAGGAATGCACATAGCAACCTGGATAACTCTCCAGAGAATGATGGTGAGTGAGAAAATCCTATCCCCAAAGGTTATAAAATGTATGATTCCATTTACACAACATTCTTGAAATGACAAAATGATAGCAATGGAGAACAGATGAGTGGTTGCCAGGAGTTAAGAAGAGGGTGGAGGCGGGAGGACAATGGATGTGACTATAAAATAGCAACGTGAGGGACCCTTGTGGTGATGGAAATATTCTGTATCTCAACTATGTCAATGTCAATATCCTGGTTGTGATATTATTGTACTATAGATCTTCCAGATGTTACCGGTGTAAAGGGTACAGGGGATCTGTCTGTATTATTTCTTATAAATGCATGTCACTACACAATCATTTTAATTAAAATTTTAAAAGGACACATTTAATAAAGTGTACGTACCATACCAAGATGTTCACAAGCACAAAATAACTGCAGGGCCATGAAATGTCTTCTTTCCTCTCTTTCCTGATGGTTTGTTGGTTATTGATTATTCCTAAGGATTTTTTTCCTTGTATGTAAGACACATGATATTGATCACTTTTAGGCTATTTTTGCAATGACTGAGGTTTCTTATTTTAGAGTCTTTATTATTTATACCCCTGTGTTGCTTTTCATATGTTATGTTACTCTGATTTGTTTCTGTCCTGACCAAGATATCATTAATAGAACTGTTGGTTTGTACTTTAGTCTCTGCCAGTACCAAAACATAAGAACGTCTTTATCATCTTCATAGGTCAGAGAAAAGTAGCACCTCTGCCATCCACCACTTTAAATTTCCTCGCCTGGTCCTCAAGGTTCCTTGAGTTCAGTGTTAATATTATGCTTGAACAGGTTGTCATTGTTTGTAAACCTTTGACTTGACTGGCTGTGGTTCAAATTTTTCTTTGGTCCTTTCATCTCTTTACCATTTCTCTGCCAAAGTTTAATACATTCTCTGGTATCACCCTTCCCGGATTTCCACTCCATTTTCTGTTATCTTTGCCTAATGTGGTTTATTTCGGTTTTGACTTTTTTTTTCATCCCAATTATTGGAGTGATTATAAATGTCCCTATTGTGATACACATTCTTGCTTGGAGAGTTCTTTTGGAGTTTTGAGTGAGAACAGAGCAAGACCAGTACAGTATTTTATTCCTTTTCATACTTTAATGTTGAATTTCTTTTTTGCTTTCTCTTTCAGAGACCAGAGAAAAAATCCAGGACCATATCACCAACCAGGTATTTCCTCATTTCTCATAAACTGTAATGTAGAATTTTGCTTTAAATATTAATAATTATTTGTAAATATTTAGAAGGGGGGGGCATTGCTAGTTCTTGGGTATGAGCAATACACGTGTTATTGGTTCTGAGAACAAATAAATTGATCCTATGTAAACGATCATACACTTTCCTTGCCTCCCTCACCTCATTCCTTCCCTCCTCACCATCCTCCCCAAGGGTGGGAAACAGTGAGAAGTGGGCTCTGCCAGTTCTGACATAAGCATCCCTCGGAGCGTATCATGATCTCTCTTTGATTCTATCATGGCTGCAAATAGATACTTTTATCTGCTTCTCCCTTAACTAAGGTGACTCTCCTCTGTGATTTTCCCAAGTTCTAATTCCCCCAGTCACTCCTTCCCAGACAGTTAAGAGCTAAACCCTTAGCCGTGGAAACGTACAAGTTGATTTTCCGTTCTGGCCTCTGATGTCTACCCACATTTAGCCAGTGTCTTCCTGCCTGCCTCACTATACCTTATCCATTCTTTTTCGATTAATTTTTTATATTTACCGGTAGATGGAGTCATTCTGTACAACGGTTTAAGGGGTTTGAGACATGTAGCCACATATCCAAACCAAGTTCGGCCTGTCTTGCACCATCCCACCCTCTTCCCATGGGCCAGCTGAGCTGCAGTTTCTCCCAGTGCTGCCTGTGTCACTAGACCCAGGGAATGCAGACACTGGCCTATGGCAAAATATGCACAGCTTTCATTCATAGACCAGAATCTCCAAGTCTTTTGTTGTTGTTCTCCTCTGGCATAAATTATAACTCACCCTTGCCAAGGGGAAGAATGGCGCGTCTACATTTATACCAGTCAAGGGTACATTTTTCAACATCTTCTCCTAATGGGCTTCAAAATAAATTCCAATTCTGGTCCTCATTGTCATTCCAACCGAAGTAAGTTCTAGCTCTACCTAATCTGTGCCAGATGCCCTGTAATTCATCGAGCTTAAAAAATGGTTCATTCATTTGGCTAATATACTATATTGCAAATTCAGTAGGCAAAATTTAAGGCTTATCGGGTACCATTTTTCTTTTGAATATAATTGTAAATACTGTATTGACTCTTTGTAGCAGCCATCTTAATACTTGAAAATGCCACCCCCGTGCAATGTTGAAGTCAATTATTCGTTTCAAATAGTTTATTTGCCTTTTGAACTTAGTCTCTTTAACGTTGTATTTCAACTATTTGTATATACTCAAGTAGCTTGGTAAGGCTGAGCAACAGTTAACCAGTAATGTTTATTGCTACAATTTTTATTTATTTAAGTCACAGAGGGAATACTTTTCCTTATAAAGAGAACTGTTTTCTTTATTAACTTAACAAGGTAAAGCAGTTGGTCAAGAAATAAAGACCACTTCTCGGGGGCAGATTTTCATTTCCTGTATTTTCCTTCTTTTTACCCTTGGCTAAACTAATAGAGTAGGTAGACACCAAAATAGAACACCAAATAATTACTTATAATCTTAAACATTGATTTGGTGCCAGATAAAATCATAATGGTTTCCAGTCCCAGTAGGACAGCGAAATTCTTTGGACTTTAGCTTAAGAGGTAAGAGTCTTAAGTATATTAGTTATATAGTCATTCTCAGAACAGATAGTTGTATTGTTCAATCAGTGTCTGCCAGCTGTATTTCTAACTCTACAATGGAATTTCTATCTTTTCTTCTTCCATGTAGGGAGGTGCTCCCCACTCTCAAAAATGTGCCGGGAATACAATTCTACGAAGCATCTTACGCTTCTAATTCATCTAAAGTCTGGCAAAGGGCCACAAAATGAAGTCCCTTCCTTTTTAATTTTTTTTTAAATTGAGGTATAGTTGACATATAACATTATATTAGAATCAACATAATGATTCCATTTTTGTGTACACTGTGAAGTGATCTCCATAGTAAGTCTAGTTACCGCCTGTCACCATCCAAAGTTACAAAACATTTGTGTTCCTCGTGATGAGGACCTTTAAGATTTACTCTCTTAGTAACTTTCAAATATGCAATATGCTAAGATTGACTATAGTCACCATGCTGGCCATTACAGCCCCAGGACTTATTTGCTTTATCACTGGAAGTTTGTACCTCTTGATCCACACTCCCCTTCTGCCACCCAAAGAATCTGGCTCTTGAAAAACATTTCTGTACACTCACTTTGGATAATCAGTAGTGCTCTTTATCAGAAAGGCATGTAAAATAGAGCACTGGTGAGCGTTAATCTTGCCCCGAAATCCTTCCCACTAGGCACTATAGATTGTGTAATTAAATTGAAATTGAAAATCAAGTCCTTTTTTTTTTTTTTCCATTGAGCAAGCTACGAGTTGCACACTAATGTGAGAAATCAGAGCTGGAGCGGAGGGAAGGTTCTAGCCTACTGGCCAATATCCAGCGTGCATTTTTAGCCTACAGCTATTTTACCACACCTGAGCTCTGAGAACAAACAACTATTTGAGTTCTCTGGAGGGAACGCCGAATTCTTTCCTGTGTAATTCACTGGGGAGATTAGTTTGCTTTTTTAAGTAACCTGTGAACGCAGTTTGTTTACGGGAAGAGGACAAAAATGAGCAGTGAGTGAACCGCTAGGCAGCCCATGTCCCAGAATGAGATGAATGCATGACCCATTTTTTTCAGCTGTCCCTTTGGCAGTTCATTGCTGCAACGATTTCCTCTCCGAAAAATGTGCCTTGTAGAGATGAAGTCTCCTGTAGGTTTTTCTGAATAATTTTGACTACGATAGATTAAAGATAATACCTTAAAATACTACCAAAAATACCTTCAAAATCAAATTAGCATATGGTCAGTACGAGAATGGGAATACTGAATACAAAAACTTTTGACTTCAATTTTGGAAACTGCCTTCTTACATAGTAGGCAATTGAAACCTGTAGTAAATGAATACCTTCTGTTTATGCCTTTTGGGATAGCAGATCACTGGAACCCATAGAGAATTAACAGTTTGTTTTTAAACAGCTAGTTGATGAAGAGGGATGCCGAACATGGGGCTCGGTTTCTCGTGGGCAGCATGTGCATGTTGTGGGGGGACGTTCCCAGTTCTGGCGCTGGTGATGAAAAAGGCTCGCCTTCGCTGATTGGCCGGTTCAGAGAGAGCCAACGCCATTGGCGGCTGTTACAGCTTATGGCTCTGTTTCCTGAGACTGCTGCAACAAACTCTCACCAACTGGGTGCTCTCTAACACACTAATGTACTATCTCTTGGTTCCGGAGGCTAGAAGTTCAAAACCAAGGTGTCGACAGGGCCAAGCTCTCCCTGAAACCTATGGAGGAGGATCCTTCCTTGCCTCTTTGCTGGCTTCTGGTGGCGCCGGCGATCCTTGGAGTCCCTTGGCTTGTAGCTGCGTCTCTTCGGTCTCTGCCTCTGTCGTCACGTGGCTGTCCTTGCTGTGCACCTCTTCTCTTCTGATAAGGACACCAGCCATATTGGCTTAGGGCCCACCCCCATGACCTCGTCTTGATTACATCTGCAAAGACCCCGTTTCCAAACAAGGTCACACTCACAGGTACCAGGAATGAGGACTTCAACGTCTCTGTTTGGGGGACACAATTCACCTCATACGAGGCTGGAAACTTGAGAGTCCTCCACCACTCCACGTGTCCCTCTGACCAGCCAGCACTTGATGTGCTCTCCCAGAGCCCTGTCCAATCCAGCTCCTCTGCCACCGCCCAGCCCTTGGCCTCTCCTCCCCACAGGCCCTCATCTCGTTTGCTCTATATGGCAGCTCTCCCACTGCTTCACCGCCATCCCATTCACCTTGCATTCTGTTCCACTTCACTTTCTGAAATACCAATCACCTGGCATCTCTCCTCTGCTGAAAAACAATAACTAAACAGAAATGCCTCCCCCATTTTTAGCAGCGATTATTAACGCTGCATGTGCATTATAATCACCCTGGAGCTTTGTTAGCACAGATCCTGAGACACCCCCCCCCTCAACGTCACATGCACCCCCAAGAAATTCTGGGCCAGGGGTTGGGTTCAGACGGGGCCTCACTATTAGACCAGGCCAAGAGGGCTTATGTGCTTTCGGAGGCCTTGAACATCACAGGCACAGAGAGAAAAACACTTTTTTAAAAAAAAAAAAATTTATTTATTTATTCATTCATTCATTCATTCATTCATTTATTTTTGGTTGTGTTTGGTCTTCGTTTCTGTGTGAGGGCTTTCTCTAGTTGCGGCGAGCGGGGGCCACTCTTCATCGCGGTGCGCGGGCCTCTCACTGTCGCGGCCTCTCTTGTTGCGGAGCACAGGCTCCAGACGCGCAGGCTCAGCAGTTGTGGCTCACGGGCCTAGTCGCTCCGCAGCATGTGGGATCTTCCCAGACCAGGGCTCGAACCCGTGTCCCCTGCATTGGCAGGCAGATTCTCAACCACTGCGCCACCAGGGAAGCCCGACAAACACTTCTTTTTTCTTTCCAGCCTCATGTTTTAAAGTTTGATGACCAATTGAGCACACACAAAATGTTGGAGAGGGATGGAGCAGCTGAATTGGACACTCTGGTCCTTTGGGGTGAGGTTGGGCTGGGGGATAAAAGACCAGCCTGTGCCCTTGGAAACCAGAGAAAGAAAAGCTTTAGTTTCAACATAGCCACGCCCCATCCCCCAAAGCTGGAGGCTGTGTAGGCAGACGGCGTTCCTCAGCAACAGTACTTCCACCCTCCCCTCTGCTTGGGAGATGGGTGCAGTGGGCAGGTGTAATTCTGGGCAGTACTTAGAGCTGCCTGGCAATCCCAGGTCAGAAAAGTGAGGCATGAGGTGAGGGAACCTGCCCTTCCCAGGAATCCTGTGAGCTTTACCGAATCATCCCATCCTTGACGGGGGCACGTCCAGCCACTGCCCAGGAGTCCCCAGCTGTGTCTGGTTTCTGACCTGCCCTCCTCCTGAAGGTCCATTGGGCCACTCAGGCCTCTGTGGCAGGGTAGCCCTCGGGAGACAGGTCTTCTTTAGCTTCTAGGCCCAGAGCAGTCCTTTGGGACAGGCTGCAGACCATGGGTGGAAACAAGGACTGGATCTTGTGTATCGCTTACTTTAAAACTTTTGAATATTTAGACATACAGTGTGTGGGCTTCCATCCATCCTCCTGCTCTAGGCCCTGTAAATGTTGAGGATGATCTTGATCAGACATCTACAACTTAAAAACTCAACATGTGATTCCAATAAGAAGCCAAGATGGAACCCACTCACCTCTTGTCTATAGGATAAAATTCGAACCTGTGAGTACAAAATCCAAAGCCCTATGATCTCCTTTGGAGAGCATGCACCCCGCCTCCCTAGACTTATTTCCCATTCTGCTCCTTTATGTAAAACTATTGCGTCCTATTTAAAACTGTTCTACCAACATACTCACCCCTTTCTCTGCAGTTACAAAATTTACTCATATTCCAAGACCTCACTCCAATATCACCTCTTCCATGAAGCCTTCCTCATCACAGAGCTAAGAGTAATCTCTCCTTCTTCTGTGCACCTATATTATTTTTTCTGCCCCTTTGCTATAGATCCTTGCATTTTCTACTCTATATTCTAATTATTGATATTCCTATGTGATTTTGTAACTAGATAGTATCGTCCCAAAGGAAAGATATCACGTTTGGCTCATTTCTGTGTTCACTGTTAGACCTTGCACATCATAGGCATCCAACCAATTCCTGGTTCACTGTAAATTCTTCCACTCACTAAATTATTATCCTAGAAACCAGAGGAACTGCTGGATGCAGGCAGGATGCTCTCTGTACCCTGGACCGCTCACACCTAGTGTGCCGTTGACTCTTATAAGGCAGGAACTAGGTGTTGTCCTTTGCCCTCCCAAGTGAGGAATCTAAACCAAAAACAGAAGACACAGCTAAGGCTGCACGTGGTCTCTACGAACAATGGTCACACAGCTGGGGAATGAAAGAATCAAAGGGCAGGGGGACCCACACCTTTATTTCACCTTTATGTCCACATACCATAACTGCCTGTAGAACGCTGAACCATTTGCTTGGGTCAAGACTTGGCACCTGATGTTTTTTTCTCAAATGTAAACATGGAAATGTCATTCACTGTTCCCTTTTCAGTGTAGCGTGAACTTTACAACTTCTAAATTTAAAGTGGGATTGCATTACCTTGCACTATTCTTATCAAAATGACCATGCACTCAAGGAGACAACTTTGACCTAAAGAGAGTTTCTCTTGTCAGGTTCAGCATGAATAGAGCTAGTAAAGATCCCATCCCCCTCATTCTCTTTTAAGAATACCTTCTAGAATTGGGAGTTGTGCTTTTTAAAAGCTACCCAATTTATGAGTCTTTTTTAAATGCTTGAAAGCAAGACTGAAATGATCCAGAAGTGGTGGCACTAATGGTGGTTAACAAAGAAGGATTTGTAAAAGATGGGCTTTATTAAAGGTCAGAAGGCTTCATAACTAGAAGATACTCAGGTCTAAGTGTCAAAGGGCTGGCACTCGCCTCTTTATTTGGAAGCCAAGAAAGTTAAAACGTTGTGTAAGGATGTCTATGGAAAAAGACAATAGACAGTAGTCTCTGGAAATATATTGTCATGACAAAGGGAGGGAGGCGAAGACAGCCCTCAGGTGTTTTAAAAGCGTGAACACCAAGAGGAAAATAATGGTTTATTAACCTCACTGCGAGAGCTGTTAGCAATCAAATATGCAGATAATTCTCACTTAAGCATTCCCACTCAAGATCATTCCCACTCAGAATGCTTCTGAATAATTGTGACCAAGAGTTTTGCTAGTCATGTAATGCACCATCTCATTTATTTGTCACAGCAACCCCAAGAGGATGTGTATTTTAATCTCCTTTTTATACAGGTGGAAACTCAAGCTTGAAAGATTTAGTAATTTTTCAGGTCCTGCCATGCTTAGCACTAAGTTAATAATAATAATGGTTAGCATTATTATTGTTTAATAAACTTTCTGTGTGTAGGCATTATGATAAGTTTTACATAAAATTATCTCATTTAAACCTCACAGCAGTAACCTTGGGAGGCAGGTACAAATCAAGGGAGTCAACGTTAGTGAGGTTAAATGCCTTGCCCCAGATCACACACCAGGATGGAAGCAGGCAATCCAACCCTACCGTGTAAGCACCAGCCACTGTTCCCTGCTGCTTTAAATATCCTTATTTAAAGGTACACAGATGATGAGTGGCAGAGCTGGAATCTGAATCTAGGTGGATGGATCTCATTCTGAAATCCTTTCTCTTCGCTATTGTGCTGTCCTACTACTTGTTCTGGAAGTTCTTCTATTAATTAAATGATCCCACTTATGACCACCCTAACCAGTTCTCCAATCTTAACACCAGCACTGAAGCAATTGGTTGTGAGAGTCTAGAATACAGATATTTATGATGTGTTAGGTCTTTTTTAAAAAACGTTTTAACTAAAAAGATAGCATGTACTTACTCTGGGGTTCCTGATGAGCATTAAATTACTTTTTTAATTAAGTGAAAAATCACATGAATCTGGTCTAAGAGAAAAACTATTTGTCACCTGAAAATAGATTAAAAACTAAAAAAAAAAGTATACATTAGGATAATCTTTTGCCCTCTGGCAAGTTACTTCAGCAGAGCCCAGACCAAATTATTACAGACATAAAACAAGAATTGAGGTAGAAACCTTTATTCTCACCAACTATAAAACCTTCTCTTGTTCTTCTGTTTTCCAGAAAAGCACCTTACTTCTAAAAACTCTTTCATAAGTTCTTCACTATTAGTAATAAGGTGTCACTGTATATGTACTCATGTGAGAAAATATAAGATTCTAAAACGGTTGAAACTGTAGCATCTATTAGAAAGAATGAAAATAGAGAATTTACCATCTAATGTAAATGAATCGCACCACCTAAGATGTTGTCACCAACAGGCCAGGGAAATCTATTCCACAGATGATTTCTAGTCAATCTGTTTCTCTTCTTTTTCCTCCTCTCTTTTGAGATTTCTAATCACACCCCTTCCTACTTGCTAACATCTGTACCTGAAGATGAGTATAACTGCGTAACTGCAGTTTTTCAGCTCAGCAGATGTTATGAGCAAAATGGTCAGCACCATCATTTGGGATTTTTCCTCAACACGTAGCAACTCAGTATCCACCTTCTACAAGCCAGGAACCCAGTGAGTAGAGACCTGTCAACATTCGGTAACTCCAACACCTCCTACCTATAGAAAACCTTTCTTTCACTTCTTGGGTTAAAGCTATGATCAAACTGGTGCAAAGAGCCCATTTGTCATCACGATTGAATATACATTCTAAAATACAGTATTTTTTAAAATCTACCTTTCAACTATTTTACCCATGTTATTCTTTCTTCTCATGATAAAGAACTGCATGAAGGACTCAAGTGAAAACTTGATCTCTTCTGGAATTGTGTGAACGAGGCACCAGCGTAGTCATCATTTTGAATAAAAGTTGTTTGTGGACATAAAAAAATGTGTTTTGAGAAGTAGTGATCAAGCAAAATGGAACATACTACATGGTTTTGTTTATATAAAATTCCAAAAAATGTAAACAACCTATAGTGACAAAAAACATAAGTGGTTGCCTTATCTGGCTGGGGGCAAAAGAAAGGATGGATTGCAAAGGTCCACAAGGAAAATGTTCGTTGTGATGGAAATTTTATGTATCTTTATTTTGACAGTAGTTTCACAGGTGTGCACATTTGTCATAATTCATCAAAATGTATACTTTAAACTCAATTTATTGTATATAAATTATACCTTAATAAAGTTGATTTTAAAAAGAAATAAAAGAAGTAGTAATCAAGGGATCAGAAATATTTTTATAGTGTATATAGATCATTGCTTAAGTTGAACTCTATTCCCTATAATGATGCTAAAATGGCTATTTCCTTTGTATTTATAAATTGTAATCCTTTTTTATTTTCATCAGTTTGAATTTCACTATTTCCAACATTTGGCCACAATAAATATTTCTAAAAGCCCAAAAAGAAAAAAAATACAAGTAGTGGTCATTAATACAAAGACAATTCTGTAGAATCCATGCTATATAAATTGTTTTGGCCCCTCAGGGCAGATCCCATGGGAATCCCTGATATTGTGTGTAGACTTTCGTGCGTATCTGAATTTGGCTGAGGAAACAGTCCTCATCAGAATTTCAAGAGTGAAAGAAAGTGTCCTGGAGAGTTTTTCTACCTCTCACTAGAGAAAGAAAGTGATCCAACCTATCTCTTTGATTATGCATAAATTAAAACCAATTTTATTGAAACTTTCTTTTGTAAAGTTTTTTAGCACTTATCAGAGAACAAATTTCTGGGAAGGAAAAGATGCACAGACAAGTAGTGAAAATTCAGAGTACCAGTAAGGATCCCACTGAAAGCTACCTTGCTTTATTTTCCTTAATGTGGAAAAAGTTATTATCCATAGAAGTCTTATGTTATATTCTATGGTCGATCATCAAACAAGGCTGGAATAAACAAGATTCTTCACTGTTTCATCACTGGTATGTGCCTTGCTCAAAATGTATTAAAAGGAAATATTTCCGTCATACTATTACTGGATAATTCAATTAGGCCAATGTTCTGTGGATGTGGAATAATGTCATTTACTATGTTGACTAATTAGCCAATCAGATTTCTCTCATTTTCTAAGGCAATGGATTGACTAAAATGTGACCGTAAACAAAGTAGATTTTATTAGGCATAATCTGCTTTGTAAACAAATGAAATTAATTCTTTGCCTGACCTAAAGCTTTGAAAATGAAAGACCAAAATTGAACACATGCTTCCAATTTTGGTTCTGTTACCAAGATGACACGGAATATAAAAGTTACAATTTAACTTCCCCTCAAGTATTTCATACTTGAGACTAAATGACTCTTAGAAATATGTTCATCAACAGATGGGAGCCACTTATGGCCTCATAAACTCCAAAGCAAGTGAAATTATCTCAGCAAAATAGAAAGATTACAAGAAAGCCTCATCTGCTTATCTCGGAGATGATTCATGCATTGCATATTGGCTCAATGGTGCAATGAATATTGACAGATAATCACCCTTCTTCATACAAGAGAAATCCTGAAAAAACGAATGCTCAGGATGCATGTTTGTCATCAATCAGTAAGCAATTTCCACACATACCCTGTGTTTTTCCTTTCTACTGCTCCTCCACTGATACCAGCCACCAGCCTCTCTCCAGGCTACTCTGTTTCCACTCTTAACAGCCCCCAGTCCATTCTCCACTTGGTCATCAGAGTGAGCTTTATAAAATGTGCTTCACACCATGTTATCCCCCATATAAAGCTTCCAGTGGCTCATATTACACCTCTGATAAAAACCTACATCTTTCCCATGACCTAAATCCTAAATCTTAAATTCTCCATGACCTGGTTTTCCTACAGCATGTGGTCCTGCCCTCCTCTTTGATTTTATCTTGAGTCCCCAGGCCCTTTGCACTTACACGACAACCATCTGCCCTCTGTCCCTCCACTTGACCAGGCTCATTCCCCTTTGAGGGCCCTTTGCCCTCGTTGCTTCAACCTGCAACGCTCTGCTCCCAGATCTGGGGTTTCTTCTTGTCATTCAGATCTCTGCTCAACTAGCTTCTCCCAAATAGATCTTCCCTAGACACCTAGTTCATGTTGTCTTCCCACTCTCCACCTGCCACTCACGCTCTGCCACATCGCTGTGTTTTAGTGTTTGCATCACACGTATGATCATCAAAATTTTTGTTCATGTATCTGTTCGTTATCTACTTTCACCCACAGGAAGGCAAGTACCATGAGAACAGGACCCTTGTCAGAGTCGTTTGCCCCTCTGGCCCCAATGCCATTAAACAGGGCACATATTAGATGCTCATAATAAATACCCATCAAATGAATGCATCTCTTGATCCTGCTAGCAGGCTATGACAATAGTCTGGGCGTGAAAAAAATGTGTCTAAGTGATACATTGATAGTGGGAATGAACAGTTTAGAGAAAAAATGAATAGAGTTTGGTGTCTGAGTATGAGAAGTGAATTAACAATCTGAGACAAAGATTAATGCAAGGTCCCCAGGGTTACTGCAGGAAGGTGATACTCTTGGCAGAAATATAAAAGTTGCGGTTAAAAGCCACACTTAATGAGTATATACTACATGGCAGGCATTGTGTATTTGTTCCATTTATTTTTCACAACTCCATAAAGTCGGCATTATTATCTCTCTTTTATGCATGGGAGGTTGAGTCAACTACCCCAAGCTGATCGGTTAGATATCTTATTCCAGTGAGTGAGGTTGATTTGGTAGAAAGTACTAATTTAAGGTCAGTTGAAAGTTGCAAGTAAAGCATGAATAAGAGTAAAAATTTACTAAGTCTGGTCTCCCTCGCATTTCACAAGTTGTTGGGCTGAAATAGGTGTGAAATGTGTGTCTCACAACCTACCTTGGCACTCAGGGGTTCTTTTGCAAATTGGTCTGAGCACCTGTAGACCACCACGATTGTCTTCCTCATTCTGTAGCCATGCGGGGCTGGGGGCTGGAAATACCTTGAAGAAGACACCCAACAGGAAAGTGACTAGATGGAGGTAAGAGATGAGATCACTGGAGCAGAATGATACCAGTTACCTTGGAGACAACCACCTGGAGGGTGATAGGACCCCAGAGAAATTAACCAGAATGCAATACACAAAACTTTTTGGTTTCTGTTTTTTGCGCCAACCATCTGATAAGTTACTAACCTAGAACATGGAAACTAGACTTTGCTGAAAATGAGTTCTATACTAGGGTCCGGAGGAGACATGGTCCTGCTGATGAACCTGGGGCAGTAGAAGATGCTGCGACTCAGCACTCAGGGGTCCTATTACTCACAACAAGAAATGGACATTTTTTCCTCAGTGTATAAATCCCCATGGAGACAGAGTCATAGAGCTAGTGTCTTGTTGATAAAAAGCCATGGGCACCAGATTCACTGGTCACTGGGAGTTTATCAGGGATTGAAAGATACCTTCAACTTCCCTCCTTTCATCCCTGATCCAGATGCACAGCTCAGAAGTACCCACATATTATGTGTTTTCCCAGATTTGCAGCCACTGAAATACCAAGATATAAAATATGTTCTCTTGAAAAGGCCACCGGGCATGGAGTGAAGACATCATCACTCCATAACCACCAAGTCTGGATAGATGTTTCTAACAGGAGTGTTCCCAGAAGCAGGAGAGGAAATAAAGATACTGTGAAAATAAGGAGCTTTGTTCTGAGGCATAAAAGCTGAGCAGATGATCACAGTTTCTGTGTGGTTTATGCAACATAATGGGAAACCCAAAGTCCAGGCAGCACTAGCTCGAATCATGGTTTTCTAGAAACAAGAGCCCAGTACCCTCTCGGCCATGCTGATTATTTGGGACTGTCCAATAGCGCATCTGTTCTTGGTACCCAACATATGTAGTTTAAATTGCAGAAGAGAAGCAGCCAAAGGTTTGGCAATGTCCACTGCACACTCTAGAGTTGACTTCAGCACATGTGGCCATCTCAAGGTAGCTCGGTACAAAGGATAGTATTCACGTGGACTTAAGAGCAAGGAAACACTCTTTTAATTACACATGTGATGGCACTGAGAGCCCTGTAGAGTAAACATGTGCCATATGGTAAGAAACACAAGGTATGGAGCCAGACAAGTCTGAATTTTAATCCCAGCTCTAGGAGTTGCCAGTCGTAAGACACCAAGTAAGTTTAATGGAAACGTGATCGTAACCACCTGACAGAGGTGGGGTGAGGATGAACTTGTTGAAGCAGTGCCTGGCACACGTGAAGCGCTCTGTCGATATTCATCCCAAACCCACCCTCACCACTCATCCTCTCCCTACGGCCTTGGTCCAGCAGCTGTGCTTTAACTAAAGGAGGCCAGAGCCCTGACAGGGGCCAAGACGTGAAAACCAACCCTCCCTGACAACTGGTATAAATACATCCTTCCTTGCTCAGGAGGGAGCGTGCTCTGGACCTGGGAATCTCAATATATGGGCCATGAGTTGCAGGTGAAGCAAGAGTCCTCCCATTGGTCTGAGAACTGATCCAGAAGTGCGCACCTTGTCTTTGGTTTTCACAAGTGCGTGGTGCTCAAATCCATGCACTTTCATCTTGTTACAGTATAGGCTGTAGTCTAGTTGCTAGTGGCTGCAGTTATGGGCGGCCCTAAGAAAATCCCCTGTGTGAAGCCTGAGACTTCCTTCCCCCTACTGTGGGCAGTTCTCTCTTGTGTGGGGAGTAGATGGAGTTAATAGACTGTGATTGTATTTCTGAGCAAGGTACGTCAAGATATGTTTGCTCCTTACAAGAAACAGATTATAGAATCATAGTGAGGAAAGGGGGGTGATGACGCAGTGTCTGCAGGACCTTTAGAGAATTACGCTTGCCTGCTTGCTTGATGGTAGTTGTGTCTCTATAAATAGGTTAGGCAGGATCCTATCCATCAGTGTCTCGATATAAGAGAATTGTGGTTGGTCAACATGAGCCCTGCCATTGTCACGACCACTCTCCCAGTTGGTGTTGTGTTCCCAGGGCTCAAGTAACCTTGGACCAGTAAGTAATGGGTGGGGAAGAAACAGTTCCCCAGGTAAATGCTACTTCCTGGGACTGGAGCTTTGCCTAAAGAAAAGAACAGGAAAGTTTGGACTGCCCCTGGCTCCTCCCTCCCGCCTTCTTCCCCCGCTTCTCCATTCGCACAGTTGCACTTACTGAGGCTGGGCTCCAGGGGGCAGGCGGCCCTCTGTGATCTTCCCATGTCCAGCACGGGCTCATTCTGTACCAGCTCTGGGGAATGAGGTTGTACAGACACTGAAGGCTCCCAGCCTCAGGCTAAGGGATCGGGACCAGTGGCACTCATACCTGGCCTTGAGAAGAAAGGGAGACCAAAAGGAGTTGGCTATGGCCATGGATACTTCTTAGTAGCCATTTCAACGACATCTTGAAACAAACCGTCATCTTCAGGAGAAACTATCTATCTTGAAAACCCTCAAAACACTTTAAAATTTATTATTAATAAAATAATATTCTTAAAATGAAAGTGATACAATTTATCTTAATGCATGAAGAGATAAGACTTTGCAAATATATGCTGGATCATCACTTTGTTTTGTCAGTCATCTATCCCCTCTGACCCCCTCTGACCCGCCCCCCCCACCCCACCCCGCCACTCTACTCCTCCTTGCCTCTCTGCCTTGCTTTGCTGGGAGTTTATGTCATACATTCTTCCTTTGCATTCTTTCTCAGCCTGAAATCCTGAAAAGAAATCCCTCTCAGCACGGCCCCAGGTTCCCCAGGGCACAATCTGGTGCCCCAGGCCACCCTCCCATCCTAGCACAGGCCCATGGTAGCACCAAAGAGTGAGTCGCCTGCTCTAGACTGAGAGGGTTGGGCCGACACTGAAGAGGCAGCCCTGAGTAAAGCTGAGTTGTCAAATATTGCAGGCGACATAAGCCAGAGGGGTGTGTGTGTGTGTCACTCAAAGGTGCTGACACAGGCGAATCTGATCTGGGGCTGGCAGATGCTTAACCAAATAAGACAAATGGAGTGTATCCTGCCACTGTCACTGCTGCCCTCACAGTTGGCATGGCTGTCTCAGGGCTCAAGTAGCTCAAGTAGTGGATGGCGAAGAAACAGGTCCTTGAGTATACGCTGCTTTCTGGGACTGGGTTCTCACCTGTGCTGAAGCCCTGTGTGCCTTAAACAAGTTAAATGAAGAGCCTCCATTTCTTCATCTGGAAAGTGGAAGTGAAAGATTATCATGGCAGCAAGAGTGCCTGCTACGGGTCGGCACGTAGCAGGCACTCAGTAAACAGCAGACATTGTGATCATCTCTGCCTCTCTGTCTAGGAAATGCCTTCAAGGCCCATAAATTCAGCTAGCACCTCCACAAGCCAACACCTCCCAAATCTGTATACCCAGCTCTGAAGTCTCGATATTGATGTCCAGATTTCCCAAGGTACCTCAAACTCCAGAGCTCTGAACTTGAAGATAGTGAGTACCCACATCCACTCCCTAGCCTCTCATAACACCTACTGCTCCTGTTTCCTCTCTCTGGGAGATGGGAATCCATTCTTTCTACTTCCTTCACTCTCCCAGTCTGGTCAATTTCCTAAATTTGCCTCAGATAATTCCCTTTTGACCGCATTGTCTTAGTTCTTCTCCTAAGAATTCCTTATGGACAGTCACAGTTGTCTTTTAGATGATCCCCCTACCCCCAGTCACACCTCCCTGATGCTACTAGAATGTTCATTCTAAGTCCCTGCCTTACTGAAAATCCCTGTCACCTATGTGGCAAAGTCTAGACTCTTTATATGGGCACAAGGCCCTCCGGAGTGAATCCCAATCTGCTTGCCTCTCCCTCTCATCTGAACCTGGTCCCTCAAGTGTCCCCTTGATGGTACCTTCCCATCCTGGTTGGTCCACGTGTCAGCTTCCCAGTCATCCTCCCAGACTCCTCTCAGGCATCTACCTCCTCTCTGAAATTTGCCCCCAAAAAATCTCTTGAGAAAAATTAAGTACTCTTTTCTATGTTCCACAAATACCCTATGCACTCTTCCATTATAACAATTATCACATCTTTTTCATAAACTGCTTTTTTTTTTAATCAACCCAGTTAAACTTTGGCTTCCTCAAGGGTCCATAAATTTGATCTACTTCATCCATTTCTACAAGGCCAAAAACAGTATTTAGTGGTAGTTCAATACATGTATGTTGAATGAATGAATGATCAACATCCTTGCATTACATAGTTTCCATCAGCCCCACAATAGCAGATCAAGTTTTGCAGAATTACAACCCTTGTCGACTGCATAAAGCCAGTGTGCGTTAGTTGCCTGAAAAGGGGGGAGTATAGGAGTGATATTGCTTTTGCTTCCATTAAATTCAAAACATATATTTATGCAAAATACTATTCTAGATGCTAGTGGAGACAATATAGATTTATAAGCCTGTACACTGACCTTTAATAAACTTAAAATTAATTGGAGAGCTAGTCACCTAGACAACCAACTATAACAGCTAACTAGAGTAAAACGAAAAGTGCTAAACAGAGGACTTAACACCCAAACTGAGTAGACTTGTCTTTGTACCCTGCAGTCTCATTTCTGCACTCCCAGCCTCCAATAGCTTCCCGCTGGAGCCTTTGCCACTATGGTAATAGATTAATTAATTGTGTAATTATTTGATTTTTTTCCTCTATGTATATGAGCTCCAAGGGGGCAAGGACCACATTTGTCTTATCCACCAAGCCAGCCCTGGCATCTAGTGCAGTGCCTGATGTGTAGTAAGGGCTCCATGACTTTGAGGGGGAGAGAGGAAGAGCAATTAATTTAACTGTTGAAGATCAGAGGAGACTTCACAGGGGAGGTACATTAGGCTTTAAAAACTAAGAAGAGTGAGACTTTCAAATTTACTGCAGAGTTCATAAATATTCCACAATTTTTCTTCATTAGACTTCTTTGAATACTCATTTTTTTGATCTGTGGTTACATGTCTTTCAGCTAATTTTGCAATAATATCCACTCTTTAAAGGCATATATGGAAAACTATAGCTTTCTGCCAGAGTTTACAGTTTAGCTGTGGCTGAAGGAGTTTCTCCAGAGAGAAAATCAAATAGCAGTGTAAGCTGGAATAAAGTTATTTTCCTTACAGGTGGTACAGACTAAGTGCTGAAGTTGTTTCAAAGAGAGTAGAATCCCTCACTGGAGACCTGGGTGGTTTTCATGGGGACAGTGGGATTTTATATCAGCTTCGGAGATTTGGGAAGTCCCAAGAATGGAGGAGAACATGGATGGGGGATGCTGAGAGACTGATAGAAACAAGTAGAGGACAGAGAACACATCAGGAAAGGAGCAGAACACAAAGTGACAAGAGGCCCGGTGGTAACAGGCTGCCCATACCAAGCTAAGGAGTCAGGACTTTAGTGTATATGTAGTTGAGCCAGTTCCAATTTTAAGGGTTGAAAAACAAAATATTTTAGGAAGACTAATTTGGCAGTACTTTTCAGGAAGCCTAATTAGGAGGCTACTAAAGAATATCCAATTAAGAAATAATAAGTAAAAAAGAAGTTTTTTTGAAAGGCATTATGAGATGTAAACTAACCAGTTTACTTTCTGATTGTTAAAGCATCCCTCAGATTTTGTCAGTGCGGACCAGAATGTAATAGAACCATTTCAGAAACAGAAGAGAGTGCAGGAAGAGTCAGTTTTGGAAGGAACAGGATAAGTTTGGCTTTATATGCCTTTGCTTTAGGGACAGTCTGAACAAAATACCCTGAAGGAAAATGGGAATGTAAGAGTTTACTCTTATTATTATTGTTGTCGTTATTGTTATTATAACAATCATGATGGAAATTCATTGGTATAAGCCTCCAATTTAAAATACCATTAACCTTGATATTAGTAGTCCAAACCCCTCAGTCTTTGCTGTGATTAAAAGGAAGTGGAATAGGGGGCTGGTGGGGGAGGGAGGGATGTCACCACATCCTAGTAACTGTTTTTTTTCACCTTAAATATATACAATTTTTATTTGTCAATTATACCTCAGTTAAGCTAGGGGAAAGGGGAGGTTTGTCTAAGAGGAGTCAGAAATGAGATTAACTTGGTTCAACTGCATTGGACAAAATATATACCATGAAGTCCATATGGCTGAATGCATCAAGGTAACAGCCATGTTCTGTAGTAACTGTTTTTATAAGGTGAGTGATGGTGAAGTGAGGCGTTGCTTGGAGAGGGTCCCATGGCCATCCAACAAGAAGGCTCATGGGGTATCAGTACCTAGAATTAAGCCTTTGTCCGTACCTTGATTTGGTCAGAGCTGAGGAAACAGACTGGTCCTCAATAAACTAGTAGGAGGCTGAAGTCAAATTTATGCGCAATGAATTTTTCCCTTGTGTAGTAATCTCCCCAGTCAAACCAGTGATTGGAAAGTAGCTTGGGGAACAGGGACCTCCAGCAAAGGGAAGCGGATGAAGGTGAAGGGTATTTCATCTGGTCTGTGTGAGGCCTGATGTGACACCCTGCCTACAATAGAGCATTTGTCTCTGCTTACTGAAATATTCATGTCCACCGTATTTGGAGTCTTTCTCTTCTGGATGGTATGAGATGAACTCTTACTTTTTACTTTCCTTTGCTATGCTCCAGTTCAGTGGACCCCAAATGCCGTTATTGCCTGTGGAGTACCTGGGGAGCTTGTCTAAATTAGAGTCAGGACCCCATCCCCAGATTCTTTTTGGGGTGTCCACAGTGATATCTAGGAGTCCAGATGGCTGGCAAGCCTCCAGGAGTTACCAAGCCGCACTGAGTGACTTTGAACCAATCTGACTTCGCAGGCAGGTAAGGCTCCCACCTCCATGCCTACTTTAGCATGAGCAGTTCTACCTGTGCCTATTTTATTTGTCTTCTCTTCTGCCAAAGATTTGTTTGAATACAGATTTTCGGCACCTTAAAAGAATCGGTCAATTATTTATCTAAGTTAACCTTGATCTTCTGATTAGCACTGTTTTTCTTCGACAAGGTCATAAAACAACTGCTTAGAAGCCCATCATTGAATTGTAATCACATTCACTCATTCAACAATTATTTATTGGTCATCTTCTATGCGTCAGGCAACGTGCTAGGTACCAGAGAGCCAACAAAGAACAAGAAAGATTAGACTTCTGCAGTCATATTCTAGTGCAAGCGATGTGGATGGGGTGAAAATAGACAACTTAGAAGTAAAACAATCATTTCATATTGTGATAAATGCTATGAGAAAAATAAGCAGGGTTCAGTGGGAAAAAATCTCAGAGGGGAACATAATTTAGACAAGGTGAACAGGAAACAAATCCTTACAGAGGTGACTTCTGAGTGCCACCAGGCATGCTGGCTGCTAAGAGCTTGAATAACATAGTGACAAGTGGTCATAGAATTGCAAAACTGGAAGCAATGATGTGCTGGAAGGTTAGACAATGAGGGTCAGAGAGGTGATGGAGGTGGCGCAGCCTCTGTCAGTGGCAAGGTCCATGTGAAACGGAGAGACTTCTACGAAAGGCAAGGTGGTCAAGAGAGCAGAGAGTTCATTGCGTGTCAGAGTCACTACACATGATGACAAGAGTGGAGGTGAAGAAGCAGAGTCTGAGCCGGGAGCTAAACTCGTCAGTGCATGAAGATGAAAGGTCAGTGGGAAAAGCAGATGACAGCATGGGGAGAGGAAAAGGGAGGTTGAGCAGGACACACGTGCTTCACAGAAGCAGGAGGGTTTTGCTGGGGGGTGTCCTGGAAGCCACAGGGAAGGACAAGGAAATAGCTCCCTGTCTTCTGGCCTGAGGGACAAGCTGCCCAAAGAACTGAAGTTTCATCTACTTGAAAAAGTGCAAGGGAAGCAGAGATTTGGGGGCCATCCAGGTTTCATTAGAAAAAGTCATGGAAAAGAAACATTCCAGAAGTCTCTGGAGATTAAAGAGGAATTTGATGACCACAAGCCGAAGATCCAGAGGGCACAGTGGAAGGCTGATTTCGTTTTTCTTTTTGTTAATGGGGCAGGGAGAGAATTAATTGGGGCATATGTAGAGACACACAAATAACATTCTGGATAATAATGGACAACCGGCGAACCTTGAAATTCACTAGGTCACTGGGATAAAATACTATTATGATGAAGACTGCTATTAAAACCATAATAGCAATTATTATTTATAGTTGGAGTTGTTGAAGACGTAGCAGCAGAAGTGTAGTGGCAGTTTGATTTCAGGGCTGCGCTAAGCACTTCCCATGCTGTCTACCAATAACCCTATGATCTTTCAAACCTCAAGTCAAATTTTACATTATATGTGAAAATTTTCTGGACTACAAGTTGTTGATCAGGGTAAAGAGGGATTCAAGGCTTTCAAGTCACCCTGGCAGTCTCTGAGAAGACCGCAGACAAATGCTTTTAGAGTTGAAACACCAAGTAGTTGGCTCGGTGGTGTGGAGGAGCTTGGCAGCTGTTTTATGGGGCTACGCAAGTTGGTGTATGGTGATCAGGGGTTACTCAGTCAATATTCTTCCACTAGAAAGAAGCATCTCTCCTTAAAGCTCAGCTAGTGGAAGGACTGTGAGGCTTGGAGGTGACTCCATACACAGTGCTTCATTCCTCTGCTCTTTTTGCTCAATTTGCTAGAAAATTCCTAATCATCCTTGAAGACCTAATTTGACTCATACATTCATTCCTTCATGTAACAAATATTTGAGAGCAATAACTAGAGACTACAGACCGTTCTTGACCCTGAGAACATAATAGTAAATAGATCTATATCTATAGTTACCTACCTCTGTCTATATATATACACACATCTCCTCTAGGAAACATTCCCCAGCACTTCCTCCACACCTAGGCTGGTGGCCCTATGCTTTACTCCCCCCAGCACATCATTTATTCATTCATTTTTCCAATACCATGCTGACAACCCTACCTGTATAGCCTCAGTCCAGTCTTCTCAACCATCTCTTTCTAGTCTAAGTGAGATCATATTACTTCTCTGCTCAGAACACTCCAAAGCCTCTGTAGTTTAACCAGAGTAAAAGTCAAGGTTCTTACAAGTTTTGTCACTATCAGAGGATGCCACCTTGTAAACCCCATCTCCCATGTCTTCCTTTACCCAGTCACTTCCGCGAGTTGTAGGAAGGATATAGTCAGATGAAGAGCTGACAGTAAATGGGTTGATTCATCCCACTGACAAGAGAAATAAATTCTTATTCCACTTTTGATACAATTTTATGTAGCAGGACATCAAGTAGACTTTTTTGGTTTCCCTAGTCTTTCTTCACTTGGGAAAGAGGGAAGGGCTCATACATGAATGAAATTGTATGATAACATGATTATAGTTATGAAATTATTGTGATAAATGAATTTAGAAAAATAAAACATTTTCCAAGGGAAAAAAATATATATCACTTTTTGCAAGTGCTTGGAAAACTGAAGTAGTCACCAGAATTTTATAATTGGCCTTGCTACAATTTTAAGTTGTAATTTATTACTTTGAACTGTTCTGCGCATTACAGAATGTCCCCCAAAACAACAAAAATTTCAATCCAAATACAGCTACATTTTGTATCTACAATCAGATGCACTAAATCAATGCTTGAAGGTAACACACTCCTTAATAGCTCAAGAATCGTTGACCTACAAAACGATGGAGTTATATTTTATTGCATTACAGGCAAAGCTTAGATAGGAAATTCAGGGCCTTTTCCTTTCTATCTTGTGTATACCTTTTTTTTTTTTTTTTTGCGTTTTGTAAGATTATATAATTGATACCCACAGATGCAAAGACAGTACAAAAACAATAACAAACTTACTATGATCATAGATTCAAATCAATAACTAGTAGTTTTATCCCAATAATATTCAGATAATTTAATATGAGAGTATTAATGTAATGCAGCACATGAACATTAAATGAATAACATCATAGTAGCCCAAATATATATACTATAAAATGTGAAGCTTTGGTTCAAAGTGATGCATGGATACCATTTTCATCATTACGTTTTCTATGAAGAAGCTTATTACAAAATGTATATTCCACATGCTTTGCTAAATTGTTCCGGCAGCTTACACGAAATGTGTGCCCCTTGATAGCGTTTTAAAACAAATATTTTAAGTTCCTTATCAAATACCCACATTTGTGAATGTGCTTTCAACATTTCCCCTTCTCTATTTTAACAGAACCCCAAGTCCCACATGTCCGAGGAGCCCAAGAATAAAGAGGAAAATCTACTCAACTCTGAGAGGCCTACTAGGGTCTTCACAGAGAACAACCACTCCCAAGGAGAGGCGCAAGTTTTGAGTAGGATCACAGGGTCACCAACAATTCAGTTGATTGAAAAACATCACGGGACTAAGACCCTTTTCAGGAAGTTCAGCGAAATGAATTGGCCAGTGGACATACGCCCTTTAAACAAAAGCTTAGTCACAGATAGCAAATGGAAGAGAATTGATGCAACTCAAGAAAAACGCAGGTCTTTCCTTCAGGAATTTTGCAAGAAGTACGGTGGGGTGAGTCGTCCTCAATCCCATCTTTTTCACATGGTCTCCAGGATCTATGTAGAAGATAAACACAAAATTTTATACTGCGAGGTACCAAAGGCTGGCTGTTCCAACTGGAAAAGAATTCTGATGGTACTCAACGGATTGGCCCCCTCCGCGTACAACATCTCCCATGATGCTGTTCATTACGGGAAGCATTTGAAAAAGCTCGACAGCTTCGACTTAAAAGGGATTTATACTCGTTTAAATACCTACACCAAAGCTGTGTTTGTTCGTGATCCCATGGAAAGATTAGTGTCTGCATTTAGGGACAAATTTGAACACCCCAATAGTTATTACCATCCAGTATTTGGAAAGGCAATTATAAAGAAATATCGGCCGAATGCCTGTGAAGAAGAATTAAATAATGGATCTGGCGTCAAATTCAAAGAGTTCATCCACTATTTGCTGGACTCCCACCGTCCAGTAGGAATGGACATTCACTGGGAAAAGATCAGCAAACTCTGCTATCCGTGTTTGATCCACTATGATTTTGTAGGAAAATTTGAAACTTTGGAAGAAGATGCCAATTACTTTTTACAGCTGATTGGAGCTCCAAAAAAGCTGAAATTTCCCAACTTTAAGGATAGGCACTCTTCTGATAAAAGAACCAATGCTCAGGTGGTGAGACAGTATTTAAAGGATCTGACTAGAACTGAGAGACAATTAATCTATGACTTTTATTACTTGGATTATTTGATGTTTAATTATACAACTCCATTTTTATAGTGTGCATTCATTTTCTAAAACCCTGGATGTACTTCATGATGATGGCCTCAAATCAGCTAGCTGTAATTTTCCTATAATTCTCTCTATGAGAAAAATTTAACTAAGTGCAGTTGTCTTGATTTAATGAAGATTTTTACCGAAGAGTATGAAACCAATTGGCACAAAGTTATAGGAAAATTACCACAGAGACATGTAAACAACTTCAGTTGCTCTAAAATGTTTGGAAAAGAGCTGCTTTTGCATTATGGATTATATTATAGAAGCAGTAACCTAGCCAGCTGCTACATTAGGTACAACTGCCTCTTGCAAGGGTAGGAAAAGCGATCTAAAATGGCATGAGTGTATGTCGCCATCCTGGAATCTGTTGTCTAAAGTGTATGGAGATATTTTTAGCAGTCTGTGGCATATGAATCAAAAGTTGCATAGTCTTCTTGCACCCCTGGAAATCTTTCCATCAACTGTAATGATAAATCAATTTGGAAATGGTGTTTTGGACCTGAACATTTTACTTTAGATTGGAAGGCATGATGTGATTTACAATATGAGAATATAGCAGAAAAACCAGATGAATCTATGGCTTTTTCTATTCAACAGCCAATAAAAAATGCACAACATGCTAAGATCAAAGCAACAAAAGTAACCTTCCTCTTCCAGAAAAACTTGAGGGAATTGATTCTGTTTCCTTTTGAGCCCTTTTTGCAGAGACAAAATGAACGTAACCACTAAAGGTCTTCACTTTTGAAGCAGGCGACTGAGAAATTTAAGCCTCATCAGATATAAATGTGCTCCTCGTTCTGGTTTAATTGGGCAGGGGGGAAATTGTTTCAGGATGGAATAATCATCAAAAACAAAAGTTGCCACTCTGAATATAGACCTCAAACAATAACAAAGTTTTATAAGAATATTATTTGAATCAAAGCACCATGTGCATAGCTTTATATGTGGAATGTACTCTAAGAATAGCTTTTGTCTAATTATTCAGCTTGGGAATGACTTTTTAAAAACTAATATACCACTTCAAAGATAGGTTACGTTCTAGAGAATAAACATAGAGCCCCTAGAAACGTTTTTTTAATAGGCTTATGCATAAACAAAATAAGGTATTTTCTTTTCAAGTTTAAATATTCTATACTAACAGAATCAAATACTATTGTATTCAGTCAATCAAAGTCTTTGGAAAATAGGACCATGTGTCACCCCTATGGAAAGTTGTAATGCATTTTGGAAATTTTTTCCAAGGAACCCTAAATCTGCAGACGCGTTTGGATGGGAAATTTATTTTAATTGGTCGACGGTTACTCTGAGTTAAGCAAACCGCACATTCAAACCCTGTTTAAACACATTTCTTGAATATGTTCCTCTTCTCAAACTATCGGTTTTTTGTGTTTTGTTTTGTTTTGTTTTGTTTTTTTGGCCGTGTTGGGTCTTCATTGATGCACGGGCTTTCTCCAGTTGCGGCGAGCGGGGGCTACTCTTTGTTGTGGTGTGCGAGCTTCTCATTGCGATGGCTTCTCTTGTTGCGGAGCACAGGCTCCAGGCGCACGGGCTTCAGTAGTTGCAGCATGCGGGCTCATTAGTTGTGGCATGCAGTCACTAGAGTGTGTGGGCTCAGTAGCTGCGGCACACAGGCTTAGTTGCTCCATGGCATGTGGGATCTTCCTGGACCAGGGATCAAACCCGTGTCCCCTGCATTGGCAGTTGGATTCTTAACCACTGTGCCACCAGGGAAGTCCTATCATTTTTTCTTGTCAGTAAATATTCAGTAATGCCTCTCAAAGAAAAGTAGGTATTAATATATGAATATTAATAGACCAAGAGAGTTACAACTGTGCTTATTTCATTTTGACTTCCCATTTCATGGCTGAGTTTTCATGAACTGCTTCATTCTTTACACCCGCCTGCCGCATCCCATCTGTCTCCCGAGGAGAGGGGAACTGCAGCAGGCCGCCAGATCATAAGTATTAAACCTTCTAAACCAAACTTTTACTACTTTTCCACTCCATTTACTCTTGCCTCTAAACCGTACACTTAAGCTGTGCTCTCCGTTTTTAAGTAGTTTCACTCTAGAGTAATCTAAATTGTGTAATTTAAATTTTGCTATACCGTGTAGAGTGGATTCCTAGTCAGTTAGAGACATTGAACTTATCTTTTTATGGAGAAAAAGAGAGAAAGAATAGAAAATATGCCAAGCAGCCTGACATTTTATTCCTAAACTACACAAAACTAGTTTTAGATGGGATCTGCTATAAAGGATAGGGGAAGTTTTATCAAAGTTATTCCTAAAACCGTATAAAGAACAAACAAAAAAACTTTCTTTTCATAACTTTGGGGAAAAAAATGGAAAGAAGCATCCTCTCTTACTAACATTTCTAATGCACTTAAGAGGATGGAGTATATATATATATATATATATATATATATATTTATTTATATATATATATATTTATATATATATGTTTATATAAAAAAACCAATCATATATATGTATATATATGATTGTTTGGCATCGGCGGTAGAGAAGAAGGGTGAGAGGAAGTGAACGATACAGTGCTCTCTAGCAAAGCCGTTCTATATCTTACACTGTAAAAGCTCCTTTCCCGACCCTTTCCGCAGACCCTATGTAACCGTAGGGAGCCGTTCTGTCATTCTTTTCCTCAGTGGACTCTCTGATGCCAGCTGGCATCCTGTGTGGTTGATTTCCAGGGGCCATGTGTGTTTTTAGGTAGGAAGAACATTCTTAATGTACCTGCTCTCCCTTTTAAATGATGTCTTTTCACATTAGGACCAAAGAAGCCATCATCATCCTGGATTCCTTGGGATTTTAAATACATTTCCCGTTTATCTCCCCTGAATTACTCTATTTCTTAGACCAGCTCATGTTCACCTTTGTCATTTCTGCCTGAGTATAAATGCCAAGTGTAAGCATCACTGTTCCATTGGACACTCACCATTTCTTGGATTTAGTTTCCTAAAGGCAAGTGACCAAATCTGGACTCATCTTCCAGATGTCCAGTGTTCCCATTTTAACATTAGCATGCTTTAGGTGTAGTTGTTAGTCCTCTAATTAAACCCTAAGGATCTTATTTATTTTTATCGACAGCAGTAACACAGGCCCCTTCACTCTGTTATTCTCCTGTCTGGAATTACTATTAGGGTAACAAGTTGGCAATTAAGCCCAAAACTACAGTTATTGAACCTGGTAAACTACCCATGGATATGCATTATTGATGTGATTGTGTCCAGAAACTGCCGTAAACTTCAACGGAGACATTTTTGCACAGGACACCCAACTTTCTGATTTTCACATGTATTTGGAAATATCCATTGTCAATGGGAACATGGGGCCACTTGCTAAATTCTCTAACTTCAAGGTCTATAAATATTATCTAGCAATTCAAGAACTACTTGGACACCATTTATAATGACAAAGAGGAAAAAAGACTGTTAATTACACTTTTTTCATGAATAACTACTCTTCAAAAAGGTGTTACCTCCTAAACACTGTATATTAGTGCTTAGCTGAAGGGAATATATAAGCAGATACAGAGAATTTTTGAATATTAAAGCTCTCTTTGAAAAGATCACTTGCTGAATTAGTATAAGTTGGAATTAGTAAACTGGGGCTGCAATAAACATCCGCTACTCTGAATTCTCATTTGGCCCCTTGGGGCATCTTTAAAACTCCAGGCCTTTGTGGAATTTGGTGAAGCAGAAACTTTGCCCCTGGCTAACATCCCCCGTGTGTCCTGATATTTGAAGAATGGTTGACCAAGGTGTTTAATAGTAGCTCAACCACCTGAGGACCTTAGACCAGGGCTAACATAATTTAGTTCTACCATTAGGGTCATACTGTCTCAATCTTAATCATAATCAATATAGTAATATTCATAATCATAACTAACAGTTATTCAGTACTTAAGTGCTTTTCATGCATTAATTTATTTAATCTCCATGGTCAATCTAAGTTAGGTCTTGTTATATGCACCCCCATTTCCCATGTATAATAAAGGAAGCTAAAGCAGGGTGTGCTTTAGTTAAATTACCAGCTGAAGAGGCATAGCTGGTAATTAGGTGGGGAGGCAGAATGAACCCAAGCAGCAAATACCACTACCAAACACTCTTCTTCTTTTTCTTTTTTAATTAATTTGTTTATTTGTTTTTATTTTTGGCTGTGTTGGGTCTTCGTTGCTGTGCGCAGGCTTTCTCTAGTTGTGGCGAGCAGGGGTTACTCTTCATTGCAGTGCGCAGGCTTCTCATTGTCATGGCTTCTCTTGTTGTGGAGCACGGGCTCTAGGCACGCAGGCTTCAGTAGTTGTGGCATGCGGGCTCAGTAGTTGTGGCTCGCGGGCTCTAGAGCGCAGGGTCAGTAGTTGTGGTGCACGGGCTTAGTTCCTCCATGGCATGTGGGATCTTCCCGGACCAGGGCTCGAACCCGTGTCCCCTGCATTGGCAGTTGGATTCTTAACCGCCGAACCACCAGGAAAGCCTCAAACACTCTTCTTAGAATAGTATAAACTTAACTACTTACTTTTGGTTTCTCTTACCTAAATTCAGAACAGCCAAAGGCAAGAAATATATATTGGCACCTGAAAACTTTTTTGACATTTCAAATCAGCTTATTTCTTTATTCCTGTTGAGTTAAACTGACAAATTCAAAGACTTTATAAAAAATTAGGCTTCCTCTCCCTTCTCCTTTTTTTGTCTTCTTAGTTGATCATGAGACACAAAGTTTTCAAAAAGAGAAAAAGTCGTTGGAACAAATTTAGTCTAACAGAAACAAAATGTCATTTTGACAAGAAAGTCCAGACAGATACAGCAGTGGGCAAGGTCACGGGGGATATAGTTCAAGAGGAAGGGAGTTCGGCCAGTTTTCCGCGCGTCAGCGCTTGATGGCCATTGAAGATGCTCGTGACTCAGCAAGTCAGCCAAAGGGAAAGCTCCATGACTATTGTTAGAAACTAAGCAATTGTGCTCGTATCTTTTTCCTGAGTTCCCATCCCCAGTACTAGTTTAGTAGTTAGATAACCCTAAACTAACTCAGGAAGACTGTAGAAAAGAATAGAGGAGCAGCTTGACTTAAACCAACTGAAAACCACCATGAAAAAAGTCAAATTAAATAAGTGCTCAGCTAGAAGAAGGCAGACTTTTCCTAGGCCTGCGGACGCTCTACCTGAGGAAGGCCAACTCTGAGTCCAACAAAAGAGTATTGCCCTGCATCATTTAATTCTCAGGATTGCCTCGTCCCTCCCGTCTTGGTCTTTCACCAGGATCTTATTCTTCCAGGTGAATTTCTTCAAATCCACTTAAGCGATCATTTTTTCTCATCTCTGAGCCTCTGCTCAAGTCTTACCTTCTATTGAAATACTTTCTCTCTGGACATTCATTTCATGTTAACTCACCAAGGAATCTTTTTAGACTAGTCAATTTTCAAATCTTATCTCTTCATGAACTCTCTCATCAATGGAAAAAGGCAGAATGGTCTCCTCCTGATGTGACATGCATCCGATTCTTCTTCTCCTGCCAATTAATGCAGGCATTCCTTCCCTTCCTTTTTTTTTTTTTTTTTTTTGCTTCATTAATTTATTTGTTCATTTGCTATATCCCTCTTTATATGCATACAAAATCTCTATTGTCATTGGAATGTGTCTTAGGTCTTCCAAGAGTGTTGTTTATTTCACTTTGCATGGTTTCTAGCAAAGCATTGCATGCAAAGAGTTCCTTTAATAAATGTTTTCGTGATGTTGTGTAAAGGTTCCCCGACTGTTTCTCTTAGTGTATAATGTGTATATTTCTGCCTATGACTTTCAGGCATCTATAGGCCCAGTGGATCTAAAGAGGAGGCTCCAGAGCAGGGCAACTGGGGGAAGTGAACCAAGCCACATGCCTTTTCTATACTAACAGTCACACCTTAACCTAAAGTATAGCTGTGGACACAGCAATCTTGTATTGATACATTTCTAAGGTGACATATTTGTTTATGAAGTTTTCAGAGGAAATGTTGAAAAAATGCATAATTCCGGTCAATATAAGAGCCATTTACTGAGCACCTACTGGGTAGCAGACACCAGAAAAATACATACATCACTTGACATGAAGAGTATGTGAAAATACTAAATATTTTAGTATTTAGTAATCTTTAGTAATTTAGTAATCTAGTAATTTAGTAATCTTTAGTAATACTAAAGAGTATGTGAAAATATGAAAGTTACATATTATTCCACCCATCATTCTATAAATGAGAAAACTGAGGGTCAGAGAGGTTTAATGACTAGCTCCAGAGCCAGCTTCCCACCAAGGTCTCTCTGGCTCCAAAGCTAAGACCACACTAGCCGCCTACAGGCCAGATCTGGCCACAGATACTTTTGGTTTGACCTACAATGCATTTTATTTAATATTTGGATTAGTTGGCAACCTTTTAAATTGGGACTCTTTGGTCAGTGATGGGGAATTTCTGTTACCCTCCATCCTACCTGTCTGCCTGAAAACATGCAGAATCAAGGTCAGCCCCTTCAGGTGAGGCCAGAGCTCTCTCTTGTTCATGCTCTCCACCTAGCCATCATCACTCATTTACCTTGCCTGGCTGACTCCTAAGTGTCCCACTCTTCAATCCCTGCTCTGAAGACTATGTTCTTCCATCCACCAAGCTTCCAAAGGAAAAGCGATTTCTGAATATTTTCTTTGTCTATGTTTGCGTTGTGCGATCCATGAGGTCATCACGTTTTGGGTTTCCTTATCCTCACTCGAAATACTGCTTGTCCTTTGGTCTTCTACCCAGTGTGATGGCCAAACAATATTTCATCGTTTAAAGAAATCTCTTTTGACCAACAAAAGAGATGTTGGGAGAAATCCAGTACCTTTCTTTGGCATCCTTCTGTCTTAGCCAGTGGGTACCCCTGGAAATAACAGTCCTTCCCTTCCCCTTCAGCAGAGATGAGTCATTCTCCCATGCCCTCAGAACCTTGGCATCTAGGGACGAAAACTGGTTCACACTGATATATCCAGACTCTTATTCGATAACCTTCCTGCAAAAACTCCTCCTGTTTTGAAGGTGTACTTACTCTTCCTCAACTCTGAAAATTGCCTGTTTCCCAGATTTCTCTGAGGATTTCCCTATCTGGCTCATAACACTCCTCTCCACCCCCTTCCTGCAGTTATCCTGGGTGACGTTAGCATTCCCGATGACTTTCCACCAGCTCTGTTTCTCAATGCTCTAACTTCTCTTTCTCCCACTTCAACTCTTGGACAGCTGGAGAAAACAGAAACACAGCCATGAAAATCAATAGCCACAACTTTTGTCCCCAAAGAGCAAAAAAAACTGTGGTAACCTATATAGTACTTCATTTTATCCATTCATTTCCTCAAAATATATCCAAGGCTTAGAAAAATGTTCTTCAGAAATATTTTGAATTGAAATGTACTTGGCACGCTAGAGTAATTACCGAATTAAAATGACAATATTACTAGGGTGACTGTAATTATCCTTAGGAAAAAATAAATCCTGACTTAGTTTATCAGTTCTTCAAAAAATATAATGTATGGACCACCTGGACCAAATTTTTGTTAGAAACAGATTTCTGTAGCCCACCCAGGATGCACTGAATCAGAATCTCTTGAAACCCACTTGGGAATTTTTTTTAACAATCTCCGGGGATGAGTCTTACATACAGCAAAGTTTGAGCACCACTTATATGTGTGTGATTTTTTAAAAACCCTGGTCGATTGTAAGTGGTAATAAAGCCTGCTCCTTTCATTCCATTGCTCTGTTGAAAAGTTAAAAACTCTCAACTGAGAGATGGGTCAGCAGGTGGTGGTACCAAAGCCTGGCATGGGATTTTGACCAGTGCTGAAGCAGAAACTTGGCATCTGAGGCTGCCAGCTGCAAGAACTAGAGCTGAAATGAAGTGAGTTATGGGGACAGCGCTGGACACTGCCCAGGCTTTTTGAAAGCTTTCAGGATGAAATGGGGAGATGGAAACTTTCCCCTTTTGAAACACAAAAGACAAATGTGTACTGAGGGCAATTCTGGCAACTCAACTCCACACTAAACCAAGTGAAGACAGGATGAGTTTCTCCAATAAAAAATTAAAAAACCTTTTTCAAATTGAACTAAGATGATTGAAAATGGAAAATATTTGCTATTTGGGTTATTAGTTTGAAAGCAAGTGCCCCAGGAAATATTTTGCAATTAACTTAAATCATAAGAATGTACATTTCTTGGGCTTCATTAAAGAATTTGTCTCTCCTTTCCTTTCTGTGAGGTTGAACCACATAACATTGTCAACATCTGAGTACTTCTGACATACAATCACAGCATTTTTAATGTTCCCACTCTGAGTTCTACTGCTGCCTACCAAATTCTAGCTACACTAGCATTTGCCTGGAGTATTAGAAATCGCCTCTGGAAAACGCCCTACCCCTCACCACTCTTCCCTTTTCTTTTCTCTTTTTTCTCTTTTTTCCTTTTTAAATGTTTGATTGCGGTTAAATACACATAACCTAAAATTTACCATCTTAACCATTTTTAATTCGTCATGCAACCATCACCACCATCCGTCTCCAGAATTCTTTTCATCCTCAAAACTGAAGTGTCATACCCATTATTATTTAAATAACTCCCTCTCCCCTTCCTCCAGCCCCCGGTAACTGCATTCTACTTTGCATCTCTATGAATTTGACTACTCTAGGTACACCATATAAGTGGAATCATACAGTTTCTGACCTTTTGTGACTGGTTTCTTTCACTCAGCAAAATGTCCTCAAGGATCACCCACGCTGGAGACATGTCAGAATTGCCCTCCTTTTAAAACTGAATAATGTTCCCTTGTACATATAACTTCTCCCTTTAATCCACTCTGCACACTTCGAAAATAAACTTCCTACAGCATCATTCTGCTCCCAGCTTCTCATTGCCTGGCTTTAAGACCCTCAGCAATATAACTTTTACCCAGTATTACCTGATAATGGCATCAGACCCATTATTATCCAGCCAAATTGAACTATCACATTCCCTGAAAATATCCTTGCTCTTCTCCCTATTTTGTTCCTACTATTTGCACTGCCTGTGGTGTCCATTCTTCTCTCTCTTAAATGGCCTCCTCACAGGCCCCCTCCAACATGATGCTGCCTCCCATCCCCCCATTCTAACCCCATCCCTCCCTCCCCGCCATCACCATCCCTCACTCAGCTGCTTCACCCACTCTGCCTGGGGAATCTCTTCCGTTCCCCTTGCTGTAACTCCACCCATAGACTGATGGCTCCCAAATCCCTGTCTCTAGCCCACATGTCTGTAGTGGACCTTGACTCAGATTTCCAACTTCCTGCTGGACCTCTTCACCTAGATGGCCCATGGGCACTCCCAGCTCCACATGACGGAAGCTGAACTCATCATCTAAGCCCCAAACCCGTTTTTTTCCTTATTTGATGCCATCACCATTCATCTCCTCTGTCTCCCATGACAGGAGCCGAGGAGTCAAGCTAGACCTCTCCCTGCGCTGACCCCCCCATAGCCAGAGGCAAGCCCACTAACTTCACCACCTACATCTTCCTCAAGCTTCTCCTCTCCTCCCATCCAGTCTGCTACTTTCCTAGTTCAAACCCTCACCCTGTCTGGCCTGCAACACTGCAATACTTTCTAACTGTCCTCCCACCCTTGTTCTCAACGCCATCCTCCATACTGCCATATTCACTCTAAGATGTAAACCCAAGCCTGGCATTTCTCCACTTAAAGCTCCTTAGTAGTGCCAATCGTCCAACTTTGTCTCCTAACACATGCGCAGTGTCCTCCATGATCCTAATTCTTCTCCAACCACATTTTCTGCCAGTTCCTACCTCCCTGCTTCCTCTCCAACGACCTAGAATGGCCGTGATCCCCGGACAGTGGGTGGTTTCCTGCCTCCTGCCTTTGCTCATCCTGTCCCCTCTGCTGGAGCATCATCTACCCTCCATTCACCTCCTGAGGCCTCCTAATCCCTAACCTCAGCTCGGACAGGCATCCCTGGCCTCTGCCTTGGCTCACATGAGATGCCCTGCTCCTGTGTTACTGGGAAGCAAAATCCTATGGTGGTTAAGAGCTGGGGCTTGTCATACATAAGAACTGGGTTTGAATCCCATGTCTTCAACTTTCAAACTTTGGGACTTCTCCAATTTATTTAACTTCTCTGAGTGCTAGTTTTCTCATATCAAAAATGAGGATAGCAATGCCTACCTTGTAAGGTTATTGTGAGGAATAAGTGGGAAACTTGTGTAAAGTGTTTAATAAGTGCTCAATGAATTATAACTACTGTTATTATCCCATTAGACCCTCGCGTATCTCTATCTTTGCACTTATAGAATTCTAATTGTTTCTGTATGTGTCTGGCTCCCCCAGTACACTGAATTCCTTGTCTTGTTCATCTCTGTAACCTCAGAGAAGGCACTCACTAAATATTTGTTGAAGAAATGAATGCAGGAACGAATCTCGCACGCCTACCCCTATGTTGGCATTGCACTGCGTCCTTCCTTTATGGCATTATGACTTGTATTATGACAATATGAAAATGTGTCTTAACTTTTCTGTTAGATTCTAAGTTACCTGAGGGCAGAAACCATGTCTCGCTCAATAAATGTACGTGTAATTGAATTTCAGACTTTCAAGTGTTGATTCTTTTTAATAAGATAATCGTCTAAAATAGTGGGCTTTCTAACCACAACGTAGAAACGAATAAGAAAAACCTGTCACACCTGCCATCTTCAGCCCCTTTCTTTCCGTTACCTCTATGTCCTGACTGGGCTGAGCCTCGATCTCCTCAGATAAGCACACTGTTCCCCATCTTAGGGCCTTTCTGAGCATCTGGTGCCATTGCAGATGCAACCTGTAGGAAGAGGAGAGTTAATACCTGATGGGGAGAGCTTTTGATCAATGGGAAGTGGGACCAAGTGGACATATTACTCTCCCTTTATTTCCTCAACAGACAGTACAGAGACTTTTTTTTTTCCAGTGGTTCTACTGGCAGCCAACTAGACATCTCATCCTCACGGTGGCCACCCTCCCGTCCCTGATTCACTCCACTGACGCTCACTTCAGCTCCCTGGGGTTGTACTGATTGTACCAATTCAGGACGAGCATGTAAGACCTCTGCCTCAGATGCTGCCTTCTTGGGAACCGGGGTGTAGTAGTTTCCTACAGCTGCTATAACAAAGTACCTAAAACTGGGTGCCTTAAAACAACAGAGATTTAGTTTCTCACAGTTCAGGAGGCCAGACGTCTGAAATCAAACTTTCTGTTTGGTTAGCTCCTTATGGAGACTCTGAGGGAGGATTTGTCCCATGCCTTTCTCCTAGCTTCTGGTGATTGCCAGCAAACCTTGGCTTTTCTCATCTTGTAGCTTCATCCCTCCAATCTCGGCCTCCATCATCAAATGGCATTCTTCCCGGGGTGCTTGTGGGTCTCTTCAGGTGGCCTTCTTGTAAGGGCACCACTCACTGAATTTAGGGCTCACCCTAATCCCCTATGACTTCATCTTAACAACTAATTTCATCTGCAAAGACCCTATTTCCAAATACGGTTAACTTTCAAGGTTCCAAGTGCTCATGAATATTCAGAACGCTCGCCCAGTGTACTGGGCTACAACAGCGGGAGCCAAGAGTGATGTGACGGTAATCCCTAACAAGCAGGGGCATCACAGTTACTAAGGCTTTTACCTGTGGTTAGTGAGTGGTTAGATGAGGTTCAAGTGGAAGGTGAGTCATTGAAATATGCAGTGTCTGGACCATGATAATTATAAGGGCTGTGGAGTAGGCTGGCTTCTTCTAACAGTATTTGAAACCTTGAAGAAGGAAGATATAGGCTCAGGGTGGACTACTGCCAACTCAGGGTATTCTTTCAAAGCCAGAGAGCCTATGACAGCTTTGAAGAAGACTTTCAACTCCTGAAGCATCAGGGCAGATTCTGCTGCAAAATCAGGCCCAGGATCAAACTGTGATGGTGGCTGAGTTGAACACTAAGATCTGGGATGGGAGTTCTTTAGATAGAAGAGTCTTGAACATCCAGCCAAGCAGGAGCAACCCCCTTCCCCTTGCCTGACAACAACCTCACCTTCCATGAAGGTCACACAGAAACACACCGAAGGCAGCGATAAGACGATGCTTATTTTCCTCAAGATCTTCCATTACCCCCTTCATTACCTCCAGGCTGATACTAAGATCAGCACAGCCCAACAGGGGACATTCTGATATAAAATAGTTTGCATGCTGAAAGCATCACCAATATCAATCAGCAGGAATCAGAAGAACACATGTGAAAGTGAAATTTGAGGGTGTTGGTTAGGTGGGGACAAGATGAAATACAAAGTTGGAAAGGGCACAATTTATGGACATGGTGGAACTACCTATGTTGTTCTTGCAAAGATTCCTGGAGCTAATCCTAATGGTTGGTACGGTTCCTTGAATGTTGGGTATGATTATGGCCTACAGAAAATAAATGGAGATGCCAGAACTTTGGGCACAGTACCAAGGAAGGGATCAGACGCCTCCAGATGGGAAATTGTCAAAATGGACTTAATGTGTAAAACCGTGGAACTCACCACTGGACCATGATAACCAGGACAGATCACAAAACACTCCTTTCTCTAAGGCAATACGGAATGCACTAGTGAGTACAAGCTCATTTTTGAGAAGCTCAACAAATTTTTCTGTAGGGCATTTTTGAGAAGCTCAACAAATTTTTCTGTAGGGCAGGATTGACAGTTGAAGATGCTGTAAGAGAACTGGACACTATAACATGACTGGGGATGATGGTGTGGGGATGGTAGAAGCCAGGTGTACACTGGGCTTTCTGAGACAATGTAGATGTGGTTCCCATAATGGGTGAGAAGACTGGGGTGGTAATCAGGGGGCTGGATCTGCGGTGATCTGTAGCAATGGTTAATAGATCATTTGAATCTGGAGGCAAGATGGATGGCCAGCTGATCACGATGTTTCTCAATTTATGTAATCAAAGCACTTGAGAGGAGAGAGCAGATGGTGAAATCCTCTGCTTCAGTGAAAAAGCATGGATGTTCGTGCAGTTTCCAGACCTATGCTGGTCTACAGACAGAGCTCCTTGGTTGAAATGAAGATCTTATCCCCCTGAGAAAGGGCCTTGCAAAACTATGACAAGAGGACATGGTAAAAATTCCCCCAGTCTTTTCAAAAAGGGACTTGCCATCATTTGTTATGATAACTACACTTTGGGAAGATACCCAGACTTTTCCAGGGCTGTAAGATATAGGGTCTGAAATAACATTGATACCTAAGGATGCAAAACGCCATCACGATCCTCCAGTTAGAGTAGAGGCTTGTGGAGACCTAGTGATAAATGGAATTTCAACCTGTATCTATTTTTCAGTGAGTCCAATGGGTTCACAGACCTACCCTGTGTTTGTTTTCTCTGTCTCTGAGTTTGTAATTGGGATAGATATACTTAGAAGTGGCATAATTCTCACATTGGTCCCCTTAGTTGTGTGGTCCTGGCCATTATGATAGGAAAAGATGAGTGGAATCCCCTAAAACTGCTTCCACCCTTGGCCAAGATGCTAAATCAGAAACACCACATCCCAGGAGTACTTTCAGATTTTAAGTCCTCAAATACTTAAAAGATGCAAGGGCGATACTCTCCATCACCTCCCTATTCAAGAGCTACTGTAATCTAAACCAAAGGATAGCTGGCCAGACATGGTGTCTTTGCTGCATCAGATCAGCACCGCCTCTGACATCTGCTTTGTGGATTTTGATCTAGGGAAAGCATTCTTCTCTTTCAATAGAAAAGATCAAACACAGATCACCTTCACACAAAAGAGAGAATATTCACTTTCTTGCTCCAAGGCTATGTTAATTCTGTTGCCTTTTGTTGGAGTATGCTCCACAGAGAGCTTGATTACCTTGACATTCTGCAAATCATCACATTGGCTCACTCTACTGATAACATCATGTTAATTTGCCCTGTAGAACAGGAAATGGCAAGTTCCCCAGATGTCCTAGAAAGATACATGTGTGCAACAGAGTGGGAGGTAAAACCCTGAAATTTTAAGAGTCTCCCACATCAGTAAAGGTTTTGGAGGTATAACACTCTGGGAGATGTGGGGCATTGCCTCTACGGAAATGACAAGTTGTTGTACCTTGCATCTCTCACCACTAAGAAGGAGGCTGAGTTCACGGTGTACCTCCTTGGATTTTAGAGGCAGCAAATACTGTACTTGGGGATACTGGTCTGATCCATGTTGGGAGACACTCAGGGGACTGCCAGTTCAGGGGCAGCTCAGACCAAGAGAGGACCCGGAAGCAAGCCCAGGCTAGGGTGAAAGCTGCTCTGTCACTTGGCAACACGACCCAGCATGTCTGATAGTACCAGATGTGCCTACGATGGATAAAGATGCTATAGAGAATTTCTGGCAAGTCCCAACAGAAGAGCTGCAACACGTGCCTCTTGGGTTCTGGAGCAAATCCATGCTTTCAGCAGTTTTAGACTACTCTCCTTTTGGAAAATAGTTGTTGGCACCTAAGAGAGAAAGTACCTGACCATGGGATGCCTATGGAACTCCAGTAACTGGAGCTTCCTATTAAGAATGGAGTGTTATCAGATCCACAAAGTTATAAGGTCAGATATGCGCAGCAGCGATCCAATATACAGCAGAAATATTCTATTTATAATCAGGCCTGGCAGTTCTAGAAGGTGTGAGCAAATCACATAAATAGGTGGTAAATAGGCGACTTATATTCCCATGCCACCTGCCTCTGTCGCATGGATGTTTCTCCATCAACTCACACCTATGGTCTGAAGGTGACCAACTGATGGAAGAAATAACCAGGGCCTGGTTCACAGCTGGCTTAATGTGATATGTTGTTTTCACAAACATAGACAGCAGCCCCATTATAGCCCCTCGGGGTGGTTCTTAAGGACAGAGGCAAAAGTAATTTCCTACAGATGAGAAAGCTATAAGAAAATATATTTGGTCAACCACTTTGCATGGAAGGAGGACCCTGAGAGGTAGACATGCAAGGGTCTCTAGGTAGAGACCAGTAGTATCAATAGCTCAGCTCTGTTCAAGAAAAGGCCCGAAAAAAAATGAGGTTGAAAGAATAAGGAAAATGAGATCTACAGAGAAGATATGCGGACATATGAGAATGGCACAAACAGTGCATGAAGATCTTTGTGTCTCAGGAACATCCATCCCAAGGGAATCTCTCAACAATCACGTAGACAGAAGGGCTATCAGTTTGCCTCTCAGCTTTGCCTCCCCGGTGTTGGTACAGCGGGTGCATGAGCAGAGTGACCGTGAGAGCAGGGATGGAGGCATTGCATGGGTCCCACAGCGTGACCCCCTGTCACCAACACAGATCGAGCTCCTGCCACTACTGAAGGCCCTCTCTGCTTGCAGCAAAGACTAGGCAGCTACTTGCCATCCACTGATTCCACTGCACCTGTTCCACTCTGGAGGGAGCAGCAATTTGTCCTACTGGAATCTGTATCTGTTCCAAATGTAGGTTTGCCCTTCGTGTCAGGACACTCAGAAAGACTGATCTACCAACAGGTGTCCCACCCAACACTGCCTCCAATCAAGAGATTCATTTTTTGGCAAATGAGGTATGACGGTGGGTGCACAACCATGGAATCCACTAGACTGACCATGTATTGCTTTCCCCAGAAGTAGCCAACAAAAGATGGAATGGCCTGTTTGTTAGAGACTCAACTAAGGCACCAGCTTGAGAAATACACCTGTCTGAGTTGGGTCCTCGTCCTTCAGGATACAGCATATATACTGAATGATAGAGCTGTGTCCCAATAACTGGAATACGAGGCTGTTTCTCTCTTCATTACTCACAGCGAATGACTTGCAGAATTTGTGTTTCCCATTCCTGGAAACTTAGACCGCTGGGTTTGATTTACTCGTTCCCGGAGAGGAAATTTTCAGCAAGGAGAAATGATAAAGTCCCGTTAAGTTTCTGAACACTTTGGACTCCTCTGCCACTGGGGGTGGAGGAGGGGGGTGTGGGGGGAAGGCAAAGAAAAGAGTCACTCTACTGGCAAGGGGATTTGACTCTGATTCCATAAGAAACTAGAGATGCTTCTGCCCAATAGGGACAGGAAGGAGGAAGTCTAGAACCCAGGGGACTCTTGGAAGGTCTCTTAGTGCCTTCACACCCAGGGAGAACAGAAAATAAGCAATGGCAGCAATCCCAGTCCTCCGAGCAAAAAGCAACTAAATGTCTCACATCCCTGAAGGATGCCAATCTGGGTGGTGACACCAGACAAGTAACCCAAACAAGGAAAAGTGCTGGCTGAGGATCAGGAGGTTTAGAATGGGGGATTGAGGAGGGAGGTGATGAATATCTATTGTGATTTTGGAAAAAAGCTGTACCAGAAGGGAACTTTCTTTTTTATTCTCTTAGAAATGTTGGTTTTGTAGGAGGCGTTCTGTGTGATTAAATTGATAACTCCTCTCTTGGGGAGAAAGTGAGGACAATAGATTTCTGACAGGTTCCCCTGGGTCTCTCAGTATGGTCATTAGAGTTACCTTCTTAGAACATAAACACCATTCTCTTGTCTAAACCTTTCTGATGGCAGGAGACACAACAAATGAACTGGGCTGATAGTAAAATACTATGCAAGCTCCACAAATCACACTTTCAAGGAATATTCATGAAATGAAAATATGCTCATGACAAAGGAGAGGGGCAAATCATAAATGAGTCTGTACAGTAGGGTTTCACTTGTTAAATACCGTAAGTATGTTTTCAAATGTGTATTTCTGGGGTAATGTTTTTGGAATAGAGTCCGATTCTTTTTCCTTGCATTTCTGTGTCTGGGACCCGTCCGCATTCAGGGGCTGGGGCTGGGCATCTAGGATGAGACCTGTTCTCGCAGAAAGAAGAAATGCAAAGAGGAGGAGAAATACAAAGGCAATATTCAGCTTTTGGTTATTGAAGCAGAATTTTTTGAAATAGTCTTGAAATCTACTCTTTACCAAGACAAGAATTGACTTTTAGAAGTTCTTTTAGCTCCCAACCAAGCTTTAAATATAAGAAACCATATTGATGACCAGATCACAGAATTGCATCGCTATGAACAAAAACTCAGGGTCAAAGAGAGAGCAGTGGTTCTTGAACTTTTGATCTCAGAACACTTTCACAATTCTTTAAAATTATTGAGGACCCTAATCATTTGTATTTTAACTACTGATAGATATTTGTTTATGTGGATTATATCTATTGACAGTTACTATATGCCATAGACTGAATGCTTGTGTTACCCCCAAATTCATATGCTAAGACCTAATTTCCAATGTGATGCCATTTGGAATAAAGTCATTGAGAGGTAATTAGGGTTAGATTGGGTCATGAGGGTAGAGCTCTCATGATGAGATTAACGCCCTTATAAAAAGGGAATAAGGGCTTCCCTGGTGGCGCAGTGGTTAAGAATCCGCCCGCCAATGCAGGAGACACGGGTTCGAGCCCTGGTCTGGGAAGATCCCACATGCCGCGGAGCAATTAGGCCCTTGAGCCACAATTACTGAGCCTGCGCATCTGGAGCCTGTGCTCTGCAACAAGGGAGCCCGCGATAGTGAGAGGCCCGCGCACCGCAATGAAGAGTGGCCCCCACTTGCCGCAACTAGAGAAAGCCCTCGCACAGAAACGAAGACCCAACACAGCCATAAATAAATAAATAGATAAATAAATAAATAAATAAAAAGAAAGGGAATAAGACATGAGAACTTTCTCTCTGTCATGTAAGTATACAGCAAGAAGATGGCCATCTGCAAACCAAGAAGAGAGTTCTCACCAGACACTGCCACCTTGATCTTGGACTTCCAGCCTCTAGAACTGTGGGAAATATATGTCTATTGTTTAAGCCTCTGATAATGTGTTATAGTAGCCCAAGCTTAGATACCATCTTAGAAATTAAAACTGAGAAAATTTTAAAATATTTATTTATTAATGCACCTAAGATAAAAATAACTCCACCACATTAAGTCAACTACATAGTTTTATGAAAGAAACTTTTTCCAACTTCAAAAGAATGAGTAAGAAGAGTGGCATTATTTATATTTTGGCAAATCTATTTAATGTTTGGCTTAATGGAAGACAGCTGGATTCTCCGATCTGTTTCCAATCTTGTGGTATTATTGTTTGGGTTAAAATATAGGAAAACAAATCCAACCTCACACAGATATGTATCTGGAAGAAGAAATATTTTAATAGCCTTTTCAGATAACTGTGGATATTCTTTGATACTATGCCAAAACTCGACAATTAATACTTTCTTAAATGCTAGTTACAACTTGGAATCTGAAACCATATCAGTGAACATTCATACTGCTACATTAGAGTTCATTCATTTATCTTGAACTCCAAATGAATCTTTAACCCATGCATGATTTTAAACATTATGCATTGATCATTTGGAGAATATTAGTTCACTGAGTTATGTAGAATTTCCTAATGTTTATATACTTCATTATACAATATCAAAAATCACCATCATCACAAATCTCATCAGAAAAATTTTGAAGTATCGGGAAGCTGTCAACTTCATATGGTGGTGGATACACATTTCCTAAACTTCTACTTTTGGGTTGAAAGCTCAAATTTTGTTCTTGGCAACAAATACTTCCGGTTGTTTTCCTTGAAATGACAGGCTCACTTCATTCATTTTTGAGAAAATGTCCACCAAAAATGCAAGTCTGACTACTCAGAGTTTGTCTACCAGTTGTTCTTTCAAGTAAAAATGGTGTTCCATGAAAAGAAATTGCTAATTCAGCTCACAACTCAAATAATTACATAAGTGCATTTTGTCAAAATACCCATTGTGTTTCAACATAAATTAGAAGTACTTTATTTGTACTTCCTAGTTAGCCGCACAGAAAATTCAAAAGACGTATAATCAAAAGTTGAGATTTTATATATATATTGCTTTATCAAGGACATTCCTGAATGAAATTAGCAGGTTAGTTTTGTTTTAATTTCTTCTTTGTCTCTTGAGGTTTTGTGTGTGTGTGTGTGTGTGTGTGTGTGTGTGTGTGTGTGTGTGATGGATACTGTATAGCACAAGGAACTATATTCAATATCCTGTGATAAACCACAATAGAAAATAATATGAAAAAGAATATATATATGAATGAGTCACTTCGCTGTACAGCAGAAATTAACATTGTAAATCAACTATACTTCAATAAATTTTTTTTAGAAAAAAAGGAGTAAATGAAGGTAAGATTAAAAGAAAGAAAGAAAGAAAAGGAACCAGATGAATCAGGGGCATCTTGCAGTCACTGGTAAGGAGTAAATCAGAGCAGCCCCTCTGCCCCTGAGGTCAGGGTCACTGCCAGAAGGGTGCAAGGACTTGCTTCATACACTCAGTTGTGACCTTGGAAAGGGGAGGGGAAAGGAGCAGAAATCTGGAAGACTGAGCATTTAACTAGAGTCTAGCTCATCCAAATGAAACTATTTAAACTAGCCTTGATAGAGGCTGAAACTCAGAAAAGATTGAATATTGAAACAGAAAGTAAGTATTTTTAAGACTGAGATATAACTCATGATTGAGCAAAGTCCCCCTACTAGCCATCAGGATAGGGCCTCCAAAGGAACTATAGAATGCCCTACAGAAAGCAGTCCTTGTCTGAATAAATCAAAAAACTAAAAAGAAGTATGTTCATTGTTACCAGGGGTTAACTCTGGGTGGTGGAATTATGGATGGCTTTATTGTCTTTTCAGGCTTATCTGAATGCTGTTAATTTTTTATAATAAGGAATCATTATTTTAATAGTCAGAAAATAGGAGGTAATGTCATATTACCTGAAAGATATTGTTCACATTTCTGAGCCTAGTGGAAAAACACCCTCCTTCTACCCTGCTTTACCTCCTCATCTTCCTCTCCACCCACTGCACCTCATTGCCAAGCGACTCCCTGGGCCCCACTGGCCAAGTTTGCTCAGGGTTCTGAAAATTTCTAGCAATATATGCATACTTAATCTTAAATGGAGAAACAGACCTCTATAGCAAAGGGTAGGTCAAAGCTCATACAACATTTGTATTACCGCCCCAAATATCTTTACATAAAACAATATCAGTAGTCACTTTCAAAAATTCACGAGGTTAGCTAATCGAAACAATAAAATTACAGCATAATAATTTTTAAAAATTTAGCAACTTCTTAGAGCTGCATCATTTAATAAGTAGCCACTTAGCCACATGTTGGCTACTGGGTACCTGAAATGGGGCTGGTAAAACTGAGAAATTGATTTTTCAATTTTATTTCCTTTTAATTAGTTTAAAATAAAAACTGTTAATTCAGTTATTGGAAATTTTTAAAGTATGTTTGTGAATCTACTCTTTCGAATGTAAGTATTATGATATCTGAATACCAGTCAAGTACAGTCCTCCCTCAGCATCTGCTGGGGATTGGTTCCAGGACCCTCTGTGGACACCAAAATCCATGGATGCCCAAGTCCCATAGCTAGACCTCCATATCCATGGTTTCACATCTGGGAATTCAACCAACCTAGGATCGTGTAGTACTGTATGTTTTTATTGAAAATCATTCATGTATAAGTGCACTTGGGCAGTTCAAACCTGTGCTGTTCAAGGGTCAACTGTATTTCCAATGAAAATTTAGCTTCCAAATGGAAAGAGACTGTAAGTGTACAATACTTACAAAATTTAAACACTTAGTAAGAAAAAATGTAAAGTGTTCCATTACTAATTTTTTATATTGATTTCTTATTGCAGTGATAGTATGTTACATATATTGGATTAAATAAAATACAGTATTATAATTAAGTTTACATGTTGGTTTTTACTTTTTTTATTGTAGTTACTGGAAATGTTCAATTATATATGGCTGACATTATATTTCTACTGGAGAGTGCCAACTTCAAGCTGGTTGAGGTATAGTTAGACATAAAATAATTTTGTTTACTTTTGACTGTTACTATAGGTCTATTTAAAAATCCTTCCGTATCTCAACTGGAAATATTGTTCTTTTTCTCAAAAGTTGCCTCTTTTAAATGCTATAATCTCCAAGCTACCTAACCAGGTACCTGTAGTGTGTGAGAAGATTAATACTTACGATGAATATGTACTTATGAGGAGTATGATGATGTTATTGCAATGTTGTTGCTAGGACATTTCTTTAAACCTAGAAAGTTCTGTCTTTCTTTCCAAGCCAGGCTAGCGGAAAATGGCTCCAGACATTGGGTACTTTTGTATAAAGCTAACAGTAGTTTTGTTTTCTATTTGTCATTATGACTCAATCCTCTTTGTCTTGGCTTTGTGGTGAAGGGTTGAACAATTAAAATTTCCCAGAGGTCCCCTTTTTAACTCTCAACAAAGCCCTAGCAAATGCTTCTGTGTCTTATTCACAGCAATGGTTTTTGCCTTTCAATGAAAAAGTAAAACTGGGAATAGTTTTCAGAGCTTTCAGAACTTTTTCCATTGAAATGCAAACACTCTTCTGGTGCCTCTGAAAATTCTGAGAAATTGTTGGGTTTTGGCGATGTTTCCAGAAAACCTGGCATTCTTCTCCTGTTCATGGCTGGTTTAAGTCCTTCTCTTTCCAAGTACATTCAAGTAAAGTCAGCAGTTGAGATTGTCTCTTGCAGGGCAAACTCCCAACTTGAACACTGAACAAAAGGGTAACTTTTTCATTCCAAATTTGGGATTGTGACCAGTAAACCTCGCAACCTTACCTTGGCACTTCTCTCCAAATGCAACTTAGCTTCTAACATGCACCTTCTCCTCAACCCTCCCCATGAACTGCCTTGTAGGCAGCGTTTGCAATGACTAGACACACACCCCAACAAGTCACTCATATGTTATAAAGATAATGACAGATACTGGCTTGGATTTCTTGGATTCTCTAATGCAGCCGTCCTAACTTGTCTAAAAATTCTTCATCCATAATTTTCAGCATGCCACCCAGCCCATGTTCTCTATTCCAAAGTTTCAGTGTAAAATGAAGCCACCCATCTTTTCTATCTTCGTTTCCTCAATAGCAGTAGTCTGAATAGGGAAACCAAGAAAGTGATTGCCAAGCATTCAATTAACACATCACCAGACTCTGATCTGGTATAGAATCAATGCAGATATGTCCTCCTTATTTACTGTCTATAATGTACAACCTTGCTTCTGTTATGCCATCATATAATAATAATTTGAAAGGTGCTGTTATTTACTGTTCTGCATGTATTTATCTCAACTCAAGAGCAGGAATCATGTCTGGTTTTCCTTTCATGGATCATAGTTTAAGTCCAGTGGATACTTATTTAATGATTGTCGCTTAAGAAACAGTTAACCTAACAGCTCCTAGCATGTTAGGGAAACAAACAGGGCCAACTCATGCTCAGGTAGAAAATAAGAAGATCTCATCTGGGGTGGAGCTAAAAGTGGCTAATGCATGTGGAAGAAAAGCAAGAAAAAACTAAGAAGGGATAAGCTCTCTTCTATTAGATGCCCTGCAACCTTTTGATTTAGTAAATCATCTTCAATCTCTATATTCACCAAGTATCAGACACTTAAACATCATAACAAAACCCTAATTAAAATGTTGAAGAGCAATTCTGTTATAAAACATAGTTAAAAACACAACTCTCTCCATTTATCAACAAATCTCTCTAGGACTCTATTTCACCTTCTGAAAAGTGAGGGAATTAGACTCGATATCCAGATTCCAGTGGTTCTATAAATCTGAGCCATGGACCTTTAATTGCTGCAGTCCTAAAGAAAGCTTTGCAAGCCTGTGACCCAAAATAAAATGAAAAGACCAGTACTGTACTAATTCTTAACAACAAAATTGGCATATATGGGTAATAATGATTTTCTTGAAAATGCAAACATTTTTTTTTAAACCAAATGGCAGAAAAGATCAAAATACAAGACAACTTTTAGCCCTTAGGCTATGGCTACGGTTCACACTCAGACACTGAGGGCTCAGTCACAGTACTGGGTACAATGTGTTCAAGAAATTTTTTCTCTATGATTGTGTAAATATACCCCAGAGCACTCTCTGAAAGCCAAGGTAGCAGTTCTGGAAAACTGCTGACCAATTAGCACACCTTCTGGATATTATGTGAACAAGGAGAAAGTGGCGTCACCTACATGAGCCTGATTGACCTTGCCTGTGTTCAGGGACAGCTTTCCTCCCGGACCCTTCCTCCTTACCATCCCATCCTACCCAACTCTCCATTCCATGCCATGCTGGCCAAGAAATATTTTTCAGAGCATCTTTCATATACGTTTATAGGCTCCGGGATATGGCTTTACTAGGGGTTCAAACTTGAGGCTGTAGCTAAAGTTCCAGTATTAACAGCTATGTTCCTGGATACAGATTTTAAATTGTAGTAAATTTAAGAGTTCAAAGTATTTTAAAACTATCACTTGCAAGACAAAACTTATTATCTGGAAACTAACCATACAGCACAGTGGATTTCCCTTTTATTTCACTCACACTCACACATGCATACACACACACACACACACACACACACACACACACAGCTTTCCATATTAAGCTAATCTTTCCAGACAGGAGGACTAGAGATGAGCAGAGGCTACCAATGATCAGTGTTGTGTTCTGTGAAACGCAGTGAACTCAGTATTTATCACTAGGAGATAAAAACATTTTCCTTACAGTTGTGAGATTATCCATGGACATATAACACATTAGTTAGAAAACAATTTAAACTGGGAAATAAGATTTTGAGCCGGTGACCTACATATGTAAAAAATGAAAATTCTTTAAAAGCCATTTGCTGAATTCTTACAATCTTCCAAGCAATAAAATTGACCAAGGAATCAGTGCAATCACATCAGTACCAATACTGGGGAAAGAATCTCCTTGGTTAAATCATAAATTCACTTAATTTTTAATCTGCCACACATCTCCTATTTAGAAAGCCATCTTGAGGTTGTTTCTACCATATGGCACAGAACAGTCTAGAGGGTCAGGGGATCCTGGGTAGAAGAGGCAGAGAGAGCTAGCCATAGCAGCAAACTGCTTTAAATTGGCTCTTCTGTCACAAAGCAAATGGAGTGATGTGTCAGTTTGCAAAGAAATAAAATGAAAAATTGGTTTCAAAGGCCTCAGAATGGACCCTGCTTTGAGGCATTGGAAAAAATTGATTTCAGTAATTGAAAGCAAGTTTTGCGGTACATGAACAATCAGCTTTCACAGACAATTCTGCCTACACAGCCCGCTGACTTTCATGATATCTGAATTAAGATTGTTCCATATCCACAAACAAGCAAACAAGCCAGGTGGGCTCAAATCTGTGTCTTTTTTTTCTACATGCCTCTAAACATAAGTCTAAAAGTTAGTTATGACAAATGTCAATTAAGATCTTCCACACACGATAGCAAATTTCTTCCCTGATGCGGCCACGTTACCAGATCTTAACCAAATAAAAGATGAACCCCATCCAGATTGGATTTTTTTTTTTTCACCTCATCACAGACAGTCACAGCTCTCAACCACAGCACAGGTAGCCAAATTATTTGTTTGAAAATCTATCTTCTCAATTCTAAATAATGAGATTAAATCCTCATTATTCTTCTATCAGTCAGAGCCTAAATCCAAACGAAACAAAAAAATACCAAGCTTAATTTCACATCCCTAAAGATAGGAAGAGTTTGGGGTGATCATCTTGATTATAACCCACTTCCAAACAAGACCACATCTAAAATATTCCAAAACAGCTAAAATGATACATTCAATTTTTTAATGACCTTCAGAGAAGGTCACTATACTCTATCTCAGGTGTTCATTCTGGAATTGTCAAATCATCAAATCCCTCATACTGAAATTCCATTCATCTTCAGTGTAAGTTGAAGCAATTGGACACAAATTTCTGGAATCTTCATCAAGCCCTGGAATCACCTTGCCCTTCCATTCTCCCCAGCTTGCTAACCTTCTTGTGGTCACAGGACTCCTGCCAAGTTCAGAAATGATGCATTTAGACTTAAGAACAGAAAATGTTATGTAGTAAGAACTAAAAAAAAAAAAAACGTTAGTGATTATGATGATATTATGACAGTTATGTCATATGATATCATGACAGATATTATGACAGTTAGCCCAAGTGGCATGGCAGCCACTTCGGTGCTGCTCTCACCAAACACTGGATTTTGTTTTTAAGCGGTCACTGTGCGAAGCTTGATATAACCCCCTCCATTCCCCTTTCCTGTTCCTTCCCCTGACTGTGATCATAGCTAAAGAAATTTATAGAACTTTACTGACCTTTCTACAAATTCATGCTAACTTCTACTGCACTCCTAGCTGACCAAAACCTTGTTTATCTCATGGGCCTTCCCTAGCACACTTCCTAAACAAACATCCAAATCTCTGCTATCTTCAATCTTTTCCATCTGAAGTCTCTTCTCCCACATGATTGATTTTCCTACTATTGATTGATTTTCCTACTACTGATCTTCAGGAATTGATTTTCCTACTATTTTATGTACACCAGCGCCTTGCAAAACACCGGAAAGATAGAGGTTATTCAATATATATGTATCTGATTGAAACCAAAAACAATACTTAGTGTAGTTTCTTCACAAACTTCTACTTCCTTTTTTCTAAAGAATTAGGGAAAATCTTAGCCAAATGCAGGTAAGTGACAATTTTCTGTGTTCATCCCATTCAGGCCCCTTTCTGTCATCCTGTTTCCACGACTGTTGCTGTTGTTCTGTGTCCTACGTTACCCTGTTCCAACTGGATCTGTATCAAAATGGTCACAGTGGTGACTTCTAGGACTCTTGTCTTGGTGCTAATCGCACATAACGCTCCATGTCTTGGTCTTAAGTTGACAAGTTCCCAACCTGATGGTGGAATTTGCAGTACACATTCCCTTTGAACTGATGCTCCTGTTTCCTGGTTATCGCTTCTCTCTCCTTGGCTCAGTTCTCTGACTCGGGGGTAATCAAGTCCACTCCCGATAGTGGCATGACTGGGTCCCCCTTATTCTTCCCAGTCACAGCGCCACACTACCCCATGGGGAGTGTCACATGCACGAGTGTGGACACCCCAGTCCAAGCTCCATACACACGCACCTGTAACAGCTGTTCGTTGGCCACAGCTGGGACCAAGGTTGTGCACATCAGCTGTGGGATCAGGGGTGGGGGGGGGTGCGGGGGAGGGATGCCGAAGAAGAGGCCGGTCCAGGCCCCGAGAACAGAGAATTCCAGAGTCCCAGTCATGGGGCGTGTGGTCTACAGGGGCTCTAAGTACCGGCGGAGGACGGTGCACTCAGAGTTGAGGCAGAGCCTTCTAAAGCAGGGGTCCAGGGCAGGGCCCCACTGCCAGGGTCTGAGGACAGCACTGCTGCAACTTCAGTTGTTCTCTGATCTGCATAACAGTTTCCGAAGGACAGTAGAGCCCGAGCTTTTCACTTGAAAAACACCATCCTTTATCCCGAAGTAATTAATTCTGTAATGATTTCTGTGCTGCTCTATCAAACATTCCTTAATCTCTGTGGCCTGAAGGGCCAACCATTCTTTACCACCACCAATTGAGATGCACACAAATCTTCATTTTCCTCCTCTTTTAATTTCATCTTGACAGAAGGCATTTCCTCCTTAAGTCCTCTCTTCCTTACCTCCTTTCTCAAAAAGAGGGTCATTCCTCACGATGGAAACAGCATATACACACTGATGGTGTGCAAGATGGCTTGAGGTGGTACATGGAATAGACTTTTCTGAAAATTATATACTGAATTTAATATGCATTATAAAAATCTAACCAGCGTATCAGACCGATGGTATTGTTGCATAGATTGACGCTGAGTAAAAATCTGAGTTGACTTTAAATACAGTTGACCCTTGAACAACTCGGAGATTAGGGGTGACCACCCTCCGAGTAGTCGAAAATCAATGGGCGTATAACTTATAGTTGACCCTCAGGGTCCGTGGTTCCGCATCTGTGGATTCAAGCAACCTCAGATCATGTAGTGTTATAGTATTTACTATTGAAAAAAGTCCGTGTATGTGGAGCGGTGCAGTTCAAGCCCACATTGTTCAAGGGTCAACTATATACATATACATTTATATATTTATATTTATAAAATTGTAAAGAGTTGACTTAGATATGGAAAACATGGTGAAGGTGGAACAGAAATGATAGAAGTTTGAGAAACTGATAACAACAAACCTGGAGAATGATGTCATGGGAAAGGGAAGGGGGTGTTTCTAGAAGGGGGGTGTATTGTGGTGCTCATGACCTGTGGTTTTGGGGTCATGGAGACCAGAGTTTGAGACTCTGCACTTCTACTTGTGAGCTGTATGATCTTGGGCACTTTTCTTATTTTTTTTTAAATTGTGAGATGGAATAATAATTGGAGCTTCATCATTGGGATGCCACACAGATTAAATGAGCCATCTCGTGCCAAGCACTTAGCACAAACCCTGGCACATATGATGATGGACGAGTGGTCAGCGGGGTCAGGTGCTGCAGAGGAAGGTAAGGGCTGGGGCATTTCCTCTAGAATCACACAACAGAGAAGGCCTGAGAACGTGAAGAGAGCATTTACGGGAAGTGATAGGGACAGAAGCTAGGCTATAACCGGTACCAAAGGATAAAACATGAGAAAAGAGACAATAAATGGAGATAATTTTTAAAGGGTATTTGGCTCTACAGGGGAAAGTAGATTTACTGGTAGGTCATTGGGGTTGAGGGGCGATTTATTTTGGTGAGCTCTTTTCCCAATAGAAAGAGGTAATATTAAGTAGAGAATTAAGATACAGAATATGAGGATAATCGGTTAGAGCTATGAGTCTCAAAGAGTGGTCTCCATTCCCCTAGGGGGTCCCTGAGATGTTTCAGGGGATCTGGGCAATCACGGCTGTTTCCCTAATACTAATGAGATGTTACTTGCCTTTTTTACTGTATGACATTTGTATCGTCAGCACAAAAGCCATGGTGGGTAAAATTGCTGGCACCTTGGCAGGAATCAAGGCATCAAGACCGTTTTAGCAGGCGTGTCTTCCTCACCATCACATGCAGTACAGTCAGTGTCAGTTCTACTTAAGAATGTCTTTGATGTAGCAAAAAATTACTAATTTTATTAAATCTTGACGCTGAGTGCAGGTCTTTGTCATGTTCTCTGTGACAAAATGAGCAGTATACATAAAGTACTTCTGCTACAGATGGCGTGTGATGGCTATCTTCAGGACTGATGGATTCGAGAGCTGAACCAGCCCCTTTGTTCATGGAATACCATTCTTCCTTTAAAGAATGGCTGACAAACTACGGCTATTCAAATTGAGTGACTGGCTGACATTTTCTTGGAAATGAGCAAATGAGCCTGTCACTTCCAGAAAAACTGACAATATTTGTTGCCAATAATAATATTTGAGCTTTCAAAAAAATTATCATTTTGGAAAATTTGTGTCTGCCACCGTGAGGTTGACAGCTCTCAAAACTTTAACACTTTTCTCATGTGATTGGTGGTGACACTGATGAATATGATATTTTTGACATTATAAAATAAAATGTGCCAACATTTGGAAGAGCCACATAAGTCAATGAATGAACAGATTCCAAATGACCACACATAATGTTCAAAATGATGCCTTATTAGAAGACTAGTTCAAAGTAAAAAATAGATGAATAGATTTTAAGGTAACAAGGTATGAAAATTCATTAATATGCCTTCAGCATCTACATTGACACTAACCTTTAAAAAAACAACTGCTTATTGAGTTTTGGTGTACTATCAAAGAAAAATATCCACAATTATCTGAAAAAGTTATTAAAATAGACCTCTCTTTTCCAGCTCCATATATATGTGTGGCAGGATTCTCTTCCCATACTTCAACCAGACAATCATTTCACAACAGATCGTACAGAGAAGCAGAAAGGGGAATCAGCTGTCTTCTATTAAACCAGACATTAAAGAGAATTGCAAAAACGTAAAACAATGCTACTCTTCTCACTAATCTTTTTATTTTGAAGAATATAAATATATTTCTTTTTCTTTGAAAATTCAATTTAGTTGACATCTGCTGGGTTTATTATTGTTATTTTAAGTAAATTAAAACAATTTTTAAATTCTCTGTTTCAGTTTCTCATACGGTAAGGGTCAATACCCACAGTTCACATAAACAAAATGTTCATTGGGGGGTTCAGTAATTTTTCAACTGTAAAGTCTGATTGAAAAGATCGGGTTAGAGAATTGTACTAGGAGGCGAAATGGGTGGGATGCAGAACAGGACTGAAGGAATCCCTCCAAGACACTGGAGGGATACTTCTCCCATAGGAAACAGGTAAGGTGGAGAGAATTAGCAGATGCAAGGCATTTTTAGGTTTGGTCAAGGGAATTCAAAGGATTTCCCATCTGAAGGCTTGTTTTCACTCTGATGCAAGGGTTGAGGTCATACCTGGAAAGAGAGGGGAAAGAGCAGGAAGGTGAGGAGTTCGAGGGACCCATGGAACAGCCCTGGGGCACCAGAGAACACCTGGCCAGAGCCTGAGGAGGGAAGACTGAGCAGCACAGGGCCCCAGGGTGGGTTTGCACAGCTGAACCAGGGAAAGCCCTGTGCTCGGTACCCTGCCAAAGCCACTCCACAAGGGCAGTCACATACTACCAGCCAGCTGGGTTTATGGTAGTTAGTTAATTTCTTATCAATTTAATATTACAACCATACAGAAATAGAACAGAATCTCAAAACCTTGTAGGTCCACCACCACCATTTTAACAGTTATAATGTTTTGCCATAGGTAACGTAGATTGACTGTTTAAGCTAACTTATTTCCAGATACCTCAACATGTCCTAAAATACTTGATTAGTTGCTTAGTTCACTCTTGATATTCTGATTTTATAAACACACAGTTTAAAAATTCTGCTTCCAATGTTGATTTTGAAATGTAACTCTAGAAGATTGGACAGTTGACAATCTTGCTGTCTTATTTTAGCTTTATACAGACAACAGCAATTTTACGGGGGAAAAATTGTTAAATGGATTCATTTTTCACTTTCTCTTTTAAAAGGTATTATATGGCCTGTTGACTCAGTGTGTTACATAGTGAGGCTCTGATGCAACTAGGAAAATCAAAGCTCAGCTTTCTTGTAGAAGTGAACAAATTCCAAGGGTTAAAGTGAAATCTTCAGGACCCAAATTGTAGGACTGGATCATGTCCTCAACTATGTAATTTTTTATGATATTCAGTGATTATATTTATTAGAACATTTAATGCAAAATTTAAAAACAGGACAGTAATGACAAAAGAAATTAATAAAATGTATAAATGATACACAAGACTATTACTACTATAAATTAGAAAACCACAAGTATATTTGAAACACCTATGAGTGTTCTAAGAGCACTATTCAATACAACACATGCCAATGACACAGATGTGAAGATCACTTATTTTACAAGTAGAAGACCACTTCATGCATAATCTGGTGTAAACCATTTGGTCTCTGGTGCTCTAGGCACCAAGAGTCTTATTTTACTAGCAACTATTGAGGACCTGCCAAGATCCTGTACCATGGATGCTACAGGAGTACAAGTAACTATGACATGGTCTCAGTCCTGAAAAAGCAAGTATTGTAAGATAACCATTGGCTGACAACCAGCCACAGAATCTCAGAGCCTTTGACTGTGTAGTTTTGACAGGTAACTAAGCTTTAGAACTTCAGTCTCACCAACTATGGAAACACTTGTTCTCCTTTCACCAAAATTAAAGGTTCAGAGGATTACACAACACTCTGGGGCATTTGAGGAGCTATATACCCATGTTGGGCTGCAGGCGGGCCTAGTGATCGCAGCTGAGGTCAAGGTATTGAGAACATCACAAGTTCTGATACGAACAATCTCTGTCTCTGACGTCCCATGAGCCATATGGTACCACAATTTTTCTACTCAAAATGTTGTGCAGAATGAGAAGGGTAGTATGAAGTTTGCATACTTATTCTGTGAGGTCTTCAATGTGATCCGCTATTGAAGGGTATAATAATGTTGGTACTACCAGGACATCATAGAGCTCTTCCATTTACTCAACAAGCTCTCATTTTTTAAATGGAATTATTAGCAATAATAATAACAATGAAGAATTGTATTGTTCTTGAAAGTTTATAAAGTGATTTTTGTATGTCCCCTTGGGTGATTATAAAGACTTGTACACAGAAAAGTATCACAACAAAACTCTGAACTATACATTGAGTATGTCTATAAAACTGTTTAGACCTTGTTACAATGCTCTGTTGTACTAATCCCTCCCAGATAGCAGTGGGAATCATAGTTCATTATGTCAGTGTGTTCCTGGTTTGCTAAACTGTTCTTTTAAAACTCCCTCCAATTAGAAATGAAAATGTTATTTAAAAAAATATTGGGCTGGCCAAAAAGTGCCTTCGGTTTTTAAGTAAAAATAAAAGACACATTTTTCATTTTCACTAAGAACTTTATGGAACAACGTATTCACCCTTTTGTTCCACTACCTTCTGCCATTTTTCAGGCAACTTTGTAATTCCATCTTTCCAAAACTTTTTATCTTTTTGAGCAAATAACTGTTCCAAGTGCCTTTCACAGTCTTCCAGGGAATGAGAGACAGATGATTCTGGATGAATAGGATTTCTGGGTGACATTGAGGAGTAAGTTTACTTTGGAAATAATAAATTTGTAAAATTATCCATCCTCAATGGTATTATTTTTTTCAGCAGTACTCAGTGGCCTGAGTGGACATGTGAGAGCCATAAATGTCATTTATTGTCATCCCCAAAGAGCTAATGAGGAGAAGACATAAAGGCAGTTTCTCTTTTTTAAATAAAATTTGCTGAGACATTTTGGATTAATCCATAGGACAGGGGTTTTTTAAAATAGTACTTCTGACTTAAACTCTGAAATATGGTCTTGGAATTATCTATGTCCATATGAAGTTTATAAAATTTTATCATTAATGTTAATACTTTGCAATTATCTAGCTCTTTATTTCAAATGACTTTTTCAAGGTTTGGCATAGATAAATTTCTTGACTTATAACTGAATGCCTTTTTATCACAAGCATCAATATCATCATTATTTACATTTATCAATTATGTTGGCAAAGCACTTCTGCTAGTATCACCCTATTTGAGCCTCATTCACTTATTTATTGATTCCACAATGCTTTTCAGTCTTTAAAATGTGTCTTGTATCTATACTAGGTGCTGGCGATACAGCAATTAATTACTAAGTCTAATTAATTACTATGATTATTGAGAGTGTTCTCTGCTCTCATTTCCATTACAGACTAGTGATGCAGTTACACAAGTAGACAGATGGTTCCAGTATGCTGGGGACAATCCTATGATGGCATTTGGGGAATTCCCAAGTGGAATTCCCATGCAAGCACACATGAGATGGTTCAAAACCAGAACAAGGTCAGGAGGGCATCTGGCCTTAGCACAACTTTGCAAAAAGAGAGGACAGAGAAAATGCTTTGTTTCATTTCACAGATGAAGAACCAGGGTTCAGAAAAATCCAGTGGCCTACAGCCAATAAGAATTATGTGATAGAGTTAAGACTGCCAACTCTCACCCCTTCTCCCTCCACTGCACAATGGGTATCATCACCAAAATCATTACTGTCCCTTCATCATCATTATCATCATCATCATCACTGTAAGAAATTTAATAGAACATATATAGCCCACAACCTCAGTTCATATCCAAAAAGAGAGCGTAAACTAGCATCAAAACACTGGTGAATGATACAAAAACATTACCTAGTAATAACTGTAGTGTATCACATAGGTTCACAGGTTGCTATGGGCATTTCAAGTGACTAGAGCCCAGCTAGTTTGTGAAGGGCAGGCTTCTTGGAGGGGATAAATGTTGAGGAATGCTCAAAGAAGAATCAGAGGATCGTGTGGCAAAGAGAGAAGGGAAAGGGATTGAAGATGGAAGAATCACTTTAGGTGGCTCCCGAGAGGGGCTGACAAGATGCAGCCACGGTGTGGTTCCCCGCCACAGGCACACAGGCCAAGGGTAGCCAGAGATAAGAATATTCAAGTATGGTGAAACCATCAATGAGGCTTGACACTTCTAAGAGGTCCTGTGAATTTCTTCACATGTAGATTTCTTCTGATTGTAGGAGAAAAGGAAATACAGAGGTTAAAGAGAAGGATGCACGATCATTTAGGAAAGAAGCAAGAGAAAGTTTTGTCTGAATTATGAGAAGGGTCATCTGAGAAATTTCTTAAAGAACTAGACCGTTGAGAGTCTATCACATTTTTTTTATGGTCACAGATTATGACCCTTTCTTCTCCTTTCTTAGAAAATGTTCATTTTCTAAGAAAAGGCAGCATTTCTTTTAACTGCCTAGTTTTTCGGTCTACTCCTCCTGTCATAGCCCCCTTACACACAGAATTTTAAGCATTTTGCTCTTTCCTTGAAACTTGGACTATTTTTCGTAGTCTATTAAAAACATAAGGATTCCAAGCCTTTCTGTATAAGTGATAATAATTGCCAAAATGTTGATTTGGCTTTTAATACGTTCAAATTTAATTTAAATTTTGGAACAATTACTACTACAGACTACACTTTACAGATTATTGACCATTCCAAATATTTCAGTCCAACCCATTAGATCCCAAAGTCCTTTGCTTTCCAGAAAACAGATTTTTGACTGTGGATGTCTGAGCAGCCTTTAAAACGCCCAACCAAACTCTGAACTGTCATAGTAGCTGGGTAGGAGATAAGGGGTAAGAAAAGTATCCAGTCATCCAACCACATTTCTGCTTTTTTGTACAAGCTTCGGATGAAATACAGTCACTCAATACAGTCCTTCTGTTTCTCTTTCCCTCCCTCCCTTTCTCTCTGCCCATTGGCCTAGAGAGGGGAACCCTAAACCTTTTGGAATCCTGCCAGCAGGACCAAAAGAATCCTTGACTATTTTCCCAGGGAATTCCTGCCTTAAATGTCAGCAGAGTACAACTTGCCAGCCAAAGCAGAATCCGCCTGGACCTGAATCAAGAAAACTGTGCCTGCTATAACCAAACGGAAAAACCTGGCCCCATGGGGCAAGGGGACAGGGGCAGCGATAGAGTGAAAGGGTCCACGTCCATTGCCAAGACCCAGGTTGTGTCAGATTCACCTCACTGAGGAAAGGAAGCTAAGTCAAACTTTTTTTGGTTCCTTGCTGGTTTTTGATTGTTATTTTTATTTTTCTCTTTTGGTGGTGAACCATATCTCCAGCAACTACTCTGAATTACTATAACAGTGAGGTAACACATCTCTGAAAAGGGAACAAATCTCCACTGAAGCCCTTTGTTGTGGTGCTGGTGGTTGCCTGCTGCTGCCCTTGCTGTTTTGTTTATTTGTTTGTTTTTAATGAACATAATGATATATAAGTGCTCTGGGGGCGGGATTCGTATCACTGAGATTCATGAAAAGCAAGATAAGATTTGTGAGTTGCGACTGAGTCTGTCCCTGCCAGCCTGGAGACACTTCCTGTCTGGTCCTGAGGTACTGCTGGCATTTTTAGTGCGTTTGAGTTAGTCTTCAATCTCCAAACACATGAAGGAATACTAAAAGTTCTGAGGGCCAGGATGGGAAAAGAGGTCTACAAATCCCACAGATATACATCAGCCCCCAAGGATAACAATGTGATATAGTAGATTAAAAATTAGGAGCAAAGTGCATCAATCAGCTAGTTTTTGCCGAGTACTCGTAATTTTCATTTACCCTTCTTTCATTTTTCTCATATGTTACTGACCTACAACGTCACAAAGCTATTCAACTAAAAACTCACAAGCTTGCCTGACATACAAGATTGATTTTAAATCAATGTGCCATGTCACTATCTTTTTCCTAAAGATCAGAGCACTATATAGTAAGAAAGTCAAGAAGATTTCATCAATAAATTGTTATTCCATCTTTAAAGATTTATTTATTGATTGATTGATTGATTGCTATGTTGGGTCTTCGTTTCTATGCGAGGGCTTTCTCTAGTTGCGGCGAGCGGGGGCCACTCTTCATCGCGGTGCATGGGCCTCTCACTATCGTGGCCTCTCTTGTTGCGGAGCACAGGCTCCAGACGCGAAGGCTCAGTAGTTGTGGCTCACGGGCCTAGTTGCTCCGCGACATGTGGGATCTTCCCAGACCAGGGCTCGAACCCGTGTCCCCTGCGTTAGCAGGCAGATTCTCAACCACTGCCCCACCAGGGAAGCCCCAATATTCCATCTTTAAATGAATTTAGGCCCTTGCAAGGTTACCAATGGGAAAAAAAAAATTTAGATCCTGAATCTCATTTGGCTCTAGGCCTAGGCCAGTTCAAAAACAGGTCAACTTAGAAGCTATTACTTATATTCGCCAGGGCTCCCTGCCTCATACTTTTTCTACCATCACAAGTGCATCATAGCTGATACCTTCCATTATCATATGCTGCATGCATTGCCACAGACAGTCCTATTGGAAGTTTCTGTCCCTAGTTTAAAGAAAAGCCAGGGAAATAGGTGGCTATTGCACAAGACTGAACGTGTCACCGGAAGACCAATAAGACCATCTCAAATATAAAAAGGATAATAAGGAAGACCTAATAAGAAAAACTACCACCAGTAGGTGAAGAGTTAATCCCCGGTCAATTTTGAACCTCTCTGTTGAGAGTACTAATAAGTGTGAGTTTGTGCCAATTAGGTTGGCCCTTCCCTGGATGGGAACAGCCATCCCTTAGGAACTGGACTGTTAACACATTCTACCAGGGCAGTGATCAGCCAGCCAGAAGAAAGGGAAAGGGTCTGAGAAACTGTGGTAACCAAGTTCTGCTGGCACTTTGCAAAATGGTGCCGGGAACTGCCAAGGCCATGGAGTGAATGCTAATGAGCTGAGTGCAACTTACAAAGAGTGGACCTGAAAAATGTCCCCCCAGTGACCAGCAGCTGTAGGGAGTGCCACTTTTGGTGGGTTCCTGTGGATAGGACCACAGGCCTCATTCTTGAGGACAAACCTAAGCCTTGCAACATTGTTCCTTGGGTTCAAAGACCTCACAAACACTTCTGACTCAATGTCAAAGTTTTCAAATTAAAAAAAAATTTTTTTGCACCTTTACAAAAAATCTCATTCTAAAATCCGAACGGTAAACAGCTTTACGAATCAACATGAAATATTTTAAGTGTTCTTTGTGGATTCCCATAAATTCCTCCCTTCCTCTCTCATCAGAGTTTGCTCTGACTTTCAGGGAGCATATTTTTAAAAGCCTGAAACCCCTGACGGACAGCCATCAGTGTGCAGCTACATTCTTAAGGATGTAAATTCAATCTTTGTTATCTGAGAATGCTTGAAACGGGATTAAAGAGCTCCTCTGCAATTCACACTCAAAATTGTAATTCCTCTTTCTCATGAGCGCTTTTCAACCATTCCCAATTCTCAAGTACCCAAAGGAGACAAGAAAACAAAAAATTGTAACTATGATGTGAAAACATAACCCTTTTCTTCTTCTCTCTCCTGTATTTCTTTCTTGCCACACCTCATTCTGAATAAAACTCCTATGTGAAATGTGATGGTAGGCGGAGAGGCAGGGCAGGGAGAGGGAGGGTCCCATAGGTAGATGTGAGTTATTATCACAGGTCTAGTTGTTGGATTGAGTGGTGGTTCACGGATGTTCATTATATACCTTAAAAGTAATTAATGAATTAATTAATTAATCCCTGGTGGGGCAGTGGATGAGACTCCGTGGCGCTCCCAATGCAGGTGGCCCAGGGTTCGATCCCTGGTCAGGGAACTAGATCCCACATGCATACCGCAACTAAGAGTTCGCATGCCACAACTAAGGAGGCTGCAAGTCGCAACTAAGGAGCACACGTGTCACAACTAAGGAGCACACGTGCCACATCTAAGGAGCCCACCTGCCGCAACTAAGACCTGGTGCAACCAAATAAAAATTTTTTTAAATAATTAATTACCTATTATAAAATAAAAGAGGGCCATACATGTACTAGTGATGACAGAGTGTCATACACCAAGGATTAGGATTATTCCAATTCTAGGTACCTGAGGTCCATTTAAAGAAAAAAAAATTAATGAGATGGTGACACAGGCACTAATTCTTAGACCTTCCAGAGTTCACCAAACTCCTCAGTCGAGGATGCCTTCATGGGCATATACCTATGCACTTAGAAGGGTCCCACACTTTGTTTCATGTCCTGCTGTTGTGAACTTGAAATTCTTATAGTTCTTCAGCAAGGAGTCTTGCATTCATTTGGCACTGGATCCCACAAAAGATGTAGTCAGTCCTGTCCCTAGGTTTCTAGGTATTAAATTTACCTAGAGTTCCCAATAATTTTGTGCCCACCCAACCTCTATATATTTAAAATTTGCCACTTCTCACCCAACAATTGTTGTTAACATAACAGTCAGGTGAGACTCTACAGCAGCCTTGTTTCCTGTTATCCAAATCAGTGCTGCACAGGCTACAAGAGACCTGCAGTTATCTGCTGTGCTTAAAAAGCTGCTTCTCAGAACAAAAACTTCACATAGAACCCACTGGATATTTTGCCACTCAAAAACAAATGCACCTCAGCCGAAATCTCAATTCATCTCAACTGCTGGATAATGCAAATCCGTGCTGTAATAGTTGCCCAATTTCAACTATACATGTAACCAAAAAAAAAAAAAAAAGACAAATTGTCAGCAATTCTCTGTGGTGGGAGGAACTCAAATAAAGATTTAGGGAAATCCTCATTTTCAAGGGTCACCAGCTAAAGAAACATTAATGTGAGCCAGCATTTCGTGTTCCTGAAATGCCCTGTGTCTATAGCGATCGGGTAGAAAAAGTCATTTCAAGTTCAAATATAACTTAGCGATTGCCACATGGTGCAGAATCTTTCCACCCCTAAGACTCCACAAACCCAATCAGACAAGTGGCCGTAATCTGACTCCCAGTGCACTGGGAGCCCAGGCGCAGGCAATGAGCGCTGCCCTCTAGCCAAAGGAGGCATGAGTGACAGACCCGCAGCCAGGCAGTGGGGGTAAGTCCTTCTTTGCCTTAAGGGAACAATGCTCTGACGAAAGATGAAACTCAGACTCTTTCGTTACAGATACGTGTGCCTTCTCAGGCAGAATCTAGAAGGAAACTCTCGGGCAGGTGGGTGGTTCTTTCAGGGCTGGGTACCGGGCATATTCATAAGAGAGGAGAGGCAGAGAGAGGGCAGAAGAAAAGGGGTGCTTTGGAGCAAAATCCTCCAGATACTGGAGACCTGTGAAAGCACAAGAAAATGACCCTATGGAGGTAAATCTATCTGTAGTAGTTTTCATCAGAAAAATTACTCACCCATGGCCTCAGCTGTCCAGAAGTGGCTCAGGCTGGGCGTTCAGCTAGAAAGTAATGTGTCCGGCTCTGTACAACCCGGTCACATCAACAAACCCCCTTTGTTCTGGGGTGAAAGAAGCGAAACAAATGGTGATGATGCATTTCCAGGGAGTGTGAACAGGGAAGGGAACATTGACGATAGATAATTAAGAGGGGCTGTGAGAGAGCTGGGGTGAGCGCTTGTCAAGCCAGAGGTATGTATGTGCTGCCAGGGGACTTTGGGGTTCACAGCCGACTGAGGTTGGTCACTCTGCCCTGGAAAGAGATCAGCGTTTTGCGTGTTTTCAAAGAAAGCTAAAGGCATGCTTAAGGAGTCTATCTGTTTGGGGGCTTGGGGGGTTGGGTTTTTATTTCTCCGGCTGATAAAATCTTGAAGCTGAAAGAGCAACTGAGCTTCTCAGATTAGGTCTCTGGAGAGGGAGGCAAATGCACAGAGAATGATTAGGGAAGGTGAGGGAGAGGGT